>NC_064614.1:982676431-983301431 GCF_023898315.1 Schistocerca nitens | reverse complement strand
TCATGTAGAGGACCACTTTAATATGTTAACAGCATTGTCTTGTCTGGACTTGGTCCACAAATAATCAAGCAGTTCGACGAACTTTGTGGATATGTTAAAATATTTCATGGTATTTAAGTTACAATCACACTCCACATCCTTAGTGCATTTGTAGAAAAGTAAGATGAAGCATTCATTGATGAAACTAGACGTCGTGTTCTATTCCCTTAATTAAGGAGATAAATATGAAAAGCATCCGTTGCATGTTTTTTTAAATCAGTAACATATATAAACAGTGATTAGGGCGCAAAGAAAATTAAGTTAAAACGACAATTAAATGGAAGTAAAGTTAATATTTAAAAGAACGGTGACTGAAATAAGTCTATGCTACACTCCACTGTACTAGTAAAACGAATCATTCATCCACCATTAGCAGAATCGTTTCAACATATGGTCGTATCCGCTGCCGAATCTACTGAATCCAGACACATCTTTGCAGTTCTGGCTTCTTAAAGAAGGAATTCACGCAATAAAGAATTTCGGCCATAATATATTCTAGAATTCGTTCACCTATTTCATTTCTGCAACCAAACCAATGTTTCAAGGGTTGTCACCTTACTTTTGTCCTATTTTTTCATTCAAATCTCATTGATGATATCCAATAGTGTCCATGCACAGCCTTCTCATTCAACGATACCTTCATGAACCTTTTGAACTTTTGGCTGAAATCTGGATGACTTGTACGGAGAATTTGTTATTAAATTTGAGGATACTGTACATCAACCGAGTAAATACGCAAACCACCCTTTGTATGAATTCTTTGATATGACTGTTGACAAGAATAGCGGCTTTATGTAAAAAAGCATTCTCAGTATTTCGTAAGATGACTTGAACTGATGGAAAGGTCTCAGGCTTTTCTACTTGTGTCTCACAGATACCTAGGACACGTCACTTTATGCCTTGCACTTATTGTGCTAGTGTCTCAAGGTTTTCAGCTTGTTTCATAGTACGTAGCTACTCTTATTTTTTTACTTTTTCTACTTGAATTCTTGTCTCCCTCAGACAGACTTGTAAACCATTAGTGCAAAATTAAGAGCGGTTCTCTCTACTCACCTGGTACAGATTTGTGTGGAAATTCGAAGTCGTCGATAGAGTTTGTGGAAGGTGATCGCCATTTAAAACACTGTGCGTGCCAGGCATGTTGGCGAGTTAATACACAGCCGACTCTAACATGGGAAACAAACGTCGTTGGTAACAGCGCCTAACACGGAGAAAAGACGCTACGCATCCGTAGTATTCGTAGTAAGGCTGCCTCTTCCATCAGCACCGCCGTGCCGATGATCATCGTGGTCTTTACTACCGTTAAAGTCTTCACTGTTAAGACATAAGGAAATTAAAGACATTCACTGGCAGTGGGCAGTGATTTATATCACTGGGGTAAGTTGAAAGTTGTGCCAGACGTGGATTCGAAATCGGTTCTCCTGTTTACTATGAAGATGTGCTGACCACTACGCCATCCGGACACAATAGTCATCAGAACCGCACAGACTTCCCTAGCATGCCTCCCATCAGACAGAAATTCTCAACTTATACCATGCACTTCTGATGTAGTGCCCTGCTCATTAACCTCATCACTCGCGGTATCTTGCCGATTCCCGTAAGTGTTCAAGCTTGGTGAGCACCTACACTGAAGGGATCATTGGCTGTCTTCGCTTTGTTTTATACGTATATGTGGTGCCTGTTCTTTCAGACATGTTCGAAAGAACAGACACCATATGCAGGTTCAACATTAATAAACCGAAAAACTGCAGAGACAGTTTCCTGTCTGGAAGTGGAGGAAAAAAGGCCCTATGAGCATGTGTGTGGAAATGCATCGTTCCCACAGTAGATGGCGCTAGCGTATGAAGTTCCTCTGACCATGAGCCGTGTGTTCCTTCTGCGTTGCAGGCTGTGTAAGTGCTGCAGCATGCTGTAAGCAGCAGAATGGTTCGGTATTCATGTCGGGAAGAAGCCGAGTGATGTTTATGTACACCAAGTAAATGGAAACGGTCAAGAGGCAGCACGACTGTACCAAAACAAGTACCCGCACGGCCACCAACCACATCACACAACATTTCAAGGCATTTTAGGACGTTTGTATGATCATGAGTCCTTTCAGACAGATGTAAATGCAGGGAGGCGGCGGACAGTGCGTACACCATCTCGACCGTTTCCCATCTGCTTGGCCGCACACAGACACCATCTCGGCTTGTTCCCGATGTGAATACCGAACCATTCTGTTGCTTACAGTACGCCGCGTCAGTCACACCGCCTGCAACACACAAGGAACATACGCTAGAGAAACTTTCATTCGTCAGCGCTATCTACAGCGGCAACGATGCATTTCCGGACACATGTTCATAGGACCTTTTTTCCTCCATTTCCAGTCAGGAACCCGTTCCCACAGCTTGTCGTTTTTATCAATATTCCAAGTTGTCTAAGACTTTCTCAACGTGACTTAACTCCTGCTACTACGGATTATTTAAATATAAAAACGTATAAAACGTTATTTTGTTTGACCTGGCAATTTCTAATATTTGTCTGTGAGATCTTTCGATTTTGACGATTCGTACTCGACATTAAGGTTACAGGCACAGTCTTTCTTTAGTTGCATTCCACAAGGTTTCGTAAGAACAACTTATCATCCCTCCAAACATTCCCTGAATTTGCGTGAGCTTTACTGACCTGTTACGGTCCTTTATACAATACTGATGAATCTTCAGTTTTATGTACAGGTCTTATTGTATTTGCACCCAGTTTCAATGTTGCGTTGCACCATCTTCAAACCTTTGTACGACACAAAGTGATCTTATACATACCAGATAATCATCAACTTACGTATCGTACGGGATACACGAAATCGATGTCCGTTATTTTGACGCTTCTTTCCTGCTTATCGTGTAAACGGCGGTAGCGTATGAGCGATTTTTGCAGGGGTGCCTCAAAAATCGTTGCCTGTTTCTTCATAACCGATTCAAGTATTGGAGGAGTTCTCTGAAACAGGTCGCACTATCTAGCGTCTTGCGTTCTGCTTACTCTACTGATGCTTTGCGCTTTCCAACACTCCTACATGCTAACTTTCTTCACTACTCTGATTTTACGAGTTCTTTTCTTTTCTTGTCACTTCGTGGCATTGTTCTTACATCTATCTTAATATTGCAAATAAGAAATTATATTTGTATGTTACTTTTTCATGACTAGACAGCTGAACCGATTTTGATGAAGTCTGTTACGGAGATGGTTTGAAGGCTGAGGAAGGACATAGGGTACTTCAGAAAGTTGAAAAAAGTTGCATAATGTACACGTATAACGTAAAGCTACTTGAGCATCTCGATGTGGGGGTGTGTTCGGCTCCCCACGCCCCTCCGCATGCACAGCTCGGCAATGATGCCGTGTGTGCCATTGCGTCATGCATTGGGGCAATTTGAGCGGGGATCTGGAAGGATCTGCAGACGTAACAAGCTATACTAACCCAAGCAGCCAGACATATGATAGCACATGACGTTATCGCTCAGACAATATTTTGCTTGAATGAGATTTTCACTCTGCAGCGGAGTGTGTGCTGATATGAAACTTCCTGCCAGATTAAAATTGTGTGCCAGACCGAGACTCGAACTCGGGACGCCGGCCGGAGTGGCCGAGCTGTTCTAGGCGCTACAGTCTGGAACCGCACGACCGCTACGGTCGCAGTTTCGAATCCTGCCTCGGACGTGGCTGTGTGTGCTGTCCTTAGGTTAGTTAGGTTTAAGTAGTTCTAAGTTCTAGGGGACTGAGGACCTCAGCAGTTAAGTCCCATAGTGCTCAGAGCCATTTGAACCATTTGAACTCGGGACCTTTGCCTTTCTCGGGCAAGTGCTCTACCATATGAGCTACCCTAGCACGACTCACGCCCCGTCAGTACAGCTTCACTTCTGCCAGTATCTCGTCTCCTACCTTCCAAACTTTAAAGAAGCTCTCCTGCGAACCCTGCAGAACTAGCACTCCTGAAAGAAAGGATATTGCCGAGACATGGCTTTGCAGGAGAGCTTCTGTAAAGTTTGGAAGGTAGGAGACGAGATACTGGCAGAAGTTAAGGTGTGAGTATTGGGCGTGAGTCGTGCTTGGGGAGCTCAGATGGTAGAGCACTTGCCCGCGAAAGGCGAAGGTCCCGAGTTCGAGTATCGATCCGGCACACAGTTTTAATCTGCCACGAAGTTTCAATAGTTTGCTTATTTAACGTCACTCATCGTAATAAACCTACATATAAGCGAACGCAGTTGTAGGCAAGAACTGGTAGTTAATAAATGTTACAGGTTAATGAATCGGATACTGTAGGGTTATTTCTCTTCATTGCATGCATTGCAAGCATTGTCTTTTATTTATCCATATTGAAGCGGCATTCAAATGGAAATGAGACAGAATAAAAATAAGTAAAGAGTTTATTATTTCAAAATTAATCGCCATTACTGTTAATAAGTTTTTCCCACTGTGAGACAAGACAGTTTGGTCATGGAAAAATGTTTCCACTTGCGAACGGAAATACAATTGTACCCAGGCGTGCTCCTGTTCGTCCGAAACAAATCGATGGCAACCACTGTCTTTCTTCAGGGCCCTAAAAATATGGAAACTGATGGGGGTACTTGGGGACTGTAAGAAGGATGTGTAAGATAGTTCAAATGGCTCTGAGCACTATGGGACTTTGCTTCTGAGGTCATCAGAGCCCTAGAACGTAGAACTACTTAAACCTAACTAACCTAAGGACATCACACACATCCATGCCCGAGGCAGGATTCGAACCTGCGACCGTAGTGGTCGCGCGGTTCCAGACTGTGGCGCCCAGAACCGCTCGGCCACCCCGGCTGGCGATGTGTAAGAGCTTCATATAGAAATGTTTCCAGTATAGTCGAAACAATCTTGGCAAAATGTGACTGCATCCAGCCAGTCACTTCCGTATCTTCGTTATTACTTGGTAACGTGGTACAGCAGCGAAAGTACACCGCAAATATGGAAAGAGGAATATTGCCTTTCCACCTACATCTCAAATTCGCAGCTGAACAATTGTGTTCCTCACGCGCATGTATTTCTTCTGAAACTTTGCAGCCTCTTTGATAGAAGTTTCGTTTCGAAGTTTTGGCCAACCCCGAGACCAGCCAGAGAGTTCGACAGTCGGCAGTCCGAAAGTCAGTAAGTTAGGTCAGCCGTTGAGGGGAGCTCATTTGTAAAGAACGGCGGCTGAGTGTGACGGATAGCTCCCCCGCGGCACGCCCCTAGGGATTCGGCCGGATGTCACCCGCGGGTTAATAGTTTAATCCGGCGCCTGGCCACCCGGCCAGGTTTTTGTGGTCCCGCGGCGCGGCGCCTCCCTAAGACGGATGGAGGCGGCCGGCCGGGCGCGCGCGGCACCTGTCGCCGCCGTGATTTATGTCCCGCCGCGACTGACAATGAAGGAGCGCCCAGTGGAGCGGACGGCGCTGATAAGGATTAGGCCGCCTTCTTGCCGCCGCCTTCTCAGAACTGGCCGGCCACCGATCCCCTTGACAGGTCGTGGCCGCCATTCTGTTCTCCGCAGAAGGCCCGAGAATAAAATGGAGGAGACCGTCGGCAGTGGTGGTAATGAGTACATACGTTATCAGAAGACGGCAGTCGCATACCAAGGCCTGAGAAACAGCTATCGGCTTAAGTGGATGGCAGTTGCACTGAGAAACAGTCAAAATAGCTAAAATGAAACAAAGTAGCAGAATCCGGACGGATCCTAGTGAATTCTACACAGAATTTGGAATCGAGTTACCAATATATGGTAGATCCATTTGTAAGATGGCAAGAACTATGTCCTCTACATGAAGTCATTAAAGATCACCGAACTCACGTTGAGCGAACAGTAGGGCTGAACAAAAATGACTGACAAGGCACAATGCATCTTGTAGAAGGTATAGTATGGACGTATTGGAATAATTAATGTTGGGTGATTATTTTAAAGTAATTCACATGACGTGAAAACTTTGTGGAAAAGCGTAGATTTACAGGAGGCTAGTTTATCCCAGGGAAGTATTCAGAGTTGCCCACGGCCAGGTGGCAGTGCACGGCTGGCGAGCGGTGAAGGGAAGCGACAATAGGCAGCTTAGGGCGGCTCAAACTCTGAGAAAGCGGTAACAGGGCGCGGCCTCCAGCTGCCTTAAGATGAGTGACAGTGAGGAGGTGGTTGACCCCATGCTGGCGTACCGGGAAGCAGAGGGATAACTTGTACGCCTGTTGATAAATGTCCATCGTCCCGTTTTCAGTGAAACGTGCGAGAAAGCCGCGTAAAGCTAGGTGGAGCGGCCAACAGAGGCCGAAATATGCGTGTTCGTGACTATAGCAACTTCACGCTGAATTCATGGTCCACAGAGTCTGAAGTAAATTAGGTGAAGAGTGACAGAATGAAATACGCTGGCCTCCGATGGGGACATAGGACCAAGGAATTAGAAGTACTCTCCTGGGATTCAGAATTTAGGAAAAATTGGTGTTTTATGCAGATGCTAACCCTGATGGGTGGCCTGGGAAGTTGAGAGGAAGGGAAATTTTGTGGGAATTTGTTCAATTCCCGGAGCAAGCATTGGTTGGCACTGGGAAGCGACACATAATTAACATGACTTGCACTGCAATTGGCGTAAGTGATTTTGCTGGAGGGGAAACAGAGGCAAAGAGCAGACTGGCAGAAGTCTCCGTAGAGGTGTTCCATTCCCAGCTTGCCTAGAGTGCGGACATGCCTGAGAGAGAGTGAGTATCTCAGCAGTTTAGGACTTAACAAATGGAACAATTGAGCTTGGAGATAGAAAGTTCTGTTCAGCTATGTGCTGAGCAAGACACCTAGGAGTGAATAGATGAGCGCAGCCTTGCAGCACCGCGAGGCCAGCCGATGTCCACACAACGCCGCCGCCCCATCACGCTGAATATGGTGATATTGCGCCTGCTCTGGCTTGAGTTAGGCCAATGATTAATTTGTTGGATCACGCCAGCAAAGTTTCCACCAGGGTTTCATGGGCCATGTACTGTAGAATTCTTCTCAGACTTCGCATTACGCCTAGGTCAGTCGATAGGAATTAATTTTGATTTATCGCGTTTTACTCCACATAAACGCAATTTATTCCCCCTGCCTGTTAGGAGAGTCATGTAATGTGATGATTGAAGGTCGTGAGTTAAAATAAATTTGTGCTAATCGACTGCATCTGTTTTCAATCAAGTAGTTGAAATCCCAAGTCACTTCCTTAATTAATTTTATATTCAACATTTGCATCTGGTGTTCAATAGCTGAATATAACATCAATGTGCACCCCTTTTTAATTAAAAGGGATCAATTCTGAATCAATTAATGTCAACACTGCCACCGCTGTACAATCAGGAGTCACAGGGCCTTATTACTTTCTTTACATTAGCCGATATTACGGCAGTTTTGCACTCTCTGTTGATCTGTTAGTCAATTAGCTGGGCTGAACACACGCCAAAACCAGATAAGTGACGGGTGGAGTGTTACGCCTGGAACAAAAACTGTACTCAGTGATTGGAAAATATAGACACGTCACATACGTCTACAAGAGAGATAAGAGAAGGTATACAGAAAGCTTCGGTACTATCTCACTTAACTAATACAAGGAAATTAAAGACATTAGCTGCCAGTGGGCATTGATTTATATCAATGGAGCAAGTTAACAATTTGTGCTGGACCATGATTCAAACCCGTGACGTGTACGAGAGAACGGATGACAGCTAATGATCCCTTCAGTGCAGATGCACCAACCTCGAACTCTTACGGGAATCAGGAAGATGCCACGAGTTATGAGGTTAATTAACAGGTGCAATACAACAGCAGTGTGTGGAATACGTTGAGAATTTAGATTTGACGGTAGGCATGCTAGAGTAGTACGTGAGGTTATGGTAACCACTGTGTCCGCATGGCATAGTGATCAGCGTATCCGCCTAGTTTGCAGCAGACCAGATTCGAATACGAGTCCGGCTAAAATTTCCGACTTGTTCCGTTGATACAGAACAATGCCCCACTGACATTTAATATAATTAATTCTTCTGCGAATTGATTCTTAGTGATCTCCGATTCTGCGTAGAACCTCCTCATTCCTTATCTTATCAGTCCACCTAATTTTCAACATTCGTCTGTAGCACCACACCTGAAACGCTTCGATTCTCTTCCATCAGGTTTTTCCACAGTCCATGTTTCACTACCATACAATGCTGTACTCCAGACGTACATTGTCAGAAATTTCTTCCTCAAATTAAGGCCGATATTTGATATTAGTAGACTTCTCTTGATCAGGAATGCCTTTTTTGTCATATGTAGTCTGCTTTCGATGTCCTCCTTGCTCTGTCCGTCATTGGTTATTTTACTGTCTAGGTAGCAGAATTCCTTTATCTACTTCGAGACCATCAATCCTGATGTTGAGTTTTCGCTGTTCTCATTTCTACTACTACTCATTACCTTCGTCATTCTTCTCTTTACTCTCAATCCACACTCCATACTCATTACACTGTTAATTCCGTTCAGCAGATCATGTAATTCTTCACTTTCACTCATGATAGTAATGTCATCAGCGAATCGTGTCATTGATATCCTTTCGCCTTGAACTTTAATTCCACTTCTGAACCTTTGTTTTATTTCCATCCTTGCTTCTTCAATGTACATATTGAACAGTAGGGGCGAAAGGCTACGTCCTTGTCTTACACCGTTTTCAATACGAGCACTTCGTTCTTGGTCGCCCACTCTTCTTATTCCCTCTTGGCTGTTATACATATTGTATATGACCTGTGTCTCCCTATAGCTTAAAGGGGCCGATGATCATCGCAGTCTGGTCCCTTTAAATCCCACAAACCAACCAACCTATAGCTTACGCCCTACTTCCTTCAGAATTTCTAATATCTTGCGCCATTTTACATTGTCGAACGCTTTTTCCCGGACGACAAAACCTATGAATATGTCTTGATTTTTGTTTGGTTTTGCTTTCATTCTTAACCGCAACGTCAAAATTGCCTCTCCCGTGCCTTTACTTTTCCTATCAAGCGCATTCTCAATTTTCTTTTCCATTCTTCTGTATATAATCCTTGTAAGCAACTTGGATGCATGAGCTGTTATGCTGATTGTGCGATAATCCTTGCACTTGTCAGCTCTTGCCGTCTTCGGAACTGAGTGGATAATGTTTCTCCGAAAGTCAAATAGTATGTCGCCAGACTCATACATTCTACACACCAACGTGAATAGTCGTTTTGTTGGCGCTTCCCCCAATGATTTTACAAATTCTGATGGAATTTTATTTATGCTTTCAGCCTTATTTTACGTTAAGTCCTCCAAAGCTGTTTTAAATTTTGATTCTAATACTGGATCCCATACCTCTTCTAAATCGATTCCTTTTTCTTCTTCTATCACATCAGACAAATCCTCCCCTCAGAGAGGCTCACAATATATTCTTTCCACCTATTCGCTGTCTCCTCTGCATTTACCAGTGCAATTACTTTTGCACTCTTATTGTTACCACCATTTTTTAATGTCACCGAAGTTTGTTTTGACTTTCCTGTATGCTGAGTCTGTCCTTCCTACAATCCTTTATTTTTCGATGTCTTCACATTTTTCCTGCGGCCATTTCATCATAGCTTCCCTGCACTTCCTATTTATTACAGTCCTCAGCGAATTGTATTTCTGTATTCCTGAGTTTCCGGGAACGTTTTTGCAATTCCTCCTTTCATCAATCAACTGAAGAATTTCCTCTGTTACCCATGTTTTCTTCGCAGTTATCTTCTTTGTACCTATGTTTTCCTTCCCAACTTCTGTGATGGACCTTTTTAGAGATGTTCGTTCCTCTTCAACTGTACTGCCTATTGAGCTATTCCTGATTTCTGTATCAATAAGCTTAGCGAACTTCATTCAAATGCATCTCATCATTCCTTAGTACTTCCATATCCCACTTCTTTGCGTATTGAATCTTCCTGACTAATGTCTTAAACTTCAGCCTACTCTTCATCACTACTATATTGTGATCTGAGTCTGTATCTGCTCCTAGTACGCCTTACAATCCAGTATCTGATTTCGCGATCTCTGTCTGACCATGATGTAATCTAACTGAAACCTTCCCATATCACCCGGCCTTTTGCGAGTATACCTCCCCCTCTTATGATTCTTCGACGGGGTATTTGCTATTCCGCGCGACCGCTACGGTCGCAGGTTGGAATACTGCTTCGGGCATGGATGTGTGTGATGTTAGGTTAGGTGAGGTTAGTTAGGTTTAAGTAGTTCTAAATTCTAAGGGGCTGATGACCACAGCAGTTAAATCCCATAGTGCTCAGAGCCATTTGAACCGTTTTTGTATTTGCTATTACTACCTGAAACGTGTTACAGATCAATTAGTCTTTCTCCTCTCTCATTCTTTGTCCCAAGCCCATCTTGTCCGGTAACCTTATCTTCTACTCCTTCCCGTGCAACTGCATTCCAGTCCCTCATGACTACTGGATTTTCGTACCCCTTTATATACCGTATTACCCTTTCAATATCCTCATACACTTTCTCCATCTCTTCATCTTCGGCTTGCGACGTCGGCATGTATACATGAATTATCGTTGTCGGTGTTGGTTTGCTGTCGATTCTGATAAGAACAACCCTTTCACTGAACTGTTCACAGTAATACACTCTCTTCCCTACCTTCCTATTCATAACGAATCCTATTACTATTATACTGTTTTCTTCTGTTGTTAACAATACCCTATACTCATGTGACCAGAAATCGTTGTCATCTTTCCACTTCAATTCACTGACCTCTGCTATATCTAGATTCAACCTTTGCTTCCCCTTTTCAGATTATCTGGTTCCCCTAACACGTTCAAGCTTCTGACATTCCACGCCCCGACTCGTAGAACGTTATATTTCCTTTGATTGATCAATCTTTTTCTCATGGTAATTTTTCCCTTGGCAGTCCCCTCTCGGAGATCCGAATGGGGGACTATACCGGAATCTTTTGCCAATGGAGAGATCATCATGACACTTCAATTGCAGGCCACATGTCCTGTGGATACACGTTACATGTCTTTAATTCAGTGGTTTCCATTGCCTTCTGCATCCTCAGCCCGTTGATCATTGCTGACTCTTCCGCCTTTAGGGGCTGTTTCCCACCCGTGGGACAAGATAGTGCCCTGAACCTCTGTCCGCTCCTCTCTGACAAGACTGTTGGCAGAGTGAGAGTGACTTCTTAAGCCGGAAGTCTTAAGCCAATGCCGATTATTACTCAAAATTTTAGCTGTGGTGGGATTCGATCCCGTGAAGGGAGACGTTTTGATTATGAATCAAAGACACTACCTCTTCACCACGTTCCCTCCTCATATATATGAGAAACACGCAACATTGATTTACACTGAGTGTCTACGCCATGAACTGTAAAGCTTTTTGCAGATCTTCTATTTTACTACAGGTATCTGGTGTTGCATCCGACATCACGTATGTGATCTGGAGTTGTATATTTCCTAAACATACCGGACTCGTGTCTCTAGTGTGTTGGTTTGGGCCCATAAAAGCAGAGTCTTTAACCCCACATTAAAATTTTTGAAACGAGTGTGGATAAAAGTGACAGAATAATAAAAATGCAACATCTGAAACATAAAAATGTCATAAAACGTAAAGTACATAGACAAACGCACACGTACACACGCACGAGCGCTTGCACACACACACACACACACACACACACACACACACACACACAGAGAGAGAGAGAGAGAGAGAGAGAGAGAGAGAGAGAGAGAGAAAAGTCACACATATTCTCACTAGTAGACGCTAGACAGAACAACAACATGGACAGGGAATACTATCAAAGCTTCCAACGTTCACCACTTGGTCGTTTACGTGTCAGTACTCATAAATAGTAGCGGTTGAAGCTGTTTTTACAATTACTTTAACATTAATAAAATTTTCTCGATCTTCTAGCCAGTTCTATGTCGAATATCAACGAGTTTTCGGACAAGTGCTCCTTGGCCTTTGTAAAGGATGACTGTCGTGTGGTTGCTGCTGGGGTCCTCGCACAACCATGCTACCGCCAGTAACGTCAGAAGTGCCCAGTCACATAACGTAAAATTTTCGTAGCGTGTTCACCACTCACGCTTCAACCTTCGACAGCTAGGTCCGATGCTCTGCTTAGCTTCATGCCATTGCCTTTATTGAGGGTATCGACAGAAAATTTTGTCTCGGTCGCTTCTCTCATAAACACTATTCCTCAAACAGTTGTTTCGATTAATGATACATTTCTCTTGGAAGGCTATTCGGTGTCCGTTTCCTGAGAATGTACTGTAACCACTGACTCCTCGGGATACCGTAGGTGCAAACACCTTTCGTGTTCTACACTGCGCTATTCGATAGTGCTCACAAACTCTCCGACGTCTTCCGATTTTGTCCAAAAGAACGATGTGTTGTTGTGGTTTGATGCAGCTCTCCGTGCTATTCCACCCTATGCAAGAGTTTTCATCTCCGAGTAAATACTGCAGTCTAAATCCTTCTCGATCTGCCTTTCTGTGTTCATTCTTGGTCTCCCTCTACGATTTTTACACCCCGCGCTTCCCTCAAATATTTAAATTAGTGATCCCTTGATGTTTCAGAATGTGTCCTACCAATCGGTCCTTTCTCCTAGTGAGGTTGGGCCACAAAGTTCTTTTCTCCCGAGGTCTGTTCAGTACCTCCTCATTAGTTACATGATCCACCCGTCTAGTATTCGACATTGTTCTGTAACATCACATTTCGAAATATTCTCTTCAGTTTTTGTCTAAACTGTTTATTGCCCATGCTTCACTTCGTGACATAGCTACACCCCAGTATAAATACTTTCTGAAAAGACCTCCTGACATTTAAATCTGTACTTGATGTTAACAAATTTCTCGTATTCAGAAAAGCTTCTCTTGCCATTTCCAGTCTACATTTTATTTCCTCTCTATTTCGGCCATCTTCATTTATTTTGCTACCCAAACAGCAAAACTTGTCTAGTACTTTAAGCGCCTCGTTTCCTAATCCAATTCTCTCAGCATCACATTTAAATGACTACATTCCATTATTCATGTTTTGTTCACGTTTATCTTATATCCCCCTTTCAAGACACTGACCATTACATTCAACTGCCCTTCCAAGTCTTTTGCTGTCTCTACCAGAATTACAGTGTCATCGGCCAACCTCAAAGTTTTTACTTCTTCTTTCAGAATGTAAGTTCCTACTGCAAATTTTTCTTGGCTTTTCTTTACTGCTTGCTCAATGCATAGATTAAGATTGGGGATAGGCTACAACCCTGTCTCACTCCGATGGTCGCTAAACGCGTAGTTTGTTAACCAAACATATTGTAGAAAGTCTGCAGCTCGTACTCTAGTTGCTAGCCTTGCTGCCTCTTGATTGCTGGGCCTGGTTCGGTTCCCTTCCATATTGGATATTATCTTTGTTTGGGGAACTTGATGTATTTTCATCTCATTTTCATTACAAAGATACCTCAATGGCCAAACTGGTCTCCAACAGAAAGAGTTGCACCCGGCAGTTAAACAAACCCAGACAGGGCCAATAGCGCCACACAATCGTTTTTCGTTGAATACAGAATAGTATGGATTGCCTTCCGGGAAATAAAGCTTAAGGCTGAGTGCAATTGTCTACGGCGCTCTGGATCTCATGGACGAAAAGAGCGAAAAAATTATGTGACGATCACATGCATACCAATAAAAATACGATGCTCAGATTATCACAGCACAAATGAATCGTCAAGTGTCAGGCCATTTACTAGCTGCAGCAGCCTAAAATCGAAGCTACCCGAGGGTAAGAAACTTGCATACAAATCTAACCACCTCTTCACAGAGTCAGGTAAACGCTTTCGATCCACTATGCCCTGACTCCTTCATCATTGTGCAGCACGTCCACTATGCGCCTCCTCCAAATACTATTTTCTTCTTGACCAGTATAAAGAGAGCCATCCCTTGACAGTCACGATATTTGTCACCGCTGTCGTACTACAGTAGTTCTGCAGCTAATAACTTAACAGATAACGGAAAAGTTGGCACCCAGGGAAAGCGGGGATTTGGCGACAGTTCCCGATGGACGCCAGCAGGAAGCTCACTCCTCCCCGGTGACGGGTCGCCGTCTGGGCGGCTGTGACGCTGACGGATGGCCGGCGACGAGCTCAGGGCGTGTGATTAGCCGCGTGAAAAACTGCCCGCCGCGGATGGATGGCGCCATTAGACAAGGTCAGCTGCCGCCTGCATCGATCTGGCCCTGGTGCGTCGGACCGGAATTACGAGCCGTGGCCATCTTCGGAAGGACCACACTGCCCAAACAGGTGGCCCCCGTTCCTACCCCACTACGTCTGAAGAGGCTTGACAAAAATATGGAAACACCGCGAGAAACGCTTGCTTCACAGTAAATGCAAATGGAAGGCAATCCTCCAGGTCGCACTGTTGTAACTGGCCGCTAACGGCAACTGTACAATGTCCTCAATAATTTGTGAGTGTTGGTCGTGGTCAGAACAGTGTTTAGTGTAGTTGTGAGTTCATTGTGTCGGACCTAAGTGAATTCGAATGTGGGTAAATTGTTGGCGTTCGTATGGTTGGTGCTTCCGGAAATACGGGAGCCGAGGTGTTTAATGGTGTATCGTCATCCGCTAAGACACAGTGTGGACGAAAGTGTGTCACGAGTGATGGCGACAGACGGTCGTTGAAGAGGATTGTGACGAAAGGTAAGAGGATGACCACTGCAAACGTCACTGCAGAATTGAGTGTAGCGCTTGTGAACTCTGCCAGGGCCAAATCAACATGAAGGGAGCTCCATAATAGGAAGTTTCAGAGCGAGTTGGAATTCCAAAACCACTGCTTAGTGATGTATATGCTCGTAACAGGGAGACGTGGCGCCGGACTATGGAGCAACTGAAGAAAGACATTTGGTCGGATAAGTCTTGTTTCACACTATTTCCAGCTTTTGGCTGAGTTTACGTGTCATGAATTATACATGACGGAAGTTCAGTGATGAGTTGAGTAACCATATCGAGGTATTCCATAGGTTCCAGTGTTACTCTGCAACGTCTCATCACTGTCAAGGATAATGTGACCATTTTGACTGACCACGTCCCTCTCATGGTTCCCAATGGTGACGCCGCCTTCCTAGACGACAGGCCCCGGTTCACAAACTCTCGTTGTCCAAGACTGATTTTGTGAATACAAGGATGAATTATCACATCTCCCTCGCGGCTCTTCTTTGGAGCTTCGTCAACTTGAAGGAAGAATGGTATAAGATACCCTGTTAAACAGTATAGGATCTGTATTCACCCGTCCCGAGATTACTGGAAGCTGTTTTCAATATGAAAGGGTTTCCCACACCGTCTTATGCGTGATAACGTGTTGTGTTTTTAGGGATTCCATATTTTTGTCCAGCCGCGGTGCATCTATACTCTGTAAGTCACATTACGGTGTGTGACGGAGGTACTGCTTTCTGTTGCCCACCTTCTCTGCTACATTCGCGCATGACGCGTGGGAAGAATGATTGTCGGTAAACCTCCGCATTATCTCTAATTTCTATAATTTTCTCGTTGTGATCCAGCTTGCCTGCCTGTTGACAGAATGTACTCTCTCTGAATTTCAGTAGTATAGCACTCAGTGACGGAACAACACATCTATTGTATATTGAGCACCTCCGTAATGCTCTCGTGCCACTTCGCTGAGGTCGGCATGCTAAGAGCACAGACACCGATTCGAATTGTTCAAATGGCTCTGAGCACTATGGGACTTAACATCTGAGGTCATCAGTCCCGTAGAACGTAGAACTACTTAAACCTAACTAACCTAAGGACATCACACACATCCATGCCCGAGGCAGGGTTCGAACCTGTAGCGGTCGCGCGGTCCCAGACTGTAGCGCCTAGAACCGCTCAGCCACAACGGCCGGCTTGGCAATCAATATGTGGCGTATGCTAAATGGGAGACTTGGTATAAATAACATTTTATTTTTATACAAGAAGAACCTAGGTAAATAGGAAAACTTGAGAGTCGTTAATTACAGAGGGTCGCCACCAGCAGTACGTTGGAAAAAAACGATTGAAATGGTAATAATAAAACAATTTATGACACGCAAATGATAATTTCGATCCTGCTAGGAAAATAATAATTAGCGTAACATCAACAACGTGCAAAACTGGAATGAAATTTGTAATTAAAAAGTTGAAACATCATTATAATAGCCATGAAACCTACAGCTAATAACACACTCAATTAATTAATTCACAAGTGGTGTGGTTCAAAATCCTCAAGAAAAGAAAAGTCGCCTTGCAGAAAGAACTTGCATGACTTCAGGTAAATCAGGCCTTGGCTAAGAAACACTAACTAAGCTGTAAATCAATGTTAAGCCTCTCTTTCAACGATATTCCACATAAATCGAAACTGGGATGCGCGCATTGCAATTTTCAGTCCTACCGTGGTCGCAGTGACCGTAGCCGAAGGTGGCGGCGCCGACCGCTGGGGCGTGAGAGGCTCTAATAGAGATTGCCGCTGGTTGCAGCGCGTTGACTGTGTAAAGTCGATACAGACGTGATTGAATAAGACGCGGAAAATAAGGTGTTACTTCGGAATGACTTGATAGAAGGCCGAAGTCCAGCCATGTAATCACTACCAGCGTTTTCTGATTCGTTCACCAACCCAGCTGCCTACCCCATCACTCGAGACTTTCTTCTCACCTCGTAATAGCACTTGCGAAATCTCCTTCGAGGCCAGTCAGCAAAAACGGGGTAAGTGAACCACCAATACCAAACCTGGAAATTGGTTCCATCTTCTCACCAGGTCATTTAACATGCAGCAGCCACTGAAAACCGTAGTCTCACTAGCTGGCAGGGGCAGAGGGAAGATTCTCGCAGCCAGTTCTTCACAAAGGGCAATTCTGCATATTTTAGGAAGGGCACCAGGCTCGTTCCCCGTGGAAGGAGAATTGGGGAGAGATTCGAAGAGTATGAGTGGCGATAATTTCGGCTTAGCAAGGCAGCGCTGCGATAGAAAACATAGCAGGAAGTTTCACTGTGATGGCTTTAACGAGATCCAGGCCTTATCCCGACCACCCATGGAGTACCGGTTGTTGTACGCAAAACTCGCGTCTTCGTATTTCTCTCCCACTGACTCAGACGCGGCCAGCGAATAACCTCCGGGCCGCAGCTCGTCACAGTGCACAAGAAGGTCGCTTGACTGACGTGACGCTTTGCAGAGCGTTAGGAGACTGCTGCCCCAAATTTAGAGGAAATCAGGCATGCCGAGTCTAGATGTGAACAGAGAAATCTGAATGCCACCAGAAGTGAGCTTGATACCAAAATGCATTATGATCACCGATCTACATTAATAGCATCTACGTCCTAACCACTCGTGACTTAAGTGCGTAAAATTGCAAGTAATGCACGATAAATGCAGAACGATTCGGAAAGCAAAATGACGAAAGTTAATCGTACATGCAAAGCAAGATAGTGAATAACGTCTGGAAAAGCCCGCTGCCTCACAAACCAGGCGGTTCCGTAAGGAAACGCGGCTATCTCTCATGCTAACCCTATTTGGAAAGAGTGCCACACTGATGAGCGATATTCAAGAATCTTTCGTACTGCTTTTTGTGAGCCACTTCTTTCCGGGGTGAATTACATTTCCTTAAGATTTTTCCTGTGCATGTAAGTGTGGCATCTGCTTGACTATTTTTTTACGAATTCATTCCACTGTAAGCAACTCTGCGCTTTTCTCCTAAATTTTTATTGTTTAAATTTTTTTGCCGTAGTTACTGTTTCCAGTGATTAGTTGCCACTAGCGTAATTGTACAATAGAGAATTTCTTCGCCTATTTACGTTACACAAAATTGTTAAGGCTTTCGTGGCCACTTGTTGACAAACTGCCTATTGGCTTCTGTCTCGGGTTCTTCGGCCGACGTTCATCTAATGATTTTTCTGACGTTTCGCCAGCACGAGTGGCTGGCATTGTCAAAGCTTCAGCACCGGCAATTGAGGGTGAAGCTTTGACAATGCCAGCCACTCGTGCTGGCGAAACGTCAGAAAAATCATTAGATGAACGTCGGCCGAAGAACCCGAGACAGAAGCCAATAGGCAGTTTATTTACGTTACCTTTATTCACGTTCGAGGTCAACTGGCAGTCCCTAAACCTATAATCAATCCTGTGAAGGTCTTTCTGCAGTTCTCTACAGTCTTGCGGCATTGCTGCCTTCTTATAGACGTACAATTTCATGGATCCAACGTTATACACTTTATCATTCATATACACTACCGGAAAGAAATTTGCACACCTGCAAAGACTTCGCTGATTTCGATGCTAATACAAAATACACCATATGTGGGATGGTAAAGCACTCCGTCTTCAGACCACAAGTGGCCCATCGGGACCATCCGACCGCCGTGTCATCCACAGTTGAGGATGCGGAAAGGAGGGGCATGTGGTCAGCACACTGCTCTCCTGGTCATTCTGATGGTTTTCTTTGACCGGAGCCGCTACTATTCGGTAGCACTAGGCATCACTAGGCTGAGTGCACCCCGAAAAATGGCAACAGCGCATGGCGGCTGGATGATCACCCATCCAAGTGCCGGCAACGCCCGACAGCGCTTAACTTCGGTGATCTCACGGGAACCGGTGTATCCACTGCGGCAAGGCCGTTGCCTTATCGGATAGTAGATATACTGATAATCGTTTCAACATCATTCGACGACAGAAACAGGGCAGTGGCGTAGCTACCAGAGCGCCATCTGTGTCTATCCTTTAATACGGAATTCTCACAGCCAGTACTCAGTGCGTCATATAGAGCTACACGTCAACGGTGGGCCAAACAACACAGTGATTGGACAGTAGCTGACAGGAGACGTGTAACGAGCTCTGACGAACAGCCATTTTCCCTCTTTTCATATGGCACAAGGAGTGGAATGCACTGAACCGACAGCCCAATGAGCCGGCCGGAGTGGCCGAGCGGTTAAAGGCGCTACAGTCTGGAACCGCACGACCGCTACGGTCGCAGGTTCGAATCCTGCCTCGGGCATGGATGTGTGTGATGTCCTTAGGTTAGTTAGGTTTAAGTAGTTCTAAGTTCTAGGGGACTTATGACCACAGCAGTTGAGTCCCATAGTGCTCAGAGCCATTTGAACCATTTTTGAACAGCCCAATGAGGCGTTTAACCAATAGTGTCGAGGGTGCGGTTCGGGATGGAGGCAACTCTGTGATGTTCTGGAGGGCCAACTCGTTCACGTTATTGTGAACACGAACATAGACGCTGTCAATGACCAAGTATTACTCTTCCTTCATCATAATGATGAGTATGGAGTGGGCACTTTCATCTTCCACAATGACAAATGCTATGCGCACAGGGGACTCATACGTTCGGGCTTCCGAAGTTATCTCTACATCTACATCTACATCTACATCCATACTCCGCACGCCACCTGACGGTGTGTGGCGGAGGGTACCCTGAGTACCTCTATCGGTTCTCCCTTCTATTCCAGTCTCGTATCGTTCGTGGAAAGAAGAATTGTCGGTATGCCTCTGTGTGGGCTCTAATCTCTATGATTTTATCCTCATGGTCTCTTCGCGAGATATACGTAGGAGGGAGCAATATACTGCTTGACTCTTCGGTGAAGGTATGTTCTCGAAACTTTAACAAAAGCCCGTACCGAGCTACTGAGCGACTCTCCTGCAGAGTCTTCCACTGGAGTTTATCTATCATCTCCGTAACGCTTTCGCGATTACTAAATGATCCTGTAACGAAGCGCGCTGCTCTCCGTTGGATCTTCTCTATCTCTTCTATCAACCCTATCTGGTACGGATTCCACACTGCTGAGCAGTATTCAAGCAGTGGGCGAACAAGCGTACTGTAACCTACTTCCTTTGTTTTCGGATTGCATTTCCTTACGATTCTTCCAATGAATCTCAGTCTGGCATCTGCTTTACCGACGATCAACTGTATATGATCATTCCATTTTAAATCACTCCTAATGCGTACTCCCAGATAATTTATGGAATTAACTGCTTCCAGTTGCTGACCTGCTATTTTGTAGCTAAATGATAAGGTATCTATCTTTCTATGTATTCGCAGCACATTGCACTTGTCTACATTGAGATTCAATTGCCATTCCCTGCACCATGCGTCAATTCGCTGCAGATCCTCCTGCATTTCAGTACAATTTTCCATTGTTACAACCTCTCGATACACCACAGCATCATCTGCAAAAAGCCTCAGTGAACTTCCGATGTCATCCACAAGGTCATTTATGTATATTGTGAATAGCAACGGTCCTATGACACTACCCTGCGGCCCACCTGAAATCACTCTTACTTCGGAAGACTTCTCTCCATTGAGAATGACATGCTGCGTTCTGTTATCTAGGAACTCTTCAATCCAATCACACAATTGGTCTGATAGTGTCTCACTTCGACCGACTCGCTAAATTACCCCATGCGAATCCCATAGAAAATATTTGATAATATAAGTATCCAAAATGTCTACACTACTAATTTTCCGTTATTTGAATCTCTTGTGGCAAAGGATTACACTGAAAACTACGCTAATATTACAAATAATCTCCCGTATTAGCTTTCGGCGATAGTCCCTTCTAACCCTTTGGTGCGTAAAATTGAAAATGAGACATTTGAGACCGCGTTTCTAATACCGCCTTACCTTGCTCCCATTGTCGCTTACCAGGTTAAATTAGGGGTACCTGTTATAAGAGTTGTGAGTTCAGTACTTGTCCCAACCGTAAAATCAAGATTTTCTTGGTTTAAGTGATGTGGATTGGATTTAAAGGCAATGACGAAAAGTGGTAAAATATTTGAAGAAAATCAATTTAAAGAGCACCTTTTTAAGGAAAATAATACATTTGTACTAAATGTTAGAACTCTAGGAAAACAAAGAAAAGATTTAATGTAATGAAACAGGCATCAAAGTGTAATCTGTCTTTAATTTCAGGCATACTATTCTTACGTACTTACTGCATACTTTTGTGTGACACATGTATATTAGACCAACCAACTAAACGTCAAACGAAAAGCGAAGAAACACCTGTGGATCTCTTAGCTGTAGAGATTTTTAAAAGGTTTCACAAACACCACGCCAAAACGCTGCAGTTTATTAGTTCTGTATAGTGCTAAACTCACCGGCACGACACAATTTTCCCTAGCTACGTTTCCGACTTTATGTTTATAGTATGTGTGCAGTGGCCGTTTGAAATCAAAATAACAGGATGGTGGAAAGTTTCACAAAGGACGGATCGGACTGGGTCTAACCTGACTGAGAGGACTTAAAATGGCCGTAGGAGAAACCTCTTTCATTAGGTTCATACTTTTTCCCTTTCCAGGCAGAAAGATCAGCACTGGTTCTACACCGAGCTTCTCACTTTCTACCGCATTTACTTCATTTGCCGCACCAATTGATGACTTTAATTATCCAAACTTTTTGTCCACTTTCATGAACAACGTACAGTTTCAAAACTTGGTGTTGAACACATCTGCCATTTCTTCTTATCAGATTTACTCATTAAAAATAACATTAATGACGATTTGCTAAATTGACAAAACTTACTTAACACAACTGAAAACTGAAAGGTAGGTCGGTACATGATCACCAATATGAATACTATCACTATCGTCTATAAGAGCAATTTCAAAGAATTCTGCCGGCCGGAGTGGCCGAGCGGTTCTAGGCGCTACAGTCTGGGACCGCACGACCGCTACGGTCGCAGGTTCGAATCCTGCCTCTGTCATGGATGTGTGTTATGTCCTTAGGTTAGTTAGGTTTAAGTAGTTCTAAGTTCTAGGGGACTGATGACATCAGAAGTTAAGTCCCATAGTGCTCAGAGCCATTGGAACGTCAAAGAATTCTAATGGAGTCGTTATTTACAGCCCGTTCTAATGATATTAATACAAAGAAAATGTGATCATAATTATCAGGTCGTCGTCTCTTCTTCCTTCCCTCGCTCCCTTCACCCAGCTGGAATGGCGGTCAAAACATTTCTGAACACTTCAGTCCCCTGGACGAGGAATTCCACCTTATGGAAGACACTTTTCAGTTTTGTTTTACCCAGACATGTTTCAACACTTTTTGTGCTATCTTCAGTGGTTTATTTTTCATTTTTTACGGTAAAATTGTTGTTACATATTAGCATATAACTGAGGAGAATAAACGCTCACCGCTGAGACAGTTCCAAATGCATTTGAGTTATGTATGTTATACAGTGTCCAGTCACATTAATGTCACAACCGCCTTTGTTCGACGTAAATGTGTAATAAGCACACACAGACGTCAAGTAGCACCACTGATAGTGTAAGGTATATATAGCGGTAAACAGTGAAGCCACTGTCGTAATGAGGAAACAGAATGATTTATCTGACACCTCTCGCGGTTCTAGGCGCGCAGTCCAGAACCGTGCGACTGTTACGGTCGCAGGTTCGAATCCTGCCTCGGGCATGGATGAGTGTGATGTCCTTAGGTTAGTTAGGTTTAAGTAGTTCTAAGTTCTAGGGGACTGATGACCACAGCAGTTGAGTCCCATAGTGCTCAGAGCCATTTGAACCATTTATCTGACACCTAAACCGGCGTGATCATTGGCATTCGGGCCAAGGGTGAAAGCATTACCGAAACGGCTAGGTTTCAACTGTTTGCGTGCCGCCGTAGTTAAAGTATACCAAGTATGGCAATATGGCTCTATCCAAAATTAGCGCCGAGGTGACTGTGGCGCACACGGAACGTATATGACAGTGCTGAATGACGCTAGCGGAGAAGAGTGCGGGCGAACAGACGTACAACTGTTGAGTAGCTGACCACCCAGATAAACCAACAGTGTCTCCTCAACGACAGTTCAGAACTCGTTGCTGAGGCTACTAGCAGTATCTCCTCAACGACCGTTCAACAAACGTTGCTATGTCTAGATTCCGCAGCACCCATGCTGACTGCTGTACATCGGCGACGGAGGCTGGAATTTAGACTCCCAAACCTCTACTGGACGTTCACTGAGTGCTGACAGGTGATCTTTTGAGATGATTCAGGTTTTATGCTCGCTCGGAGAGATGGCCATTGGCATATACAGCCTTGCAACAATCGTCGAAAGGGCCCAGGTCGGAGGAAGAAGGTGTATGGTCTGTGGAATGTTTTAGTGTCATTGTGTGGGTGATTTTGTCGTGCTCGAAGGTACACTGAATCAACAACACAAGTATGCATCTATCTTTAGGGATCATGCCACCCCTCCTTCCAGTTTACGTCTTCCTCAGCACGATGGCGTCTACCAGCACGACAATACAACGTGCTACACAGCTCGCAGAGTACGCCCATGGTTCTAAGAATACTGGGATGAGTTTACCGTTCTGCCCTGGCCACCAAACTCGCCAGATTTAAACCCACTCGAGACTCTGTGGGACCACTTCGATTGGGCTGTTCGCACCATGGGCGCTCAGCCGAGAAAACCTAGAACAGCTTGCCACGTCTCTCGAGTCGGCATGGCTCCACATCCCTGTCAGTGCCTTTTAGAGCCTCATTGACTTTTCTTACACGCCAACGCTGGTTATTCAGGGTTTTGTCAGGTGGTCACTTTGCTGTGAGTCGACCATGTACAATGGAGACTAGTTTGAAGGAGATAACATTTATGTGCACAAATAAATAAAACTGTTTAAAAAATTCTCGATACTTTTGAAACTCAACACGTACTTTCCCGTTGGTTAGATTCTTCCATTTAGTAACATATGTCTTGTTTCGGTTGAGCAGCCAGTGTCACACTTGGTCGTTTCTGAGAGTCGATAGAAACGAGGGTTTTATGATTCGCATAAAAACGAAAGAGGGGGCGGTCGATAGTGAAACTAAATGTCTGACATGAAGCTCGTCTTGAAGAACGTGCAATGCGACACGTGGAACGATATATACAGCAGGAATCAAACTAGCGTGAAGTGTACTACAGGTTTGGACATGTAACTGATTAACATTTCAGCGCAATCACGCAAAGCAGGGTACGTAAGGAAAGAGTACGGTACTTGTTTGTCATTCAGAAATGAATTCCATTTTCTTTGTTTCTGAGAAAATCGTGTTATGCCTCTAATCCGCATAGCTGGCAGTTTGGAAAGTAACCTCTAAATTTTTTGCCGTATTAAGGCTACTGCGACCGGAGTGGCCGAGCGGTTCTAGGCGCTACAGTCTTGAACCGCGCGACCGTTACGGTCGCAGGTTCGAATCCTGCTTCGGGCATGGATGTGTGTTATGTCCTTAGGTTAGTTAGGTTTAAGTAGTTCTAAGTTCTAGGGGACTGATGACCTCGTAATTTAAGTCCCGTAGTGCTCAGAGCCATTTGAACCGTTCTTAATGCTAAAGGGCTGTACCCTGTATTCGATGTCGACGTGTCATGTTTCAGTAGGATAACGCAAGACCGCATATTACTCGTGGTGACCTGATCGATTTCGAAAAATAGTGTGTTCGACTATTGCCTCTCCAGTATGCTCTCCAAATCCCTCACCACCGAAATCACCTATTCACGGGTTGGCGAGAGATTTGAAAGTCGACTGATTAAGTCAGACTCTGACCGAAAGCTGAAACAGTATTTCCAGCCTCAATTCGAGTCGATGTTGTATGGGTTCAGAGCCGTTTTTGTCGCCGGAAGCGGTAACACCGAATACTACATTTCGCACCAAATTGCGTACAAATTTAATGTTGTATTCATTCTACTATATGCCCGCAATAGGCAAATTTTCGTCCTTTGCTACGTTTCCTAGCGTTGCATTTTTAAGGATCAGAGGTGTACACTTAATTGCCTCTGAATACTTCCGCGATACTATCGACTGAGTATCTTCTTGAGCGGATCAGTAGCACAATCGTAGGCCTGACATAGGTTCCTTGGCTCTTTTTGCCACCTCCAGTGCTCAGGAAATGGATCCGGCTGGAGAACTTTCTCCTTGGCGCGGCTGGCAGGGAGCCGGCCAGCTCCCGCATGTGCGGCACGTGCCGCCTTTATTGGCACGCCAGCACACGCCACGCCACGCCAGCAGCGCTACATCAGCCGCAGCCGCAGCCGCAGCCGCGCCCACACAGAGCTTCACCAGCCTCCAGGCCAGCGCTGTGGCGCCAGCACTGCTCTGTAACCGATTATCATCGCCGCGCAACGTGGACCACGTTACACTTCGTTCCGTAGAGAGTGGACGTGGATTCACCCAGAATTAAGGAGCATGTTACCTCGCCTAAAAGGCCATTATTTCACACGTCAAACAATTCTGTGGAAAAGAACAAGAATTCCGCAATACAAGTCGTATGAAGTGTGTAAGTCGATCACAATGTTGTTGCACCGGGGGTTAGGAAGTTACCGTCGACAAATCGTGACTCAGGGCGTAATCGGGGTCGAAAGTACATGCACAACTAACCTGAAAGCGGTGACGGTGAGATGCGTTTTCCTTAGCCACCACTGTACTTGTTCACTGTACCGTCCCTGCGTGTTTATGATAACAGCCAGTGCAATATTATAGTACTTGACTAGTTTATTGCTGTATAAGTTCCCCGTATCTGTAAGGCTGTAAATAGCGGATTACGGGTTAGCGTATCTTTACTTCCGGAGAGCCAGCACTACTATTCCGCAACGTCTCTTAACTAAATGCTTATGCAAATGTTATGCGACTGAATTCAAGATTACGTAGCAAACATACCTCAATTTGAGCCATAAAATTGTGGTAATTCAGCCGTAACGAAACGTTATCTGCCGCTAAATTTGCGGACCAACATCCTTCACCGAGGACACGGCAGATGTATCTTTGCCGTCCGTGTGGTATTTGTTCCTCTATGATTCATCTCAATTAGTTCATCTGCCGGTGTAACCAGCGGCTCCTCAACATGAACCCTACCGAAACAAAATCAACAATTATACGCCAAATCACCCGTAGCGCAGTTCCCACAACTTTTATCTAACAATTTACCATCGTCCTATCCTGTTGACTCACACACTGAAATACCTCGGATTAACACTCGATCGCCTACTAACACGGAAGCCCCATCTACTAATCATTCAACAGTGATCTCACAAGAGACTGCCCGAAAATGGGGACTGCACACTTCCACGATGCTCCACACACTTTCCGTATACAAATGTGGCAAGGATTTCCGCCCCCTCCTTCTTTTATTACGCCCTCCAGAACCTCGAACGCTATGTACTCAGCCTAGCCTTTCAGATCCGCTTACCCTTCCGCACTCGAATCCTCTACCAATTTAAAATTCCCCCTCCTAATCTTAATTCTTCAACACCTCTCAGTATCCTACGCTACCCATGAACTTGACACTAACCACCCGCTAGTTTATCCGCCTGCTCATTGATCGTAGCACTCTGCCGCGCCTCTGCCACAACATTCCCCCAACACTACACTCCCACACTTTCCACGTCCTCTCGCAACGCTTTCATCGCCTCCTTACCCAACTATGAAGTCGACTCTGATACGTAGCCGTCCCACCAGATCTAAAAGAACCTACCCCTCCTCCCCTTCTCAGAGCTCCCTTCCCCTCCAGTCCTCTCCAGACGCATCCTAAGGCTTGGTCCAAAACAGGAACCCTCTTCATTCTCTCAAATCCCTTCAAACATCCGCCCACCCCTCTTACGCACTACCCTGACTGTCCCGTTCCCATGATATCCTTATCCCTGGTCTTTTACATACACTCATCACTTAGCTCGTCTATGTCTCGTCTTAATGAGTCAACCCATTGGCTTTTTAGCTTTTAACTTACGCAACTACCCATCTGTCTTGCATAGTTTACGAAACAAACGTTTGCCATTTCATCTGTGTTAATATTTTAATTAGTCAACAAATCGACCTTTTATATTTTAACTAATGCAGCTGACGATCTATCTTTTTATTGTGTCAGACATTCAGTTTTGTTCACCGCCATACTCACCTTTATAATGTTTTTTAAAATTTTATTACGATATGGATGAAGAGAGGCTACTTGTATCCACTGACAGTTCACATCAAACTGTACGGGGCTAGGGATGAAATAAAAATAAAAGGAAAAGAGAAACGCTTTATTGTCAGTCCTTCCGACTTACTAATGGTCATAACCAAAAAAGTCCGAAATGTATGTGCAAAGTGTAGCTACTCAGATAGTCGTCTGGAGTAACAGTATCGCTTAAGTCACCAATATATACCGTAGCGGACGCATATTTTCGCTCTTTCTCCTAGTGAATTTCTGATTATTTTGTAGTGAGTTGTATCAGAGAATACTTGTAACCGTTTGTTCACATATCCATTTGTAATATTTCACGTTTCTTCTCTAAGTATACGCTTATATATTCATTAATTATGTCGGTGAACACTGGGTACTCACTCGCACCGACTAAACGTTGGCTATCAGTGCTCACCCACATAAGATTATCATTTACGTCGCAGTATTTCGGAAATAAGATCGTGTCGTCCTGGGAATGAGATTGTGGTGTTCATGCCGTTATTCCGTTGTGGCTCCATCATCTTAGAATGCCGGTAGACTGTTTACGGACCAGTATAGAACGACTCGAATCATCGTCTTCCATTACTGAAGTTACAATCTTCCACTACTAAAGTTACAATATTTTTCAAGGGGGCTAAATATCTTACGTTTACTACTAATTTCTACACGACGACCTACCTTTAATACAACCGTACCTGTGGTTTCTAACATTTCCAGAATAAGCGTCTCTACAAATTACTCTTTCTTGTCTAATTATACAGGGTGAACCAGGAGGAAAGGTTAATGGTTTGAGCGGTGATAGTGATTCTGAACAAAAACTTCACATGAACTTACTGCGAATGGTTTCCGGGAGAAACAAATGTAATATTACTTTTGTTTTTCTGTATAGCTCCAGACAGAGCGAGTTGCGATTAGAAATTAAATACATTTAATACCCTACAAAAAGGGTTCTATTCATTTTCTCTTTGTTCTCTTAGACTAATAGCTTGCGGCAAGCGAGCGCAAGACCGTTGAAAATCTCGCGCGACGCGCATATACTGTAGCTTAATTTCTGTAGGCCAATTAGAGGAAGTTTTTCGACTTGACAGACCACAAGAGTTCTGTATGAAATGCTCGTCTGAACTTCTTATACACTACTGAGGTACATTTAAATAATCACAATGTTTGAATAATATAGAAAACAAATGCGTTCAAGCTCTGAAAGAATATGAAATAGGACATATGTTCATATGAAGTTTCTTCTTCAGAGTCACTATCGTCGCTCAAAGAATGTACCTATCCTCCTGTATATCAGTCCTTTGCATGCTAAATGAAGCAAAATATCATTTATATTCTAGTAAAGAGTGTCGAATACGACACGCTGACTGCAGGTTCCTGACGAACCTGCTCTGAATATATAGTACCCAGCAAATCACGACTCCTTCTGCTCGTAATACTAATATTTGAATTCATATCAGTCATTCTTTTGAAGCTATGAGTGGTAAAAAAGTTATAAATTTTTTTATAAACTTCTCCGGCTTTTCCAGACACGCTTTACCTTTATGGACCACACGGAAAGACAGACAACGAGTAAATAAAACTTCCATCTGAATAAAAGGGATGGAAGAACAATATAAATTTCCCACAAAAGGCGTTAATTTCGTGAGAGAAATGTAAGTTTAATGAACAAAAAAGGGGGTATTTCAGTCGGTGTGTCTGACAAAAGGAAGCGACGGGCGTGGGTGCGAAGTAACGCAGAAATTTCATTTTAAAAGTAAATAAAACGTGTTCCACAGTTTTGAAGCTATTTCATCCTCCGTTGCTGCAGACAGCCGGATAAAATTTAAACCGGAGGAAGCGTCTCACCGCGCCCTTATATTTACGGAAATATTTACGCGCGCGCACCAAGGCCGGAGCACGAATCGACAAACGAACTCGCATCGGGCGCTCACGCGACGTGCGGCCGGCCGAGCGCACCCTCCCTGCAACCCCCACCCCCTACCGCCAAACCATCCCTTTTGGATCCCGCCGTATTTCTCTCGCTTTGAGAGCGCAAAGGCAGCGCTACAAACGCATTCGGCACACAAACAAGCAATTAATTTATTTAAAGCCGAAAAGCAAACGCACGGCAGGGGATATATTAGGCTTAGCTGCGCGCCACCGGTTGCGGAGAGGGGGTAGCTTTTGGAGGGGTAGGCGGCCCACTTATCGGCTCTCGCGGCCCACCTCCCACGCCACCTCACCACCCCAGGCTGGGCTTTCTGTTCCACAGCTGCCAATTTTCTATCCGGCCACATGGTGCTCGATCGCTCCGCCTCCTCCACGAAGTCACATTTACACGAAATAAACTAGTTGTTAAGAGTTGTGAAAAGTAACCCAGAACAGAAATACATTTTCAGTACGCGGTCGTCAGAAAGCAATAGTTAACCCAATGCCAGAAGGGCAACGTTTTGATGACAGTAAAGCAGTTTTTTGGCTGTCGGATGCATTGGGAATAGCGATCGTACGAGAAACATGTATCTCAGGTGGGTTCTGCTTTCGTAAAATACTGCCATTAACTCATAAACTGAAGAAGTATGATGGTGACCAGAACAGGTAACGATATATAGGCTGTATTCGAATGAAGGCAAGCAGCACACGTGTTCGGAGAAAATATCTCTTCAAACCATGACTTGATTTAAGTAGCTCATACTCAGAGAACAGTAGTTTAGTCTAAACGTGGTTATTTCATACGAACGGTGCAAAATTTAAAAATATCATTATATTCAAAACATCAGCAACTTCACAAGTCATTTGAGTGTCTGTTGCAACCAAACTGTGCATACTTAGCATCTAAATCCGCGCTGAACGTAAATCATTTGAAGATAACGAATGATTGAATCCTGCCATAGATATAAGAAATGCAGTTCTTTCAATGAATATGACTGAATGCTGCTATTCCCATACAGTGGTGCCATTCGCGAACAATTGACAAAATATTTTCAATACATACATACTGAAGATGCGCTAGTAATAGGTAATCAAGTTGACAGAAATGTCCTTTCGCTGTTGTATGAAATTCAAGAGGTGATACATACGTTAAGACACAAACACACACACACACACACACACACACACAAGAGAGGGACGGGGAGGGGGGAGGAGGGAGGGTTCAGAAGACCTTCGAATGGTTACAGAAAAATAGATAAGATCTTAAACGAAATAAATCATAACATGTAAGCGTAATCCACAGCTGGCAATACCTTATGTGAAGTTGAAACTAATCCCAGGACACTGGTTTGCAATACTTCATAAGCGGCCCAAGACAGAAAAATTATACTTTTCGTTAGTGGTAATACACAAAAGAGAAGTGGTTTTTCATTGTTTCTTTGCTGCTGATTAACGCCGTAACTTTTTGCCTATCGAAATGTTAAAGCACATACAGCTATATGTTCAAACTCCTCTCACTCTTGGAAAGGAAACGTCTCTTCGTGATGCTAGAAAAAAGAAGCAAGATGTGAAGCAGGTAAAGCAAAATTTCAACTCATAAACATTGTAAATGTCGAGTAAAGTGTCAATGTTTGCTTTGAGACTTCATGTAACGCGTTTCCTACTTATATTCCAACTTTTATTGTACTTCTCATTTGAAGCTGTCGAATGTAGTTAAATAAAATATATAGCTCCATTAGAAAACGAAGTTGCTACAGTATCGCGGTAGAAAAAAAAGGGGCGACTGTAAACCATACGGAAAACTATACGGTCCATCACATGTATCGGATTTCGGAAACAGTCTTTATGTCCAGGACTGTTCACAACATATTGCGGTGGGCACGTTGTGTGTGACACACCTTGTGTCACATACACAATATAATCATGTCGTGCGTGTTATGAATATGCAGAGTTCTTAGAAGAAGACTAAATTGGCAACAGGAGAATATCTGCGTGAACAAGGTCGGCAAAATCTCGTAATTGGTAATTATACCTGTAAGTCAGAGCCGTGTGCAAATAGCTGTCATCACAAGAAAAAAGGAAAAGGATACGAAAGCAGAGTGTGGTAAATGGACAAAAACGAATGTTCCGGGTAAAGCAGAATGCGGTAACTAAATAAAAGCAACTGTGCCGGATAAATATACATACTTTTGAGATCATACATGTAATGTGACATATACAATTAAATTTATTAGAGACTGCAATCTACGCTGTAATATAATAAATCATACTTAGTTCCTGTCGTTCCCTCTAAAACATAGGGCCGTGACGAAATTCCTCCACCTGGTACGATTCCTAGCAAGTCTCTTCACTTCACTCCAGGTTTTCCCATCCTCTGCAGCTTCTCTCTCGATCGTCCTTTCCCATGTCTGTTTGGGACGACCACGTTTTCTAACTGCTTGAGTGTTGAAGTCCAGTGCCATCCTTTCAACAGCTCCATCTGGTTTCCTCAATGTAGGCCCAATCGAGTTCCATTTTCTTTCTTTGATTTATATATTGATTGGTTGCTGATGTGTCTCCCTCCAAAGATCTTCATTTGTCATTATATCTGGCCATCTCACATTTAAAATACGCCGGAGAGAGCGGTTGATAAAACTTGGAGCTGGTTTTTGATGTGGTTAGTCACGTTCCAAGTTTCGCAACCATTCAACACAACAGCCTTCACATTGCTATTGAAAAGCCGGAGTTTGGTCTTCTTTGAGATATTCCTATTTGTCCAGGCAGGGTACAGTTGTACAAACGAACCATTTGCTTTGCGGATGCGACTGCGGACGTCCTCCTCAGCACCTCCTGTAGTCGTGACTATACTTCCGAGATGGAGGGAAGATCGGACCTGTTCTACGTCCTCTCCATTAATGGCCAGCCTATTCGTGATGGTCGAATTTACCCGCATTTCTTTGGTTTTTGCAAATATTTATCTTGAGGCCTGCAACTTCCGCCTCTCTCTGTAATCTGGCCAGTTTCTCTTCGATGTCTCGATATGGTTTGCGACTAAGCAAATGTCGTCTGCAAAATCTAGATCTTCGAGCCTATCCCGCATCTTCTTCAGTCCCGAGTTCGAGTCTCGGTTCGGCACACAGTTTTTATCTGCCAGGAAGTTTCATATCAGCGCACACTCCACTGCAGAGTGAGAATCTCATTCTGAAGTACAAAACTGTTAAGGGAAATTCAGTAATGCAGAAATACAAGTCTCTGAGGAATGAAATAAATAGGAAGAGCAGAGAATCTAAGCCAAAACAATTGAAGAAATCGAAAAAGAAGTAACTGTCATAAGGCCTGACTCAGAATATGGGAAAGTCAAAACAACCTTCGGTGAAATTGAAAGCAAGGTTGGTAACATTAGGAGTGCAAAAGGAATTCCACTGTTAAATGCAGAGGATATCTCCTCTGCAGACCTCTATGAGGAAGAAAATTTGTCAGATGTGGTAGAGGAAGAAACAGGAGTCGATTTAGAGGAGATCGGGGGTCCAGTATTAGAATCAGAAGAAGGCTTTAAAGTACTTCTGGTTAAATAAGGTAGAAGGGATATATAACATTCCTTGAGGATTTCTAAAATCATTGATGGAAGTGACAACAAAACGACAATTCACGTTGGTGTGTAGAATGTATGAGTCTGGCAAAGTATCATCTGAATTTCGCAAGAATATCATCCACACAATACTGAAGACTGCAGGAGCTGACAGATGCGAGAATTATCGCACTATCAGCTCAACAGCTCATGCAGCCGAGTTTTTGATATGTATAAACTACAGAAGAATGGAAAATAAAATTGAGTATGTTTTAGTTGACGATCAGTTTGGCTTTAGAAAACGTAAAGGGACCAGGGAGGCAATTCTGAGGTTGCAGTTGATAATGGAAGCAAGACTAAAGAAAAATCAAGACACTTTCATAGGATTCGTCCACCTGGAAAAAGCCTTCGACATGTATAATGGTGCAAGATGTTCGCAATTTTGAGAAAAATAAGTGTAAGCTATAGGGAGAGACGGGTAATATGTAATAATAAGAGTGGGCGACCAAGAACGAAGTGCGAAGTGCTCGGATTAAAAGAGTGTAAGATACGCATGTAGTCTTTCGCACCTACTGTTCAAACTTTTCATCGAAAAGCAATCATGGAAACAAAAAAATAAAAAAATAAAGAAAAAGACGTTCAGGAGTGGAACTAAAATTCGAGGCGGAAGAATATCAATGATACGATTCGCTGATGACATTGGTGTCCTCACTGAAAGTGAATAAGAATTAGATGATCTACTGAATGGAAAGAACTGTCTAATGAGTACAGTGCATGGATTGAGAGTAAATCGAAGAAAGACGAAAGTAATGAGAAGTAGTAGAAATGAGAACAACGAGGAACTTAATATCAGGTTGATGCTTACGAAGTAGATAACGTTAAGCAAATCTACTACCTAGGCAGCACAATAACCAATGACGGACGGAGCAAGGAGGACATCAAAAGCACACTAACACTGGCAAAAAAGGGCATTACTCGCTAAGAGAAGTCTACAAGTATCAAACATAAGCCTTGATTTGAGCAAGACATCTCTGAGAATGTACGTTTGGAGCATAGCATTGTATAGTAGTGAAACATGGACTTTGGGGAAACGGAAGCAGAAGAGAATCAAAGTATTTGAGGTGTGGTGCCACAGACGAATGTTTAAATTTAGTGGACTGATAGGATAAGGAATGAGGAGGTACTGTGCGGAACCGGAGAGGAAAGGAATGTGTGTGAAACACTGACAAGGGGAAGGGACTGGATGATGGGACATTTATTAAGACATCAGGGAATATCTTCCATGGTACTAGAGAGAGCTGTAGAGGGCAAAAATTGTACAGGAAGAAAGAGATTGGAATACATCCAGCAAGTAATTGAGGACGTAGGTTGCAAGTGCTACTGATGTGAAGATGTTAGCACAGGAGAGGAATTCGTAGCGGGCCCATCAAAGTAGAATACTGGTGATCCCCTCTCCCCCCCCCCCCCAACCCCAAAAAAAGGCATGCCATTAAGGTCAGCAAAACAGGGCGCAGGGTATCGGCGACGACCCGCTGTGCTGTAAGGGTGCCGCAGCTGACGATCAAACGGGTCCTGCTGTGAAATGAAATGGCATCCGGACCCTTACACCTGGGCTTCCGGCCCGTGTGGCGGACGACAGTCTTACCAATCGCCGGCCGGTGTGGCCGTGCGGTTCTAGGCGCTTCAGTCTGGAACCGTGTGACCGCTACGGTCGCAGGTTCGAATCCTGCCTCGGGCTTGGATGTGTGTGATGTCCTTAGGTTAGTTAGGTTTAAGTAGTTCTAAGTTCTAGGGGACTGATGACCACAGATGTTAAGTCCCGTAGTGCTCAGAGCCATCTTTTTCTTACCAATCTCCTGGATCTCTCCAGGCGCGTCTTCGCTGGTCATTGAGGATCGAGGCGGGATATACCACTGAAGACAGTTCTAGTCTAGTCACTGAGATTCCAATCCGAAGATGTGTCTTGGATGCACCGGACAGCGGTGGGAGGGTTCGCTAAATTCGATCACGGTGTACCTTTCGGGAAAGCTTTCAGAAAGTACTGCGGTTTCCCTGCAATGCCAAGAAGACTTTTGCGGTGGCTAATATTGTAAAAGCGATTCTGTCTGGTGGCACCATCAGCGGTCGTGAGTGAGTATTAGCTGCTGAGTGGTTTTGAGTGGATTAGATACAAGCAAATAATGCTACAGCCATAGCGCTGAATCCCTAAGCAATATAAACGCTTAACAGACATGGAGAGATTGTTGGAAACGGCGAGACCAAAGGATCCGTCGTTGACAATCGTGAAGGGTCAAAGGCATTATTGGCAGTTCGAGCTTTCATATAGACAAACGTCGACAGCTCTGCAGCATTGATAGCTGAGCTGCGCTTGCAGCTTTGAGAGTCGAGTGTGTGGTTATTTAGTCCAAGCTAGCGTTTTGTGGTGGGTCAGGGAACTAGTAGATGTAGGAGGAGATGTTGAAAGAAGTCTACTTTATCAATAAAGGGTTACTGTATGTTACATTTTACCGGTAACAGTCCTATATATGTAGCAGCAGTAAGTAACTGATAATGAAGCGCCATGCTCTTCTCTGCTACTTTACAGGAGGAATTTTCTTTATCGGTTCCTGGCGGGTAGTGAATATTGTGTTTCTTTTTTTTAATTAATAGGACCTCCACAGCTATAGTTTATCGTTTTTATTTTATGTATATGTATTTTTTTCTTCGAGATTAATTTCGGGTACGTCGCCCAAATCTCAACCACTAAAATAATATTTTAATAAATTATCTTATAACAGCTTCCTATTGCCTTTAATTTGTGTAATACGCAGTAGGACTTAACCTGTACGAAACGTTAAGTGTAGTTTAGGTTGCAAACAGCTACTTACTCTTCTAGGAAAGTACTATCCTTCGTCTTAGGAATAAAAATGATGCATTTCAAGGTAAAACAGCCAATAAGTAACATTGACTACAAACCATACAATCTAAATATGATGTATAAGCAACGCATGTTGCTCAGAGCAGGACGCATTCCACGAACTTCTACTTTCTACAGCTGTAACCAAATGGAATGATTGTTATATCTACCCTTCACATCAAGAACAGTCATCAGCCAGAACATTATGACGACGGACATTCTATGGATATGTTAGTATAATAATAATGTCCTGTGACTAGGGCCTCCCGTCGGGTAGACCTTTCGCCGGGCGCAAGTCTTCCGATTTGACGCCACTTAGGCGACTTGCGCGTCACTGGGGATGAAATGACGATGATTAGGACAACACAACACCCAGTCCCTGAGCGGAGAAAATCTCCGACCCAGCTCTCAAAGAATGAAGTCACAATGAAATCCTGACCATTACCTGCTTACAGGCGTTGATAAATATCACATGTGTGGCCGGATCAGGACTCCAACCAAGATCTCCTGCTTACACGGCAGGGTCTCTTTCCGACTGAGCCATCTAGGACCAGATGTAGTGTGACTACAGGGACTTATCTCTGCCACGCTCCCCGTGAGGCCTACACTTCCAACTTACTGTCCACACACTACATTTCCAGTGCCCCAGCCCACTACACTCAATACTCGCCGTAATCAATCTTCCGATTCCCGCAAGAATTTCAGCAATGTGAGTGCATCCGCACTGGAGAAGATCACTGGCCGGTAAGCCTTATCTATATGAAGATGGTATCTGTTCTTTCGGACATGTCCGGATGCACTCACATTGCTCATATTCTTACGGGAGTAAGTAGATTGACTGCAGTGAGTAATGAATGTAGTGGGTAGGGGCACTGCAAACGTAGTGTGTGGACAGTAAGTTGGAAGTGTAGGTCTCACGGAGACTGTGACAGAGATAAGTTCCTGCAGTCGCACTATCCTCTGGTCCTAGATGGCTCAGTCGGAAAGAGCGTCTGCCATGTAAGCAAGCGATTCCGGGTTCGAGTCCTGGTCGGGGCGCACATTTTCAACTCAATGGTCTGGGTTTCATTCTAATTTCATTCTATGAATATAGCCCCGTCTAGCCGATAGCAGCGTCACGTGGTGAGGACTGACTGCTAGTCGGACAAATGCATGATGCATGGAGGATCAGTGAACCGTGTGTAGAATGGGGAAGGCGAGCGATTTGAGTTTGACCCAGGGCAGACTGTGATGGTCCGGTGGCTCAGTACGGCCATTTCTGAAACTGCACGACCAAACGGATGTCCTCAAACAAGGTGAAACCACGTCCAAATGTCATGGGGTTGGGCCGCCACCTCTCCTTACTGCTAACTGGGCAGACTGGTAAAACAGGACAGGTGGCGAACTGTAGCTGAACGAAAGTCAGACTTTAACGCTGATCAGAGTACAAGTGTGTCTGAACACAAAGTGCACCGAGCAATCCTAATGACTGGCTTCCGCAGCCGACGACCCATGCATGTGCCAATGTTAACACCACGACATCAGCAACTACGACTGAAGTGGGCACGTGACCATCGGCACTGGACGTTGACGCAGTGGCAGAGAGTTGCATGGTCTGATGAATCCCGATACCGTCTTCGTCATGCCGAGCGGAGGGCGCGAATCAATCGTCTTAAAGGGGAATAACTCCTTGACACCTGTACTGTGGGACGGAGACAAACAAGCTGGCAGCGGCTCTATTACGCTCTGGGTAACATTCACGTGAACGTTCATGGAACCAGTGGAATTTGTGAAAGGCATCATGTTGGCCAAGCAGAAATTTAAGGGAATTGGGTGACTTGTGTTGCGCAGATGTGGCGCCAACTCTCTCCAGTGTCTCACAGTGTCTTACCAAGGTCCATTGCTTCTACGCCATGACACGTTGCTGCTGTTATCCGTGACAAATATAGACATATGGGCTGTTAGGTAAGTGGTCATAATGTTCTGGCTTATCACTATATAAGACGGGATAATAAGGAAATAGTCATGGTCGACATATCATGAGGTGTAGCTTTCTGGCGTCCACTGCAATAAAAATGAGATATTTATGCGAAGTAACACAGCCGAACATTTAACTACATACAAAGTTCTATGTGAGGTATTGTATCAAATATAATGAAGAAAATAGATGCAAAGAAAGAGGTATAAATAGAAAACGTAAAATCATTAAAGTATAGCTGTGGATACGCTAGTTATAAAAGAATAGTAAACATTTTTTTTCTGTGATTACAAGAGTGTTTAAAGTTCGTCTGTACTCCTCACGCTCATGCTGTTCCGTCGTAATATTCCTTTTCTGAATTCGCCGAGGACAGTCCTACGAAGCAGGACGAGGGTACAGTATGCTTTCAATCCAGTTTTCGGAACCTGAAACTTACCGGAGGGCAATCGTATTGCTACAGAGCGGTGATTGGTGGTGAGGGTGACCCTTTCATCTTAGCAGTTGCTTCCCTGACAGGTGTTAATTTACATCGTATACCGAGCCGCGAGTCTCTCAAAGACCTGAAGAGCGTGGCCCTTCTTTCGCTGCTTGGTACTGTAGAGGAGACGAGTGTTCTTACACTGTGTAAGACGAAGGCGGAGGTAAGGGGGGTCGTCTCAGACCAGTCTAAAGAGTTCATCAACGACGGAAAATACAAAATTATAAACTTTGGTGGCCTATGGATGTGTGTGTGTCTGCGTCGCAGTTCCGTCTCGCAGCGGCAAGGACAATAAACAGGGGACATGTCGATGTCAGGGCATAAAGTTCTTGTGAATTTCATTCAGTGTACTCAGTTGGGCAGTAACTATGCCTCGCTGATAGGCGCGTGAACAGTACAGGATGTATCACAATTAATGGCGTAAACGCATACAGTTGAAAGTACACGATATTAGAAGCAAAGAAGTCTCAGTAAACATAGGGTCGTAAATGCATACCTTAAGAGCTACAAGCAATTTTTCATCTTCGATACTGTGAGACAAATCTCTTCCACTGCAAGCTCTTTGATTTCCGTATCTTGGGCAGTGGCAGTATGGACCAAAAGAAGAAAAAACTGTCCAACATGTGCTCTACACTGCATGCCTTACAAGTTTCATATTTGTTCATTAGAAGAGCTAGGTTTCAAAGTAGCGAAGATGAAAAAGTGCTCATACCTCTTAACGTATGCATTTTGGAGCACATGTTTACTGGACAGGTTTTTCTTCTTTTGGTCCATACTGCCACTGCCCAAGATATGGAAAGCAAAGAGCTTGCAGTAGAAGAGATTTGTTTCACAGTATCGAAGATGAAAATTGCTCGTAGCTCTTAAGGTATGCATTTTCGACCCCACGTTAACGAGACATTTTTGCTTCTAGTATCACGTATTTTCAAGTGCATACGTTTACACCATTAATTATGATACACCCTTTATACACGTAAGTCAGAATTTGAGAGCGGACTCGTAGCTGCGCTCAAAGAAGCCGATTGGAAAGTGTGTGAATTCCTAAGGGACCAAACTGCTGAGGTGATCGGTCCAGACTTATATAGTACTTAAAATAACTTAAACTAACTTACGCTAAGGATAGCACAAACACACATGCCCGAGGGAGGACTCGAACCTCCAACGGGAAGGGCCGCGCAATTTGTGACGTGGCGCCTCTAACCCGCGGTTAGAGGCACCACGTCACAAATTGCGCGGCCCTTCCCGTTGGAGGTTCGAGTCCTCCCTCGGGCATGTGTGTTTGTGTTACCCGCGGTTAGAGGCGCCACGTCACAAACTGCGCGGCCCTTCCCGTTGGTGGTTCGAGTCCTCCCTCGGGCATGTGTGTTTGTGTTATCCTTAGCGTAAGTTAGTTTAAGTTATTTTAAGTACTATATAAGTCTGGACCGATCACCTCAGCAGTTCGGTCCCTTAGGCCACTCCACGCGGTTAAGCCGGTTGAAGTAATCGTCGAATCGCCCAACATTTCAATAGAAGCGATGCCATTGGCCGACGATGTTGGCGGGAATGGGCGAACCAAGGCCGAACACTGCGTCAAGAAGAAAGCGATCCACCTAGAGAGACAGCTGAACAGAGGACTGAGCAGTCATCAGAGAGACAGATAACCGGATTCATCATTATCATTAATACGATGTACAACTGGTGCTTCATTGACCACAACAACCATTAAAAAGCGGCTGACAGAAAGGGGGCTGAGCTCACGGGGCCATTGCGACGACTATTATTGACCTCTGAACACCAAGAAGGCCATACACACTCGTTCTGGGCACATCCAGTAGGGAATTTCATTGATGGGATTAGAATTATCTTCAGTGATGAGTGACGCTTCGAACAGAACCCAGATGACCAGCAAATATGCGTCTGGAGAGGACCGGAACAGCGGTTGGATACCAACTTGACTGTCGCCCACCATTCGGCCCGACAACCAGGAGTCTGGGATGTCACTTCATTTAATCGGAGGACCCCTTCAGTTCTCATCCGCGGCACCTTAGAGCACACTAGTACGTCGACGATATTCTACGCCTCGTGTTGTTGCCCTGCAAGGTAACCCATCCTTGGCTTACACTTCAGCAAGATAATGCTACACTTCAGCAAGATAATGCCCGCCGTCACACGGCAAGAGTTTCTACTGCTTGTCTTCGTGCTTACCAAACCTTGGTCTGCCAGGTCGCGGGATGTCTCCCCAGTTGAGAATGTTGGAACAGTACGGCGGATCCCTCCAACCAGGTCGGGCAATTTGATAGCATTTGCCAAGATATCTCTTAGGAGGACATTCAACAACTGAGTCAGTGGCAAGCCGAGGACTGCCTGCATACGGGCTGGACGAAGAGCAATGCATTATTCACTTGCTAATTTGTCGAGCTCTTTCTCCTGAATAGATCATCCATTAAAAAAAATTATAATCAATTGCTTGTCTGTACATGTACATTACATCTGCCGTTTTTCGTCCCACTCAAATAATTCCTTCGTAGTTTGTTGTTTTTCTTGTGTTAGAGTTTATATTCAGTTTCTCGCATTCAAGATTTTCTTCCCTTTTTTTTTTTTTTTTTTTTTTTTTTTTCGTCTACGTGGTCCTCTAGGTCTTTTCTCGTGAAGACAGAATCTTCTTAGCCCATATTTAGTTAAGCTCAACGTCCAACCTTGCTCTGTTTCGTAACATTCACTGTCGCGTTCTCAACTTCTAGCTCCTCTTATCCATTTATTTTTCCGCCCCCTTTTGCTCTGCCCATCATGCTCGGTGAGCAACACTGTGTTTCAGCATTTGATGCCCCTGTTTCTCTCCCGTAAACTGGTGATGGGGCAGTATACATTGGTTATAGGCTTCTCATTTAAGGCAAACTGGGAATTCATCCTGAGTACAGACAAGCTTCAAGCATGTTTTGTTCATGTTTCCCCCCTCTCCCCCTCCCCCCTCCACAACCCCCCCCCAACCACGCTGTTTATTTAATTTTTACTTCGCACGTTGCCCGCATAAATGCGTCAATTGTCTAAAAAATTTCAGCATTCCAACTTAAATATCTTGATGTCGACAGACTTACAGTATATTATTTTGGTCTTAGTTTAATCAGTTCTAAGGAATAATATCATGCTTGCTCTCTCCATCATCTCTAAGGACCTCCGCTCATAGTGGTCAGCAGTACCTTCCTGAGCTTCTGCTTCCAAGGCAAATAAAACAATTTCATCTGCAAGTCGTGCGCGGTTCAGGTAAGATGCGTTTGTGCGTATTCCTTCTCCACCAAAGCTCTTTAATTTAAGGATTTTCTGCAAGGCCGCAAAAATATTTTAGTGAACTGAAATCACATTGCGTAACTTCTTTCCCAATCTGTTTCCACTCTCTTGGTGTAATTGTTTGTGAAGCAGTAACCTTATTCTACTTATTCATAAACAAATCGATGTACGCATTTCTTTTTCCTTGGTTCAATGACTTGTAACTATAAAGTAAACGATTGCCCAATAAAATTTTAAGCCCAGATATGATAGAATATAATGAAATTTTGTTTGTATACACGGTGCGTAATTTAATATGCAGCGGCTACAGTGGCTCTAACCCGGATAGGCATCGAGGCGAACTGACCTTTGATCATAGTCATAGGTACAACATCCCATTCTAATTCTTTTTGTGCTTGAGATCATTAGTTGTAACAGCTGGCGAGTGTTGGGGTGCCAGTGTCTCAGTGTCTCAGCAACCCATGACCATAAATTTACAATGGGCGAGAGGTCTGGAGGACATGCTGGTCAGGGCAAGTTTCAAACACATCCAGTCTCGTAGGTAATCCTGACGGCATTGGAAACATGCAACCTTGCTTTATCTTGTTCAAAGATAACGTCACGTTCGCCTTGACATATGGGCACTGTCAACGTCTTAAACTCGTCAGACTGAACTCCTACTGTCTAAATTGTAGGTGGCTGTTTCACGTACCCAGTGGCACCCCATACCATGACTTCAGATGATGGGACTGTGTAGCCATGCCGAACGCGATATGATAACTTCTGCTCTCCTCGGATATGCCCAACGTGATGCTATACGCCCTGCCGCTCGTTGAAATGGCGATGTATTGCCACTCACGTCCTTATACATGTGGACATCGAAGCATGTAGTACACTTCACACAGTTTTGACGTACCTTGTTTGGTGTCTTCATGAAATTCTGATTTTAACCCTCCGAGTAACAGTGTTTTCTACCACAAACCGCTATTTTACTAATTTTGTTTTGAAGTACCAGTGCCTTTCGCATTAAAACACCCATGCTATTGCAGGACAGAGACATCTAGTGGTACACAGAGACACTTATATGAATGTAGTGCACTGTAGCTGTCTGTCGCAGCGTTCAAGGCAACAGTCGACCAATAGATTTTGGTAAACGATTCGTACGAAATTGGGACAAGTAGTTTTTTTTCTTTTAGTGATCATACTGAGGTCATTACCAGTGAAAGTAAGTACATCTTAACGTACTGCAAGATAATTTTGAGTTTATATTACTGCTTTTAGGATCTTTTTCATTTTCTGCCCGCATCTCGTTGTCGTGTCGTAGCGTCCTCGCTTCTCACGCCTGGGTTCCCGGGTTCGATTCCCGGCGGGGTCAGGGATTTTCTCTGCCTCGTGATGGCTGGGTGTTGTGTGCTGTCCTTAGATTAGTTAGGTTTAAGTAGTTCTAAGTTCTAGGGGACTGATGACCATAGATGTTAAGTCCCATAGTGCTCAGAGCCATTTGAACCATTTTTTTTTATCTTTTTCAGAAATAAAACCGTTGAGGTAGTATCCACTTTTGAAGCAATTTTATTAAATTTTTATGCTCATGTCTGCTTATTATTTAGGACTATAATTTGTTTTAAGCATTGTAACTTCATGGGAGTTCTGAACTGTGGATTTGTGTTTTGGAAAAATGCTAATTTGCTTTCAAATGATGGTTGCTTAAAAAGTTTATTTCTAAAATTAAATCCCCTCCTTAAAACAATTTATTATTTACTTTTTGCCAGTTTCTTCTTGTATTCCGTGGTTACTATGATAATAAAGGTTATTTTGTGAAAAATTAAAAAAAACATTTTTCATGAGGTTGGGATTCAAAGGGTGGTCGATAAAAATAGAACTAAAGTAACAGGTACATAGTTGCAAAGTACTGCGTACCTTCTGTATCAGGTAATACAGAGCTTTCTTTCACGGTGGAAGCTGCACCTACTGCGTTGTGAATACGCCCGGTACGCATTCCGCGTGCCTCTGGTGGATCGCGGCGTGCAGAAAACACGCGACTGGGAGCCGAGGCGCATTGATTTCCGTCTCAGCTTTCCGCAGGAGCACTTTGCTCTCCCGCTCTCTCGCCCTATATAGACATCGGACTCGGGGGCGGAGGAGGGGCGGCGGCGCAAAACACGGCGTCTCGAACCCAACCACGCTACACGGTGGCCCGCAAACACCGCCTCGCCTTACGCTTCTTCAGACGTCACCCGTCGATAGAGGCCTAATCCACACCACTGCTGCCTCCTGCTGTTACACGCTCTCCTCGAAAGTAGTCAAGTTATCATACCAAACTACAATTTTAAAATATTATTCTATATTTCTTTCTCTCTCTTTGCATAGAGTACGAGAGAGACCACTGGTCTTCATTATATGCCATTTGTAGTACTGGACATAAAAATATAAATGAAGTTTCCAAGCCTGCTTAAAATTTTCGAATATGGAAAAAAAATTATGAAATTTGTGGCGAATTCCTATGGAACCAAACCGCTGAGGTTATCAGTGCTTAGGCTTACACACTACTTGATCTAACTTAAAGTAAGTTACGCTAAGGACAACACACACACCCATGCCCGAGGGAGGACTCGAACCCCCGACGGGGGGAGCCGCGCGAAATGTCGTAATGCCCCTCATACGGCGCGGCTATCCCGCGCGGCTTCGAAGATGGCAATACCGCATGAGAATAATAACAACAGAACGATACAAGAAAGTAATAACATCTAATTTGAAGGAATGAACATAAATGCAGGCAAAATATCCACGATTACGTAAATGCGTGTATAATGAACATAAGTTATATCTCATGTTTAACGAACTATAATCTATCAAGCACGGGTGCACTTAAAGATCACCTATTAAGCAGACTATTGGCAATCTCCGCTGTTTAACTACAATAAGTCAAGCAAATACTCCGTAACATCCATAGAGAAAAGTAATTTACATCACCATTTTTTGGCAGTACCCTCCAATCGAATTAACAAACCGGTTCCCAAATCCTTGAAAATGTTCTGCCTTATGAGGCAGATTTCCCTCCATTGCTTAATGACAGCTCAATAAACAATTTGTTTTGCTGACTTCTCTGCATAGCATTGGCTTGAAGATGCAGCTCCGACGGTAATTCTCTATGTATCAGCACCAGACAGTACTACGAATATTACTTTCATTTTCTTTACTATCCCTTGGCGTGGTGGTAGAATTCCTTCAGTCTTCGAGGAATATGTGGTGGCCTGGCGGCACAGACTTCCATGACTTTTATGCCAGTGAACCGGCAACATTGGGGCGGGCCACCAAATACCCTGTTACCTCCTGGCGTGAATTGCAAATCCTACTAAGTATAAAGTTATTCAGATAGACTGTATTCTACCGTATATGGTCTAACCGCTTTTATAGCCCACTGGTAAACATTTGAATACATCCATGGTACGAAGCTGTCGTTAATTTTACGCCTCCTTATTCTGATTACAACGGAAAATGAAAGTTTAGTTTTACCAGTTATACCCCTTTTACTACGTGAACGGATACACATATCGAAATGCAGTCTTTAGCAAATGTTGGAGAATCTAGGGGCACGTATGTTTTGTTTTTAGCGTCAATATCAACGGGGATACAGAAGTAGGTGCCTTTTCTTAGATGGAACCGTGTACTTTTTATAACAGCATTTGATAGATCTTAAGAAGACAATTACAGTGACAGCGTTTGTTAAGATTGACATTGACACCCGTCTTAGAAAAATCCGAGAAATGTCCTATAACATGAGAACATAGTGGCCGGAAGCGGCATTTTCGGTGCAAACACTGCCAATCAGAGCTCTGGTGCTACTCTGTGTCAGAATGTCTACGCATTTACCTGTTTACTTGTCTGCGCTGCACACCGCTCATTTCTGCTTCAGCATTCGTTGAGTGCAGACATACACACCAATGAGGGGACATTGGATGTACCACTTTTAGATGGTGAATGTAAAAGAAATGCCGTACAAATAGTACAGCGGTGTAGGGCTATGTATCCAGTCCGTCAATGTTCGACGCACCAGGTAATGGCACGAATTATTGAGATGCTAGTGCGGGCAGGCTGCTTGAACGTCGAAAAGAGGACAAGAAGGAACTCTGCAACTGACAGATCACGAAAAAACTGCGACGCTGATGAATCTGCACAGAGGTACGAGATAAGTTGCCAAAGATTGTGAAATCAGTCCGACGAATGTCATTCGCGTCCTGCCTATCTCCCTCCTATCACCTGCCATTACAATAGGCACTCGACGACCATGTTTTCGAACGTCGTACAGGATTTTTTCCGTTTGCCTTTCAGAAACATAGAGACGACCCTACGTTTTCCCAGCGTGCGCCCTTTACAAATGAAACCACGTTTACTAACCAAGCTATTGTAAAATTGCATAACGTGAACTACCGGGCATCCGGAAGTCCACACTGGCCTCGTCAGGTGCAACGTAAACGGTCGTGGAGCATAGACGTATGGTGCGGCATCAGTGGAAATTACAGTGTGGGACCTTCTCAGGCGTTCTAAAGGGGCATTCGTACACACTTTCCGACGAACATTCGGCCGGTTCTTCTAGAAGAGGTACCACTTAATATTCGACAGTGTATGTGGCTGCATCACGACGGTTATCCAGCTCATTCGTCTCGTGTTGGAATGAAAAAGCTTCTATTCTCTTCCTGTCCAAACTATTTATCGTCCATGTTTCACTTCCATACATGGCTACACTCAATACAAATACTTTCAGAAACGACTTCCTGACACTTAAATCTATACTCGATGTTAACAAATTTCTCTTCTTCAGAAATGCTTACCTTGCCATTGTCAGTCTACATATGATATCCTCTGTACTTCGACCAACATCAGTTATTTTGCTCCCCAAATAGCAGAACTCCTTTACTACTTTAAGTGTCTCATTTCCTAATCTAATTCCCTCAGCATCACCCGACTTAATTCGACTACATTCCATTATCCTCGTTTTGCTTTTGTTGATGTTCATCTTATATCCTCCTTTCAAGACACTGCCCATTCCTTTCAACTGCTCTTCCAAGTCCTTTGCTGTCTCTGACAGAATTACAATGTCATCGGCGAATCTCAAAGTTTTTATTTATTCTCCATGGATTTTAATACCTACTCCAAATTTTTCTTTTGTTTCCTTTACTGCTTGCTCAACATACAGATTGATTAACATTGGGGAGAGGCTACATCCCTGCCTCACTCCCTTCCCAACCACTGCTTCCCTTTCATGCCCCTCGTCTCTTATAACTGCCATCTGGTTTCTGTACAAATTGTAAATAGCCTTTCGCTCCCTGTATTTTACCCCTGCCACCTTTAGAATTTGAAAGAGAGTTTTCCAGTCAACATTGTCAAAAACTTTCTCTAAGTCTACAAATGCTAGAAACGTAGGTTTGCCTTTCCTTAATCTTTCTTCTAAGATAAGTCGTAAGGTCAATATTGCCTCACGTGTTCCAATATTTCTACGGAATCCAAGCTGATCTTCCCCGAGGTCGCCTTCTACCAGTTTTTCCATTTGTCTGTAAAGAATTCGCGTTAGTATTTTGCAGCTGTGACTTATTAAACTAATAGTTCGGTAATTTTCACATCTGTCAACACTTGCTTTCTTTGGGATTGGAAATATTATATTCTTCTTGAAGTCTGAGGGTACTTCGCCTGTCCCATACATCTTGCTCACCAGATGGTAGAGTTTTGTCAGGACTGGCTCTCCCAAGGCCATCAGTAGTTCTAATGGAATGTTGTCTACTCCCGGGGCCTTGTTTCGACTCAGGTCTTTCAGTGCTCTGTCAAACTCTTCACGCAATATCGTATCTCCCATTTCATCTTCATCTACATTCTCTTCCATTTCTGTAATATTGTCCTCAAGTACATCGCCCTTGTATAGACCCTCTATATACTCCGTCCACCTTTCTGCTTTCCCTTCTTTGGTTAGGACTGGGTTTCCATCTGAGCTCTTGATATTCATACAAGTGTTTCTATTTTCTCCAAAGGTCTCTTGAATTTTCCTGTAGGCCGTATCTATCTTACCCCTAGTGAGATTACCCACTACATCCTTACATTTGTCCTGCTTAGCCATTTCCCACTTCCTGTCAATCTCGTTTTTGAGACGTTTGTAATCATTTTGGCCTGCTTCATTTACTGCGCTTTTATGTTTCCTCCTTTCATCAGTTAAATTCAATATTTCTTCTGTTACCCAAGGATTTCTACTAGCCCTCGCGTTTTTACCTACTTGATCCTCTGCTGCCTTCACCACTTCATCCCACAAAGCTACCCATTCTTCTTCTACTGTATTTCTTTCCCCCGTTCTTCTCAATTGTTCCCTTATGCTCTCCCTGAAACTCTGTACAACTTCTGGTTTAGTCAGTTTATCCAGGTCCCATCTCCTTAAATTCCCAACTTTTTGCAGTTTCTTCAATTTTAATCTGCAGTTCATAACAAATAGATTGTGGTCAGAGTCCACATCTGCCCCTGGAAATGTCTTACAATTTAAAACCTGGTTCCTAAATCTCTGTCTTACCATTATATAATCTATCTGATACCTTTTAGTATCTCCGGGATTCTTCCACGTATACAACCTTCTTTTATGATTCTTGAACCAAGTGTTAGCTATGATTATGTTATGCTCTGTGCAAAATTCTAACAGACGGCTTCCTCTTTCATTTCTTACTCCCAATCCATATTCACCTACTATGTTTCCTTCTCTCCCTTTTCCTACTCTCGAATTCCAGTCATGACTATTAAATTTTCGTCTCCCTTCACTATCTGAATAATTTATTTTATCTCATCATACATTTCATCAATTTCTTCATCATATGCAGAGCTAGTTGGCATATAAACTTGTACTGCTGTAGTAGGCGTGGGCTTCGTGTCTATATTGGCCAAAAATGCGTTCACTATGCTGTTTGTAGTAGCTTACCCGCACTCCTATTTTTTTATTCATTATTAATCCTACTCCTGCATTACCCCTATTTGATTTTGTATTTATAACCCTGTATTCACCTGACCAAAAGTCTTGTTCCTCCTGCCACCGAACTTCACTAATTCCCAGTATATCTAACTTTAACCTATCCATTTCCCTTTTTAAATTTTCTAACCTACCTGCTGTATTAAGGGATCTGACATTCCACGCTCCGATCCGTAGAACGCCAGTTTTCTTTCTCCTGATAACAACGTCCTCTTGAGTAGTACCCGCCCGAAGATCCGAATGGGGGACTATTTTACCTCCGGAATATTTTACCCAAGAGGACGCCATCATCATTTAACCATACAGTGAAGCTGCATGCCCTCGGGAAAAATTACGGCTGTAGTTTCCCCTTGCTTTCAGCCGTTCGCAGTACCAGCACAGCAAGGCCGTTTTGGTTATTGTTACAAGGCCAGATCAGTCGATCATCCAGACTGTTGCCCCTGCAACTATTGAAAAGGCTGCTGCCCCTCTTCAGGAACCACACGTTTGTCTGGCCTCTCAACAGATACCCCTCCGTTGTGGTTGCACCTACGGTACGGCTATCTGTATCGCTGAGGCAAGCAAGCCTCCCCACCAGCGGCAAGGTCCATGGTTCATGGGGGGGGGGGGGGGGCTTGAACACATACTTAAATAAAAGATAAAGTTATTTTTTTGGAAGACAAAATTTATATTACGTGCTTTTGGTGGGCACAGAATCATTGCTACTAAATTGTTAATTTCAGTGAAGTGTGTACGAAACTACATTGCAATGTCAAGTAAGTCGATAGCTTGCATCGCTCGCAACTGGTAACACTGTCGTTACGCGCTTACGTTCAGTGTGAAACGGCGTTTCTTTGAGGAGAATATTTATTTTGCTCTGTACAGCTGGTCACCAAAATATTTTTAATAAAGTGTTTTGTTCAACAAATGTACCACATATGGTATAATTTAGAGCAATTTTGGTAGAGACAGTTGTCGGACAGCATGTATTTTACCTCTAAGCAGCAGACAGCCACGTGCATGAAAAGTAAATCAGATGTTCCTAATATTAAAAATTTAATACAGTAGATGCTTTACGCAGCGTGTAAGACCTCTTTATTTTTGAAGAATGAACAGTTGATTTCTCTGCTTCAGCTCACGTAAATCTGGGAGGATACACAAAGGTGAAATAGTTTCCCTAAGCCCTTTGTGATTCACTAGATTTTAGCCTACGCCGTATTTCCATACACAAAATTCGTAGGTGATGCTGCATTTGGGTCGTATGTTGGTTCAAGAGGAAACAAAGTATTATTCTCGTAGCGCAGGCCAGCCCTACAGTGTACAACTACGCAGCGTTGTCCGAGAGGCCTGCTTGTCAGTGTTCGCACCCCAAAGGCCGTTTTCGGTCACCGTGATCTCACAATCTAGGACATTTCTCGAGTTCTTTGACGGTAAGTTTCAACACCAACATTAACAAATGCTATATCAGTCTAACTGTCTTCTCAAGTGCTGTCAAATGCAGTCATAAAATGTATAGGGTTCCATCAAAAAAGTACTTACTTCAATACTTCCTTTGATACTACCGCTAAAACAATTAACCAAACCAAAAAATACGTGCCCTTCGACGCTCAAACATTTGCTGAAAACCGCATTTCGGTATGTGTTACCCTTCATGAAATAGAAGAGGTGCTATGTCTTACGTAACTCACCCTGTACATTGTGTGTACGACTTTCCACTAACCTGTGGCACTAATATCAGAAGGCGAAAATAAAACATCATGTTAATACAAGTCTTTGTGAATGTCTTTCTTTCATTGTAGAGATGAACAGAAACGTAAATTTAAATGTGTCCAGCGGTCGAAGGCTTCTTTTTCTGTCATGTTTAGATTGCCTAAGTTTTGTTTACCTTGAAGTAAGCAAAGGTAATGTATAAGGTGCGAATGAACGTAAAGGACATATAAAATAAAAATGTGGCAAAGACTCACAAATTAATTATTATCATAATGATATTGGTTGTTACATAGCTACCTTCAACGTCAATTACTTTCTAAAAACAGAAAATCAAAGCGTTTCACAGACACCCTCAAGAACCACAAAATTCTCATAACAGCCCTACAAGAATCTAGATTCTTGGATGAAAGCAAGTTTGATTATGGAGGCTTCTGAACATACAGAGGAAAAATACGCAAAGAAATTATGAAAAAGGAATCACCCTTTGAACTGGGGGGGGGGTTCGTGATAGCCAAAAATGTTCAAGACTCCACTATCAACTTTGAATCACAATCCGAAAGACTCTCCACACTTACTTTCAAATCTGCTGACAAAGTATACACCATCGTGAATGCACATAACCCCATAAAAGAAGACAAAAGAAAGTAGGATGGAAAGGTGGAACGTTTTTATGACCAGTGCGATGATGTCGTGCAAAAACGCCCAGAGAAACACGATGTCCTACTTCTGAGGGACTTCACTTCCCATATAGGGAAGGAGAAGAAATACAAAGGAATTGTTTTGAAGTGCCCAGCACGTAACAGGATAAACCAAAACGGCATCAGAATCATAGAATTATGATAAGCGCACAGCATGATCCTTAAATCCACAGTCTTTAAAGAACTACCTCGAAAACAGAAAACATGGGTACCACCAAATCTGCTCTTAGGCAAATTCCAACCAGAAATGTACAAATTGTCATTGCAGCCTGCCTGTCCCCAACTCCACCGCAACCATTAAAGCAACACGACCTGCCACAACGGAGACACGAGATTTTCTGCGTACTGAAGCACACTGGTTAAAGCAGAGCAGCTTCGGCTTCCGGAAGCCTGACGAGCTTCACAGGACGCTTTCAGCCTGCTGCAGCTGACTATAGGTTGCGCTATCAATCCAACGTTACTATCCAGGTACATGTTTGCGTAGGCTGTTTCACTGCAGCTCGTTTATCGTAAAAGTGGAAGCAGAAAAATGAACAAACGAAATGTGAAGAATGTTCAGGAGAAATTAAGAATTTATAAATAGGTATTTCAAGACGCAAATTGTGTAAAGGATTACTAAACACTCATTCAGGAACCTGTAGTGTGATACGATGTGTTGTTACCTTTAACCTGCTGTTGCCTCACCTCCTAAATATATTAAACGAGGAAAAAGACTTAGTGTTACCGAGGGAGGTGGCGCTGTGGTTAGCACACTGAACTCGCATTCGGGAGAAGACGGTTCAATCTCGCGTCCGGCTATCCTGATGTAGGTTTTCCGTGATTTCCCTAAATCACTCCAGGAAAATGTCGGGATGATTCCTGTGGAAGGGCACGGACGACTTCCTTCCCCGTCCTTCCCTAATTCGATGAGACCAATGACCTCGCTGTTTGATCTCTCCCCCAAACAATCCAATCCAATCAAATGGCTCTGAGCACTATGGGACTCAACTGCTGAGGTCATTAGTCCCCTAGAACTTAGAACTAGTTAAACCTAACTAACCTAAGGACATCACAAACATCCATGCCCGAGGCAGGATTCGAACCTGCGACCGTAGCGGTCTTGCGGTTCCAGACTGCAGCGCCTTTAACCGCACGGCCACTTCGGCCGGCTCCAATCCAATCCAAAGACTTAGTAGCTGACAAGTGTCTGAAAATGCGTGTTGTTAACACAATATTAAAAACGAGCTTTGCGTTTGCTAAAATGTATTTGGGGAAATTAGAATGAACTGTTATGGCCACTTAGAATAAATTGAGCGAACGTGCAAAACACCTACTATCAATACCAGAACAATACACGTAAAGATTTAAAATCACTTACTCTTGCTCAGAAAGGAGTCCTGTATTCAGCAACGCATGTTTTCTATAAGTTACCAGCAACAATTTCAACATAATTTAAGAGAATTTTTGGTAGAAATAAACAATTTTTATAGCCTTCAGTTGCAAGGTAATTTTTACTCGTTTACCTAGGTTTCGATTCCAGTAATGGAATCTTCTTCAGAAACAAAAAATTAAATTATTTTGAGAGTCAAACACTGGCCATGTCACAGATTAAAAATTAAAACAATAAAGACGCTCTCAAAATAATTTATTTTTTTGTTCTGAAGAAGATTCCATTACTGGAATCGAAACCTAGGTAAACGAGTAAAAATTACCTCGCAACTGAAGGCTGTAAAAATTGTTTATTTCTATACATATACGGTTGCTGACGTGCTGCATTATGTTAAAGATTTGAGAATTTTTGGTGGCCAACTCCTTCTATTCCATCCATGAATTTCTCAACAAGTGCAGTAGACCATTTTAATGAAAATTTATTATACTTTAATTTTTGAGAATACTTTGTTCTAACAGCCAAGTAAGTAGCTACTGTGTGAATGATGGATTTAATGAAAGCAGATGTAAGTATTAAACCTGTAAATATCTGAAGTTTAATTTTAATTCATGTACATAATTTTACTGTTTATTGACTGAGGATCATTAAAATTAATGAAACTCAAGTTTTTCTAATTACATTTTTGTAATGTGTTTATCTGACATGTTCCACACCCAGGAGGATCCCCTATTTTGTGGGTCTATGGAATGAGTATTTCATATAATCTGATCTAAAACATCCTTGGAACAGTGCTTAAAATTGGTATAACTGCGGTCACATTTGGCTAAACCACCCTAAGGTTACAGACACTAGACTTATAAAAACCTTGCTTTACTTGCTGTTGCAGTATATCACACATCTTCAGGTTCTTAGGTGCAAGGGATCTCGACTTTCAGAGATGGTTCTCATTAATACGGAAAACATCTATTACAGGTGATCTGATGATGGTTCACACTGAGAATAGCCAGTAACAGTCGAAAGAGGGTAAAGCTGCAGAGAAAACCACATCTAAGTAAATAAATAATCACGAAATACGCTGAAAAGGAAAATAACATCCACTATCTTCTGGCCTACAGTGGCCCAGAATGAATGCATATTTCATGAAGCGTCGTCTTCTGGTAGTAACACTAGAATGAAAACGTACAGAACAAACACTTGCGTAGAGTAGCACAGTGGGAAGACGGTCAGGAAAGCAAGACCCCTTTAGTTTGCCTGGTTGAACACAGCTTGGCTTGGCTGGGAGTAGAGTGCTCCGTCTGCTGGTAACGTGCGGCGGCTTGCCTATCTTCTTAACAGGTAAGCATGGGCAGGCTAAAAGCGATATGTGCACACCTCTGATTCCAATTTCATCACGTGCCATCAAACTAAAGTTCCATGAATAAATAAAAAGTGTCAAAGACCTCAGAGGAGCCAACCTAAGTTATGATCACTAGCTATATAAAATAAATCTGAGAATCATCCCAAAAATGGAAAACGGAGACAACGGCCCTCCAAAAGAGAGCATACGATCCAAAAAAGATAATAATTTCCAAAGAGATTCCCCTCATAACTGAACACATGCAAAACCAGAACTGAGATCAAATAAAAGAAAGCCTAATTAGTAAAGGGAACAATTTTCTCTCATATGCAAAGCCAAAAAAAAAAAATGCTTGGCCGACAGACCGATGTGTCACGCTCCTTGAACCAAGAAGAAAAGCATGCAAGAGTGGTAACCACAGAAAAATGATAACAGACGAAACTTCTTAAATACAAGAAAATTAGTGAGAAAAAGTACCAAAGAATAAAAAGGGCCCAAGAAGACCAATTCCTCTTACAGATCAATGAAGACTTCATCCAAAACAACAGTGTGAACTTTTTTAAGACTTTTAAACAAAAAATAACCAAATACAGCCCACCGACCCTACAGCTCTACGACAAAAACTGTAATCTTGCCCAAAACATAATAATTGGAAAATATTGGCAGACTATTTCATAAACCTTTTCAACTGTTAAGAACCCACAGAAAAATTGACTTAAAGACCTAAATAACAATCATCCTAACTGTGAACCACCCTCCTCTGGGGAACTACAGACAGTCATGTCATATCTCAAAAACTATAAAGCCTCGGGAGAAAACGAATTCACAGCTGAACTTTGGAAAAATATCAACGAAAATGCCATGTACTCTCTCCGACACATCTGTGAAGGAATCTGGACAAATGAAAGAATACCAGCTGAATGGAAGACAGCTCTCATCCACCCACTCTATAAAAAAAGGATTCAAAACAGATCCCAACAACTATAGAGAGATCTGACTCCTTGACGTATCACACAACATATTCTGAAGTCCTACTAAACAGCCAGAGCCCCAACTAGACCATCAGTTCGGAGAATACCAAGTGGTTTTCAGGAATGAGAGATCCTGCCCAGAACAAATCCTAAACCTAAAAAATCTATTGCCACACCAAGCATCAAACCGAAATCATATGTCATCACTGTCATTGACTTTCAGAAAGCATGCGACGCAATAGACTGGGAATGCCTCATCTATGTATTAAAAGAATTAATCCCTGACAATAAAACCACTAACTTAATCAGAGAAACTCTTACAAACACATACTCCAAAATCAAATTCATGGGAAAACTCTCCTATCCTTTAGAGATAAAAACTGGTGTACGGCCAGAAGGTGGACTTTCTCCACTGCTAGTTAACTGTGACCTAGAAAAAGTAGTCCGAGAGTGTCACACAAAGATCCATAGTAGAATCCGACTAGGAACAAAATACGAAACATCAAACTGTCTAGCCTTTGCAGATGATATGACCCTTCTACCCGAGACCTGGGAAGAAGCCAAAGGGCAGAACCTCGAACTCCAGAAACAAGCTAAAAAACATAGGTCTCATAATCTCTTTTCAAAAGTCTAATAGAATGGCATATGTAAAAAAATCTAGTAAAACATTTAAGGTGGGAGAGCAAAAAATTTAGATCATCAAAGAATTGAAATATGTTGGAGATTCGATCAGTTGGAATGTCGTCGAGGGAAAGGCTATGGAGTCTGGAGGAGTAAAGTTGAACTGATGTTCAAACTCGCTAAAAAGACATATAACAAAAATCCCCCCTCATGGAATGCAAAAATAAGACTTTACAATACAGTAATCAAACCGGAAGTCTGTATGAAGCCGAAAAATCCTCCATCAGTAACCACGACTCAGTTGAAAGTCTGAAGATCAAACAAGGCTAGGTATTTATCAAACTACGAAGAAAACCCTCAAATACAATGAGAAAAAGAAGAATTGATTTTTATGGACACATCCTTAGAATTAACCGAAAGAAATGAAGTAAATTTTTTTTTACTACTTCCGTAGCAAAACAACACAACCAAATTAGTTTAAGGAAAGAGAGAAGGACTTAACAGAACGTCAAATCACAGAAAATATGCTCAAGGATAAAACTGAAGAAAAACAAAAGCAAGAAAGCCAGGTCAAAATGAAAACAAGATAGGAAAGCGAGATAAAACAGAATGAAAAAATACTAGCCGGCCGAAGTGGCCGCGCGGTTCTGGCGCTGCAGTCTGGACCCGCGCGACCGCTACGGTCGCAGGTTCGAATCCTGCCTCGGGCATGGATGTGTGTGATGTCCTTAGGTTAGTTAGGTTTAACTAGTTCTAAGTTCTAGGGGACTAATGACCTCAGCAGTTGAGTCCCATAGTGCTCAGAGCCATTTGAACCATTTTTTTGAAAAAATACTAGACTAACAGAAAGGCACATAACATTAAAAATTGATTGATTTAACATATTACAAAGTAGTGTGAAACGAAAGAAGGAGACACTGTTTGTGTAAGTTTATAATATAAGCAGACAATCATTGTATTGAATTAATGTTGATGTGTGCATGAATCTGTTGTGTTTTCTGAGCCAGGCTAGACAATTGTTTATTTGTAAACCATCATGGAAACATGGTTAACAGGACAGTTCAACTACCAGTCTCTGAAGATAAATCAGTAAAAGAATAATGCTCCAAATGAATGGCATAGTAGCTTCACAGCAGACACACTGAAACAATCAATAAGGGCGAGACACTCACAACACAGAAAAACACACAGAAAGAAATGTCTTCCACGCTTTCGCATTCCTGAGCAACATTTCATACGAACTGCATCTTTAAAGTAAAGACGTACACATATATTTCACCACTGACAACAAGATTGGGCGTAAATCATTTCATAGCGGCATGTATACAAAACCGAATGTCAGAACTGGGTTTTTACACAGTTCAGACAAGCAGATCATTTGAGATCAGATTTAAGGAACACATAGCAGTGCTAAGAAACAAAGATGGCGGCACACCAGCAGTAGACACGCTTCTGCATAGAACAAAGCATTATGTTAAGATCTCAAGTAGCAGTATTCTACACATCTCACCTAAGGGCGCGCGCACACACACACACACACACACACATACATACATACATACATACTGTGAAAACTGCCTCCCCCTCACCCTTACCAAGTAAATAGTTATCTGCATGTTGGCTTGATAGTTTCTAAACGATCAGTTGCCTTGGCTGACCCGAAAAACCGAACAGAATCATCCACATACTTACTATTTGCTCAGTCTGTCAGATTAATAGTATCTCTAACAATTTAATTTATATAAAACATCAATTTTGGTATCATTATTATTTCTTATCTTCTACGTTCGTTCATAATACCCCACGTACACAAAGTAAAGTGATGTAAACAGGACGGAGAAAAACTTCCACAAACTTAATGAATTGTAAAGAGACTAGTTTTTGTATTTTATGTTCTTTACACTTACTAGATTCTAGACGGCATCTTAGCTTACTTCAGGGCATACGAAATTATGTGATGTTGCGTCTTTGCTAAACACTATAGGAAAAGGAGATATTTATTTTTAAATTTCGTTCATCTTTGCTCTCAAAGACGTCCAAATAACTTTAAGACTGATAGTAAAATAGACAGACACAGCTTATAAAGATCATTCTATATCGAGAAATTAATTTTTTTTTCAACTTTATTTAGTGTCGGATTGAGAGCAAATTCGTGACCCGTGAGCTACGTGACACTTGTAGCCTTTATAATGACCAAGTAAGCGTAAGATTCAGAACACCGCCTGATTAGTGGAAACTCTGAAGAAGCTTTTTCGAGTTTGAAATAAATTTCCATGTATATCAACACATGAAAAGAATTAGTAAACGACAACTATTTACGTAACACATTGTATTAATGAGAACCATGAACATTTTTGACAATATGAATTGAAAATAATGCATAAAACCAAGACGAACGGCTCAGCCATTGACAAGCCACCTTCTTCGAGAGCTTCCTTTCGCCTTAGGAACAAGGACCAGCTGTGGGTGGCACTCGGTGGCGTGAGTCGGCAGAACTCTGTGGCTGTTTTGTGTGGCGGACGGGATGGCGCGAGTGAATACGCAGTTCTTAGTTAGGGAAACTAAACGAGAACTCGATCGGCAGATCAAAATATTTTTATGTACGTTATATCGTACAGTTTCGGACGACTATAAATGCAGAGTAAAAAAAGCATGAAGCTGTGATGGTTGATGCAATGGCTTTTATATGTATTCCGCAAGGACATTAAAAAATTTTGTCATTCTTATTCCGACTTACGAGAAGGGTTTCCAGTAGCAATGACTCTGTAGATTTAGAAAGCTACTTCTAAATCCATAAATCACTCGCAAGCGCAGTGATGATATGGTTAGCATCAATGAGATAACCCGCGGACATAGTAATATTCTAACATTTTTTGAAGAATTCCAGTAGAAAAATGACCCTTGAACTCTATGTAGCACAACACAGGGTGGTTTCAGCAAATTACTGTTTGAGGCAAATCATAATTCCATATAATTCTGATTTAATTTTGAAATTTTCACAAACAGTAGTGTACGTCGTGGCAGCCCCAGTTCAGCAGCAGTTGTGGTTGCAGCCGCGGCTGCGAGGGTATCGGATTTCGTTAGCCTCTGACTAGCCGCACGCTTTACGTGCCTGGCAGTCCTCCCGAGTGGCCAACAACGTTCGCTTACTGGGCCTTACATTTGCTACCTGCGGACCGAGGGGGTATTTCGGGTGGGCGTAGAGCGAATACACCAACAGCGCCTGCTCGTTTCCAGAGAGCGGACTTTCAGATACAATACAACGACATGGGATTCTGTATTTATCGTTTTTAAGAAGAGACATCACGGCAAAATAAGTACATGCTGCCTTACCAAATGTTTGTGGAACAAGTTGGGCCACGTATAGCTCGAAGCGTAGTTTAAATCTAAGCCGCGCGGGGTAGCCGTGCGGTCTAGGGCGCCTTGCCACGGTTCGCGCGGCTTGCCCCGTGGGAGGTTCGAGTCCTCCCTCTGGCATGAGTGTATGTGTTGTCCCTAGCGTAAGTTAATTTACGTTAGATTAAGTAGTGTGTAAGCCTAGGAACCGATGACCTCAGCAGTTTGGTCCCATATCAACTTACCACAAATTTCCAAATTTTAAATCCAAGCGTGTGCAATATTTTTTGTGGAGAAGAAGAAAGGATGAATACATTTTCTGTTGTCTATTATTGCAATGAGTATGTTTCAGTCAAATATAGACGTATTTTCTCGTGTCTTCGCAAAGAACATTGGCTGGTAAACGTCGAGAGCACCATTCTTTCTGCAATTGTTTTCCGCTTCCATGGTTCTCGGTTGCACTGCCGGATCCGATCATCGAGTCCACGATATTTTCGCGGACAACGGTTTCGCTATAATCAGGTGATGCTGATGGAATGCCTGCGGCGTGCCGGTGGTATTTATACCTTTCGGTCCACAGTTAGACGTGAACCAAGTACAACTGGATCCACAAGATCCACACAAGCAAGACAGACATCGCGAGACTCAGTTTAAAAATAAATCATTCTGAAATTCTTTCAGACGATGACGAAGATGCATACTGTTATCATTACACCAACAAACGCAGTCTCCACAAGCAACAAAATGAAAATAACGATCTCGGTCAGGACACACCGACTGACGAGGGTGCTAACAGACCCCACACAGATCAAACACAACATATGGAACCGCATAAACACCAACACGACTGTAAACCAACACGTCATGAGACCACATCCACCACCAGTAAGGACAAAGACGAGGAACATTCAGCCGATGTCCTCACAGCATCCCAAAAGGAGAAACAGCACACAAATAAAGAAAATTCCTTGCTGTACTGAAAACGTTAGAGCCCCGAGAGTGAGGAAGAAACTAAAATCAAACATAGGTGCAGAGGGGAGAGCCCTATATCGTTTGACGATACGCGATACGCGATACGCAAGTACAGAATCAACAGAACACACACCCAAAAATCATCCAAAGTGTCAGTGCGAACGCGTGTGACGACCAACAACGACAAGGATAAGCGGCGTCTACATCTTGTGCAGGCAAAGTGCCTCCTTACCACAACCAACAAGAATCCAGCAACTCCCCACTACCCCAGCCTCCAACTAGGTCATCCATAGAACCACATGCACCGTTCACCAAGGGCAACAGCCAGACTTCCATTGTAGAGCAACCTAGCGACTCCGACACACCATCACCACACCCCACGTCAGCAGATTTGCCGACGCCAGCCACTGTTACAAACGCCATAAATTATGATGAAATATATTTAAACTTATAATTAAGTAGATTAGAGCATAAAGAAGTACTCGAAACTGCAGAAAGAATGCTCAACCGTACCTTGCATCCGTACGGTGATTCTGTCTGCTTCAGAACATCGGAGCAAACAGACAGAATCACCTTGAAGACAATATTACTACGGACCGTGACAGGCTGCTAGACCTGTTGCTGCATGGATGTGCCCGTAGGGAGGAAGCCTTCGATCTAGACAGCATATACAAATACCACGTCAGGGCTCATGGGAGGACGTACTTCGATTACAGTCGAACAGGTGGCAGGCGCTACGTACATATCAAATACCCAAATTGAAAATAGCACTTGTCAGCTCGGAACTCCCACGAGTCCTGCGTGATCTACATTGTGAATTACTATATATCCAAGAACCGTATTACAAAACAAGGGAAAGTACCTAACTTCCCTCCCTACGCGGTAACAGTAGCGGGTCATGCGGACTGTATGGCATCCGTTGACATCTTAATTTCAAAAATACGTCCCGTTAAGGTGACAGAACTATGTGCACATCACCTAGCTACTGTGGAAATCACACATAAGGGAGACACGTGGATCATCGCATCGCTGTATCCACAATACTGTCACTATATTTAACACTATGCCAATTACATGAGAGAACTGGCATACTAAGCTAGAGGCAAAAGATTAATAATTTGCGCTGATATCAATGCGAGGTCCACCTTGTGACACTACGACAGAACGGATGAGAGAGGCAGAGTAGTTAATTACATTATATAGGAACAGGACTCCATGCAATCAACAGGGAAGGGCATAAAGCAACATTCAATGGGCACGACGGCTCTACATGAAACATAGACACAACACTTGCTAGCAACGCAGCAACCATTCACATACACGAGTGGACAGTGCAGGACCAGATAACCACAACGGGTAATGCCGTCACTTTCGCTCCCCAGAACACACCGCACTTTTACACAGAAACAGAACCAAAACGACTACTTTTCAGCAGGAGAGACTGGGGCAAGGTTAGGACGACCATACAGGGACACGCATTACATGACATTGATGGAAGTATCAATTATATATCCCACATGCTCACTGACATCATAGCACACATACAAAACACTTGCATCCTAACATCAAGAAACACGAAGCAACAAACAGTTCCATGGAAAACAGAACCGGCACAATTACAAAATGTCACCAGACGGAAACGCAAACTATACCAAAGAGCAGTCTCTGAAAGAGAGATATCACTTGATGCATATCGGCTTGCCAAGGATAGGTACAAACAGGAACTACAAAAGACGAGGAAGGACCACTGAAATAGACATATAGCAGCACAAACACAGCTAAACATCTGGGGGGGGGGGGGGGGACACAATATAGAGTAGACACGGAAAAAAAACTAGAGCCCACTAGTTCTGGAATAATACGACGGGATGACGGTGCGATGACAAAGGGATGGAGACGCACAGCGGAATTTCTGCTTGTCAAGCTCCTACCAGACTACATCGCAATCACAGACACACAAGAACAAACAGCACTTTGATGAAAACTGGGCAAAGAACATAGTACACCAACAGTCAACTGTCCATTTGCACCGGAAGATGTGGCGATAGTGATCTCAGAATTAAAAAGCAAAAAGGCACGCGGACCAGACGGTATCCATTCAGATGTACTAAAGCAAATTTCACCGCGGGTCACCCCATATCTCACGACATTGCTGAACGATGCATTAGGGTTGGACCGCGTACCTGTAGTGTGGAAAGCCTTTAACGCCGTCATTATTAGAAAAGCTCCAGACAAAAATCCTTCAGCCGTAAAATCATACAGACCCATCTGCCTAATACCAAGGTAGAAGAAAAACTGTTTTGCAAAAGCCTTTAGCACACAGAACATTACAGGGACTAACAACACATCAATACGGTTTTCGCGAGGGGAAATCAATACATGACGCAATTAAAAGAATATGCAAATAGTACACAGTACACCAGCCAGATAACCACTAGCACTAATGACAGATATCGCAAACGCATTTGACAGTCTATGGTGGCCAGCCTTGTTCAAGATGCTAATACAAGACACCTACAGGCGTCGGAGTCTCTATACAATAGTTTTGTCGACTATCGCAAAAACCCCTCAGTCGTTTCGAATGTGGACAATCAGAAAGTAATCAAGCGAATTACTAAAGGCCGCCACATGTGTCGATCTGCGATCCCATCTTCTGGGAACTGCTGAAATAGTTACTCGAGGAGCATTAATCAGGCAGGTGGGGTTGTCGCCTATGCTGACGACCTGCTTGTCGAGGTATCAGCAAATAACCGTACCCAGCTAGAAGAAAGAGCCAATGGAACATTGCGAACAACAAGACAGTGGTGCACAAACAACAAACTCAAGGTAGCTGAAAATAAATCAACATATACACTGCTGAAGGGAATCCTGCACAGGAATCCAACAGTTAAAATTGTGGACACCAACATAAAAGATAGTTTGTAACTCGCTACCTTGGACTACACATTGATGGACGTTTGAATTTTCGTGAACACATAAAAATCTGCAGAGATAAAGCAGAAAATATATTCCATAAACTGGAAAAATTAAACTCAGGTCAATACAGACTACCCTTATCAGCTCTCTTCGAGTCAGTATTACGCTTGGTCGTTAGTACATGTGCCCACAGACTAAGCCTGTCAACCAACAAATCCACTGCACGTCGTGAGCAAAGAAGAGTCCTTCTTCGACTATCGGGGGCCTTCAGCACTACGTCGGTCGATGCATTATGCGTCGTGCTGGAAATCTCCCAGATAAACATAACAATCCGATAATGTGCGGCTGTGTACTGGCTTAGCAAGGGGAGGGTACACCAGTTTCGGCACATCACATGTGTACCATATGAAACAACATGCCAACTTACAGCTTGCCGAGTGGATACCTGGCAGGGTGAGTTGACAAGGGCCGCCGAGTATACAATTTCTTCCCGGATATCAGGGAAAGACATAAGCTCAAATATATCGACCCCAGCCGCGTTATGGTGCATTTTCTCACAGGATACGGCCCGTACCCCACGCACTTGAGCCGCGTGAGTCTGCAGTAGACATCCAGGTGCACATGCGGGAAAAAAAGGTTCCCCTGAATACACTGTCTTTTTCTGCAGGCTGCACACGAACAGAAGACACACACATTACACGTCAACCGCAACAACATCAATAGCACGCTGTACGCAGCATTACGAAACCCTGGCCAGTGGACGGAATTAAATATACCTACCGACGAAACATCGAAGAATATGTACATGGACTACCTCCGCATTAGACCATACAGAAGGCAAGCCGACGCACAAAGCCTAGAACAAAAGAATGCCCACGAGATAGATGTAAGCACTGATACCAGCAATGACGACGACGCTGATGTTGACATGGACACCGAATGAAGCAATAAAATTGACTATGTTAATGAAATGGTACTTAGAGGCATCCCATGGTGATGACCCATAGCCGGCCAGAGTGGCCGAGTGGTTCTAGGCGTTTCAGTCTGGAACAGCGCGACCGCTACGGTCTCAGGTTCGAATCCTGCCTCGGGCATGGATGTGTGTGATGTCCTTAGGTTAGTTAGGTTTAAGTTCTAAGTTCTAGGGGACTGATGACCTCAGATGTTAAGTCCCATAGCGCTCAGAGCCATTTGAACCATTTTTGATGATCCATAGTGGTTCTCCGCAACACAACACACACCATCAGAAACAGTGCACGCCAAGAAAGGTGCGAATGGCTCAATCACATCAGAAATCATCCAGCACCAAACTGTAAATATGTATATAATCGTCTTACTTATTGATAATGTAAATATAGACAGGGAATTATGGGTGACGGTCAGCGACTTGAAGAATATTTCCAAGATCGTGGCCACAACCACCAATCAGATGAGGGAAATTTCTCTGCCCAATTCCTTCGTATCTTCCTCTTCCATTCTTCTTGGTCTAAGGGTATCGTCTTTCATTCATAATCGAAACGTCTTCGGTCCCCGGTTCGAATCCCGCCGCTGCTTCGATTTTGATTAAATCAGCCTTGGTGACCGAAGACTTCCGGCATAAGAAGTCACCCTCACTGTGTCAACGGCCTTGTCAAAGAGGGTGGAGGAGTGGACAGGGGTTCAGGGCACACTCTCGTCCTAGAGGTGGGAAACTGCCCCTAAAGGCGGAAGACTCAGCAATGAATGTATCCACAGCCTGTAATTGAAGAAGTGTCATGATGATCTCTCCATTGACAAAAGATTCTGAAGTAGTCCCCCATTCGGATCGCCGGGAGGAGACTGAAAAGGAGGATGAGAAAAAGATTGAATAATCAACGAAAGGATACCGTCTTACGAGTCGGGGAGTGGAATTTCAGAAGCTTGAACGTGAAAGGGAAACTAGAAAATCTGAAAAGGGAAATGTAAAGACTCAGTCTATATATAGTATGGGTCAGTAAAGCGAAGTGGGAAGAAGACAAGGATTTCTGGTCAGACGAGTGTAGGGTAATATCAACAGGAGCAGAAAATGGTATAACGGGAGTAGGATTCGTTATGAGTAGGGAGGTACGGCAGAGAATGTGTTACTGTGAACAGTTCAGTGACGGGGTTGTTCTTATCAGAATCGACAGCAAACCAATAGCGACAACGATAGTTCAGGTATACATGCCGACGTCGTAGGCTGAAGATGAAAATATAGAGAAAGTATGAGGATATTGAAAGGGTAATACAATATGTAAAGGGGGATTAAAATCTAATAGTCATCTTAGGCGAAGGTGTAGAAGGAAAGGTTACAGGAGAATATGGGCTTGGGACACGGAATGAGAGAGCAGAGAGACTAACCGAATTCCATAACAAGTTTCAGCTAGTAATAGCAAATACTATGTTAAAGAGTCACAAGAGGAGGAGGTATACTTGGAAAAGGCCAGGTGATACGAGAAGACTTCATTTAGATTAAATCATGGTCAGATAGAGATTTTGAAACTAGATACCGGATTATAAGGCGTACCCAGAAGCAGATATAGGCTCAGATTACAATATAGTAGTGATGAAGAGTAGGCTGAAGTTAAAGTGATTAGCCAGGAAGAATCAAAACGCAAAGGAGTGGGATACGAAAGTGCTTAGAAATAACGAGATAGGCTTAAGTTCTCTAAGGCTACAGCAATAAGGAATATCTCAGTACACAGTACAGTTCAAGAGGAATGGACATCTCTAAAAAGGGTCATCACAGAAGTTGGGAAGGAAAACGTAGGTCAAAACCGGTAACTGCGAAGAAACCATGGATAACAAAAGAAAAACTTCAATTGACCGATGAAAATAGGACATACAAAAATATTCCGGGAAAATCAGAAATAACGAAATACAAGTTGTTGAGGAATGAAATAAATAGGAATTGCAGGGAAGCTAAGACGAAATGCTGCATTAAAATGTGAAGACATAGAATAAGAAATTACTGTCGGAAGGACTGACTCAGCATATCGGAAAGTCAAAGCAGCCATCGGTGACATTAAAAGCAAGGGTGATAACATTAAGAGTGCAACGGGAATTCCACTGTTAAATGCAGAGGAGCGAGAGGATAGCTGGAAAGAATGAAGAGTGCAACGGGAATTCCACTGTTAAATGCAGAGGAGAGAGCGGATAGGTGGAAAGAATGCATTGAAAGCCTCTAAGTGGGGGAAGATTTGTCTGATGTGATAGAAGAAGAAACAGGAGCGGATTTAGAAGGAATCGGGGATTCAGTATTAGAATCAGAATTTAAAAGAGCTTTGGAGGACTGAAGATCACATAAGGCAGAAGGGATAGATAACATTCCATTAGAATTCCTAAAATCATTGGGAGAAGTGGCAAACAAACGACTATTGACTTGTGTAGAATGTATGAGTATGGCGACAACCGTCTGACTTTCGAAAAAGCATCATCCCCACAATTCCGAAGAAGGCAGGAGGTGACAAGTGCGAGAATTATCGCACAATCAGCTTAACAGCTCATGCATCCAAATTGCTTATAAGAATTATATACAGAAGAATACAAAAGAAAGTTGAGAATGCGCTAGGACCAAAACCGAAGTGCTAACATTAAAAAGTGTGTAAGACAAGGATGTAGACTTTCGCCTGTTCAGTCTATACATTGAGGAAGCAATAATGGAAATAAAAGAAAGGTTCAGGAGTGGAACTGAAATTCAAGGTGAAAGGATATAAATGATGTGATTCGCTGATGGCATTGCTATTCTGAGTGAAAGTGAAGAAGAGTTACGTTTTCTGCTGAACGGAATTAACAATCAAATGAATACACGGTATGGATTGAGGGTAAATCGGAGAAAGACGAAGGTAATGAGAAGTAGTAGACATGAGAACAGCGAAGAACTTAATATCAGGATTGATGGTCACGAAGTAGATGAAGTTAAGGAATTCTGATACCTAGGCAGTAAAATAACCAATGACGGACAGGGCTAGGAGGACATCAAAATCAGATTATCAATTGCAAAGAGGACATTCCTGGGCAAGAGAAGTCTACTAATATCAAATATCGGCCTTAATTTGAGCAAGAAATTTATGAGAATGTGTGTCTGGAGTACAGCATTGTATGGTAGTGAAACATGGACTTCGGGAAAACCGGAACAGAAGAGAATGGAAGCATTTGAGATGTGGTGCAACAAACGAATGTTGAAAATTATGTGGACTGATAAGGTAAGGAATGAAGAGGTGTTGCACGGAATCGTAGAGGAAAGTAACATATGGAAAACACTGCTAAGGAGAAGGGACAGGTTGATAGGACGTTGTTAAGACGTGAGGGAATGACTTCCATGGTACTAGGGGGAGCTATAGAAGGCAAAAACTCTAGAGGAAGAAAGAGATTGGAATACATTCAGAAAATAATTGAGGATGTAGGTTGTAAGTGCTACTCGGAGGTGAAGAGATTAGCACAGGAGAGGAATTCGTGGCAGACCGCATCAGGCCAGTCATAAAACTGATGACCAAAAAAGAAAGAGAAAAAGAAAAACATTTTATTTCAGTTTTCTTAGTTTTAGTGTTTCAAAATAATGCACAAAACAAAAAGCAAAAATATCCCGCCTCCAGGTGGCGGGCACGGGCAACTATGCGACAGAGGTGGTAGCCAGACAGGGACCACAATCGGACCTCGCAGCCTGTAGCAGCTCCTAAGAGGCTAAAACAATAAATCATAGACAACAAAGGCCAATAATAAGACAATTAGACGATGGGTCAGTAAAGAGAAGCAGCAACTGAAAAAAAAAGTTCGACTCTCACCGGTCCTGCTCCGTGCTCGGTGGTGGGGGTGGGCGAATCTGCAACGGTGGAGGGGAGAGTCTTCGCGGACTCCCCTTCGCCGTTTATGACACATCTCGCGTCCGGGTGTCACGTTTTTGTTTGATGGAACTTAAAATTGTGTCCCATGCTTGCTCAGTTGGAAGCCAGTGTTCTCGTTACTTAAATTTTCAGTCACACGGATTTCAGTTGGATTTAATTAAGAAAAAAAACTGTATCCCAACAGCCGTTATTTATATGGCTTTTTTATTTAGGCGACCAGTTTCGACTCTTCTATCAAGTCATCTTCAGGTTGTGTAGTATTAACGACAAAAATCATCCAGTCATTCAAGTCTATAACAGGGTATCAGTATTTGCGCCTGGTTTCAGTAGAACACATAGTGAGCAATGTGTACTCATCATAAATGTAACAACGACTTTCAATTAAAGATCGATGTATATAACAGGCTCGCCAACCAGCGTACTACAGCCCAAACAGTCTGGAGTAGCAGAACACCACACTTAAAATTAACATAAAAAGAATTACTAGCAAATAAAGTCGTGGCTACCACAAATAAATTTTGCTACGACGTTTTCAAAAAAACTACTGAAACTTGGTATTTAATCACCCTGCAGACGGACGCGAAACGTCGCCTTAGCCACGTAAGGCAGGAGATTAAGGCGGCCATCGAAGAGTACAGAAACCGTGACTGGGCGGATCTAGATGCTCAACTACAAGGATGTCGGCACCTGAACAGTAATCAAGATTTTATTGCATCGCTCTCAGCACACCTTAGCCACGTAAGACAGGAGATTAAGGCGGCCATCGAAGAGTACAGAAACCGTGACTGGGCGGATCTAGATGCTCAACTACAAGGATGTCGGCACCTGAACAGTAATCAAGATTTTATTGCATCGCTCTCAGTACATCCCGCCACTACAGGACGGTCAGGAATTCGTCTGCGAGCCAGATGTCAAGATCAGCGTGCTCTCTAACACATTCGCGGCCAGCTTCTTAACGGAGGACGAAGAACAGCTGCCCACCATTCCACCATTCTAGCAGCCAAGGCTGAAGAAGAGTCATGCAGCCGATAGCAAGGGTAGAAGTCGCAGTGCCCCTCCTGTCCGTGAACACTAAGACGGTGGGAGGGAGCCATAGCTGTAAACATTCTCCTACTGAAGAAATACTTGGTTCAAAAAATGGTTCAAATGGCTCTGAGCACTATGGGACTCAACTGCTGAGGTCATAAGTCCCCTAGAACTTAGAACTACTTAAACCTAACTAAGCTAAGGACAACACACACATCCATGCCCGAGGCAGGATTCGAACCTGCGACCATAGCGGTCGCGCGGTTCCAGACTGTAGCGCCAGAACCGCTCGGCCATCAGCGGCCGGCCAGCCTTTTCTTGCTGCTCCCTTCCCTGCAATTTTATTTCTGTGTGTCCTATTTCTGTGCTTGCTGCGATGGATGACCACGTAAACAAACTTGTCTTGCTGAAGAACATATCACCTAGGGTTCAACGGCCATCGGCGACATTTCCAATCAATTACTTCTTTGGGTGTAGATGCCACTCTGAGATAAGGAGGGTGGAGCAGGGTTTGGAGAGGGCGGGAGGGGGGTGTAGGGGGTGTGTAGGTATGGCAGGCACATACCAGTCAAAACATTGATTTAAAAAACATATTAAATAAACTTAGCAAGTACATTGTAGCCACGCTCTGAAGAAGACGATTACTGTACAGAAATGTACATGAGCAAGGGCGTGTAGACATTTATTTCACCCTGCATAATCACACGGTAAATGCGCTGAAGAAAAAGAAAGGCAGTAGAATGATTAGTTCTCAGAGATATTCATCTTCATGATATCGAGGGGTAATGAATGTTCCATTTGATATCGGGCGTGCAACCGCTCCATCACAAGCGCGGGAAAACTCTCCTTTATAAGAGAAGGCGACAGTGGTCTCTGACAGTGCTCATTCTACAGTGGACACAAAATGGCTCTGAGCACAATGAGACTTAACTTCTGAGATCATCAGTCCCTAGAACGTAGAACTGCTTAAACCTAACTAACCTAAGGACATCAATCACGTCCATGCCCCAGGCAGGATTCGAACCTACGACCGTAGCGGTCGCGCGGTTCCAGACTGTAGCGCCAAGAACCGCTCGGCCACCCCGGCCGGCACAGTGGACACCAGAAGATCCTGAAGGCCCCAGCAGAGGGGTCGAAACGTCGTTTGTTTGAAGAAATACGATTCGGAATAATAATGAAGAAGGTTTTAACTTTTTTGTATATCTTGCTGTTAAGAGCGTAGTGGTACGATCAGCGGGTTCAAAATGCTGGAGCGAGTGTTGTAGCATCAGCCTCGGCGCGCTCGGAAGACGACAGAAAGATATACAACCGATGTGTCAGATGAAAAAATATGGTTTATTCGGTTAGACGTTCGAATCCTGATGAATCAGCTCTCCACAATAGATGTGTCTTTCAGGGCACACGGACATGGAGCAGCGTACAAGTGTGGGCGGCATGTGAAGTGCCGCATGTGTGCGCCGGCAGCTGGAAGCAGTCGAGGACCGGAAACGCACTCGGCGCTGTCTGCTGGCGGCCGGCCATTAGGCCGTATAAATATTTCGTGCGGCCGCGGCAGGTCGGGTGCCGGGGAAGTGGTGGGCCAGAGGACAGCGGGCAGACGCCCACGCTTCCAAGCGCGCTGCAGCTCGGCTCAGGCCCAGCCAGCGGCTTCCAGTGCCGTGAAGGCCACCGGATATGCGAGAGGTGTGGCAGCTGCGGACGTAGGTCGCAAGTGCTACTCTGATACACAAAGTTTCGCACAGTAAGAGGAGTTCTTGGCGGACGCATTAAACCGTTCTGAAGTCTGGTAACACAAAAGGCGACAAAAAGGTGAAGAAAATTAATCCTTCGAAATCCAACAGATCGACTGCGACATTAGTTTCACAACTGACTCAAAAAATATGAACTCAAGAAAGTTGATTATGTATTACTTTTTTCAATAACTGATGCTTTTGAAGACCCCGGACTGTTCCTTGAAAGCTAAATATTGAAGAAAATCCACTAACGCTCAGTACCGAAGATTTAACACACGACCAGTTTCTGGCTTATCCCCATTTTGGAGCTCACTCTCTAACATAAAAGGCAAATTACGAGATTTTGACGAAGAGATAAATGGAAGCAATGAATGTATCAGAGTGACATATGTACCTGCATACAGATTCAGTTTACAAATGCCAATTGCACAGTTTACTCCAAAGTAGACTATATGATGAAAACCATCCGAAGACCTATTAGTGGTCATTGATAAGGGTTGTGTCCACCCTTTGTCTGTATGATGGCTCGAACTCTGACGGGGACACTTTCAGTGAGGTGTCTGAGAGTTTTTGGAAGAATGGCAGCACACTGTTTCTCACCAGCCGAAACCAAAGAATGTGATGTCGTTGCACGCTGGAATCTGGAGAGACGTCGGCATACTAATACACCCAAAATTCCACTGGCTTCAGGTCGGGCCTCTGGGTAGAAAGGCCAATTTCAGATATGTTATTATCCATAAACCATTACCTCACAGATGCTGCTTTACGACAGGGTTCATTGCCATTCTCATACAATCAGCGCCTCAAAACTGTTCTTCTACTGCACGCAGTACAGTGGAGGAAGTGTGCTCATGTCCTTCGACATTCGGCGTTTTACTAGGCGCGATAGGGGGACAGCACTCTAACCACGAAAAACACCACCATATCTACATCTACAAATATACTCCGCTAGCTACTACCAAGCGGTGTGTGGCGGAGGGCACAATTCGCGCCAAAGTCATACCCCCCCCCCCCCTTTGATCCACTTGCGGATCGCGAGAGGGAAAAACGACTGTCTGAACGCCTCAGTACGAGCTCTAATTTCCCTTATCTAAGAATGGTGATCATTGCGCAATTTCAAAGTTAGTGGTAATAATATATGCTCTACATCCTCGGTGAAGATCGGATTTCGGAATTTAGTGAGCACCCCCTTCTGTTTAGCGTGTCGTCTATCTGCAAGTGAGTCCCACTTCATTCTATGACATTTGTAACGCTCTCGCGATGGCTAATTGTACCAGTCACGAATCTTGCCGCTCTTCTTTGGACCTTCTCAATCTCTTGAATCAGACTCAACAGGTAAGGGTCCCACGTAGACGAACAATACTCTAAGACTGGACGAACTAACGTATTGTAAGCTATTTCCTTTATTGAAGGACTGCATCGCTTCAGGATTCTACCGATAAACCGCAATCTAGTGTTCGACTTACCCGTTACTTGTGTAATCTGATCATTCTATTTGAGATCATTTCGAATAGTCACACCCGGACACTTGACGGTTGATACCACTTATACTTGACGGTTGATACCGCTTTCAGAGACTGGGCATTTATTTTGTACTCATACATTAAAGGGGATTTTCGCCTTGTTATACACAGTAGATTACACTTACTAATATTGAGAGATGACTGCCAGTCATTACACCACGCATTTATTTTCTGCAAATCCTCATTGATTTGTTCACAACTTTCGTGTGATACTACTTTCCTGTAGACTGCAGCATCATCGGAAAACAGTCTAATGCCGCTGTCAATACCATCAACCAGATCGTTTATGTAAATCTTAAAAAGCAGCGGACCTATTACGCTGCCCTGGCGCACACCTTAAGTTACGCTTGTTTCTGTTGAAGTCATCCCGTTCAGGACGACATACTGCTCCCGTCTGTTAGAAAACTTTCTATCCAACCGCATATGTCATCGGATAGACGGTAAGCGCGCACTTTTTGGAGCAAGCGACAGCGCGGAACTGAGTCGAACGCCTTTCGAAAGTCGAGAAATATGGCATCAACCTGGGAGCCGGTATCTAGAGCCTGTTGTATATAATGCATAAAGAGGGCCATCTGTGTCTCGAATGACCGCTGTTTCCTAAAACCGTGCTGGTTTCTGCAGATGAGCTTCTCATAGAAAGGTCATTATGTCTAAACGCAGAATATGTCCCATGATTCTACAACAAATCGATGTCATTGAAATTGGCCGGTAATTATGTGCATCCGATTTTCTGCCCTTTTTATAGATTGATATGACCTGGGCCTTCTTCCAGTCCCGTGATACTTTCCGCTTTACCTACGTACCATCTCCTTCTAACTTCACTGTTGGCACTACACGTAATGGTACACAATCTTACCCAGGCTTTCGACAAACCCAACAATTGCTGCAGGGTACACAGTGGTTCATCGCTACAAATCAGCAGTTTCCAGTCATCCACTGTTGAGTGGAGTCCCTCTTTACTCCAACTCAAGCGTCGCTTAGTACTCACAGCAATGCCTGGGTTAAGGGAAACTCCGCGATAACTATACCTGTTCTTTCTAATTTCCGACTATCATTTTACTAGGTGGCCCGGCAGTATCTCTTTGGAACTCACGTGTGATTCATTCCACTTAATTCATGCTCAGAGTTCTCTGAACGTCAGCACATGAGGTTCGCGTGGTCTTTGCTTAGCTATTGATACTGCTTCGCGTTTCCACTTCACAATCACATCACCTATTGTCGACTTGGGCAGTTTTAGAAGGCCTGAAATGTCTCTGATGTATTTTTCTATACAGGTGAAGTCCAGTGTCTAGTAGACGTTTGAAGTCACTGAGCTCTCGTGATCGTTCGATTCTGCTGTTAATCCCTTTCTACTGACAACAGATTACTCCGCGCTTGTTTTGTGCTGACGGTTCCTCCTTTTGCGAAACATCGTGGTCAATTCCTTATTACATAGAGGTGCCCACATAATTTTGGGCCGATAGTGTAAATTTCGATCATGGGAAGGAACTAATCTCCATAGCTTTCACAGACAGCTTTCGTTTCTGTTTCGCAGGAAGTTTTCTCCCAATCTGCAGTTGCCTAAAACAGCTAGCTGAAACTGGTTTGCTTAAAAACAACAATTTATCTACTAGAAAAAAGTGCATTGAAGGAACTTCTCAAGAAGAATCGTATAAATACTAACACTATATTTGTTCTTCTCGCTAGCTCCAGCGGTATTAGAAGTTGTAATAATAAAGTGCGTGTAAAGTATATAGACAATTTTTATTATGGCAGCATACATTTCGAAGTCATAACTTCAGCAACATTTGTTTTTGCTATCACCAATCTTCATCGCAGTGTGAACACGCCAAAAACGAGTATTTATGAATTTTCTTGATTTCTTTCGTATAAGATACCTCAAATAAGCAGCTTCCACGTGTTCAACACACCTAGATGATAACGTTGTAACTCCGAAATGTGTAGTGCGTGGAGGTAAGATGATTTTGCTTGGTGTTTTGTTGTGGCTCCCGTAAAAATTTTTTTTTGGCCTCTGTAACACAACGTATTTACCCAGAATCAAGCCGGCCGCGGTGGCCATGCGGTTCTAGGCACTTCAGTCCGGAACCGCGGGACTGCTACGATCGCAGGTTCGAATCCTGCCTCGGGCATGGATGTGTGTGATGTCCTTAGGTTAGTTAGGTGTAAGTAGTTCTAAGTTCTAGGGGACTGATGACCTAAGATGCTAAGTCCCATAGTGCTCAGAGCCATTTGAACCCAGAAGCAAGTTCCTAAAAATGAAACACATTAACAGAGGCCAACATTAAAGGATCGTCAACATACTCGATCTTGACGTAATGTCAACTAGGTGTGAGGCGCATGAATGGGAAGACGACGAAGGCACGTGGTTTTAACGGATGTTTTATTCCGTCGACCTGAGGAGTCGGCTTGCATTACTCAAGCATACAACACATCGCCTATGAAACTTAGTTAGCTTCAAGTATGTGATGTATTAATGGTGTGTCCGCAGTTCGTGGTCTTGCGGTAGCGTTCTCGCTTCCTGCGCACGGGGTCCCGGGTTCGATTCCCGGCGGGGTCAGAGATTTTCTCTACCTCGTGATGACTGGGTGTTGTGTGTTCATCATCATCATTGACGAGCAAGTCGCCGCAGTGGCGTCAACTAAAAAGGACTTGCGATACGGCGGCCGAGCTTCCCCGCAAGAGGCCTCCCGGCCAACAATGCCATACGATCATTTCATTTCATTAATGGTGTGATAATGAATGCTCTCACTCTAAGCACGAAGCAATTACATCCTCCGGCGATCGTGATCTCCATCTTACCGATCGGATATTATACCATACCTGCCAAAAGATAACGTCTGCTTACATGGACATTCCGTCATGACCCGACAGAGGTTACATTGCTGTGAACGTTCCCTAGCTACTGTGCAAAGTTCAATTATCATGAGCATAGTCCAGCTGTAACAGAACATTATAGAACAACACTGACAGCTTCCCAAACCCAGACACAACATGTTTAAATATATACGTGTGCTATAAAAAGATGTTCACTTTTCAATTAAATTTTGTTGAAAGAAAAAAATACTGGCGCAGCAGCAACTATTAATGTCTGTCTTCGTTAAACCCTTAGTGAGACATATATTGCAATTACTCGTACTTATTACTTTGAAACATTCCTTGTCCTAACGCTATTTCTAAATGCTTTTTCAGCAATTTGTCGGAGAGCTTGAATCAAGTCGGTCGTCCTAATACTACGATGTCAGTGATCAGTCGCCAATGTAGCTGCTGTAAATGCATATCGCGTGATCAATGCAAGGACCTGCCTACGCCTTAAATTTACATTACGAAGTCCGATGTCATTTTTGAAGACTCCTTTTATTACAAAGCCAAGGCAGGCCTTAATATCTTTTTTATTTTCCTTTCCTGCTAGCGATCAAGCATAATCTTGTTAACGACAGGCAGACTATTACTACTTACGCCAATTTCATCAGTCTCCTTCACGCTATAAGATGAACACTTAGAAACTAATACCACAGAGAAAGAGCGATGATAAAGCCCAGTTATACGGCGTTGGTTCGAACTTCGACAGTAGAGGTCGACGATTAGCATGGAATTCGCGCTCCTGGAAGCGCAGAGCTGAGCTGTGGTCTCATTACGCTGCCAAGTGCATTGTCTCGGTTGTGTTTTGAAAGTGGTCCCGGCGGAGGTTACACTCTACTTAAACTAACTTAGGCTAAGAACAAAACACACACACACACACACACACACATACATGCCCGAGGGAGTACTCGAACCTCCGGCGGAAGGGGCCGCACAATCCGTTACATGGCGCCTAAGACCACGCGGCGACAACTCGCGGCCACCAGATGCAGCGTGCGCGTTCCGATAGTGTGTGACGTTAGGAACTTTATACTTTTAGCCCACAAAGTTTTACAGTGCGACTGCTACAGTGCAATTTGGACGCGTATAGCCCTCTTACTATGGTCTAGGGGCCCCATTCGTCGTATGGCTATGGCGAGGCGTACATATTTGTTGTGATGCTTAATAGCGAGCGCGCCTTTGCTTGCTTACGAGTAGCGGATTCTCTCAGATTCCGACTTCATTGACCATCATAGCGTTTTCTTACCGCCATGCCACAGTTAAATTGTGATACGTCGCGCGGCTGGCGCCACTACCTCTTTCTGGTAGTGCCGTCTTTGCCATTGTCGTCTTTGCCATTGTCGTCTTTGCCATCTATTTCGCTTTGGCTGGCCGCGACTCAGTTGTTCATCGCGAATTGCGCTATTTAAGTCCGCAGTGTCGAAGCAGCACGTCCCACTGCGGGGTCTGTTGGTTGCGGTTATAAGACGGTCGGGAGGTTGGCCCCTACTTGGTGCGCATGTTCATCGCTCGTGGTGAGGCCGGACACGGCGGAATGGTTTTGGGTTCAGGCACGAGTCGTAGCGTTTGGCTTTCCTTGCCACGCAGTGCATGTTGAGAAGAAGAGCTTGCCGGAGCGTCGCCTAACACTAACCGTTCGCCTGAACATATGGTGTGTGTTTTTGATATACAGGGTGAAAAGTATTTCAACCGACAAACTCTGGGAGGTTGTAGGGAACATCAAAACAAATATTTTTCCCCAATGTCATTTTTTCCTATGAGGAGTATTTAAACCGGCGGAGGCCGTATTACGCTCTTCAGCTGTTAGAGGCCGTATTACGATCTTCAGCTGTTAGAGGGCGTATTACGCTCTTCAGTTGTAGGCAACTGCTGTCCACCAGTGTAGTAGTGCATTGTCTGTGCTTACTAATGGAGCGATACACCTGGAGTGAGTACACTGACATGCTTGGCGCGTACTACGTAGCGCACCACAACGGACGAGCTGCACAGCGGATTTCAAAAATGGCTCAAATGGCTCTGAGCACTAATGGACTTAACATCTGTGGTCATCAGTCCCCTAGAACTTAGAACTACTTAAACATAACTAACCTAAGGACATCCATGCCCGAGGCAGGATTCGAACCAGCGACAGTAGCGGTCACGCGCCTAGAACCGCACGGCCACATCGGCCGTCTCACAGCGGATTTATCAACAACAATATCTTAAACGCCGTATCCCGCATCATATGACCTTTGCTGCTGTGTACCAACGTCTGCGTGAGACCGGGTCATTTAGCAAGGACGCCGTCGCACGGTAAGAACGTTGCAATTTGAGGAAGCTGTCTTGCAGCATGTGGAGCGGGATACTTCAATCAGCACTCGTGCAATTGCATGCAACATGGGGACGAATCAGACGAATGTAAGAACAGTCCTTCGAGAGCAGTTGTTACGTCCATTTCACTTACAGCGTGTCCACAACCTGGAACCAGTTGATTATCCACCCAGGGCATAGTTTTCGCAGTGGTACCTGGGACACTGTGAAATGCATCCTACATTTCCACCCTCTGTGTTGTTTACCAATTAAGCAACATTCGGGCGTGATGGAGTCTTCAACACGCACAATTCGCATGTTTGGAGTGAGGATAACCCACATGCCACAGTTACTAGCGCTCATCACGTGCGGTTTGTCGTTAATGTGTGGGTCGGTGTCGTTGGGGACTGTTTAACTGGGCCGTATCTGCTACCTAGGCCATTAAATGGCAGGCGCTATTACAATTGCATTGCCAGAGCATTGCCAGAATTGCTGGAAGACGTCGCGCTCCCTACAAGACGACGCATGTGGTTCCAACATGACGGGGCGCCGGCACATTTCAGTCGTCGAGTGCGTCGATTCATGGATCGACGATTCCCAGAATCGTGGATTGGCAGGGGTGGTCCTGTACCATGGCCTGCTCGATCCCCAGTTATGTCCCCCCTGGACATTTTTGTTGGTTTAATTAATTTTTCGCCAGAGAAACCTTCCTGTACCGGTTTAAATACGCCTCATAGGAAAAAAATGACATTAGGGAAAAATATTTGTTTTGATGTCCCCTACAACCTCCCAGAGTTTGTCGGTTTAAATACTTTTCACACTATAGACAGGTGCAGTTGTATGCTTATCTATATCTGTTAATGGTTAACTAATATTGTCTTCAGTGTGAATTTGGTGACGAGTCTGACATGTCAAAGCTATGTCTCATACGACACGAAAACGGGGCTTGGGCTTTACATCTTAGTTTCTAACCACTTGATGAAGGATCTGTAGCTATATGTAAGGAAGCCCGGTAAGCTCCTTGTTATTAAGTCATTGTGTATCCAAAATTTTTGTGACCTTGGTGCAAAGTTCGATTTGTGCTTTTACCTGTGTGTGTGTGTGGGGGGGGGGGGGGGGGATGTCTTAGGGGGTTAGTATAGTTATATATGTTACTAGCTTGGACCGTTATTTATAAATAGATGTTAATGCCAAAACTCACTATTCACGCGTAAGCACGATCAGAAAAGACATCCCTTGTTATATCTTTAAAAGTACATTATAGGTAAAGCCTATTTACAAAATCATCTACATACAGGTATACGAGGGGAGTCCAAAAAGTAAATGTACATTTGTGAAAAGCTGTACTTATTCTGATGACAGAAAACTGAAACATGCGTTATTTTTCTACGTAACCTCCCTGGACTACAATGCTGTTTTCCCGACATTTTACTAGTTTTTTTTTATTTCATCAGAAAATACGTTTATCGGTTGCATCTGTAACCAATTTTGCACCGCAGCAATGACGTCTTCATCACTTTCAAATCTTCTTCCCTGTAGTGCTTCCGTTAAGGGTCCAAACATGTGAAAATCGCTTGGAACCAGGTCTGGACTGTATGGTGGATGTCCCAGCACCTCGAATCTCAACTCCTTTATCGCGTCGGCTGTCCGTTTGGCAGAATGTGGGCGAGCGTTATCTTGCTGCAGGATGACACCTCTTCACAGTTTTCCACGACGTTTGGATCTGATTGCAGGTTTTAGTTTCGTACGCAACACATCACATCCACCATACAATACAGACCTGGCTCTAAAGCCTCGTTTACGCTGGGGCGACGTCTTGCAACATTGTGGCATGCTACGGAAATGTTGCGTGCGTCGGCTTGTCGTTTAGTTCTAAATGTTTTGAAATGCTTACCTACTACATAACACTTTTTCAAAATTAATAAGCATACATATTAATAGTAAACTTTCAGTGTTCGGCTCCACAAATTTAAATTATATGTAAAGTTTTACTCCAGTGCGTGGGAAATAAACATCCCAGGTTGGGATGCATAAACTAAAACCAGAGGAGGAGATGGTCTGATGCAGAAGGGGGGGAATCCCCCCCATCCCCCCATGCAAATCGCACACTGCCTTGGTGATTAAGTACCTAAATTTGCACCTTAGTTTAGGAGTAACGAAATACTATATTGTCTCGTAAAACTACATCCGATTCCATGAAAGTGCATTTTTGGTGGGCTCTTGCCCCTTTAAGGTAATAGACAGCTATTACTATCACGTTTCGAGAAACAATCTTATTTACGCTTGTACTGTACTGCTTAAATGAATTCTTAAGTGTTGAGTTAAAAAATATTGACGAGGTTTCCTGTTTTAATGTTATGTTTTATTCTTTTACTTAATATGAATGTGCAATTGCAAGTGAGCTGTTGTAGTTGATTTATGTTTCAGTTGTGCGAAGCGTAGTTTATTTAGTCCGGGACGGTGGGGCGTGGCACCGGGGCTTGACGATTTGGCCGTTGCCAGTGGAACCGTGATTCGTTAGACTGGGATCCATGTTGCTGGCCTTCTGTCTCGATCTCTTCCTTAAGTTCACTATTGCTGTCCTCTGTTTCCGGCTCTGTCACGTCGTTAAGCTTTGTACCTCGTTCCTCGGCCACTTTGGCGAATGCACCTCTCGCTCTAAATACGAATTTAAACCTGTGAAATTGGGTTTCACTCTGTAATTAGTGACCGATCAGATTTCTGGAGGCTCTGCCTTAGTAACTCTGTATTCCCTTATAAGCCATTTGTTTATAATATTTCTACTTTGTATCCTGGTAGTGAAGTTTAATTTTTGTAAAGGAGGGTTTCATGTGCGTATGTTCTCAGGGAAGGTTTAGATGCAGAGGCGCTGTTTCTTATTATTTGTTTGTTATTTAATTAGTGCCTCCCTGTACTGGCATCAACTGGATTATTACTTAGTCAGAAGTTCGTGTGCCCGCTGTCTTCATGGCCGAGCGTTGACGTTTTAGAAGTTGCTTTTATTATTCCTTGTGTGCTTTATGTATGCCTTAATGTTATACCTTGGTATAAATTTATATTGCAAAAGGTGTGTGTGTGAACCGGGGACCTAGAAACGACGGAGAGGCTCCGTCCCCGCCGCAGTCGCATTGGTCCACAACCCCACGACGACTACCGCAGTCCACTTCACACCTCCGCCGCCCACCCACCGAACCCAGGGTTATTGTGCGGTTCGCCCCCCCCCCCCCCTCCCGCCCCCCCGGGGAACGTCTCACACCAGACGAGTGTAGCCCCAATGTTTGCGTGGTAGAGTAATGGTGGTGTACGCGTATGTGGAGAACTTGTTAGCGCAGCAGTCGCCGATATAGTGTAGCTGAGGCGAAATAAGGGGAACCAGCCCGCATTCTCCGAGGCAGATGGAAAACCGCTTAAAAACCATCCACAGACTGGCCGGCTCACCGGACCTCGACACAAGTCCGCTGGGCGGATTCGTGCCGGGGACCACGCGCACCTTCCCGCTCCGGAAAGCCGAGCGTTAGACCGCTCGGCTAACTAGGCGGGCATTGCAGAAGGTAGTGTCGCTGGTTCAGAGTGTGACAAGTTTTGATTGTATTTAATATTTACATCAACAGAAATTTTGTTAATGTTTTATGCGTTTGTTATGCTCATTTTAACAGGGGTTTAAGAAAAATTATTTATTTTGCTGCTGTGAGGTTGTTAAGTTTATCTGTTTTATTGTATTTAAATTATGCAAGGTAATACACAATGCTTAACACATGTTGTGTATGTTTGGTAATTATGGCCCTACTGCTTCCGGTCGTATCACTGGACGCCAATAGCACGTCCCAATTAACTTTTCCTTTGGATCACGAACGATTGAAGCGTATGAAGTAGAACATGGGATGTAATGCGTCTCCCGCCACAAGATATTCTCGGAATTCATTTAATAGATCCTCAGTACTACTGTGCACGTAAAGCAGGTGAATGACGAGCTGTGCGTCAGCGTCGTGCGGCGCCACGCTATCTCAAGTTCCGGTACTCTGCCCGAAGTATGGGGATCGTCGTAGTTGATCACGCTGGTTTTGGCCTCCGAACGTTGCTGGTTTTCGATCTCCCGTGTGAAGTGACGTCGGACGTTGTTGTGGCCGCCTTTAAACCTTGCGTCAACGTCGTGAGTCAGGTGGTTGAAACGTGGAAGACGTTGGAAACATACCGTGTCCTTAGTGGTTTCCGTCAGTTGAAAATTCAACTACGGAAACACGTGCCTTCCTACTTGGTTACTGCTGGCTGCAGGGCTGTCGTCATGTAGGATGGCCAGCTGCGAATCTGTTCAGGTTGTGGCCAGGAAGGCCATGTCCGTTCTGAATGTCTCCGAGGTAGACGCTGATCGGAGACGTCGCTCTTCCGGCGGAGCCCACTGTGTTACCCCTGTCTTACGCGTTTGTGGCGGTGCTTCCTGCTACGCCTCCTCTGAATCGGTCGGCACCGGCGTCAGCTCCTCTCGATGACGCGATGGACGCCTCTGCTACACCCCTGCTGGAGGCAATACAAATGGACGATGACCCTCAGCACGCTCAAGCTGCCTGTCCCGACCCCATGGTTGTTGATCATGAATATTTACCTACTTTCGCTTTTCTGCCATCTGGACACATGTCGGACGATAGCTGCCCGCCTTCTGACACAGAAGAGTATGTTAGGATGCAACGGTCGCCGAGAACACGATGACTGCCTATATCGGATGTCTGCATAGGATGACAACCCTGCTACCAATGGTGCACTGTTGTAAGACGCCCTGACTCCTGACAACGCAAAGCTCTTCCCCACCTCCATCTCCAGTCAGCGTCCACCTCCGGACACCGACCTCCCCCCGGTCTGCGTCTGTGCAGTTGTTCCCTTTCTGTGCCTGACGCTATCTACGAGCGCATCTCTGAAAGTGTTCCACTAAACCCGACTGGTGAGACGTCTGTCTCCTGCGCGTACGTCGTCGATGCTGAAGATGGACATTCTGGAGGTGTACAGAGCAATGGACCCCATTGGTGCGGTCGGCTCCCTCCTCGTCAGTTATGTGCCCTTCCATGGGAGCCTAACAGGGATTCCCTGTGCTCCCCCGTGTTCGAATCACCCGTTCCCCTGGCAATGTCAGCTTTCCGGACTTATCACATAGCCACGGTCAATGTCAACACCACTCGTGTATGGCACAAACTGGCTTTACTTCATGACATGCTGTATGCCGCGGACGTTGACGTTGCTGTCCTTCAGGAGGTGCACGTTGCAAGTATCTGTGCTCACCTTGGTTTTACAGCATATGTCTCTCACGCTTCTCCCACTGATAGTCGGGTGGCGATCCTCTTACGTGACGGTATACTGATGCAGATTCGTATCTCCCGGATGCCAGAGCTAGGGCTCTCACGTTTAGTGGAGACAGGATCGTCAAAGTCTCAGGGCCATCTTGTTCGGGTCTTTTCAGAGACAGTCACGCCTCTCTTGCTGGCTAGGCAGAATGCATTGATCATTGGACGCGATTTCAACTGCACCCAGGCACCCAAAGACCAACCAACACGTCACTCTCTTTGTGCAATGCTAGCGACAATTCTCTCAGCCAAGTGGATTCTTGGGAGCATGTTCATGGCGATCGTCTTGCATCTAGCATTTCACTAGCCATTCTTCCAGCCGACTTGGTCGTGTGTACATCTCCCGCGATATTCTCAGTGGGGTGCAGGTCTGGCCCATTGTGTTCTCTGACCACGACGCATACATCTGCGCCATCAATCTACCTTACTTCACCCGACTGCCGGCAGCTCTTCGAGACCACATGGACAGCTTAGAGTAAGACGCCGTGATGGCTATCATTCTTCACTGTCTTGACGAGTGCTGTCCAAAGCCTGCTCACCGCAAGGCCTTGCCTGATTACGGAAGGGAGGTTACTGCGTGGCGGCGACCGATTCAGGAATTCTGTTTCACTATTCTTCGGGAAAATACTATGATGAAGTATTCGTCAGAGCGCCAGGCGATGGTGAATCGTGCCGAGGCACAGCTCACATCCCTCTCTCGCCGCCACCTTGAAGAAGCTATCGTCATGGCGCTCACACACGATTGGTTAGCGCAAAAGCCTCCATTTGCGTATCACGTCGTAGCGGAACGACGCCACCGTCGGAGGACTTTGATGAAGACCGATGACGGGAAGAGTTTTGATATCCAACGGCATATCTGATCTGCCATCCATGTACATCATGTTACGCTGTACTCTGAACAACGTCACCACCCTGCCAATATTACGGCGTTTTCCAGACTATCCATTGGCTCGGTTCCTGTGGATGCGACGATGGATCTGATTGCTAACGTCACGAAGTCCATGACGCTATCCAGGCGGATTCTACGAACAGGTTGCTGGCACTGATGGCCTCCCACTGGTGTTTTATCAGGCATTCCGTCCCCTTCTGGCGCCAGTGTGGACGGGAATTTCTCAGGACCTTATGTCACCTTTAGTGCCGATTCCTGACGGCTTCGTCGATGCTTTCCTCATTCCTCTGGTTACCTCACGGATATGCGATTACCGCCCGATGGCGTTATTCAACAGCGACACAAAATGTTTATCCGGTTGTTGGATCCGCGGTTTAAACGTGTAACGCCGGAAATGCATATCCTCCTATTTCCATCTATTGTACTATAATTTTTTTCGTTGTTTTCCTACCTCAAGGTATGACATTTCTGTGTCTTTATATATTGCAATTGTTTTACTATATATATATATATATATATATATATATATATATGCGTTTATGTCGATGTATAATTGGTTTGTTTTGCAAATATTATTTGTATTTTACGCTGGGTCTTGCCTAGGGAAAACTATGCTATCGAACGAATACATCGATAGGTCGAGTGGAGAACGAAAGTGTTTAGGATCTTTGGTAGTGTTAACTCTGCCGCGTGGAGCGCGGGCTGAGCAGAGAGAGTCTGGCTGGAGTAGTGCGGTTGAGCAGGTGTGTTGTGTGACGCTCCCGCGAGTTGCCGCGCTTTCGGGGTTTGTCAGCATGGAATTGCGCTCGACTGGCTATAATAGTTTCTAGCACGGTGTCGCGGACGGGAAGCATTAGCTGGCACACATCAAGAGCCCGTTTCGCCTGGTGACCGTGTCGAGAAGAAGGCGCGCCAGCATCCAGCTTCTGCAACAGCGACGGCCGACAATGAGTGACTGTCGCCACCTCCTCGATCGATGACTTCAAACCTTCAATCAACCAACAAGGAAGACTAAAAGCACGTAAAGTTTCAGAACTGTATGGCAGACCTCAGCTTATAAAATTGTTGCATCACAAAATTACAGCAACTTAGCATGAACCTTTGTTGCTCATTGTCCCAATTGCATTGCCAAGCAGGGTCCCTTCCTTTTCCGAAATGAACCCGAGTGTCGTTTAAATTCAAACGCCAGCATTAAAATAGCATCATTCGATTTCACTGCTTTAATTTCAAAGTTCAGTTAACGTATTCATAGCTGGCTACAATATTTAGATTGCACAAGCACAAATTAAGAGTGCGAGTTTTGTTACCGTATTTTAGCTTACCTGTGACTGCAGCTCAGCTTGGTACGTACAAAATTTTACTATTGTTAATTGTTCAGAATCATTTAATTCAAGTTCGAAGTTAAATCTCTTATTTCTAAATTTCGTAGATTCAAGTAGCTTTTGAAATGATTGTTGAGGTAGCCCAAGACTAACTGTATTTTACTGAATTTCGATATGCTTCAGAAACAAAGTTCACTATTAATTTCAGTCACTAAATTAACTGTCAATTTTCCAGTTTTATTAATTCTTTTGCTAAATTAAGTCAGGGTGTAGCGAAATTTATTACTTCAGGCAAACATCCAGTTTTCACACTACACGTGTCAACCTTCAGTTGCCACGCTTTTAGTGCTAATTATATGTGCAATAACCTTTCTTCTTCAGTTATTATAGTAATTGTCCATAGGACTGGCGACCGTAATTGTCCCCAAATCTCAAATATCTAATTACCGCTAGTTAATTGTTAACGTAACGGTCGCACATTTACTTTCTTTATTAACTTTAACCGTTTTCAAAACTAATTTCCACCAGTTTCATTTGCATTTTCCTTTTCATTTAGATGTAACCCTTTCCTCCCTCTTTACCAACAGATTAACTTCGGTGACGATTGCTTTTCCCAAATTTCCATTAGGTACACGCGGTTTAATTTTTCACTGTCATTAAGTGAGGGGGAGGTTACAAACGGACAGCTCGGTATGCGGTTTCCTCCGATCAAACTTCTTTGGGAGGTGCCAATAATATCCGCACTGCCCTCTGTTGCTATCGGGACATAATGTATCTTGCTCACTCTCCTCGTATGCCTGGACTTTTGGCAGCTCTTGACTTCAGTCAGGCGTTTGATCGGGGCGATCACGACTACCTAGAATATGGGCTACACTGGTACTACCGTCGACGTCATAATGCGTCTCCTTCGTGGAGCTACATTTTGTGTACTCTACAATGGCCGTCTCATCGCCCCGATCTCGATTCGTCGATCAGTGTGTCAAGGCTACCCGTTCTCTGCCCTCTTGTATGCTTTCACCATGGAACCGGCAACGCCCATGTGGAGTGTTTCTCGGTGACCATGTATTTCTGCATTGCTTATGCAGACGATATCGTTCTTCATAGCGGTGCTGAAGTCAGGGAGACACTGGCGTGGGTTACCAGCTACGGCGAAGCTTCTGGTACCTGTCTTAATGTCTGAAAATAGAGCGCAATGGCTATATGGCTATAGGTGCTGGGCTTCCAGTGAAATGCTTTGCTCTTTCGGGTGTATCCGATATTATCCGTTGCTTAGGACTCGACATCGCAAATGATCTGCTGCAGATAATTGCCCTCAAGCGCCGGCGCCTACTTTCCTAACTACGAGCTCGGCTCTTAGATCGCACAATACGTAAATGTATATTTGGCGTCACGTATCCCCGACATGGCACGGAAACTTCCTATTTCGCTATCCATGGCTTGCGGCATGCTAGCGGCATTGGGTACATTTGTTTGCCACGGCTTACTGTTCAAGATAAGGTACGAGACGCTCACACTCCCGCGGTGCAGGTGCGATTAAAGTCTGTATTATGTTCCTCACAGAGCGGTAGTCCTTCTCATTGGCCCTCACATGACGTTGTGGCGCGGTAGCCATACGTGCCTTACCAGCCTATTGCTGGAGGCCTAGCACCCACACTCTCTCACATCACCTATCCAGCTTTCGGAAGTCCCGCCGCCCTTCCTTTACTTCCGCCATCTTTTCCTTGAGCTGAGCTACGTTCGTACTATAATACTGACAGCGCACTTGACTTCCAGGATGGCGATCTCAGATTTCCTTCAGCAACACAGGTCACTAAGTGTGATTGAGGGGAAGCAAACCCGACTGGCGTGCCGTTGGGCGATCGATGTGCGCTCCTTATCTTGATACGTTCAGCCTGCACGTTACCTTAATGTCAATGGGAAGCGAGAATGCTGGTCACGCCTTCACAGGATTCTCCTCGTTGTGCATCGCCTGTCATGGTTTGGACACGGACGAGCACCACCTGGTGTGCAGATAGGTGTCTGGTTCTTGGTGCGACAAATGTTGTCCCTAATTAACCGTAAGACTCCTCATCCGATACCTGTTCAATTGCTCCTATATCCGGACCCGGGATACTTCCCGCAAGCGAAGGCGAACTCTGTGAGGTGGATTTGTGGACACGGACCTCACAATTTTTTTTGCTGATGGCGAGAAAAGTATTCTTGATTTTACCAGTTCCTTAATGGATGCCGTTGTGCAGTTGTACGCAATAAAAAATACAATTTTTGTCCAATTTCCTTTTCAGCGTCTTCCTCAATCCCAGGGCTGGGGTGTAACTGTCATGAAGACTTTTTCCCCACCTCTTTCATATTTAGAACCGATATGTTCTCTGGTCATCGTAATGTTCTTCTCGGAAAAACTATACGTTTATATTCTCAATGAGTCAGACGTCTAGTTGAACTCTCGTCCTCACGACGCCGGTTTCCTGCTGTTGTCGGTGGTATTAATGTAAAAGAAAAAAAAATAAAAACGTAAACAAATAAACGATGTTCAGTGTACCTCTGATTCACGCCCCCTACGCTTTCCTTAGTTCGTGGAGGGTGGGAATGGGGCATGGTGGCCAGGCCTCATCTTGCGACCCCTACCCAATTTACCCCAACCATCCCTTTCGGCGCCGGGAAGATTTTTTAATAAAAATAAAAAATTCAAGAAGTGGCTAGAATACCTCACTTTCACCCGGGTTCATTCCCGGCACCGGATCGTAATTTTTTTGCACACGACAACTTTTAGCTGTTCGAGCTGCCGTTTCCCGTCCTCCTCGCAACATAGCAGTAGAACAAAAATAAAAATAAAAGTTAATGAAAACGGGGTAGCGTCATTAATTTGTAATCAAAACGTTCTCGGTCGCGAGCTCGAAACCCAATTCCGCTTAACTTTTGATTAATAATCGGGATTGGCAGCCGAAGACTTCAGACATAAAAAGTCACCCTCATTCTGCCAGCAGCCTTATCAAGGAGAGTGGAGGAGTCAGTGAATTAAATGGAAAGAAGACAGAGATTTCTGATCAGATGAGTACTGGATAATATCAACTGCGCAGAAAATGATAAACGGGAGTAGGGTTCGTTGTGAATAGGAAGATAGGGCAGAGAGTGTGTTACTGTGAAAGAGTGTGTACTGTGAACATTTAAGTGATAGGGTTGTTCTTATCAGAAACGGCAGCAAACCAACACCGACAACAACAGTTCAGGTATACATGCCGACGTCGGAAGCTGAAGATTAGAGAAAGTATATGAAGATACTGAAAGGGTAATACAGCAGGTATAGAGAGTTTAAAATCTAATAACCGTGAGGGGCTGGAATGAAGTTGTTGGGGAAGGAGTAGAAAAAAAGCTTAAAGGAGATTATGGGCTTGGGGCAAGGAATGAGACAGGAGAAAGAGTGATTGAGTTCTGTAATAAATTTCAGCTAGTAATAGCAAATCCTCCGTTCAAGAATCACAAGAGGAGGAGGTATACGGGGAAAAGGACGAGTGAATTACATTACTTCATGATCAGACAGAGATTCCGAAACCAGATACTGGTTTTTAAGCCAGGAGCAGAAACAGACACAAATCACAATCTAATAGTGATGAAGAGTTGGCTGAAGTTTAAAGAGTTAGTCAGGAAGAACCAATAAGCAAAGAAGAAGGATACGGAAGTACTAATTAATGAGATACGCTTGAATTTCTCTAAGGCTGTATAGCAATAAATATAGCAATAAGTAGTTCAGTACGCAGTACAGTTGAAGAGGAATGGGCATCTCTAAAAATGGCAATCGATGAAAGAAGGAAGAACAAAAATGTTCACGGAAATTCAGGAAAACAGAAATACATGACCCAGAGGAATGAAATAAACGGGAAGTGCACGGAAGCTAAGACGGAATGGCTGCATAAAAATGTGAGGAAATCGAAAAAGAAATGATTGTTGGAAGTACTGACTCAGCATACAGGAAGTCAAATTAACCTTCGGAGAAATTAAACGCAAGGGTCACAACATTACGACTGCAACAGGAATTACCGTATGACATGCAGGGAAGATAGAAGGAAAGAGTGCATTGAAGGTCTCTGATGAGGAGGGCAATTTGTCTGATGTGATAGAAGAAGGAGCTGATTTAGAGGAAATAGGGGATCCAGTATTAGACCCTTGAAGGACTTAAGATCAATTAAGGCAGAGGGGATAGATAACATCATATTTTCTAAAATCGGGGCGGGGGGGGGGGGGGGAGTGGCAACAAAACGACTATTCACGTTGGTGTGTAGAATGTATGACTCTGGCGATATACCATCTGACTTTCGGAAAAATATCAACATAAAATTTGGAAGACTGTAAAGGCTGACAAGTGCGAGAATTATCACTCAATGCGCTTAACACCTCATGCATCGAAGTTGGTTACAAGAATAATATTTCGATGAATGGAAAAGAAAACTGGTGGTGTGTTAGGTGATGCTGTATTTGGCTTTAGGAAAGGTAAAGGCGCCAGAGCGGCAATTCTGACATTGCGGTTGGTAATGGAAGCAAGGCTAAAGAAAAATCAAAACACGTACATAGGATTCGTCGATCTCGTAAAAGCGTTCACCAATGTAAAATGGTTCAAGATGTTCGAAATTCTGAGAAAAATAGGGGTAAGCTATAGGGACAGACAGGTAATATACAATATGCACAAGAGCCAGGAGGGAATAATAAGAATGGACAACCAAGAGCGAAGTGCTAGGATTAAAGAGGGTGTAAGACGAGGACGTATTCTTTAGCGCCTACTGTTCAAACTGTACATCGAAGAAGCAATATTGAGGAGTGGAATTAAGATTCAAGGTGGAAAGATATCAGTGATAAGATTCGCTGATCACATTTCTATACTAAGCGAAAGTGAAGAAAGATTACATGATCTGATGAACGGAATGAACAGTTAAACGAATACAGAATATGGGCTGAGAGTATATCGAAGAAAGATGAAAGTAAGGAGAAGTAGCAGAAATGAGAACAGCCAGAAATTTGACTTCAGGATTGATTTTCACGAAGTAGATGAAGTTAAGGAATTCGGCTGCTTAAGCAGCAAAATAACCAATGATGGACGGAGGGATTATGACATCAAAAGCATACTAGCGCTGGAAAATAGGGCATTTGTGACCAAGAGAATTCTACTAGTACCAAACATAAGACTTGATTTGAGGAAGAAATTTTTGCGAATCTACGTTTGGAGCATAGCGTTGTGTGTTAGTCAAACATGAACTGTGGGAAAACCGAAACAGGAGAGAATCGAAGAATTTGAGATGTAGTTTTACAGAAGAATGTTGAAAATTAGGTGTGCTGATAAGGTAAGGAATAAGGAGCTTTTGCGCAGAGTCGAAAGGAATATGTGGAAAACACTGACAAGGAGAAGGGACATTATGATACGATATCCGTTAAGGCATCAAGGGATGACTTCCAAAGTGGTAGAGGAAGCTGTATAGGGCAAAAACTGTAGAGGAAGACAGAGGCTAAAATACGTCCGGCAAATAATTTAGGACGTGGGATGCAAGTGATACTCTGAGATGAAGCGGTTGGGACAGAAGAGGAATTCGTGGCGGAGAGGAAATCGGCGGGCCGCATCAGACCAGTCAGAAGACTGATTACTCAAAAAATTTCTCTTGCCTCTAGCTGTCGACCCGATTATTTCCGCCACACGCTGTAACTGCTCACTCCACACTGGAATTGTGTCAAGTAATTTGACGTAATAGCCGTACCATTGTTCAAATGGTTCAAATGACTCTAAGCCCTATGGGACTCAACATATTAGGTGCCGCGTGGGATTAGCCGAACGGTCATGGGAGCTGCGATCATGGACTGTGCGGCTGGTCCCGGTGGAGGTTCGAGTCCTCCCTCGGGCATGGGTGTGTGTGTTTGTCCTTAGGACAATTTAGGTTGCGTAGTGTAAGCTTAGGGACTGGTGGTCTTAGCAGTTAAGTCCCATATGATTTCACACACATCTGAACATTTGTATTGAACATCTGAGGTCATCAGTCCCCTAGACTTAGAAGTACTTAAACCTAACTAACCTAAGGACATCACACACATCCATGCCCGAAGCAGGATTCGAACCTGCGACTGTAGCAGCAGCGCGGTTCCGGACTGAAGCGCCTAGAACTGCTCGGCCACTGCGGCCGGCCATTCCATTGAATTTGACATGATAAAAGGGCAATAACGAGAGTGGACGGAAATGCTAATTCAATTTTACATTTGCTTTAGGGCTCGGTAAGCCTAAAATAAACGCAACGGCTTCAATTTAAAAAGTAAAGGTTTTCTTTGGGAGCTGTACTGTGAAAGCCAAATCGATTTATTCCAGGGTTATTAGTGCACTAACCGCTAGGTCACAGCCACAGGGTGCTGCCATGGTAGTGATGTTACAGGAGGTTTTGGAATGGTCTTCTGCGTGTTCTGCGAACGCGTAGGGGGGTGTCAGCAGGTGGGTCCGGTTAGCGAAGCTTGTCGGACACGCGTTCGCACTCGGCGAGCGTGGCCGCGGTACGGGCGCAGCTGCGCTGCTAACAAGCACACTGCGGTACCGCCGCCCACCATCCATGTTCTGCCGAGCGGACAGTCCTGCTGGTTTCTGTACGTCGACTGCCTGCTTCCTGTTTCCGTCGCACATTTACCTAAGGGTTAAAATATTTGCTATAGCAGACATATTCTTCGCTAGGAAATTCTACAGGTGTACTGATATTCCAAAATAATGTTTTGCAGTATGGCTAGTTTCGGTCACATTCTATCATCTTCAGATCTTCGTAGTTACATAATCCACCAGTCGTGTCTCTACAGGAACTTCACATCATAATACTGTGCAATGGGTGCTGTATTCTGAGGTGTAATAATGTCTCACGGATACTGTACTCTGATGTGTAGATCCTGTATAGAACTCTATGGAGCTACATAGATCAGGAGATGACAACAAATAAACATTATAAAATTTTTAAAAGATAAAATGTTTTAAAGGATAAAGTATTATCAGGGAATGGTGAGGCAATTAGATTTGGCCGCGCGGAGTAGCCATGCGGTCTTGGGCGTCTCGTCACGGTTCACGCGGCTCCCCCCGTCGGAGGTCCCAGTACTCCCTCGGGCATGGGTGTGTGTGTGTTGTCCTTCGTGTACGTTAGTTTAGGTTAGATTAAGTAGTGCGTAAGCCTAGCGACCGATGACCTCAGCAGTTTGGTCCCATAGTCCTTACCACAAAATTCCAATTTCCAATTAGATTGCCGGCCGCTGTGGCCGAGCTGTTCTAGGCGTTACAGTCCGGAAACGCGCTGCTGCTACGGTCGCAGGTTCGAATCCTGCCTCGGGCATAGATGTGTGTGGTGTCCTTAGGTTAGTTAGGTTTAAGTAGTTCTAAGTCTAGGGGACTGAAGACCTAGATGTTAAGTCCCATAGTGCTTAGAGCAATTTGAACCATTTGAACATATTAGATTTAGAAACGAGGCACTTAAAATAATACTTTCGCCACTTCACAAGAAAAATGTCGAAGTAGTGAGGATATGATATGTAAACTGGAAATGAAAATAAAAGCGTTTCTGAAGAAGAGAAATTTGTTAACATCGAATATGTAAGTGTTAGGAAGTCTTTTCTGATGTAATAGCCTGAGCGTATCCAGGTGTGTAAGTGAAACATGGGCGATAAGCAGTTTAACGAGAAGAGAATAGAGGCTTTTGAATTTTGGTGCTAAAGAAGAATGCTGAACATTGGATGGTTAAATGATGTAACTAATGAGAAGTTACTGAACAAAACTGGGGGGAAAAGAAATTTCTGACACAATCTGACTAGAAGAAGGCGTGGGTTGACAGGTCACATTCTGAGACATCAGGGAATCACCAGTTTAGTACTGGAGGGACGTGTGTGTGGGCGTCAGGGTGGAGGGGGGGGGGGGCGTAAATACCGTGGAAGGAGACCAGGAGATGAATACAGTAAGAAGATGAAAGGAATGAATGTTGCAGTAGTTATTCGGGTATGAAGAGGCTCACAGAGCAGCATGCGGAGTTGCATCAAACCAGCTTTCGTACTGAAGACCCCACACTAAGAGCAAAATGCTATTCACGTCTCTACAAAGTGGAGCTAGATTTCCTTAATGCTTCGCCGTCAGTGGAAATGAAACACTTTGAAACGTTCCGCTGTGTCGTCGTGGGGTCGCGCGGAGTCTCACCGCCGGCCGCGACAGGAATCTGCGACCTCTTACCGACATACCGCGTGCGAGACAAATTAGGCCACATATTGCCCCGTTGATCAACAACGCCGGTAACTGTCAGTTAAAACTAACATCTGCGGAAAGCTAAGTAAGGGCCTGAGACCTGCTAGTCAGGGAGAGGCAGAATAAGGCAACGATTGTGGATGGGGCAGTAATCAGCTACCGTTGGCTACAGTAAACACATACACTTTATTTGAGGAAATGATTTTCAACAATCATTTTAAAGGAATTTTCTACACTGGCGGCTGAAGAAAGAATTCAAAATTATGTGTCTGCTGAAGGCCACAAGCAATTTCGGAAATACTCAACGGCTGAACGCCTGAATTACAAATAAGATAGGCAATTACACGTTAAAAATACCAAAACCTTTTTAAACAAGCTCAATAAACAGTAACAGGCTATAGTGGCGGCTGAAGGCCTTATTAAGACAGAATTGAAAATTATTTGTCGTCTGAAGCCACAAGCAATGCCTGAATTACACGTTAAAACATTAAGGCAAATTTTAAATAATTATGACAGCTTCACCAAGTAAAACGGAGTGATCCACAGACAGTGCTCCACGGATCAATCTGAGGAAGGTCACCAGAACTGTGCAAGCGTTGAGACTGGCAGCCAAGAGTAATGTTCATCTAAGGAGGGCAACTCAAACTAGAGACGGTTTAAACGCCATCAACCCTCTTACCAAATCCACCAAACGATGGAATAATTCAGGCGAGGGCGAAGTGATAGACCGCACTGCGTCTCCAGAATCTGGTTTTTAAAACACCCAAAGGCAGAAGGAACTACTGTAACCAAGGTAGACAAGAAATATATTATCAATATCCCTATCAAGGAAGCTGTCAAATTACATGCCATGCCAGACAGCATGGGCAAGATGAGGAAAAGTACACTGCCGCTAATTACGCTGACCTCCAGGGCAGATAACTGTGGATTTCGCGGCCACTAGGGAGCAAGATACCGCTGGTAGCACTTCACCATATTCAAGCTAATATCAAGCAGTAGAAGGCGGCTAATAGCTTCCGCCAACCTGACGAACTCCATTTGTTGCGGTTGGTCTCACCGACCATGGGAGCAGCAACACCCAAACGACAGCTAGATTTCAAACAGTGGAGGTTTCACTGCTGGATAAGGTTCACTCAACTTCAAACATCCTGGGTTCGGTCGTGGGCAACAGGTACTCGATCCGACAGTGCCTGCACGCCGCCAGGGCCCCAGCCTGCCCTCACGCTGCGGACCTAATCACTGCTCCGTCCGAAGCCAAACTGCCTGACACACACGACGACCCAGAAATACAAACGGCCGCACCAAAGACGGTACCACAGTACTGGCTATCGATAACCGCTGCTGCTGCCACTGGCGGACAAACAATACTAGCAAACTCAGTGGCGCCATTAACACAAGAAGGGACCGAGGCGCCACTACCGCTATTACAAGAGCCAATTTATGAACGGCAATAACGCGAGTCGCACACGGCTCAGGGCCAACGAAGTATAGCAGTTCAGTTACGGACGTTAGAACCGCACCACAAACAAAACGCTTTGACTTTAGAAAGAAACACACGAAGTACTTCAGGATATAATGAGTGATTTCTGAAAACGCTCTAAGCCATAACCATCGTCTAAAAACGGGAAAAATCACTAAAACGAGTTCCACACTAGTGCACCGGAATGTACTTCCGAATTATTCTAAGCTTTTCGTACGGGCAGAATACTTTTATCGATCAGTGGGTGACATCAACTCACATATTAGAAAGTATGAAACACTTTCAACATTATCTGGACCCCATACAGCCCAACCTCTTCCACTTGGTAAGATTGCTGTCCGTCTTGTTCCTGAAATTATTTAAGTATTCAGGCCTTTCAGTCAGTCAGCCTCCGTATTAACACTTTTTACACTATTGGTAATGGTGCTGGTGCAATACTTCAAATCAGCGGAAACAATGGGCAAATATCGAGCGTCCAAACGTTCCTAGCAGTCTCCGAACACAGCATTCAGCATGTATTGTGTATCTAGCCCACAGCACACTTCAGGCAGATGAAGGAAACACAATGGCCTCACAGTGAACGTCTAAGGCGAACACGCTTTCAAGAAAATCCGCCGGTACCCTCTCTTGGGTAAGTAACAGAAAAGATATTTTTCTCTTGGCGTGGTCCTCCATAGGTCCAGATACAAAGGAAATCTAAGAACCCAGCCTCAATAAAATCTGACTCAGTTAGTACCACTTCCGAGCATCCGCCATTTGAGACCAGAAATATGTTACATTCATTACCCGTCGTCAACACAAAGATGTAAGCTGGCCGCACAAAATTGCTAGTTACACTTGCTTTCAGGTGCCTCGATAGAAACACTAAGACAGGTACACAAGCTTTAGTGTGTGGATGACATCTCTCTGTATCTCAACAACACGACCAGTGCTCCACGTTCCGCTGGTGCCGTGCATAATGTGTGTCGGAATGGGCAAGTTGGTCCGAGGCGCATTCAAAAAGAGTTCAGACTGAGACGTGTACATGCCGTACATTACATGTGCTTGTGTAGTTCATGAGTGATGCTCATGTCATGCTGACGCTATATCAGCCCGACAGACTCGAATATTGTAGTCGTGGATAACACATCTGATAGGTCTACCTCACGAAGACGGGCAAATGGAAAGGGAAACTTTTTTGTTGGCAATTGTCTTAGTATATCCAATTCGAAGTATCTCTTCAACCCGTCAATACAAAGAACGAAACTCGTCTCGCTTGAAGGGGGAAACCAGATGGCGCAATGGTTGGCCAGCTAGATGGCGCTGCCATAGGTCAAAACTGCGTTTTTTTAATAGGAACCCCCATTTTTATTACATATTCGTGTAGCACGTAAAGAAATACGAATGTTTTAGTTGCACCACTTTTTTCGCTTTGTGATAGATGGCGCTGTAATAGTCGCAAACGTATGAGTACGTGGTATCACGTAACATTCCACCAGTGCGGACGGTATTTGCTTCGTGATAAATTACCCGTGTTAAAATGGACCGTTTACCAATTGCGGAAAAGGTCCATATCGTGTTGATGTATGGCATTGTGATCAAATTGCCCAACGGACTTGTGCTATGTATGCTGCTCGTTATCCTGGACGACATCATCCAAGTGTCCGGACCGTTGGCCCGATAGATACGTAATTTAAGGAAACAGGAGGTGTTCAGCCTCATGTGGAACGTCAACCACGACCTACAACAAATGATGATGCCCAAGTAGGTGTTTTAGCTGCTGTCGCGGCTAATCCGTACATCAGTAGCAGACAAATTGCTCGAGAATCGGGAATCAAAAGAACGTTGGTTTTTAGAATGCTACATCAACATCGATTGCACCCGTACCATATTTCTATGCACCAGGAATTGCATGGCGACGACTTTGAACGTCGTGTACAGTTCTGCCACTGGGCACAAGAGAAATTACAAGAGGACGACAGATTTTTTGCACGCGTTCTATTTAGCGACAAAGCGTCATTCACCAACAGCGGTAACGTAAACCGGCATAATATGCGCTATTGGGCAACGGAAATTCCACGATGGCTGCGAGAAGTGGAACATCAGCGACCTCGTCGGGTTAATGTATGGTGTGGCATTATGGGAGGAAACATAATTGGCCCCCATTTTATCGATAGCAATCTAAGTGGTCCAATGTATGCTGATTTTCTACGTAATGTTCTACCGATGTTACTACAAGATGTTTCACTGCATGACAGAATGGCGATGTACTTCCAACATGATGGATGTCCGGCACATAGCTCGCGTGCTGTTGAAGCGGTACTGAATAGCATATTTCATGACAGGTGGATTGGTCGTCGAAGCACGTTCACCGGATCTGACGTCACAGGATTTCTTTCTGTGGGGGAAGTTGAAGGATATTTGCTATCGTGATCCACAGACAATGCCTGACAATATGCGTCAGCGCATTTTCAATGCATGTGCGAACATTGCGGAAGGCGAACTACTCGCTGTTGAGAGAAATGTCGTTACACGTATTGCCAAATGTATTGAGGTTGATGGACATCATTTTGAGCATTTATTACATTAATGTGGTATTTACAGGTAATCACGCTGTAACAGCATGCGTTCTCAGAAATGATAAGTTCACAAACGTACATGTACCACATGGAACAAACGAAATAAAATGTTCAAACGTACCTACGTTCTGTATTTTAATTTAAAAAACCTACCTGTTACCAACTGTTCGTCTAAAATTGTGAGCCATATGTTTTTGACTATTACAGCGCCATCTATCACAAAGCGAAAAAAGTGGTCCAAGTAAAACATTCATATTTCTTTACGTACTACATGAATATGTAATAAAAATGGGGGCTCCTATATTAAAAAACGCAGTTGATATCCGTTTGACCTATGGTAGCGCCATCTAGCGGACCAACCATAGCACCATCTGGTTTCCCTCTTCAAGCTACATAAGTTTCGTTCTTTGTAGTTTTTTTCGTTTGACGCTTATTTAGTGAGATATTTGGCACGGTCACGATCAATGGATCACCTTGTATATTTACTATTGTTGTTGCTTTATAACTTCGTTCATGAAGAAAATTTTGTAATTCGTAACAGTGAGGAGCCGGTTAATCTAATGTGTGACAAAACCTTTCTTTCTGGCAGCATTCTGTTGTCTTTAGATATCAAAAATCTATCTATGAATATGCCCATTAATGACACAATTATCCTCATTGAAAACATTCTCCGTAGGTAGCACATCCTCACTGTTGACGAGGTCACTGAAATTAAGGACTTTATAAAATTATTTTTCATTCAATAATCAGTTTTGTAAGACAGGAGCCTAGCCATGGGTAGCTCTCTGGAGAGCTTCCTTGCCAACTATTATTTGTTAATGATTTAGACAGTGGTTTTGTAAGAACGGCACAGATAGATCGAAGCAGACCATTTTCTATAGACGTTACGTCGATGAGTGTTTTTATGTTTGACGGTACTGTTAAAGAGTTCCCTGGACTAATCGAAGATTTTAATTCGCTGCTCCCTCAGATGGCCTTCCTAGACAAGCTAATTGTTGGCACCAAGATTCTGAATTATTTGGATCTGCTATTTATTACAACTAAAGTGAGGTAGTGTCAATCTCGACATTTTTCGTAAGCCAAAACAACCGATTCCATCACTCCTTCCTCTCCTTGTCTTTCATAGTGACACAAGATGAGCTTTTTTAAATAAATGGTCACATTATTACAGAACTGCCCATACGTCTTCCATAAAGAAAGAATTAGCAAACCTTAGATATACTGCAATCAGCAACGCATACAACACTAATTTTATAGATGATTTTTATTAACAAAAAAACAGTCTTGATGACTCTACCTTTCCAAGGTCTGTTACCTGTTAACACTAAATTTGTTAAAATCGCTTTTGTAGGCAATCTAGCGTATGATCTCACAAAGCTATTCAGTAAATACTGTATGGACGTCGCCTTTTCGTCGACAAATAAAAACCAACATTGGTACAACTACAACGAGCTATCTTCCAAAGACAAATGCTCGGACTGGGGTTTATAGAATTGAGTGTGTCGACTGTGAAGCTTTGCATGTGGGGCAGACTGGTAGCAAATTTCATACAAAATTAAGTGAACGCATACTTAACAAGAAATGACAGATTAAATAGCTTTCGGATTTTTCTAGTGACCATGTCGACGAATTTATCCGCAAAGGGAAAAGCTAAACCATTTAGAGGAAATGGAAATTCTTAAGTACTCCGGTGCAGAAAAGGATAGATTATTGAATGATCAATTGGTTATCAGAAACCAGTTTTATTATGCTATGATATCCACTGCACTAACCCATCATGAGCCGACTTGTTACGTTTTACTCACTTTAAGTCTTATTGTTAGACAAGTTCTAACAATTTCATACTTTATAAACGCCATTTTATCCTTAAACAGCTTGTGTCTTTTCACTTATGTAACCACAATAGTTCCACTAATTTAATTTCAATAATTTAACTGTTTACTTAATTTATTGTTTTTCGCATATGTAATTAGATACGCAACGTCTTTCCTTAAGTGCACTGGTTAACTAGAGCCATCTACGCTTAATGTCTGTCTGTACAATTGTATAATCTTGTCTACTCTATGTCTCCGTGGCCGGCTGCGAGGTGTGACGTACCTTGTGTTCTCGATCGCATTCTGTTTACATTTAGTCTGCTATACACAACGGTCTATGCTGTATACACCGCAACGTGGTTGGCTCCGTATTATGTAAGATCTTTTAAATATTGTTCTTGGTGTGCCATAGTTCTTTTTTCCAGCAGACAGTGTGGGTTTGGCATTTCATTTGCGGTTTCAGTCCCCTTATGCCTTTGTTTGGCTTATGACGATAGGACAATGTTTCTTTGTAATTATTATCTTAACGACATATGCTGGCTTTAAAGGACGAATGCTGGCTCACTATATTAGGTCTAAGTTAGTTGTAGACACGGCTGCACAGCCCGGAACTTTGCCTCATAGTATCCCTATAACATGTGTTTAATATACTTCGCAATGTTATTTTACATCTCTAGGTTGATGTGAAGATAGCGACAAGGGTGAAATGCGTCATTGCCAATAAATAGATAAAAACAATTTGCAAACAAGACTATTTGATGTCAGGGGAAAGAGAGATGGTTACTCACTGTAAACATCACACAAAGAGTTACAGACAGAGATTACGAAATAACACATTACGCTTTCGGCCAAAGCCTTCTTCAGAAAGGGAAACATACACATATTCAATTTATGGATGTTCATCTTACCGCATGGTCGAGGGACTTCAGTTCATGTTATGCATGATAAAATACCTACACAGCTGTATCTTGAGAATGTATTTATGCTATCACACGACTAGTTTCGCCGGCCGAAGTGGCCGTGCGGTTAAAGGCGCTGCAGTCTGGAACCGCAAGACCGCTACGGTCGCAGGTTCGAATCCTGCCTCGGGCATGGATGTTTGTGATGTCCTTAGGTTAGTTAGGTTTAACTAGTTCTAAGTTCTAGGGGACTAATGACCTCAGCAGTTGAGTCCCATAGTGCTCAGAGCCATTTGAACCATTTTTGACTAGTTTCGGAGGCACATTACCTCCATCCTTCCGTCCTTCCCCTGCCAAAAGAGTATTTGATTTCGTTGCCGCATGTAGTGACTAAAATTCTCACCGTGAACTTAGACAGTGTGACGTGGTGTGTTAGAAACAACGGAGACTATACTCGGTCTCCTGGATCGCAGCAACGGACGCCATCGTATCAAGTGGTGGCGCCAGAAGCCGCTGCCGCCTGGACCGGAGCTGCTGTCGATCGGCAATGTTGGCTGGCCTGCTGACGGGGCTGCCAGCCGCGCAGGGGAATCCCCCGCGACCGGATGTGGGACGGACGACGGCACGGCTGCGGACGTGGCCGCGCGGCTAATTGCGCGCCGGCCGCCCTCCATCCCATTACGTGGCCGGCCGGCCGCATTATCCGGCCTTAATAAATAATCAGAAGGCGGCAGGGCAACGCCCAGGCTCTCGTAACGCCGCACTCACTCATCTGCCGCCGCAAAAATAGCCGACCCCACGCACTGCCCTTCTCTTACCTCTTGCGCCAGAAGCTTATTTTACACCGCTTTTGCCTTCTGTTTTCTTCTTTCGCGGTAGAATAATGTTGGTAGAGTTTAAAAAAGTAGCTTACGGGGCAGCATCTGTGTGCAAACAAGTTAATGATGGCTACCAGATAACTTAGCTACCTAGAATTCCAATGCGTGATCACACGATGTAGGCTTTCAGGGCCGGTATTGTCTTCACTTAAACCTTCCGGGCTGATAAGCCGTGGTCGATGTATAAAATTCCTCCCTGACGTTTCGTCTCCGAATGCGGGAGACATCCATCGAGGTGTGCGGGGAAATGGGCAGTTCGCCGCTTTACTTCGGCGGGTGTCTCCCGCAGTCGGACACGAAACATCAGGGAAGAGGTTTATACATCGACCAATGCCTATCAGCCCGAGTGTTTTAAGTGTCCACTGCGTGAGTCAGCTTCTCTAGCAGAGAGAAGAATCAAAAGCACTTTTACAGGTGCCATGGCAGTTCTACTTGGCCCAGTCTCGAGTTAATAGCCTACCACACTTTAACCTGACTAACGATTTTGGTCACATCACTTTTATAGATTTTCAATATGTTACTGTGTGGGTAGTTTCAAACGGCGATTTCTGCGTTCACCGGGTAGAATATGGGACTATTGATAAATTAAACCAGTTGGCCATTAAAAATAGGAAAATGCTTGTACCTTCATGGGAGTTGTACCATGGGACAGGAGACTTTGAAGGTCACGCTGTGTCAGTCCGCAGATTCGTAGTCCCTTGTGCCGTGTCTGTGAGTGAAGTTGTGAGGGACTGGTGAAGAAAATTTAGGGCTGGTCTCAGAGGCTGGTGTCTCAGATGTGCACAATTAAACTGGTACAACCTGTGCAACACTTTGACGAAATAGTGTTTGCGAGACATTCGCAAACTGATCCCAAGGACAACTTTATTTAACATCGTCATTGATAGTTTTTCTACAGTTTTTAGGGCGGTGATTACCAAAATATCTAGTCAATGTTCAAGAATTTGAAAGAAACGTTCAGCCTTGATATTTCTTCAACGCTACCACAACGACAGGGAGAAAATTCTGATCTGACTCGTGACTAGGAAAGAAACATTCGTACAGTACGTGAACTCTGCAACTGAGGAACAGAACAAGCAGTGACAGCTCACTGATTCTCTCAAAAAGCCCAAAACATTTAAGCTAACGTACGGTGAAACGATGGTTACAGCTTTACGGGACCCGAAGAGAATCGAAGAGTTTGAAACATGGAGCTACAGAAAAATATTGAAAATTAGGCGGACTGATAATGTGTAATCAGCAAAGAAAGGATCGTATGGAGTACACTGACAAGAAGAAGGGACAGAATGTTAGGACATGTGTCAAGGCATCAATTAGAGGGATCTGTAGAGGAAGACAGGGACTGGAACATATCCAGCAAATAATTAAGGACGTAGAGATTGTGACTTCCCATATTGATAACAGCGTGACATTACAAAGTTATTGTGACATCTTATAATAATCTGAAGGTCAGTCCAAAACAAAATGCACTGGATTGTCCTTTACACAAAGCGCAGCCCCATACTTCGAATCGAACACCTCATACTTTTTGACTGGGAGGTTTTCGCACATGCCACTAAGTGATTTTCAACTCTTCCCTAAGATGGCTGGGAACTCAGCAGATCACGACGAATGACGAGCTCAAGGACGCTGTCAACAACTGGCTGAAGCACTTAGCAGCACCACGCTCTGATGAATGTATAAAGAAACTGGATTCACGATACCATAAACGTTTAAATTTGTATGGCGGCTATGTGCAGAAATAAAGTCAACGTGTAACTACAGACTGTATACAAAAAATTATAATTTTTAATAGCCCATAAGAGGTTAATTTATGAATCGCCCTCATATCAGTCACCCTGTGCCATGAAGAGAGGGAACAGCCTTCGTCTCACGAAAAACCGCTAGATGATGCCGTGGAACTGGAGGTGCCTGCAGGTGATGCCTAGTAGGGGGTGTGACGTACTGGCTAGGCGACGCTGAAGTGTGTGAACGGACGCCGGTTGCGTATTGAGGCGGCTACCCGCGAAACCGTGCTGTTGGCATGCTGCTCTAATATCGGGGGCGAGCGATGACACAGTGGACCGCTATGCCTGCTGTGAAGAATCTACTGGATACATGTTTACAATGTACCTCAGTGGCATAGGGGAAATCGAGGTGAACAATTGGATACAAGACACCTGTTGTCCACCAAGGTGAGAAACAATCTCAATCTTCTTTCAAAAGCCGCTAAAGCTACACGGCACGTGCACTGCGTGAGATTCTTTAAATCCCCTCACCATCCTATGGACTGGCTTAGTCGTGCATTCATAAACTGTAAGATTGATCTTTGTGTAAATTTCTGCTCCTAGTTATGTAAATTTTGAGAGAGTGAAATTAACAATTAAATCGTTTTGTCTCTCTGATCTTCTTACTACGAGACGACTGTGCTTGTACCGGTCAAGTTCAGATCGAACTCAAAGGGTAATTGAAAGTGCAAAGCGTTTATGCACAACTTGCTCAAAGCGCGTTTCCTTTCACCGCAGAAATTCATAGGCTTACTTGAATGCGTGGTGTCTGTTCTTTCGGTCATGATAGGTGGTGCTCGATGAGAACGCGGATCGGCCGTTAGGCGTGCCGAGATAGTTTGTGCAGCTCCGATAACGCTGTGGCCCAGATGGTGCAGTGGTTAACGCACCTGCCTAGTATACAGGAGATGCTGAGTTCGAATCCTGATCCGTACACGTTTTCGCTCGTGGCCGCTGATTCCGCGTAATATCCCGCTGCAGACGACAGCAGTGATCCTCCTCAATTGACATACAATACTCACAGACGCTTCCGGAATTTCTGCGGAAACCTGGCGGTGATATCGTGGAATACGCCTGCTTCAGTCCCTATAGTTTCATGAAGTTCCGATTGGTGGCTGAGGTGGAGTCCAAGCAGAAAGCTGTAATTTAGTTCCTTTGGGCAGAAAGCCGGAGCATCGCAGGTATTCATAGGCGCTTGCAGAATATCTACGGAGACCTGGCAGTGAACAAAAGCACCGTGATGTTGGACGAGACGACTGTCAATCACTGCAACAAGGTCACGCGAACGTTTCCGATCTCCCGCGAGCCAGCCAGCCGCACACAACTGTGACTCCTGTATTGCTAGAACGTGCGGATGCTCTCATTCAAGGCGATCGATAGATCACAATTATTACGCAAATCCAGATTTCGGCTAGTGGCTAGCCATTCTGATTGCACAATCTTTCGTTCTCGATGCATGTAAGTCCCTGTCGCTCGGGCGTCAGTCACATTTCTTTGAATACTAATTTTTTATAGAACCTCGTCACGTGCGACGAAACATGGATTAATCACTTCAAATCGGAAACAAAACGGCAATCCATGGAGTGGCGCCATATCATGGTGCATTGGAATTCTGAGTAAAATCAACCTGCTCTCAGAAAAAATATTTTACGTTACTTATTGAACCCCCGTAGTAGTTTAACAAATACTATGCATCCTACCGCGCCTCGACTTCCCCGCTAAGTCATCCGATCTTTTTCCCATAGCATATGCCTGGAACTAATTTGAACAGTGCGTCAGACGTAACAGTTAACATTCCTGCACTTTGTAGCTCTGCACGACCGAATCATCACTCTTTGGCTTCAGATGCATATGGCACACCTGAACAAACTTGAGGTCTGTCTTCTTCGCCGGAATAAGGTCATTATCTAGGTTAGAGGCAGTGTAAAGGGTATTATTGTGATATCTCCTGGCATGACTAATATTTTATTAGTGGTCTTCTATAAAGTAGGTAGAGGATTGGCTGCTGGATAGCTTTGTTGCTCAAATTTCACTACGCGATTCAGAGTAGAGTGAAGCGTCCCAAATTCTTTATTGGTCCACTTGTCAATGATGACAGTTCTAATATTTATCTTTTTTATGAATTTCGGACATCTGATTCAGCGGATAATTTGGAGTGGCGAATTTTATTAGGTTGAGAGATCGCTACAAGGAAGGTTGTTCAGTCAGAGCAGTAGCCATTCCTAGAGGACAGGCGTTGTTGCTGTACAGTCGTGGCATCCGTCGTTACAACTTCCAAACAAGATATGGGGAGACTGATTACCGTGGAAATTGTAGCCTGCGTGGAAAAAACAAGGAGCCACCTGTGTTTGGCGACCACGTTACGAACTGTTGTTGTTCAGAATTAACGAGGTGTGACAGCTCAGAGAAGCAAACAAAGCCTGAAAAAAAACTATAGTCTCATAAATTCTATATAGAACAAAACCGTCAATTTCCTTGCCATATTTTTGACCTATTACTCGTCCCAGTATAGCTATGGTCTTCTCAGGACGTACTGCACTTTGTTAACAATTATTACTGTGCCAAAGGTGATTAGTTGGCGCTGACATAATGTGTAGATCACGTCTCTTTGCCATACGTTTGACCTATTACTTGTCCCCGTTTAGCTAAGGTCTGCCCAAAGCGTACTACAGTCCGTTAAAAATTATCAGTGTGCCAAAATTGATCAGTTGGCGCTGATATACATGTGTAGACCACGTCTCCGTGACAACTTTCGACTGTCTAGAAACTCGTTTCTTTTCGAGTGTATAATTTTTTATTTGCTGACTCAAAGACATTTACAGTTCCAGCTGTATCAGATAGTCGTCTTTTGTTACCTAAAAACTTTACGTATCTCCATATATGACATTTAAAACAGGTTGTTTCAAAAAGAAGCATCCGCTTTCAGAAAATTGTACCTTCTACATGAATGAAGACAATAACGTCGGATAAATTTGTGCTGCGCGTGTCCCTGGTGCAGTTATCTCACCCGCTCTTTCGTTACGCATCGTGCGTTGAACTGATGTGTCGACAACAAAGTAATAGTAGGAGTAAAATGTCGTTCCTTCGTCTCTTTTTCTACAGGTCCAATTCAGGTACATTTGTGCAGCGTCATTTTCGTCTAGAGCATGACACTGTACCTTCTACATCTTAAAGCATTCGATGGTGTCACCAGCAATTTCAAGACATTAATTTTTTATGTAAGAAGAAAAACACTGATCGTCCCCGATATAGTAAAATAAGTCAAATTTCATTTACACTTTTGATAGCCACAAACAGAGATTCGAAAGGCTAGTTTCCAAGCTCACTTTGCTCCATCCAACTGATTTCGCTCATGCTTCAGATGTTGTGACAGCTGCCCACTCAGTAAACTGCCCAGTTTCGATACTTCTGTTAAATGATGAAAAACTGCACCAGTTACTTATTTTTTCTGGCTTAGTACAACACGCTGCGAGAATGTATTCTGCTTTTCAAGTGGATTTTATTATATGAATATTTTTTGTGGTGTTTACATTTGTGATTTTCTGTCCCTCTTGCACTGCAGATGTCATATTACGACACCATGGTTTCACTAACAGTTTGTACACAGTCGGAGGTGTTAAAGTGATTTCAGACTATAATATATATAAAACTGTGAATCACAAAATTCAGTTTTAGTACTATTGACTACTGAGTTACCGATTACTTTGTTTTATAATATATGACAAAATGTACAATTTTATGAAATTTATGACTTATTTATGAAAATTTCTATAGGAGAATCATTTGAAAAAGTTAACTTATTCACTATCTGTCATTAATAATGTTTTCTCCTTCCTTTTTGTGGTGTATAAAACTTTCAAGCTCCATCCATCATGTCCACTGCATCTGATTTTTGGACTTGGTGCTTTGGCGATTTCAATCTGTTGACAGCCAACAGTTCCTTATTTGACCGGTATATTTTCATATTAATTACGATCAATTGAAAGTACGTAGATTGCCATATCCGGGGAACCACTGCACGTAAATAAACGTTAACAGGAGATTATGTAAATTACAGTCTTCACTAAAAGGTACCGCCAGTCATTTACTTATCAATAAAGAGTTTAGATTCTCTTTAACTAATCTATTAAGGGTGTAATAGAATGGCTTTCTTTATCCTTTATTATTTCCTAACTCGTTGCGCTGACAGAAACGTGTGTCAACCTTCTGTTGTCACACATACAGGCTAAGGATTATGTTTTCTTTGTTGTCCGCATTAATGATCAGATATTGGACGGACAGTGCACAGCTGAGCTGGCGATCATCGTAATTAATTTCTGTATTATTTCAGTTAGATTTATTGTGGACACTTTGAGTCATATGGTACACCTTTTCGTTTCGTATTTAGTAACCAAACCAAATCCAGATAAGTAGAAAGTGCCGGAGTAGAATACGTTGCTCATTAGAATAACCTATTGTACATTGATCTTCACTAACACGTCACATTTTCGTCGGAGACTGTAGCCTTGTCCTACATCAAGTTCATTAGGCATACATCATCAAGGACAAATTATCACAATATTATTGCAGTAACTAATCACTAAGGGGGAAGGTTACAGATTAACGAGGTTGATAATGCCGTAAAACGTCATAGCGTCGATAGGTCGTGGAAAGGATAACGTACACAATAGAGGAAGCTTCTTCGAAAAGTAAAGTGTGTATATACAGGTACAATAGACACAATTGCTATTTTTCTTTTCATTATTTCAATAATTTAGACTCGGGCGATACGAAGCATGGTTTTGTGAGCAAGAGCACTCCTTTACATTTGCCTTGCATTCGTGGGTCTCAGCTAATTACAGAGCAAAGCAGAAGTCTTCGATCGCTGGCAACTCTTTTACCTACAACAACAAACAAATACGCGGTCGCGCTACATTCAGTTTCAAAACCGAGTCTCGCGGCTAATTGGCATCTGTGCTTTTTCAAGCTTTCCTTTTATCGCACCTGAATAGAGCGCGGCCCCACCAGTGAATGGCCGCTAGTCCAATTATGCGAGGTTTTGTTTCCGAGTTGCGTTTGTATGGTGCGCTGCCGAGCAGCGTTTTCACTCGTTTGCTGTGTTTTGCGCTCCCAGCGCCACAGAACGCGGCGAAATGTTGCACCGCGACCTGGTCGCTGCTAAGTCACTTTTCCACGCCGCATTTTTCCTGAATTCTTTGTAATCTGTGTACCATCTTACGTTTATGTCATCCAGAAGGAATACCTAGGCAGTGAGCTTAGCGTGCTGCGAATGTCAGGAACATTAAACGGAAACAGTCACGTGATGTTTTACTTTTCTTTAAATTTCGAGTTAAGGCTGAAACTTAAAATTTTCCCTTTTTTCCGTTTCAGAAATTTATTTATGCACGTGTATATGTGGAGCTGTTGTTGCTGAAAATCTAAATCGGTCAAGGGAGGAACAGCTATTTTTACAAATAAGTTACTATGCCAGAAAGAGGTAGTTAGCGCCTTGCTGATCAGTATCAAGGCGCAGTGTCATAAAGACAGAATATTATAGGTTTATTTTATGTGAGTGGTTTGTCACATTTAAACAGGACACATTTAAACTAGCTCCGCCGGTCAATTCATTGGATGTATATACAGGCAGAGCTGGTTTTACCTGTGAACAAAGAATATATACTGATGTTACAGGCTTCCGTGGATGATGGAGAAGGATAAATGTGTCAGTCTGAGGTAAGGGATCTTAGTCTGGAAACAACCGAATCCAAGGGTACAAGCAAAAATCTACCAAAGTTCTGCTTAGCCTTGCGCTGTTCTCAAACTAAGAACCCCAGCTCCCAAACCTTGATCATGGCGTACATAAAGCCCGTTGAATACTCCCAAGTAGTCTCAGATAATTTACTCTATTGATGGACTGGAAACGGTACACGTAAGAGAGACTGAAAATCTTAAGCCTATGGTACAGAAACAGTGGATTTCATTGATCTGCACATGTTTCAGAAGCTGCTACATCTGGAACCGTTGTTCGAAGTGATGGCCCCCAGCGCCCATGGAGGCATGGCATCGTGGCATACAGTTCTGTAATACACATTCTAATATCCCTGGTATCATTTGAACAGCGTCGCAAACAGCGATACTTCTTGATAGGGAATCATTTCAGTCTGCACAGGCGTCTCGTACACGAGAGTTTTTCACATGGGCCCACCAGAAACAATGAAGTCGGTTGAGATAAGGTTGACGTGGTGGAACGGGACTTCCTCTGACTACCCACTTTTCAAGGAATGTCTGATCCAGATGTTCACGAACCCACTGTCCAAAGTGAGATGGAGATCTACCAAGCTGTAACCACATCCGTTGGCGCCTAGCAAGTGAGATATGCTCCAGGAACACGATTGATATGTCTCTGATAAACACTGTGTACACTGGTACATGTATTACGCTGTCAGATATATCGGAATGATTCTCGCTTATAATTTTCGATTCAATTGTTTCCGGAACAAAGTCCCTGATTCATTTAACCTTCTCCACCCTGTATGTATTCTACGTCGTTGATGTTCAAGAAAGAGGAGTCGAACGAGCACGCTCATGCTTCTCGACTACCACTGTGTCTTATGTGGTGAGCGCTGCCTACGGAGCGTGTTTTCTGGAGATGAAGCTCTCACGCCAAATAGCTCGCAGGCTTCTACTTGTTCATGTTAGGCAGGAAGTGCAGGAAATTCAAATAGGTCGATCAACCCGACTACTTCTATTCTCGTCAGAAGATTTTAATACACTTGAATAAAAAAATATTCATACACTATCACGACTGTGTGCGCTACAGAGGGATTATAAATGCAGAGAAAAAGATTTTTTTAAAATATGCCACTACCATTTGAATGCATGGAAATAAAATATCGAAGTTCATAACAGTGAATTATGTATTAAAATTGCTTTTTGTTTAGTACGACGTAGTAGACTTTTTTTTAAAAATGAAAGCCTTAGAAGTGTATGGAAAGGTTTGAAGATCGCAACTGAGTTTAAAATATGTGCAATATTCTTAGTTTTCAATTGCATTCACTTATAAGTAATTGTCATTTGCACATGGGAACAAGGGTTTTGCGTTTTAAAACTACACACTTAATATTTGGTTGGTTCAAATGGCTCTGAGCACTATGGGACTTAACTTCTAAGGTCATCAGTCCCCTAGTACTTAGAACTACTAAAACCTAACTAACCTAAGGACATTACACACATCCATACCCGAGGCAGGATTCGAACCTGCGACCGTAGTGGTCGCGCGGTTCCAGACTGTAGCGCCTAGAACCGCTCGGTCACTCCGGCCGGCCTTAATATTTGGTTTGGCGTAAAAGTAGTAGAGCTGTCCTCATTCAGAAGATTGGTTTGAACTCTGAAGTGACTTTGCTTTTTTTGCATTAACAGATCGTCACCAGAGATGAAAGAGGTGGTAAGTAACAGAAAAATATAGCGGAACTTAATCTCATATATTTTAGTTAGGATATAGGCAACTAAGAAATAAGCCTTCGAGTCCGTTTGTTATGTCCACATACATATGTATATACCCATGTAAAGGTCTATAGTTATATGTCCTTGTAAATTACATTAGAAACACAGTATCATTCTCGGAGAAAAACAGTTCTATGAGCTATGTAAACTGCAGCACTGCACGAAGTGTAAAAATCATTCGCTCATTCAAAAGAGACCGTTTTCAGCCCTAACTACTGTGGGACCATCTAATTACCACTGAATGAAATACAATGTGTTCGCCATACACAATTCGCCTCTATTCTTTGAAGGCGTGTTCGGTGGCCTGGGATACGTACGTATTTTAGACATGTCACACTGGGCGCACATCAAGAGTCTGCAATAACAGAGGAACCGGGGATTTGGAAAAGCCATCTGGGGCTACTGAACGGCGTTGCAGTTATTTAGTCACATGCTAGAAGTAGACGTCCACTGTAAGAGTTTACTCCAGATACATAGAGGCAAGCCTGACATGAAGCTGCGTTGAACGGCGTACCCTCTCAAAGATACCTGGTGTATCTCGAAGACATTCTGATGCAGCAGCTGTCCTGCCCACTACGTCCTCCAGCGATGAAACAGATGTTTCATGGACAAGACCCTTCAGGTACGCCCACAGGAAAAAACTTCATTGGAGATAGATTGGGTGATCGTGGTGGTCTTGATACTGACCTGCCACCTCCAATCCAGCGAATGGGAAAAGTTACCTGCAGATGTGTCCTCACTTGTCTGCTGAAATACGCGAGGGCTCCGTCGTACTGAAATCGAATGCCGCGACGAACAGACATGAAAACATCATTCAGCATGACCGACAGAACCTCTCGCAGAAATACGAGATACGTGCGACCATCTAGTTGATATGTGAGAATGTGAGGCCTAATTAAACAGTCTCCGACATTCCAACTCAGGAGTGAATTTGCGTTGTGAGGCATGTCTACGTGTATCATGTGGTTTCACATCTGCCAACGTATGCAGGTTGTGAACGTTCATCACACACTCGAGTGAGAACGCAGCCTCTTCGGTGAAGAGGACACTCACTATGAAGCTTCGGTCTGCAACACATTCATGCAGAAACGAAGGTGCAAATCCCATGCACTTGTTGTATTCTCCTGCCTGCACAATTTGTCGCCTTCTCGTCCATTGCAAATGGCCGCGGTTACTTCCAACGTTTCCATGGAATGAATGGCGGCGGTCTCCGTACATTCCGCCCATGTTTGTATAGCAACGTCCAATTGTGACCATAGCGCCCTCTCATGACTTTTGCGACCCTTGATCCTTGTTGAATGCCCGATGTTCCATGTCGGATTATAACTGTTTTTTTTCAATGACCCTTTGTGTAGGTTGTAAATAATTCTGGTAGTTTACTTTTCTTTGACGTGGTTATAATGTAAAGTCATACTTTCAGGTTTCGTTGACGTTCTTCTGCTTGTTGTGCTTTTTTCCTTTGTTGGCGCTGTTCTTCTGCTTATAACTACCATTTCAGATTTTGTTTTCAGACTTCGCAATATTAGGAATGAATTGTTTTCATGTCAGGTTTGGATGGTGTTACTATCTCTCGAATGTTATCACCAACGATCGAATGTTATTACCAGCTATTGAATGCGGTTTTGTGACGTATGTGACTGTTTTTTGTCTGCGCTTGTTTGTGTGTGTGTGTGTATGGGGGGGGGGCGGAGCGTCTCTGTATCTCACGTTTATAGTTACAGTCTAGTATTATTTCCGGTTTGTTAATGACAAGTCACTTCTTCCTTGAGCTCACTTTAGGAATCTTCAGAACATGGCTTTACTTTGGTTTTATTGATGTGGCTATTGTTGTTGTGAGCAATATTCCTTAAAAATCTTTCATTTTGGTTTTTATTGCAATATTATTTCTATTATTATCAATACTGCTGTAATTTTTTACCTACTTCACTTATATTGTTGATAGGCTATAAAGTGCTTTGTAGAATCGTTTCCATTTGCTGTGGTTTATCTATGCTTCTGAATGGGTAAATATTAACGACAATTTGGACTAAGCTCTCATAGCGTGCTACATGAATTCGTGCATGATATTACAGGAATTATGTCCATTTACTTGGTTTTGGACCCATTTGATGGTTTTTAATTGGTTTACAGCACACACTGTATTCTGTATTCAGATGGTTCAAATGGCTCTGAGCACTATGGGACTTAACTTCTGAGGTCATCAGTCCCCTAGAACTTAGTACTACTTAAACCTAACTAACCTAAGGACATCACACACATCCATGCCCGAGGCAGGATTCGAACCTGCGACGGTGGCGGTCGCGCGGCTCCAGGTTGTAGCGCCTAGAACCACTCGTCCACTCTAGTCGGCTGTATTGTGTATTATTAGTGCGTCTCTAGCACAAGAGTGGAGTTAGTTCTCACTGCAGTTGATGATAGCCTTTACGTTCTCAGGCCTGGCGATAACGGTTAATTTATTTCAGATTTTGATAGTCACTTGGCGCTAGCAGTGCACCCGCTTATGTTACGGCTACACAGCTTCTACAGCCGGAATTTTATCTTTGGTGTCTGATTGACACGAGCGTGATAGGTACTTATGCAACACTGGTAAGTCGCGTCCATTACTAAGGGGTCCTACCGGGTATTCACACATGCCTGCAGGTGTACAGATTATATAACCGTTTTTTTTTGTTTTTTTTTTTTCGTTTCAGTGTTTGGCAAGTTCTTAAGCCCAGACATTTGTAAGTTTTGGAATGTTTGATTATGAGATGCGGGTCATATAATAATTTATATTTTGATTTTATTTACGGTGGTCCCACTCTTTTAATTTGGGGACCCATATCTTTTTATGTAGGTCCTGCTCTGTGAAAGGCATTCCAGCAGACACAAGAATTGGGAACTTATCCTCTTTCATGCCATGTATCATGGATGCACTAATTTAACCTAAATTAACCTCTGTTTCTTTCTTCTCAGTCATCAGTTTTCTGACTGGTTGGATGTGTCCTGTTACGAGTTCCTCGGCTGTGTCAACCTCTTCATCTCAGAGTAACACTTACAACTTACGTCCTCAATAACTAGCTGGATGTATTCCAATCTTTGTCTTACCCTACAGTTTTTACCCTCTACAGCTCCCTCTAGTACTATGGAAATCATTCCCTTACGTCTAAACAGATGTTCTATCATCCTGTCTCTTGTCCTTGTCAGTGTTTCCACATATTCCTTCCCTCTCGGATTCTGCGCAGAAACTCATTCCTTATCTTATCAGTCCATCTAATTTCCAACATTCGTCTATTGCACCTCATCTCAAATGCTTCGATTGTCTTCTGTTCCTGTTTTCCCATAGACCATGTTTCACTACCATACAGTGCTGTGCTTCAAACGTATAGTCTCAGAAATTTCTTCCTCAAGTTAAGACCTGGGTTTGATACTAATAGATCTCTCTTGACCAGGAATATCCTTTTTCCAGTGATAGTCTGCTTTTGACGTGCTCCTTGTTCAGTCCGTCATTGGTTATTTTGATGCCTTGGTAGTAGAATTCCTTCATCTACTTACTATCAATTGTGATGCTAAGTTTCTTCCTGTTCTCATTTCTATTACTACTCATAACATCCGTCTTTCTTCGATTTACTCTCAATCCATATTCTGTAGTTATTAGACGATTCATTCCAGCAGATCACGTAAGTCTTGAGTTACGCTGAGGACAGGAATGTATAGAAGGAACAATAGGGGTGAAAGACTATGTCTTTGTCTTACACTCTTTTTAATCAGACCACTTCACTTTGCTCTTGGTCGTCCTTTCTCATTATACCCACTTGGCTCTTGTATATATTGTATATTACCCGTAGCTTACCCCTACGTTTTCAGAAATTCGAACATCTTGCAAAATGGCTCTGAGCACTATGGGACTCAACTGCTGTGGTCATAAGTCCCCTAGAACTTAGAACTACTTAAACCTAACTAACCTAAGGACAGCACACAACACCCAGCCATCACGAGGCAGAGAAAATCCCTGACCCCCGCCGGGAATCGAACCCGGGAACCCGGGCGTGGGAAGCGAGAACGCTACCGCACGACCACGAGATGCGGGCTCGAACATCTTGCACCTTTTTACATTGTCGAACGCTTTTTGCAGGTTGACAAACCGTATGAACGTGATTTTTCTTTAGTCTTTCTTCCATTATAAACCGCAACGTTAGAATTTCCTCTCTCGTGCCTTTACCTTTCCTAAAGCCAAACTGATCGTCATCTAGCGCATCCTCTGTTTTCTTTCCCATTCTTCTGTATGTTATTCTTGTAAGCAACTTGGATGCAACAACTGTTAAGCTGACTGTACGAAAATTCTCGCACTTGTCAGTCTTCGGAATTGTGTGGATGATATTTTTCCGAGACTCAGACGGTATGTGTCCACACTTATACATTCCATGCACACCAACGTGAATAGTCGTTTCGTTACCACTTCCTCCAATGATTTTAGAAATTCTGATGGAATATTTTCTATTCCTTCTGCCCTATTTGTTCTTGAGTCCTGCATAGCTGTCTTAAATTCTGATTTTAATATTAGATTCCCTATCTCTTCTAAAGCGACTCTTGTTTCTTCTTCTATCATTTCAGATAAATCCTCCCCCTCATAGAGCCCTTCAATGTACTCTTTAAAGTTATCCGCTCTCTCCTCTGCATTTAAGAGTGGAATTTGCGTTTTACTTTTAATGTTGCCACCCTTGATTTTAATTTCACCAGAAATTGTTGTGACTTTCGTATATGCTGAGTCAGCCTTTCCGACAATCATTTCTTTTTTGATTTTTTCACATTTTTAATGCAGCCATTTCGTCTTAGCTTCTCTGCATTTCCTATTTATTTCATTTCGTATTCCTCAATTTCCCTGGACATTTTTGTATTTCCTTTTTTCATCGATAAACTGAAATATATTTTTGTTATCCATGGTTTCTTCGCCGTTACCTTCTTTGTCCCTATAGTTTTCTTTCCAACTTCTGTGACAGCTGTTTTAAGAGATGTCCACTCTTGTTCAACTGTACTGCCTACTGTGTTATTTCTGTATCTGTAGCCTTAGAGAACTTCAAGCGTATCTCGTCATTCGCTAGTAGTTCCGTATCCCACTTCTTTGCGTATTGATTCTTCGTGACTAATCTCTTAAAACTCAACCTACTCTTCATCGCTACTACATTGTGATCCGAGTCTATATCTGCTGCTGGGTACACCTTACAATCCTGAATCTGATTTCGGAATCTCCGTCTGACCGTGATGTAATCTTACTGTAGTCTTCCCATAATACCCGGACGTTTCCAAGTATACCTCCTCCTCTTGTGATTCTTGAACAGAGTATTCGCTATTACCAGCTGAAATTTATTAGAGAACTTAGTCTTTCTCCTCTCTCATTCCTTGTTCACAACCTATATTCTACTGTAACTTTATCTACTGATTCTTTCCCCACAACTACATTTCAGATTTTCATCTCCCTTTGCATACTGTATTACCCTTTCAATATCCTCATGTACTTCCTTTATCTTTTCATCTTCTGCTTGCGTCGTCCGCATGTATACCTTAATTATCGTTATCGACGATGGTTTGCTGTCGATTCTGATAAGAACAACTCTATCACTGAACTGTTCACAGTAACGCACCTACCTTCCTGTTCACAACGAATCCCACTCCCGTTGTACCGTTTTCTGCTCCTGTTAATGTTGCCCTATTCTCATCTCACCAGAAATCTGTATCCGCTTTCCACTTCACTTCACTGACCCCTACTACTTGTAAATCGAGCTTTAGTATTTCCATTTTCATATTTTCTAGCTTCCCTACCACATTCAAGCTTCTGACATTCCACACCCCGTCTCGTTGAACGATATACCTCTCCCTTGGCAGTCCCCTCCCGGAGATCCGAATGAGGGGCTATTCCGGAATCTTTTGCAAATGGAGAGATTATCATGACACTTTTTTAATTACATTCCACATGTCCTGTGGATGCACTTTATGTGTCTTTCATGCAGTGGCTCCCACTGTCTTCTGCTTGGTCATGCCGTTGATCATTGCCGATTCTTCCGCCATTAGTTTCACACCCCAAGAACAAGAGAGTGCCCAGAACATCTGTCCGCGCCTCTGCTCTTTTTGACAAAGTCGCTGGTAGAATGAGGGGTGACTTCTTAGGCCGGAAGTCTTCGGCCACCATGCTGATTATTAATCAAATTACTGACATTATATGTAAACAAGGTTTTTTCCTTAAGTATTTTGGTATTATTTCTGTGTAGCTTTGTTAATGCTAAGAGTTTGGATAGCCGTCATTATTAGTTTTATTCATAATTTTGCAGATGCACCTGAAGATGGGACCAAAGGTGCTGAAACTGCGTAACGTTTGCCTTTTAGGAAATAAAAATTTTCGCCTCTAACGGATGACTGATAATGAATATCGACAGTTATTAATGTACCGCCAAGAGAATCATGTGACTGATAAGTGGGCTCCGATTGCCCAGTTATTTGTAAATTTCACTGTGTTTTGCAGTCACTGAAACAAAATGAAATACTCTCTCAACCCATGACCTCCTACCTCTCAGCGTGCTTCACTTGTGAGAATGTGTATTTAAGGTAGCACGCACTCTAAAGCCAGAATAAAGAGGCCCATGTCTGGTGCGCTGCTGATACACAAGACATCAAAAGTCACAGAAAATTAGCCACTTAGCCCGACAGCAGCCTTGTTCGTCATATGCAGACCAGGGTGCACAACAGTGTCCATGGATCACATACAGATTTTCTGCATGCTCCGCTACATGGCACTAGACTACACGCAGAAGAGAGACGTAAAGGGAAGCCCTCTCGTTGTCAGAGAGGACTGCATGTAATCTGTACCACGCTGTCAGAGGCAACCGTCTCAAGAATAGTAGTGATGCAAAATTTCCACGCTACCGATGTGACATCGTATGCTAAAATGTCTCGGCGCGTTTCTTACCGCCAGAAGCACTCAGTACATGGTACAAGGCTGTAAACAGGACGATACAGACCAATGAAAACGTGGCGACACTTGTAAGCAGCTACAAACTCTGGAACACAGAATTTTGTGTCGAATGGTCGCAATTTGGGTGCATAGATCCTGAGAAATCATTACGCTTAGCGTAGTAGTAAAGAAATACTCCGCAAAAACAGACATAATGTCTGATGGGATAACAGCAATCAGTGATTTTATAATGTTACTTATAATCCGTCTTGATTGCAATATTTTTTTATTCATATGACCGGTTTCGGTTCATTAAGAACATTATGTGACGCAGCATGTGAAAGTTGCTGGATTTGGACGGGTTACTCCTGTAACTGAAATATCGGATCTGAAGATGGTTCTGAATGAACCGAAACCGGTCATATGAATAAAAAAATTGCAATCAAGACGGATTTTAATTAACATTATTAAAGAAATACTCCACCTGAAGCACAGAAGCACGGCGAACCATTGTGACGCAAGAGTCAAGGCAGTAGAGCAATTGCCCGCGAAAGGCAAAGGTCCCGAGTTCGAGTCTCGGTCGGGCACACAGTTTTAATCTGCCAGGAAGTTTCACATCAGCGCACACTCCGCTGCAGAGTGAAAATCTCATTCTGGAAACATCCCCCAGGCTGTGGCTAAGCCATGTCTCCGCAATATCCTTTCTTTCAGGAGTGCTAGTTCTGCATGGTTCGCAGGAGAGCTTCTGTAAAGTTTGGAAGGTAGGAGACGAGGTACTGGCAGAAGTAAAGCTGTGAGTACCGGGCGTGAGTCGTGCTTCGGTAGCTCAGTTGGTAGAGCAATTGCCCGCGAAAGGCAAAGGTCCCGAGCTCGAGTCTCGGTCGGGCACACAGTTTTAATCTGCCAGGAAGTTTCATATCAGCGCACACTCCGCTGCAGAGTGAAAATCTCATTCTGGAAGGCAGTAGAGTTTGAACCATTCGCTGCATGCAGTAGATTGTCTTCCACATGAATAGTCGCCTACACCGCGGACTACATCTTCCACGTGGGACATAATTTCTGTCCTATTGGAGGAGCTTAACATGAAGAGAACAAGGAAAACAAAATACAAAATATAAAGATTAGGTGTGATTCCACAAGGAAACAGTTGTGACCAGCGACTGTATTGATTTCAGTTAGTAGAGGTTCAAATGGTTCAAATGGCTCTGAGCAACATGGGACTTAACTTCTGAGGTCATCAGTCGCCTAGAACTTAGAACTACTTAAACCTAACTAACATAACGACATCACACGCATGCATGCCCGAGGCAGGATTCGAACCTGCGACCGTAGCGGTCGCTCGGTTCCAGACTGTAGCTCCCAGAACCGCACGGCCACTCCGGCCGGCGCCCGAGGCAGGATTCGAACCTGCGACCGTAGCGGTAGCGTGGTTCCAGACTGTAGCGCCTAGAATCGCTCGGCCACCCCGGTCGGCACTGTTAGTAGAGTGTACAGCAATCAGTCGCAAATTATGTTTACTACTTATCAGCCCGCATCTCGTGGTCGTGCGGTAGCGTTCTCGCTTCTCGCTTCCCGGGTTCGATTCCCGGCGGGGTCAGGGATTTTCTCTGCTTCGTGATGGCTGGGTGTTGTGTGCTGTCCTTAGGTTAGTTAGGTTTAAGTAGTTCTAAGTTCTAGGGGACTCATGACCAAAGATATTAAGTCCCATAGTGTTCAGAGCCATTTGAACCATTTGAACTACTTATCATGAACTCAGCCTCGGACATCAATCGTTCAGTTGGAACTGTTTGCATTTACATGTGTTTTTAATGTCTTAACTTATATTTATTGCGCTGAAGATGGCCACACAGTCACCGTAATATAGATATGCAATAAATATCTTTTGCGACTTATTGCTGTTCCATTTACTACTTTAAAATATAAGGAAATCCTAATCATAAAATTATGCTCAGCCTTCAAATAAACTATAATGGATGTCACAAATCAGGTCGGTTTTAAGTACAAAACCAACCGGCGGACTCTCCTATCAATATTAAGACACAGCAGCTCTTCGACTCAAGACCTGAGGGGAAATTCCAGCAACCGAACGGACGAGACATCGATCCACATGGTTCCGACTTTCAGGAATACAAAGTCCCAAATAATCTCCAGCTGCCAATAACACCAATGGAGAAGGGTCATAGATATGGAAATCGGAACACTTCTCGTGAGTCAAATCGAAGTACTATCTGTTCCATCATTCATTTCTTCAGTGCTGTGTTAAGTGTCAAAACATTTTTCACTGCACAAATTTAAAATTTTGAATCAACCTTGCAAATTGCGTAAGACAACAATAAAACTTGCTTTCAAAAATGTTGTTCGGTTAACTCCGACCGTGCTCCGATTGAACGCTGCCTCCTGTGGCAACGCCAAAAGTAGCTCACTTCTCACAAACTATGAGCTACTTACGTGTTAATCGGATATGCTGAACATCTCCAGTTGGTCTCTAAACCAAGTACATTCTGTGGTATCGACAGCAACGATGCCACGGCATAGTTTCAAAGGTTGGCACTACCACGAGACACCGACGACAGCGCCCTCTAGCTGGTGCTGTGCAGCTCTACGAGCTCCACTACAGATTCAGCCCATTTAATCAAGTGCAGACAAACAGGACACTTCGCTTCAGCTTTGCTCTACATGCGACGCATCTGTACAAAGTTATGTATTCTTTCTTAGACCAGTAAACAACCTTTACTCACTGCAGTAACGATGTAATTTTCCTGCTCCTGCTCCTACCCACGCGCCGCTTTCCAGGCGGGATCCAAAACATTCATTATGATTCATTACTCTACTCAGCCATCTGACTATCTGCAGTAATGACGGCAAAGTATGGGGGTACTTAATCCACGCAGTGACACTGTCACATAGTATTACGAGGTGTGGCTAGAGAAAAACCGGACTAGTACTGGTGAAACAATAAAACGAATGCAATAAGGCTGAAAGTCGCGTGGCCTGTCACGTGACTCTCGCTCCGCCTACTGCTCGAGTTTCATCTGCCTCCTGCACTCAGTCTGCCCGTGGCGTCTGTTTTAAGTAGTTGACGTTTTGTCTGTGCGTCGGAAAATGTTGAGTGTACAGAAAGAACAGCGTGTTAACATCAAATTTTGTTTCAAACTAGGAAAATCTGCAAGTGAAACGTTTGTAATGTTACAACAAGTGTACGGCGATGATTGTTTATCGCGAACACAAGTGTTTGAGTGGTTTAAACGATTTAAAGATGGCCGCGAAGACACCAGTGATGACACTCGCACTGGCAGACCATTGTCAGCAAAAACTGATGCAAACATTGAAAAAATCGGTAAACTTGTTCGACACTTTCCTTGTCAACTCCTGTTAACTCAGACACTGCTCTGATTGTTAAACGGCGATCTTGTCGAACAAGTTTACCGATTTTTTCAATGTTTGCATCAGTTTTTGCTGACAATGGTCTGCCAGTGCGAGTGTCATCACTGGTGTCTTCGCGGCCATCTTTAAATCGTGTAAAACACTCAAACACTTGTGTTCGCGATAAACAATCATCGCCGTACACTTGTAACATTACAAACGTTTCGCTTGCAGATTTTCCTAGTTTGAAACAAAATTTGATGTTAACACGCTGTTCTTTCTGTACACTCAACATTTTCCGACGCACAGACAAAACGTCAACTACTTAAAACAGACGCCACGGGCAGACTGAGTGCAGGAGGCAGATGAAACTCGAGCAGTAGGCGGAGCGAGAGTCACGTGACAGGCCACGCGGCTTTCAGCCTTATTGCATTCGTTTTATTGTTTCACCAGTACTAGTCCGGTTTTTTTCTAGCCACACCTCGTATACTCTCTCTCAGGGTCTTCGAATGAACGTTCACCATTATTCACTGAGAGGTGGTTCACTGATGTGTGTCCACTGTTATGCCAAGCCGCCGATACATCTGGCGACTGCAGAATGTGAGCTCTTACTCTGATGCAGCAGCGCCCGCCCCACGGCGCCACTTGGTTACGCACGTTTGCAGTGGCAGCAGCCGCCGGACAGCTGCCGCCCCTGCGGCGACGTTGTTATGGGATTTATTGAAAGCTCTCCGTCTCGTCCGCCTGCTGCCGACCGCCCCCACTGGAGGGTCGCAGACACAAGCGCTCTAATGAAAAAACTTTATTACTGCCTCACTTATTACAAATCTGCGTTCCATGTCTCGCCTGCGCCAAAAGGCCAGAGCCGAGGGCTCCTAGGGCAGGAGATAGCCCAGGCACCACTACTCTTGATTTGGCCCTCTCTAACCGGAGGCCAAGCCATAGCCAGACAACTCTCCCAAGGTCCAATTACTACTCCTGAAACAGTGAGGCTTTCTTCTACAGGTAAGGTGCTTCATTCTGTTATAATATACGGAATGATGTTGTATACCAAAGGGATTAAACTACACAGGTGCAAACTCTTCGGACAAAAGTATCTGTCGCATAATAACTCACTGCAAGCATCATACACAACTGGTCAATAAAATTGCTACATCAAGAAGAAATGCAGATGATAAACTGGTATTCATTGGACAAATATATTATACTAGAACTGACCTGTGATTACATTTTCATGCAATTTGGGTGCATAGATCCTGAGAAATCAGTACCCAGAACAACCACCTCTGGCCGTAATAACGGCCGTGAAACGCCTGGACATTGAGTCTAACAGAGCTTGGATGGCGTGTACAGGTACAGCTGCCCATGCAGCTTCAATACAATACCACAGTTCATCAAGAGTAGTGACTGGCGTATTGTGACAAGCCAGTTGCTCGGCCACGATTGACCAGACGTTTTCAATTGGTGAGATATCTGTGCTGGCCTGGGCAGCAGTCGAACATTTTCTGTATCCAGAAAGGCCCGTACAGGATCTGCTACATGTGGTCGTGCATTATCCTGCTGAAATGTAGGGTTTCGCTGGGATCGAATGAAGGGTAGAGCCACGGGTCTTAACACATCTGAAATGTAACGTCCACTGTTCAATGTGCCGTCAATGCAAACAAGAGGTGACCGATACGTGTAACCAATGGCACCCCATACCATCACGCCGGGTGATACGCCAGTATGGCGATGACGTATACACGCTTCCAATGTGCGTTCACCCCGATGTCGCCAAACACGGATGCGACCATCATGATGCTGTAAACAGAACTTGGATTCATACGAAAAAATGACGTTTTGTCATACGTGCACCCAGGTTCGTCGTTGAGTACACCATCGCAGGCGCTCCTGTCTATGATGCCCCGTCAAGGGTAACCGCAGCAATGGTCTCCGAGCTGATAGTCCATGCTGCTGCAAACGTCGTCGAACTGTTCTTGCAGATGATTATTGTCTTGCAAAAGTTCCCATCTGTTGACTCATGGATCTAGACGTCGCTGCACGATCCGTTACAACCACGCGGATAAGATGCCTGTCATCTCGACTGCTATTGATACGAGGCCGTTGGGATCCAGCACGGCGTTCCGTATTACCCTCCTGAAACCACCGATTACATATTCTGATAACAGTCATTGGATCTCGACCAACGCGAGCAGCAATGTCGCGATACGATAAACCACAATCACGATAGGCTACAATCCGACCTTTATCAAAGTCGGAGACGTGATGGTAGGCATTTCTCCTCCTTACACGAGGCATCACAACAACGTTTCACCAGGCAACGCCGGTGAACTGCTGTTTGTGTATGAGAAATCGGTTGGAAACTTTCCTCATGTCAACACGTTGTAGGTGACGCCACCGGCTCCAACCTTGAGTGAATGCTCTGAAAAGCTAATCATTTGCATATCACAGCATCTTCTTCCTGTCGATAAAATTTCGCGTCTGTAACACATCTTCGTGGTGTAGCAATTTTAATGCCCAGTAGTGTAGCTCGATAAAATTTAGATCATACTTAGAAGAAACTGAAGTATAATATAGAAGATAACTGAAAGAAATACAGTGAGACAAGCATAAAAGACACTTTCATTCAGAGATAATAATTACGGTGAAGTCACCGTAATTTACGATGGTCCGCGGAACGTTACAAAAGACGCGACATGGCTTTCAGTATGGTGTGTGATCACCACGGACGACAGTGCACGCTTAGCAGTGTGTTCCAATGCTGCCCACAAGGCTTGCTATTTCTAGTGGTAGGGCGACCGATTCCTCCATCAGCGCAGCTCACAACTGCCGGACGGTCATTGGTGCATGCGGACAGGCTGCAATACATCTCCCCAAGTGCTCGATGTTATTTAAGTCAGTGGAACGGGCAGGCCAGTGTATTCGCCGAATATCTCCTCGCTCCAAAAACTGCTCAACCGGCACTGTTTGATGCGGTCACGCATTGTCCGCAATAAAAGTGAAGTCATGGCCGAATTCGCCTCTGAAACGATGGGAAGGATTTGGGGAAGGACTACAGTGTCGCAATAAGGTAGACCAGTGACTGTACCGTGATGAGAGATTTGGAGTCAGATTTCCCATAAAACATTATGCACCCACTACAACACCTGGATCATCAAGACGACCAGGTTCGACAAAGCTAAACGTGACCTCACGTGGTTAGAGGTGCGAACGCGTAATGCGTCCAGGAACATAGTCGAACGTGTATGTTGTGGTGTTTTCCTTAAGGACACACCGAAATTACAATCGAAATCAGTTGTAGTTGCCACACCCTTCTTTATTACAAATACATTGCTCATAATACATTCACAGTAACCATAATTACAACAAATCCTATCTTATAGAACACAAAAATCTTTTAAGATATCTTCCACATATCGTTTTCTTTCAACCACTTACATTAATTTAAACCATGTCCATGGACTCATAATCAATTCAATATGACTGAAAAAAATATCACACCTACTTCATCACGTACATGGAACCTCTTACCTATCTTTTCATCAGATCCAAGTTTGGAATTCGACAGACAGTAATGTTTTAAGTCTTCCTTGGCCAAGTTTTCATAATTCAAACAATATTCATAAAAGCATGCTCGTAAAATATGACTAACATAACTATCCCAGTTAAAAGTTCTGAGTTCAACAAACGCCAAAATTTTAAGGTTTACTCTGCCAACTTTTCATTAACTAATACAATGTTAATAAAATCTTGACTCATAAAATATGACTGTCATGACCAACATCAATGTTCTGAGCTCAACAAGCCCCAAAAATTCTTAAAGTTTACTCGGTCAACTTCAGATTAATTAGAATACTACCAGCATATACCAGGTTCGAATGATTTTAGTACCCGACTATAACGAGAAGATCTTCCCAAGAAAAACTTAACAGGGGCCGCTTCCACTCAACATGAGAGTTAGTGATGGACGCGAGCACACCAAAAAATTTTAACCAATACAAGAAATCCACGAGACAGGAAATGAAATAAAAAGCTACTCAACTTTGCACTGCGATTGAGCTTCAGAAAACATAATTCTCCACTGTAAGGATGGAATTACAGGACAGTAACAACATAACCCGAGACGTGGGGAGGGGGAACGGCCTTAAATGTCACTCTGCCACCGTGGTAGTTCGATCCCAGTTCGCTCGCGTCAACCACTGCCGATTATCTTCAACATAAAACACATTAGCGGCAGACAATATTCTGAGGCATGAAATACAAAATCCTAACTGCACAACTAGTTATCAATGTCTTTCAGTGATATACTCCATAAATGAAACCAACAGAATTAACCTCCGTGACTTACTTGTGCCGTCAAGGTATCAAGTGACGACACCAAATTCGGTGATAAGCTACTGGAACAATTCCAAATGATTTTTAGTACACTGGTATATGTAGTTGATATGAGCACCACCCACCGAAGCAACTCGACGACTCCAATTCATTTGGCCTGTGTAACTTGTAACCGACACGACGGAAGCTGTCCTTCCAACCTCGAGGAAATCCCCATCACCATGGACAAAAGATTTGTATTGTAACGGTTAAACTCACAATAGCGGCTGGCCACGCTCCTTCGTCGTGCCGACTCGGCCTCTCGCCGTGCTGCAGACAAACACAGTCCCACGTCACTCCATCTCACACCGCGGATACCAGCACACCAGCCACCAGCAGAGCGCGTGCACTCCAGTTAAAATCCCCCGCCGCCAAAGACGTGAAGAAGACAAATAAGCATCTAAGTCGACTCAACAATGAAAAGACAATCGATGGAAACTGGCGTCAGCTCAAATGTTTTGGTGGTCCAGGTGTTATGGTATGGGAAGGAATGATGTGGCATGGGCGTACTGGCATCCAATAATTAAACACGGTACGTTCAAACTGTTCCAATGTTTGTGAATTCCTAAGGCACCAAAATCCTGAGGTCATCGGTCCATAGACTTACACACTACTTAAACGAACTTGTGCTAAGAACAATACACACACACACACACACATGCCTGGGGGAGGACTCGAACCTTCGGTGGGAGGTGCCGCACAATCCATGACATGTCGCCTCCAACCGCGCGGCCACTCCGCGCAGAAGAGACACTTAGTGGTCAACGTTACTGTGACACTATACTCCATGCCCATGTCTGTTTTTCGTCTTGCATTCCGCCCTGACTTTATTTTTATCGAGTACAGTGCGCTATCGCATCGAACAACGCAGGGGGAGTAGCTTTTAGAAGGAGGAAATATTCGGCTAATAGACTGGCCTGCCTGTTATCCCGACTTAAATTCCACCGAGTACGCTTAGGAATGCGTTGGGGAGACGCATTACAGCTGGTCCGCACGCACCAACGATCTTCCAGCAGGTGTCGTCCTCGCTGGTGGAGGAGTGGTACTCCCTACTACAACAACTCCATACCAACCTTGTGGCCAGTACGGGAGCACGTTGCAGAGCATACATCGCGGTTCAGTTAGCCTGTATACTATACTGTAGCCCGCCCGGTTAGCCGTGCGATCTAACGCACGGCCTTCCGGACTGGGAAGGAGTGCTTCGTCCCCGGCACGAATCCGCTCGGCGGACCTGTGTCGAGATCCGATGAGCCGACCAGTCTATGAACGGTTTTTAGGCGGTTCTCCATCTGCCTCGCGGAATGCGGGCTGGTTCCCATTACTCCGCCTCAGCTACACTATGTCGGCGATTGCTGCGCAAACAAGTTCTCCAAGTACGCGTACACCACCACTAGGCTACCACGCAAACATAGGGGTTACACTCGTCTGATGTGAGACGTTCCCTGGGGAGGTCCACCGGGGGCGAACCGCATAATAACCCTGAAAGAGTGTTTCGTTGTGGGGCGGCGGAGGGGTGAAGTGGACTGCGGTAGTCGCCGTGGGGTTGTGGACCACTGCGGCTGCGGGGGGGAACGGAGCCTTTCCGTCGTTCCTAGGCCCCCGGTTACCATACAATACAATACCATACTATAATGTAGCAGCTCTCTGTAGGTATGGTCCAAGTTTCATCGAGCTATGTTACTAGGCAGTGACGCACAATGCTTAAGTCTTGAGCGCTGGTATACTTCGTCTCTCCCTAGTATAAGTATTGCCTTAAACGTAGTTTTATACGTCTCAGCTCCTAATTGTTTTTCCATGAGTAACATTAATAAACCCAAACATCTTGAAAGAATTACCAGACACAAACCCGATGACAATATAATTTTTTCTATTATGGTTAAATAGTCACGTCATTCCGGGCAGCTGCTGTACTTTGTGATACGCTAGACTATCATGTCCAATGATACCCAGGCGCAAAGATGGGCAATAGAAGTCAATAACTTCCACACTCGAGATAAAACCATCAGAATAATTATACGAAACGAGCCATCCGCTGACGTATGGCGTTATGGCTGGAAATGCGTTGCTAGGGAGGTACACACACTTCAAGGTAGAGATAAAGGATTTTTGATAGTGTAGGTTCCAATTTCAGAAAGCATACATGAGAAGACAGTAGGCAAGGGGGAATATTTTGCCTATATTAGTGTATATTCCCTAGCCTAGCCTGTAACTCTTATTCTGACTGATTTGATGCGGCCTTTCTGTGCCAACCTCTTCAGTGATGGCTGCATTCCAATCTCTGGCTACAGCTCCCCCGAGTACCATGGAAGTTATTCACTGATGTCTTAATAAATTTCCAATCATTCTATCACTTCTGCTTGTCAGTGTTTTCAATATATTTCTTTCCTATCCGCGTCTGCGCAAAATCTCTGCGTTCAATACCTTATCAGCCCAAATAATTTTCAACATTAATCTGTAATACCATATGTCATATGCTTCGATTCTTATCTGTTCCGGTTTTACCCTAGAACATGTTTCACTACCATATAACGCTGTGCTCCAAACATTCATTCTCAGAAATTTCTTTCACAAATTAAGGCTTGTTTTTTATTCTAGAAGACTTTTCTTGGCCACGAATGTCCTTCTTGGCGTTCTAGTCAGCTTTTTGATGTCCTTTTTGCTCCGTCGCCAAGGCTTATGTTGCTGTCGAGGTAGCAGAATTTCTTAATGTCATCTACTTTGTGATCATTAACCCTGATGTTGAGATTTTCGCTGTTCTCATTTCAGCTACATTTCGTTACTTTGTGTTTCTTCGATTTAACCTCAAGTCATATTCTGTTCTCCTTAGACTGTTCATTCCATTCAACAGATCTTGTAGTTCTTCTTCACCTTCACCGACGTTAGCAACGTAGTCACGAAATCTTATCATTGGTATCCTTTCACCTTGAATTTTACTTCGAATCTTCGACTTTTCTTTTATTTCCATACTGGCTTCTTTGGTGAGTAGATTGAAAAGTAGGAGAGAAAGACTACACGCCTGTCTTATACCCTTTGTAGCCTTACCGTTTCGCTCTTGGTCCTCAAATCTTGTTTTTCCCTCTTGGCTATTGTAAATGCTGCGTATTACTGGACTGTTCCTATAGCTTACCCCTATTTTCTTCTTACGTTCGGCATCTTGCAGCATTTTACATTGTCCAACGCTTTTCCCTGGTCGACATTACGTATGAACGTGTCTTGATTTTTCTTTAGCCTTGCTTCCATTATCAACCGCAACGTCAGAACTGCCTCATTGGTGCCTTTACTTTCCCTAAAGCCAAAATGATCGTCATCTAGCATGCTTCTGTACATTATTCTTGTCAGCATCTTGGGTGCATGAGCTGTGCGATAATTCTCTTACTTGTCACCTCTCGCAGTGTTAGGAATTATGTAGATGTTATTTTCCCGAAAGTCAGGTGGTATATCGCCAGGCTGAAACATTCTACAGACCAATGTGAATAGTCGTTTTTTTTTTTTTTTTTTTTGCCACTGCCTCCAATGAGTTTAGAAATTCCGATGGAATGTTATCTGTCCTTTCTGCCTTACATCATCTTAAGTCTTCCAAAGTTCTTTTCAGTTCTGATTCTAATATTTTATCACCTATCTCTTCTATATTAATTCTTGTTTCTTCTATCACATCAGACAAGTCAATATGAATTCTAAAAGACCCTATGAGAGAGAACTGTGGGACAGTAGAAGTGCAGTAAATAGGTGCGAATCGTATTGGAAATTACTCAGCGTACACATATATTATTATTCCAAGGTACTATACACTACACGTCCGTAGGTGAAAAAAATGAAAAAACGACTGAAAATTACATGACGGAAATTATCCATATCGAAGGAAACACCCACTGTACAAAACACATTAATTTTACAAAGAAAAATACTCAGAAAAGCCCAGCCTGGAGACATGGGATTCAAGTCACTTGTTCAGCCAGCTGGAAGAAAGGTGAACCATAAATTTGTGTCTCGACTTTACAGAAGTAGCGTGAAGCGTATCAGCACATATCAACAAATCTGTAAATATGGAGAGGAGCTGCCTTAAGGTCTGTGAAATATAGGTACACATGGATTTCTTCCTATATTACTCGGTGTGAGCCTGATAATTCCCACGTTAACCCGCGTGCAGTGCTTTGACATCCTGTTCAACATATTTTATGAGGTGAAACTCAATGGATGTTAGAACCGCTTACACCCGCCGGAAAAAAGAAAGAAGTAAGGTAGATTTCTGTTCTGTGCGATACTTGATAAACTAGATGTGTGATACAGGGGTTTCAGACGATGAAAGCTGAAGAAATGAAACTGACTCCTTTTGAAACATTTTTAAGTGTAGACAACCATAGCATGACGTATAGCAGACAACCAACGTTATATGGTAACTACGAAACAGAATCTTGACTAGCAAATAACAGTATACAGAGGTTTTTATGAGCATTGTGTCCTCCTAATTAAGTGGACTGATGTAGGGAATGAGGAAGTTCACCGCAGAATCGGTGAAGGGAGGAATATATGCAAAAAAACTGACAAGAAGAAGGGACAGGGTGATAGAACAGCTGTCAAGAAATCAGGGAGTATCTTCTATGGTACTAGAGGGAGCTGTAGAAGATAAAAACTGTAGAGGAAGACAGAGATTGGAGTACATTCAGCAAATAATTGAGGACGCAAGTTGCAGGTACCACCCTCAGATGAAAAGATTGACATAGGAGAGGAATTCTTGGTGGGTTGTATGAAACCAATCAGAACACTAATGACTGTCTTAAAAAAATTTGTGAGTACGGATTGTGACCTTTTGCAATCATTGTTTACTGCTTCACAATTAGTTTCATTCTGCGTTCAGTTAACCAGTTCGTGATATGATATGACAAGCAGCCTGAATAACAACATACCAGATGTGTTGGGCAGAAAAGAAGAGAGACAAAGAGCCTGACAGTGGACCTAACTCTAAGAAAATTGGCTAAATAACCAAGCATTACTCGTAGTAATAATGCGCTTTTTACCAGTGGTGAACGTACTGAAATGAAACAAGATCTCTGGATGAGTCCTTTAATCACCTTTATTGTTATATCACGGCTCTCAGAGCACAGGGTTGGTGGACAAGGAGCTGAAAGTGGGAACAACTGCTACTGCTCTTCACTAAAAGTGTTTTCAATACGTAAAATCCGTTTTAAAACAAAAGCCGTTGAAGTACACTGTTTTAAATTTCGAAGGTAGCAAGGATAAAATACAGGCAGCGAACGGTTGTTCACAACTTGTGCACAATCCAGACTGTTGGCAAACATAAGAGACGAAGGACATGAAATGGAAACAGTACTTGAAAAAGGAGTAAAACCAGTTTGTAGCTTGTACTCTATGTTATTCAATTAGTACGTTGAGCGAAGAGTGGAGGAAAAGATGTGAAGGAAACAAGGAGACAGTAGGGAAGAGATTTAAAGTTTTGGGAGAAGAAATGAAAACTGTGACAATACTGCAATGCTAACAGGAAGCTCAGTGCATTGATTCAATAATAGAAATAAGAACAACTTCTCTAAAGATTTGAAGTCTCTTCCTTTATTCCAGAAAGGCGTCTGTTACTCAGGAACACACATTCTGAATGAATTTCCAGCAGTCATGAATAGTTTAACTACAAACAAAGTTCAGTTTAAGAGGAATCTAAAAGATTTATTGGTGGCGAACTCCCTCTGTTCCACTAATGAATTTATTAGTAGAACATATTGATGTGTGTATGTTACTAATGACATCAAATAATGCAAGTATTAGTACAATCTGACTTCTGTACAAATTCAGTGCAGTAATGCGATCGTTGTAATTAACTGATGCAAAATTATTTCTTTTTCATGATGGGTAGCTGCAGTAGCCTAAGCGTTATCATATACATCCCAGTGTATCGAATATTTACAGTTTTTGTGAAAAGTTACTCATTACCTTAGGAACGACAATATGTTAAACATTTTTTCGACTTATTTCAAATCTAATACAGCTGTGAAAAGTACGTTAGTTCGTTTGGTGTTCTCGTTAAATATTTATTGTTTCTTCTTATTTTTCTGACATGTTCTGCGTCTTGGAGGATCTCATTAGTATGGATCTACTGGAACGAGAAGCACATCTAATCTATTGTATTCTAATGATATGGAAGAGCAATTGAGCACAATGATTAGAGCCTTGAAAAGAGCATGGAACATGAACGTCAAACAAGGGAAATGGAATGTACTCACAGCAGACCAGGTGATGTTGACAGAACTTGATTATTAAATAGGAAGGCACCTGCATTAGAGGAGGTAAATATGTAAATTATTAAATAAAGTGGTATAACATGCAAATTAAAGAAAATTGCATCTACTCAATAAATGCTGGAAAAAATACCAAATGTCGTTCTCTTGGTCGACTGCTCTAGTTACAAAAAGAGGAGATCACAGAAACAGTGAAAATTATAGAGGAATTACTCTATGAATACAGGATATAAAATTTACACAAAATTAATAAACAACAAATGAAAAACTACTGCAGACTGTCTGTTAGGAGACAAGTACAGGAGGTTTAGGGAAGGTAGATCGTGCATGGATAATGGCTTCACAATTGAAAAAGTAACAGAACCAAGAAGAGGAAAGAATTTCGGAACACACATCCTTTCATAGATTTTGATAAGACGTTTGACAAGTAAATAGAGTAAAACTGCGGCGTGTAGAAGAAAATGAGGATCATCCGATGAAACTAATTTTGCTAATAAGGCGTCTGTATAAGGTTATTTCATCGTAGACACAGGAATTAAAAGAAATGAACAGATAACAGCAAATACAGTACTTAGACAAGGGTGTAAATTATCACCCACTCTTCTTAACATATCCCACGATCTTTGACTAAGTATTCGCGATTAAATAATTACATATACTGTGGACTGTAGGCCTTCCACAGTGTTTTAGCTTCCACTTATTGGATTGTTTAATATTAATCTTTTTTATCAATCATTTTAAATGTACTTTAAATTTATTTGTGTTTTGTAACTACCGGTGTAATCTAAAACACATTTTACACGAAGTTTTTATAATTATAAGCACATTTATCTGCTCACCTTAAATTTAATGGTTGTTCCTCTGATCACTGTCGTGTCTGTGGCCGGGCCTGCCTCTTCATAACGTGTCAGAATCTCTACGACACCCAGAGAATTGTCTCCACGCCTCACGAGTGGATATGGACGTCATTTTGTATGTAAATATGTTGCTTATCTGATGTTATTTAAGGGGGACAGCTGTATTGTTCCCGGTCTACTTCATTTATTTCATCTATATTGCCGGTGTGATTGTAGCCTATGTACAACGGAAATTGGTTACCACGCTATAAAAATTAACGCCATTTGCGATCTTGTCTGACTGTTTCTGTAGCATTACGATACAAGATCGCTGACGTTCCAATTCTAAAGTATATAACAGGTAATTAATTAATTTCGGCCTGGGGGGACAGCTGTATTATTCCCGGTCTACTTCATTTGTTCAATCGATATTGCCGGTGTGATTGTGGTCTATGCACGACGGAAACTGGTTACCACACTATAAAAATTAACGCCATTTGCGATCTTGTCTGACTGTTTCTTGTAGCATTACGATACAAGATCTCTGACGTTCCAATTCTAACTTATACAACAGGTAATTAATTAATTTCGGCCTGTGAGGGCCAGGGCCTGAATGCAAAAGCTTTTCCTACATCCAACCAACATCCTCCCCTAAAACAAAGTTCACACATCACGAAGGACCTGCGCAGATGCGGCACAAGCTGATAGTCATGCAGTTATCGACGGAAAATTCAAAACTGTAAACTTTGGCGGCCGATGGATGAATGTGTGACGCTGCGCTGCTGCGCAGTTTCACGGCGCAACTGGAAAGAATGGTAAACAGAGGATAGGTCGATACCAAATGGTTCAAATGGGTCTGAGCACTATGCGACTTAACTTCTGAGGTCATCAGTCGCCTAGAACTTAGAACTAATTAAACCTAACCTAAGCACATCGCACACACCCATACCCGAGGCTGATTCGAACCTGCGACCGTAGCGGTCGCTCGGCTCCAGACTGTAGCGCCTAGAACCGCACGGCCACTCCGGCCGGCTATGTTGATACCAGGGCGTTTGAGAATTTCATTCAGTGTATTAAGTTAGACAGTAACCACGCCCCGCAGGCAGCCACGTGAACAATGCACGCAGACTGAAGAAAGGACTTATAGCTGCGCTCAAAGAAGCCGGTTGGGGTAATCGGTGAATCGTACGACATTTGATTAGCAGCGATGCTACTCTTCAACGATGTTGGCAGGAATGGCTGAACTGTAGCCGAACACAGCGTCAAGAAAGAAGTTGTCCACTTAGAGAGACGACATAACGTGAATCCCGAGCAAACGTCGGAGAGGCGCTCAGAGCCCCGGATTCATAATTATCATCCATCGAACATGCCGCTTTGTACAAATAAATATTAATAAATGGCTCACAAACTGAGTTCACGTTGCCCCTCGTGGCTGCTACTATTGGCCTCTGTACACCAACAAGACCGTTTGCAGCGTTGTCGGCACATTCGGCCAGGAATATCATTGACTGGAGCAGAATTTTCTTCAGTGAGGACTCCCGCTTCGAACTGAGCTCCGATAAGTAGTGAAGACGTGTCTGGAGACGCCTCGGATTGCAGTGGAGTACCAACATGACTGTCACCTGCCATGCTGGCCAACATCCACGTGTGATTTCTTTTCAAAGCCGGAGATCTTCACTGGCACCGTTACAAACAGCGGTACGTCGACGGAATTCTACGCCCAGTTTTGTTTCCCTTCATGGCAAGCCATGCTCGCAGCAAGAAAATGTCCTTCCGCACACGACGAGAATTTCTATTGCGTGTGATCGTACATGCCAAACCCTAACTTGGCCAGCGAGGTCGGTGGATCTGTCCGCAATTGAGCTCCGGAGTTTTACGATCTAACACGCCCACTGGATAGAATTTGGCAAGATATCCCTCCGTATGACATCCAACAACTCTGTCAGTCAGTGTCAAGCTGAATAAATGCATTTGGGCCAAAGGTGGACCAACGCGTTATTGCTAGCTCAATTTCTGAAGCTCTTTCTTTTCAATGTCTCATCCAATTTTTCCGAAACTGTAATCATTTGTTTGTCTGTACAGTACATTACATCACCGAACTTCTGGCCCTTTCGGATAATTTTTTTGTTGCATTTTCTTCCCTTTTTTCTTTGATTCATAATCAAAACGTCTTCGGTCCCGGGTTCGAATCCCGCCGCTGCTTAATTTTTGATTAATAATCAGCATTGGCGACATAAGAAGTCATCCTTATTCTGCCAACGGCCTTGTCAAAGAGAGCGAAGGAGCGGAAAGACGTTCAGGGCACTTTCTTGTCCTAGGGGTGGGAAACTGCCTCTAAAGATAGTTCCGCTTCGAGCGCCGAGCGCGAAGGTTCTTGTTTGTTTCACTTGCCACAGCGTTGCTTGTGTGAAGTTTTCCTAGTTAGCGTTGTTCTGTCCGCCGAGTGAGTCGTAGCTCCCCCGCTCCGCCTGTCTGTTTGTTTTCGTCTACTTGCAGCGGCGTCGGCCGCTCCGCTATGACTACCACGGTTTCCACGCGTATCTCACGAAAAGGTACTGTGAGCTTCACTTTCGATAAAACAACGCGACATGTACAGCCCGGGTCTCTAGAAATCCACGATTGGCTTGTCGATTCAATTCATGTGAACTCAGATCAGGTGCACACCGTTTATTTTGACGCAGACGAGTACGTGTTTTACGTGAAATTTATGGATCCGCTTCACGTTGAAAGATTATTGTCACGACACGGTTCTGAAGTCCCGTTCAAGCATCCTGATAATTCCTTTAGTATGTTGTCACTCGCAGAGGCTGAAAGTGACTATATCAATGTTCGAGTGTTCAACCTCCCGCCGGAGGCTGATGACGACTTTCTAAAGGACATATTGATCCTTATGGTAAGGCGATAAACGTCCGTCGCGAACTTTGGTCTATTCAACACAGATTACAGTGATATAGTGGAATTCGTTCCGTGAAAATGCATGTCAAACGCAATATTCCATCACATTAACTACTGTGTGGTTATAGCGTTTGTGTCATGTATACTGGAAAAGAGGGAACCTGCTTCCTATGTAATGAAAGTAGACACGTTCGGTCTAATTGCCCGTGGAGGGTTTTTGTATTAAAGCCGTCATTAATAAAGCGTCGCAAATTGACGGTTGCTGATCTTGTTCCTTCCACTCAAGACGTTGGATCTACTTCTGCTTCCGGTCATAATGAAGATAAAGTCAGTTCCGATAATCGTGCAACAGAATTTCCGCCTTTACCTCCGCGACAGGTTCAAAATTCTATTCCTCCCGGGATAGAACCCGTAACAGTGACAAACAACCGACGTCGCACTCAAGACTGGTGAGGACGACGATTTGGCTGTGCCTTCTGCCGCAGCCTGCTCCGCATCGATTGTACGCTCTGCTCCTCTCGACGCTACGATACCATCCATCCGTGGTACGGTGAGTGGCGAAGAAGTTATCTCCAGCATCCTTCACCCGCCCTCCCCCCCCCTCCCGCCCCACCTCCCACACTCGTCTTTGTGTCCTCCGTTGCAGTATGAGACAACGCAATGCCCTCCTGCTCCTTCGTCTTCAGACGCCGACCATTTCCCGAATTTGCCGCCTACAACAACTTCTGAGGAGAATCAAATTAGCCACCAAGTATCACCTGTTGTGTTGGTAGTTCCACAGAATGCATCCGCCTTAGTGACTGGACCTGCAGTACATGACCCTTGTTCTGAGGGGCAGGAGGCTGTGCCTATGACCCCTCTTACACCTCCGTCAGCAGAGGCCGCCATGCCACATAGCCGACAGCGTATAGCACCTGACCGTGCGGTGGCACGTAAGAAATCTAAGAAAAGAGGTTGGGGTTTCTGGCCCCCCGAAGTCTGATTCATCTGTGGACTCCGCAATGGACCTCGTCGCTCAGTAATTCTGCTCAGTACGTTCCGCACAACCCTGTATAGCTGTGATCAATGACCCAGGCCTACACGTTCATTTCCTTAACTGTTAATCGTGTGGAATCAGAATTGCGGTTGGCTTCGCTGCGTCAGTTCATTTATGACTCATGTGCTGACATAGTCTTGTTACAGGAGGTGTTATTTAGTAATTTATCCTTACCTGGTTTTCGTATGATCTTTAATGTGGCGACCGAATATTCTACGGGGACCGCCTTATTCTTTCGCAAAGGCATTCCTATTGCTGTGGAAATGTTGGATTCTGGCAGGAGCACAGGTTGTCAACTTTTTAATCTTACTCTTGGTTCTTTTAAATGCCCCTTCTGGCACTGGTCGCGCAGTAGATCATTCGCGTTTATAAAGAGGATATTGTTTATCTGTTGCGTAAGATTCCCCCTGGTATTGTGATGGGTGGTGATTTTAACTGTGTATTATATCCTGCGGATCAATCCCCAAATTTTAATTTCTCTCGTGAATTACATGAATTGGTCCGCTACTTACTCTTAAAAGACGCCCGGATATGTAAATGGCTGACGTTAGTTAAAGTTACGCACTTTACTGCGACTTCTAGTAGTAGGTTAGATAGGTTTTACTTATCATACTGCCTGAGAGATAGTATCTTAATGTTGATGTCATGTCGGCTTCCTTTACTGATCACTGTGCTGTGACCAAAGCTTTCAATCTTAAACGGAAACCAGTCAAAATGTTTCGGCCCCCGTGGATACTAAACGTCGCTCACCTAGATGACCCCTCTCTCGATGACGTCATGCGAGCCGTGTGGGAGCCTACTCTACTGTCCACTGGGAAAAACTCTTCCACCCTTGACTGGTGGACACGGCTCGCAAAACCGAGGCTCAGGCAAACTTTGATACTTTTCCTTGCTGCCAAAGCGCGATACCTTCGGAGAACTTGCGAATAATACTATTCCATCCTGCGTAAACTTCATGCTGCTTGGGATCACGCCCCTCTGCGAATTAAGGATGATAGGTGTGTAAAGGCAAAATTGTTGACCTTGAAGAGAATACAAATGGAAGGTTTGAATCTCCGATCGAAGCCGCGTTCATTGGTGGCGGAAAAATTGACTTCCTTACATCATTTGCTTCGGCATCAGACCCGTCGCGTACGCGCTTGTATTCATTCTCTCACGACAAGTGATGGACGTATCGTAATGGCGTAAGCTGATATATCGCATACCTTACATCAGTACTATGTAGACATCTAAAGCGTCGATGAGTGCCGGCCAGTGTGGCCGAGCGGTTCTAGGCGCTTCAGTCCGGAACCGCGCGACTGCTACGGTCGCAGGTTCGTATCCTGCCTCGGGCATGGTTGTGAGTGATGTCCTTAGGTTAGTTAGGTTTAAGGAGTTCTAAGTTCTAGGGGACTGATGACCTCAACTGTTAAGTCCCATAGTGCTCAGAGCAATTCGAACCATTTCTCGTCGATGAGTCCAATGAAACCTTTTACGACCCACTTGTCGGCATCTTGGATACCGCAATTACGCCTGAACAGAATGCAACGCTCTTAGCTGCCTTTCAGCCTGAGCATGTTTACAAACTTATTGTGGGTTCAAAAATGGTTCAAATGGCTCTTGAGCACTATGGGACTTAACAGCTATGGTCATGAGTCCCCTAGAACTTAGAACTACTTAAACCTAAGTAACCTAAGGATAACACACAACACCCAGTCATCACGAGGCAGAGAAAATCCCTGACCCCGCCGGGAATCGAACCCGGGACCCCGTGCTCGGGAAGCGATAACGCTACCGCGAGACCACGAGCTGCGGACACTTATTGTGGGATCACCTTCTCAAAAGTCCCCGGGTCTAGATGGACTTACGTGCGTTTTTGGCCGTTGTTGGGTGCTACCTTTACCTCCCTTTTGAATGAATTGTTACAGGGTAGAGCCGACCTATTTCAAGGTGAGAAAAATAGTTTTACTCCCGAAATGCACTGGACCGGCTGCCCTTGATAGCTTTCGCCCACTTACTTAGTTAAACTTTGGTTATAAGACTATGGCGAGGGCAGTTAATAGTATGACGTCGGCTCTGATGGAGACGATTGTTGCAAAACTTCAAAGCTGCATACCTGGTCGTAGCATTGTTACCCCTACGGTAGAGTGTCGTGACGTGGTTTCGGTTGCTGCTGTAACGTCCGTCCCTCGTGCCCTTGCTTTTCTAGACTTCGAGAAGGCATTTGATTGTGTTAATCACGAGTTTTTGCTTCGGATTCTGGAGGTAGTTGATTTCACTGTTGACATATAGCGCGTGCTCTCAAATCTGTTTACGGATATTTCGTATTCGGTGGTTGTTAATGGCCAATTGACGCCCCCAATAAATGCCCGTAGGAGAGTGCCTCAAGGAAGCCCGCTGTCAACGACTTTGTTTGTGTTTTCTCTGGAGCCCCTACTTCGGATGCCAGCTGACAGGTTGGACGCTTTCCGGTGGGACTATAGCTGTTCGTGCGTACGCGGATGATGTGATGGTTCTACTTCGCAGTCCTGCTGAGATACCTCGACTGAAGGCTGTAATCGATAATTTTTGTCGGAGTTCAGGTGCAAAACTTAGTGACGGTAAATGCAAGCTTCTTCCCTTGCGAGGTTTTGATGGCGTGGTTGTTCCGTGGGCTACTGCGGTGCATCGGCATATGTCTCTCGGAATCTTCATTGATCGTTTACTCAAAATCGCGGCACTCAACTGCAAATCTGTTACGGAAGAAATCAGGGAGCAAAACTAGAGCATGAAAGGCATTCTCTTACTCTGCTCCAGAAAGTCCGAATACTGGATACATATGTCTTACACAAAGCTTATTACATGGCCCTAGTTTAGCCGGCCGGTGTGGCCGTGCGGTTCTAGGCGCTTCAGTCTGGAACCGCGTGACCGCTACGGTCGCAGGTTCGAATCCTGCCTCGGGCATGGATGTGTGTGATGTCCTTAGGTTAGTTAGGTTTAAGTAGTTCTAAGTTCTAGAGGACTGATGACCATAGATGTTAAGTCCCATAGTGCTCAGAGCCATTTGAACCATTTGCCATGGCCCTAGTTTATCCGCTTTCCTCGGTGATGGCGAAGAAATTACAACTGTTTGGTCGTTTCTTATGGAAGTCATATATTTTGCTTACGGTATGAGGTGATCACGAAGCCTCGTTCCTTTGGGTGGCTGGACCTGATTGACATACCAAGGAAGACGAAGATGCTATAAGTGCTTCGTACTATTTTGACAATGATTCAAGAAACTCACACATTCACGTCTCATTTATTTCTCTATATCCACCCTGCTAGTCTTGAACCCCTGTTGATGCCGGTCACATAAATTATAAGTTAAAGCCCATTCGTGACTTCTATCTTGCGGTGAGCTATATAGGAGACCTGTCCTCTCCATGACATTCTTAAAGACTCATTGGGAATCCGTCCCTTGCCCGAACCTCGTTGAAAGAGAATCGCCGCAAACAACCTGGACGAATGTTTGGTTCAACATCAGTGTTCCGATTTTTCCGATGTGCGTAGTGTCCTCGTGGTATAAGGTAGTAAATAACTTTATTCGAACGAACAAGCGGCTTTCCCGTATTGGGATTAGTGAGACGAATTTATGTAGTCGTTGTACGTCCCCTGGTTTTATACGGCATCGCTTTACTTGTGTAGGTCATATGGCAAACTGGTCTTGGATCAGGATACAATTGACCTTCCTTACTCGATCTTCTGAGACTACATACACTACGGACATCATATTGCACCCAGATTCTTCTTTCTTTCCATGGCCGAAAGCCCATACCGTTGTGTGGTTACTGGGACACTTCGTTCATTATGTTGTAGAAGGCGAGGGACAGGATCACATGAACTTCATACAGTACCTGATCACTGTCTATTGGACATACTTGCGAATGCCTCGATATCGAGACCTCTTTGCCAAGATGTTGAATCTTGTTTCCCGTCGGGAAAGTGTTTAATTTAATTTTTCTGTTGATAAGTGTTTTTCTTTGTTATGTATGTTCCCATCTAATTTTCTTCGGCTTCCCAGTTCGTTTTGCTTTGTGTTTTGACTCAGCATCGCTCCAACTCTATTGTAAACTGTGTATATATGAGAAATTACACATTAGCGTCGACAATCCTTGCAATCAAATCCTTGCAATTAGTTAGCTATTTCGAATGTAATCTTGTTTCGTTTTCTTTCTACCTCTATATTCCATTACAAAATATAAAAAAACAAACATTAAAAAAATAAAAAGTTACTAAAAAGACACACAGAAGTAATTGTTGATAGATATTATGTGAGCTTGTTGGTCGTTTGTCGGCTTTTTTTTCCTTTCTCCATACATCTATTATTCTGTTATCATAATTAATTTTTTTCCCATTGCAGCTTATATTACTTGATGATTTGACTACGGTCTTCTGAAGTGTCATGATAGTACCAAGTCATTCTGATAATAACAAAAAAAAAAGACATAGTGCACTGGGTAGTGCGAAAAACAGGCGGAAGTATCAGTAATGATCAACGATACGAGGATGCAGAAGGGAATGGAAACCACTGCATTAAAGACACGTAACGTGTATCCACAGGACATGTCGCCTGTAATTGATGAAGTGTCGTGACAATCTCTCCATTGGCAAAAGATTGCGGAATAGTCCCCCATTCGGATCTTCGGGAGGGACTGCCAAGGGGGAGGTTAACATGAGAAGAAGACTGAATAATCAACGAAAGGATATCGTTCGACGAGTCGGGGCGCCGAATGTCAGAAGCTTGAACGTGTTAGGGAAACAAGAAAATCTTAAAAGGTAAATGCAAATGCTCAATCTAGATATAGTAGGGGGTCAGTGAAGTGAAGTGGAAAGAAGACAAGGACTTCTGGCCAGATGAGTATGGGGTAATATCAACAGCAGCAGAAAATGGTATAACGGGAGTAGGATTTGTTATGTATAGGAAGGTAGTGCAGAGAGTGTGTTACTTTGAACGGTTCAGGGTTGTTCCTATCAGAATCGATAGCAAACCAACAGCGACAACGATAGTTCAGGTATACATGTAAACGTCGAAAGCTGAAGATGAAGAGATAGAGAAAGTGTATGAGGATATTGAAAGGGTAATGCAGTATGTAAAGGGGGATGAAAATCTAATAATTATGGGGGACTGGACTGCAGTTGTAGAAGAAGGAGCAGAAGGAAAGGTTACAGGAGAATATGGGCTTGGGACAAGGAATGAGAGAGGAGAAAGACTAATTGAGTTCAGTAAAACATTTCAGCTAGTAATAACGAATACTCTGTTGAAGAATCACAAGAGGAGGAGGTACACTTGGAAAAGGCCGGGTGATACGGGGAGATTCCGAAATCACGTACTGGATTGTAAGGTGTACCCAGGAGCAAATATAGACTCAGATCACAATACAGTAGTGATGAAGAGTAGGCTGTAGTTTCCGAAATTAGTCAGGAAGAATAAATACGGAAAGAAGTGGGATGCGGAAGTACTACGGAATGACGAGATATGGTTCAAGTTCTCTAAGGCTATAGATAAAGCAATAAGGAAACGTTCAGTAGGCAGTACAGTTCAAGAGGAAATGGACATCTCTAAAAAAGGCCATCATAGAAGTTTGGAAGGAAAACGTAGGTACAAAGAAGGTAACTGCGAAGAAATCATGAGTAACAGAGGAAATACTTCAATTGATCGGTGAAAGGACGAAGTACAAAAATGTACCGGGAAACTCAGAAGTACAAGTCGCTAAGGAATGCAATAAATAGAAAGTGCAGGGAAGCTAAGACGAAAAAGCTGCAGGAAAATGTGAAGACATCGAAAAAGGAATGATTGTCGGAAAGACATACTCAGCATACACGAAAGTGACATTAAAATCAAGGGTGATAACATTAAGACTGCAACGGGAATTCCACCGTTAAATGCAGAAAAGATAGTGGAAATGTGGAAGGAATACACTGAAAATCTCTGTCAGGGGGAGATTTGTCTTGATGTGATAGAAGAAGAAACAGGAGTCGATTTAGAAGAGATGGGGGATCCAGTACTATAATCAGAATTTAAAAGAGCTTTGGAGGACTTAAAATCAAATAAGGCAGAAGGGATCGATAACATTCCATCAAAATTTCTAAAATCATTGGGGGAAGTGGCAACAAAACGACTATTTACGTCGGTGAGTAGAATGTACCAGGCTGGCGGTATATCATCTAATTTTCAGAAAAGCATCATCCACACAATTCCGAAGACGTCAAGATCTGAAAAGTGCGAGAATTATCCCACAATCAGCTTAACAGCTGATGTATCCCAGCTGCTTACAAGAATAATATACAGAATAATGGAAAAGAAAACTGAAGATGCGCTAGATGACGATCAGTTTGGCTTTAGGAAAGGTAGAGGTACGGGAGAGGTAATTCTAACGTTGCGGTTAATAATGGAAGCAAGACTAAAGAAAAATCACGACACTTTCATAGGATTTGTCGACCTGGAAAGAGCGTTTGACAGTGTGAAATAGTGCTAGATGTTCGAAATTCTGATGAAAGTAGGGTTGAGCTATAGGGAGAGACGGATCATATACAATATGAACAACATCCAAGAGAGAATAATAAGAGTTGACGACAAAAACCAAGTGCTCGTAGTAAAAAGGTTGTAAGACAAGATGTAGATTTTCACCCCTACTGTACAATCTGTACATCGAGGAAATAATGAAAGGTTCAGGAACGGAATTAAAATTCAAAGAGAAAGGATATCAGTGATACGACTCGCTGATGTCATTGCTATCTTGAGTGAAAGTGAAGAAGAATTACGTGATCTGCTGAACGGAATGAACAGTCTAATGAGTAAAGAGTATGGATTGAGTGTAAATTGAAGAAAGAGGAAGGTAATGAGAAGTAGTAGAAATGAGAACAGCGAGAAACTTAACATCAGGATTTATAGTCTCTATGAAGTTAAGGAATTCTGCAAACTTGGTATTGAAATAACCAATGATGTACGGAGAAATTAGGACATCAAAAGCAGACTAGCAATGGCAGAAGGGCAATCATGGCCAAGAGAAGTCTACTAATATCAAATATCGGCCTTAATTTGAGGAAGAAAATTCTAGGAATGTACGTCTGGAGTACGTCATTGTATGGTAGTGAAACATGGGCTGTGACAAAACCGGAACAGAAGAGAATCGAAGCATTTAAGATGTGTTGCTACAAACGAATGTTGAAAATTAGGTGGACTGATAAGGTAAGGAATGAGGAGGTGCTGCGCAAAATCGGAGAGGAAAGGAACCTGTGGAAAACACTGATAAGGAGAAGGGACAGGATGATAGGACATGTGTTATGACATGAGGGAATGACTTCCATGGTACTACAGGGAGCTGTAGAGGGCAAAAACTGTAGAGGAAGACAGAGATTGGAATACATCCAGCAAATAATTTAGGACGTAGGACTGAGATGAAGAGGTTAGCACCGGAGAGGAATTTGTGGCAGGCCGTATCAAACCAGTCAGAAGACTGATGACCAAGGAAAAAAAATAAAAAAAAAGTCATCTGATTTTTAAGAAATTGTAATTAATATCTTGTTTGAGATATTTTCGTGACCAACATACTGTTGGAAACAGCGAACTCTCGAGCTTTACATGGTTCCCGCTAGGTAGCAGCAGTGTGAGCCCACTTCAGTTCTAGTACAATGGTGTCGGGACATCAGAAATCGTTTTGTGTTCTTCGTATTGCGCAATGCGGGTCAGTAATAACCGTTCAGAGCTACTTTCGTACTAGGTATGCTGTGGATCCTCTTACAGCACGGAGCGTTAGACGATGGCATGGACAATTCCGAGAAACAGGTTGTTCGTGTAAAGGCAAGTCGCCGGGCCGTCCTCGAGTGTCTGACACAGACGTCGAACCCATCTGCCATAGTTTCACAAGGAGCCCGCAGTAATCTGTTCGCCTCTAGCTCGCAGGTCAACATGCCCTCGATGTACGACTGGCGTGTGTTGCGTCGACGAAACAACACAAAATTCAGCAACTGCAAGCTCTTCGTGAAGGTGACAAACAACAACGTGTGGAGTTCTGTAATTTCGTTCTTGGCAAGGAGGAGGATGATAGTTTTCTTCCACGCTTAGTGTTAAGTGACGAGGAAAGGTGAAACGTCATAATGTGAAAATATGGGGTACGGAACAACCACATGAAGTTGTACGACATGAGAGGGACTCTCCAGAATATAATGTGTTTTGTGCAGTTTCACGGGAAAGGATGTATGGTCCATTTTTCTCTACCGAGAACATTGTTAGAGGAAGCACATAATTATCTCGATATGCTTGAGAACTTTCTTTTCTCGCAGCTGGAGACTGATTCGAACGACTTCATTTACCAACTGGTTAGGACACCACCACATTGGCATCTGTTAAGTGCGGGAATTTCTAAATCAAAGGACCAAATAATTCAGCCTTACATTACTGACCGTCAAGGTCAACGGACCTGACTGTATGTGATTATTTCTTGTGGAGGTTTATAAAAAAAAACTCTGTGTGCCTCCGTAACCAACAATAATGAATGAACTGGGGCATCGCATAACAGTAGCTGTGAAAGCTGTAACTCAAGACATGCTCGCTTTGAATACCGCATTGACATATGCCGTGAATCTCAAGGGGGGATATTGAACACCTATCCCGGGCGGGGTGGCCGAGCGGTTCCGGGCACTGCAGTCTGGAACCGCACGACGCTACGGTCGCAGGTTCGAATCCTGCTTCGGGCATGGATGTGTGTGATGTCCTTAGGTTAGTTAGGTTTAAGTAGTTCTAAGTTCTAGGGGACTGATGACCTCAGAAGTTAAGTCCCATAGTGCACAGAGCCATTTGATTGGAACAATTATGAAAAATAACCTTCTGAGTCTCCCGTTCATCAAAGAACTAAATTCATTGTATATGTTATTAGTATTAGAAATATAGACAAGCCAAATCGGATGATTCTTTTTGATACACCCTGTATATTTGCATATTTGTAATGCCAGGTTTGGCAAGAAGTTTAGGGTTCACTGTTCTGTGAATGACGAGTCACTAGACACGGAGTACATGCTCTCGACACGCCTTTCCCAGAAACCGTCCTGGAATTCACCTCAAACGATTTCGGGAAATATTGAATCTGGATAGCGGGACTTGAACACTGTCAGTTTCGGTGTTTTGATGACGATGATGGGTGATACTGACCACGGACGAGAGCAGTAAAGAAAATGGTGCCAGCCGGCAGCTTTGTCAGCTCTCGGCTTACAAACGTTTACAGACTGTGGCGGCTGACGTGTAGGAGGGCCAGTCAGGGCCTGTTGCTGCTGCGTGCCTCTAAGCGGCTTAGGCCGGCCGTGACCGGCGCTGGGCGGCGCTCACCGTCTCATTACCCGGCCAGCCTGCCTGGGCGGCGCTAACTGAAATTCGAACCACGGCGACCCGGCGCGCCGCCAAATTGCCCCCCGCGCTGGCCCTGCCCTCTCTTCTCTGTCCTCTCCTCTATTAAGGACGGCGCCTCCTCCCCCCCTCCCCCCCACCTTTCCCACCGACCGTCCCACCACCGCTCACTGGCACAGCCCGCTTAAGCCGCCCACCGGCCGGATAATGACTAAGCTTTAACTTGCTCGCTTTCCCGCGCTGATGAAGGCGGCTCTGTCTTCTGCCTGTTAATGACCGAAGTAACTCGTTTGCGAGTCTTGTTTCGATAACCCGGGGAAAAGGGTTCATTTATTCAGGGTAGGCGCGCTGTTGTATTGCGGGACATTCTGCTCAATTTGCTGCAGTTTCCTTATTGCTCCTCAGTCGAACTTCCCTCAGCCATTTCTAACGCAGAATCTGAAGAGCAGACAATAAGTATGCTTGGTGCAAAGTTAAAAACTCTTCGAGTGGTGGTTGGAAATAATTTTTTTTTCCTTTATTGTAATTTTAAACACCTATACAGGCAGGCTGTCAGCAGCATAGTACGCTGCTCTTCAGCCTTAAGTGGAACAATAACATGACATAGAGGTGATACAGACAATACAAAAAACGGCGGGCAAAAAATGGAGATACAAAAAACAATAAACAAGAAGCCGTTCACGTTGGACGATAAAAACACTAACACTGGTAGACACGGCGCACAAAACACGGAGAACGGCGACGGCACATGTGAACAGTTGAGTTGTAACTGCACAAAACACAAAACGATGCACACACACTAGACACTGATGGCGATGATCTCCGGCGCGCGAATGTTCACTGAGCGTGTACGAGTCCGGGGACCTGCCAAGAGAAGAGGTGGAGGAGGAGGAAGGGGAAAGGGGAGAGGGGAGAGCAGAGATGCCATGGTGCGCAAAGAAGAGAGGGGGAGGGAGGAAGGGGGAGGGGAAGCCCGGGGGAGAGGATAGGAGGGAGGGGGGAAAGGGAAGAGAAGGGAAGGGAAAGGGGGGAGGGAGGGTGCCTAAAGGAAAGGACACAGGAGGTCGGGGGGGAGGATCAAAGTTGATAGGAGGGGTAGATGCAGGGGAGGAGGACATCATCAGGGAGGGGGAGCTGGCGGAAGCCACCTTGGGAGAGGGTAAGAAGGGTTGAGAGATGGAGGCCGGGTGGGACGTGGGAATACAAGCGCGGCAGCGGGCGAGGGTGGGTGAGGATCGGGGAGACGAGCGGGTGAGGAGGGTCGAGTTTACGGGAGGTGTACAGGATCTGTATCCTTTCAAGGAAAAGGAGGAGGTGGGGGAAGGGGATGAGATCATACAGGATCCGCGTGGGGGAGGGGAGACGGATGCAATAGGCGAGGCGGAGAGCATGGCGTTCAAGGATTTGGAGGGATTTATAAAAGGGAGGGGGGGCGGAGATCCAAGCCGGATGGGCATAACAAAGGATAGGGCGGATGAGGGATTTATAGGTGTGGAGGATGGTGGAGGGGTCCAGACCCCACGTACGGCCGGAGAGGAGCTTGAGGAGACTGAGTCGGGAGCGTGCCTTGGCTTGGATTGTCCGGAGGTGGGGAGTCCAGGAGAGGCGACGGTCGAGGGTGACACCAAGGTACTTAAGGGTGGGAGTGAGGGCGATAGGACGGCCATAGATGGTGATGTAGAAATCAAGGAGGCGGAAGGAAGGGGTGGTTTTGCCTACAATGATCGCCTGGGTTTTGGAGGGATTGACCTTGAGCAGCCACTGGTTGCACCAAGCGGTGAACCGGTCAAGAGGGGATTGGAGAAGGTGTTGGGAGCGCTGTAGGGTGGGGGCAAGGGCAAGGAAGGCGGTGTCAGCGGCAAACTGGAGAAGGTGTTGGAAATAAAGCCTCGTATTCGTTATATTGTAAAATGGTGTAACGTCACAACAAGAGGGTGTGTTATAGTATACTTCTAGCGTGTTTGAAAATACGAGGAGGGTTTGGTAAATTTCCATGAAAGAATGAAACATTTTTGTTGTGACTGGTTCACAGAGATTTAGTGACTATGTTGAACAATAGTGTCACCTACCTATGTTACTGGCAATCGCAGCTTTGGTGTCTCCCTCTGGTGGGAAAGCGGAAAGGTTGCCTGTTCACGCGCATTTAAGGGGCGCTATCAGTTGGTCAGTTGGAGTGAGGATGGGTCAGTCTCGCGTCACCAGTTGCTGGTCTGTCTCTCGTTCGCATTTGTGCGGCAGTTAGTGTCTGTCTGTCGTCGGAGAGCGAATATGTCTGTCGTTTGGATCAAACTATAAGCCATAAAATGAGAGTCGTGCCACTCCGCCAGTAACAGAACTCAGCTAGTGGTCGCCCGGTCGGGGCTGAGTTCCTGCATTTGAGTCTGCGCGTTAGGCCGCCAGTCTGCTCGAGTTGCTCGGGCAACGGTCATTGGCGGTTGGCTCGGTCGGTTGGTCGGTCGCCCACTGAGACACGAGATGACTTGTCCGCCTTGAGCGTCGGCTCATCTGAGGTCCCCACGTGAGTCCAGTGGGCCGCGCCGTATTGAAAGGGGTAGTGGCTTCGCGGTTGACACGAGAGCAACAGGAGTGAAACCACGACATCGGGCTGGCCGGGGCGAGCTGCAACGCCGTGAGACGGGAGACCGGCGTGCCTTCCTGCGTCCGTTGAAGCGGCTGGCAGCGGTCGGTTCGGGAGAGCGTTGGGGTTGCTGCGCCAGGTCTTCGCCAGAAATCGCAGTTTATTAGAAGTTAAGTGATTGGAGATATCTTGTTTCATTTGTTTGTTAAATTCTACTTGTTTTCTTTGTGAGGTCACCAGCCGCGTTGTTTCGGGGTCGTCCCACCATTCTTCTCCGTTTGCCCACCCGCGGGAATGTGGTTATTTGTGAATTGGGTGGTCCGTTTTTCCCTTGTGGAGTTAGGGACGGTTAGAGCAATCTTCGGTTCGGGTTGTTCAGTAATCCTCCTGTCAATCTGCCATACGTTAGTAGCTGCCTCTGTCATGTTTGTCGGATTCGGTATTAACGAATTTATAGAATTAAGGTGTAAAGGCCGAATTCCTGAAATATGTTTTTATCTTGCCTATCATCTTGCGAGGCGGTATATGTGTAATGTAGATCATTTGTACATTTTATGTAAGTCTGAATTTCATGGGTTTTATTTAAATAGACATTTTTATAAATTTGCCACGCTTCCACCGTAAGAGTCCTTTTAAAAACTAATTGCACTTTCGGTGGCAAATAATTTCTTAGCGTGAGAGTTTGTACCATTTCCATCCCTCTTACGGGGTGCATAGTTAATGTGTTTGTGTGAGTTGTTAACATTTTTTGTTTAAAGTAATCTGGTGTGTTGCAGATTTGCACCAGTGTAGTTTTCAGAGGTCGTTTTGAGCGGTCGTGACTACGGTCGTGTTGAAAGGGAGCGGCAAGCTTCTCAGCCCGAAGGCTCATACTGTCAATATTGTTCTTTCTGCCTCTAAATAAAATTGTAACTTGATATTTTGAGGGTGTTTTTCTGCTTATAAATTTTAAATCTGTTTTTGAAAAAGCTTTTATGAATAAAATTCCCATTTGTTAAAGGTAATTTCATTTTAATCAGTTACTCCCTGGCAACTACTTCCACGCTCACCTAGTGTGATTAAATGTGTTAAGGTTCTTGAGGAATCGTTAGTAAATAAAGTAAATTCTTTAAGAAAATATTTTGAAAGTAAATTCACGGTTCATGAGCATTCATTAAAAGTCATTTCGTTTGCCATAATAACGTGTAACTCACTTTTTCTAGTCCTCTGGTACAAGGAAGCGCTTCAGCTTCTTTTAAAAAGCAATAGGACATTCAATTTGTTCCCAAGTCGGACTGCGGCAGCGCAGAAGAAGTTTGTGGACGTTTCTATTTTATAGGTGGGCATAGATAGGGTAATACTTTAGTGAAAACTTATGTTTCGATCACGATGAGATGACAAGAGCTTTCATCAGATTGCTTTGTGATGCGTCATATTTTTTCGTCATGCGAACTCAGTGAATACATGTTTTACGTTTCATCAGATAGCTCCGGCAGGCAATCTAATTGAAAACGTGTTTTGTTTCTCATCAGATTCCTTCATTAGCGAAGTGAAGATGTGCTTCTACGCTTCGTCGGAAGGCTTCGTCATGCAGATTCGGTGAAGACTTGTTTTACGATCCTTCAGGTTGATTAGTCACCTGTTAGCTAACGATCGTATGAAAGACATCATTTAGGCATGCACTGTGGTTCAGAGGCGTATACACTGCGGATCAGATGCTCCGCTTTCGGTCATACAAAGCTGTTTACCCTACGGCTTCCATGTAGTAGCATATCCAGTGTCTGATTGTTCCAAATATCGTACGAAGAATTTGAACAATGATTAGTGTACAGGTCTTTGCTGAGGCCGTTTGAATTCGTTAGTGTGTCGACTACGACCGGAAATCGGGAAAACTGCATTTCATACCATTATTAAACATTTTTGTTTGAAAGGTTGGACTGCCTCACAGATCAAAACAGAACTGGGTGAAATTCACACGGACTCTGCTCCATCATTGTAGTCCATTTACTTTTGAATAGTTGAAACGTGGCTGGACAAGTACTGAAGCGAAGCATGCTGTGGCCGTCCATTTGAGGTCGCCACAAAGGGAACAATTGATAAAATCCGTGATGTGATAATGGAAGACCGCAAAACCATGACTGCAGTGCCTGAGACCGCTCGGCTAATCCCGCGCGGCCCGAATAAAAATTCCTCCGACTGCGGAAATTGTAGGCATCTCAGCTGAGTGAGTGCATAATTTCCTGAACGGAGAACTGGCTTTGAACAAGCTATGTGCGAGGAGAGTGTTGCGTCTGCTCGGAATCGGCCAAAAGCGCATCCTGCACAACATTTCAACTCAATGTCTGGCGATGTTTAATCACAATCCGCAATACTTGTGGCGTCGCTTTGTGATGCTGATGAAGCGTGCATCTATCATTGCACAGCAGTCAAAACAATGGTCAAAATCTGGCGAAAGTGCACCGAAGAAGGCAAAGAACATTTCATCAGTTGGTAAGGTGAGGGCCACTATTTTTTGGGATTGGTAACGATTGATCATAGATTTGTTACAACTTCCGAGTTCAAGGATTGTAATATGCCAAACGACCGAGAGTTATGGTTTGGGCGAGAAGCGTTCAGAGAAACACAGGCAAGTGTGTCATTGGCTTTATTACATCGAAGGTACACAGTGGACCTTTTGCTGAATTCGGCGATGGAGCAGCGCAGCGAGCTTAGGTCAGCGCCAACGCGGAATGCCGGAATCTGGGACGTCGGCGTCCGGTTGCCCAGCCTTGAAGACGTAGCGGTCCTATTCACGCTGCGTGCGTTAACTGGTCCTGGTAGCCCGGAAAACGGCTGACTGCTCCCTCAAGCGCGACTCATGGATCCCACGTAGAGCGCCTAAGGGAAACAGCCGACCGCCGTCGTTTTGGTGAGCCTTAGCAGCCCCGGCCGTTCGCCCAGGGCAGCTAGTTCAGTGCCCGTAGACAGCTCTGCACCTGGGAGTCCACGAGCTCACGCCCCGGACCCGCCCTTTCGGACGGTAGCCTCCCAGAGAGCGGATACTAGCAGCCTTCTCGCTCGTCACGCCGGTGTAGCTCAAAGGTTCGACGCGCTCAGCCGCAGCAACGACGCGTCCGTTCAGCAGAGGTAGAGATAGCTTCAGCGGGCAGGTTAGCCGTCGACATCCACCGAACGAGGTGGCGCAATGGTTCGCACACTGGACTCCTATTGGGGAGGACGACGGTTCAAACCTGCGTCCGGCCAGCCTGATTTAGGTTTTCCATGATTTCCCTAAATCGCTTCAGGCAAATTCCGGGCTGGTTCCTTTGAAAAGGCACGGCCGACTTCCTTCCCCATCTTTCCCTAACCCGATGGGACCGACGACCTCGCTGTTTGGTCCCCTCCCTTGAATCAACCAACCAGCCGTCGATATCCATTAACAAAAGGTCGTTGTGATTGGCCTACAATTTAAACAATCGTCGTTCTCACCGGGTTTTAGACGCAGTCATAAGGGCGGGACTACTGCTTGCTTCGAGTCTCCGGGCTCGCTTATTAATACGTCTTTCCCCTACGCCTCTGACGCAGCTCCTCTGGAGGGGACACCTAGAGTACTCTTTGATAGTTGCAACGTTAGTTTTCCTCAGCCCGGCTGGGCACCTACACACTAGGCGCTGTTGTAACTGCAACGTATGTGTTCTTCACAGCACGTCGGTGCCTTGTGCTGGCCCGACTACATTACTTTTGTATACAGTGCCCACCGGGCCATGCCTTCTAGTGTGCGAGCGCTGTCGTAAACCTGCCTCGCAGACTCGCTTCCAAAATACCAACATCGTCCGCGCCCGCCATCCGGAGTGCCAATCGGTCCCGTAACTAATGCCTTCCTGCCATAGCTGCGTGAAAATTCCAAGAATTCCCCAAATGCACACCTATACTTATTCTTGGAGCAGCAGATTACTTGGGAAAGGCAGAACCATAATTGTGACCTATTATACTGCATTAGTGCATCGTTTGAAACTTGCGTTCGTTGAAAAAAGACGAAAGCTGGTACACAAAACTGCTTTCTTACCAGAGTAATCCCACACATGAGCTACAAAAATGGCGGAACTGTATGAACTGGCACTGAAATGATTCCTCCTCCACCCTATTGACCATACGTATCAGAGCTTAACTTCTTCCTGTTCCCTAACTTGAAACTTTTGCTTGCTAAGGAAGAAACTTCTCCAAAGGAGAAAGTGATAATCACAATCAACAAGTATTTTCCTGAGTCTGATGGAACCTAATTTCCAGTTGGGATGAATATGAGAAGTGAATGTGTTGAACGAGACGTAAGATGTTTACGAAACAAACATTTCTTCTTTTCTTTTTATCGGGCTTATCAAACACAGAGCTCCACTTTTATTTTTTTATTTTTTCTAAGAGATCTTCACTTTTCTTTTCAATTCTTGTGTGTTTTATTACTTTCAACAACTTAGACGCATGATTTGTTAAGCAGATTGTTCGATAGTTTCGTTTCCCCGAAAGTCAGATGGTATATCACTAGACTTATAAATTCTAAAAACGAAAGTGAATAGTCGTTTTGTAGCCACTTCCCCAATGATTTCAGGAATTCTGTTGGAATGTTATCTATCTCATTTGCCTTATTCGATCTTCCAAAGCTCTTTTAACTTCTGATTCTAGTACGGGATCCCCTACCTCTTCGACATGGACTCCTGTTTATTCTTCTATTACGATATGAGACGCCCTCAGTGTTCTCTTTCCACGCATCCGCTCTCTCCTGCTTCCTGAAACGACCAAGCCTCAGGCGAAACCCTGTCTCAGACGAACAGCGAAACACTGTTGCAAACATTGAATGCTGTGGTTGTTGTCTGCGACCCAGGCGGAGTGGCCGCGCGGTTCTAGGCGCTACAGTCTGGAACCGCGCGACCGCTACGGTCGCAGCTTTTAATCCTGCCTCGGGCATGGATGTGTGTGATGTCCTTAGGTTAGGTAGCTTTAAGTAGTTCTAAGTTCTAGGGAACTGATGACCTCAGCAATTAAGTCCAATAGTGCTCAGAGTCATTTGAACCATTTTTGTTGTCTGCGAGGATAAGTCTCCTGACACAGCCTTGCTGCCTGCTGTCCGTTGCCACCATGTCGGCAAGGTCTCGATTCAAATACGGAACCATTGTGTACAACGTTTTATAACACCTACTAAAAGGTGAGTCAGCAAGAGAAGTGAATTGGACACAACATTACTAATTACTACAGCAGGAAAGGGTGCTAGGCATGACGTATAAGGAACAGTGCCACCCTCTAACAGGAAACCATGCATACTGTAACCGTGGCTGCATGGTACAGCGCGTATTAGACCGGAGTATCTAACAAAGTATGATTGAATAAATGGTATCTGGCATGGAATCCAAGCTATTTCTGGACATAAGTTCATTAGATTCTTTTTGTTCCTTTCCTCTCAACGATCAATGTTTGTACACGGTGGAAAAAGTCAACCTGTATAGCCTCAGAGAACTTCAAGCTCAACCTTCATTCTTTAGCACCAGTATTCCGCTTCTATGCGCAATGATTCTTCCTGACTAGTCTGATAAACTTCAGCCTACTCATCATCACCAGTAATTTGTGATCTGATTCTATATCTGCTCCTGGGTACACCTTACAGTCCAATATATGATTTATGAATCTTTGCCTGATCACGATGTAATGTAACTGAAATCATCCTGTATCTACCGAGGTTGTCCAAGTATACCTAATCCTCTTGTGATTCTTGAACATAGTATTTGCTATTACTGGCTGAGGTTATTGTAAAACTCAATTAGTCTTTCTCTTCCTAGTGCCAAGCCCACATTCTCCCATAACCATATCTTCTGCTCCTTCCCCTACAACCACATTCCGGACCCACATGACTTTTAGATTTTCATCTCTCTTTTCGTGCTGAATTACCCATCAATATCCACATACACTTTCTCCATATCTTCAGATTGCGACGTCGGCATGTATACCTGAACCATCGTTGTCGGTTTTGGGCTGCTTTCAGTTCTCGTTAAAACAACGCTGTCACCGAATTGTTCACAGTAACTCACTCTCTGCTAACCAGAAATAACTACCTTTTTACCATTCCACTTCAGTGACCCTCACTATATCTAAATTTAGCGTTATCATTTCCCATTTCAGATTTTGTAGCTTCCCTATAACTTTCAAACTTCTGACACCTCACGCCCCAACTCGTATAACGTCACTATTTCGTTGGTATGTTTTCCTCGTGATCACCTCAACAAAGACAGCCCCTCCCGGTGATCCGAATGATGGACTGGTCAGATGACACTTTTTCAGTGCATCGTCATGCCGTTGATCATACCGCCTTCAGGTCCAAGGGCAAGAGAGGGTCCTATACCTCTGTCTGCTCCTCTATCTCTTTGACAAGGCCATTGGCTGAATGAGGTTTACTCCGTATGCTAGAGGTCTTCGGCTGCCACTGCTGATGATTTTTATTCAAAATATAAGCGGTTTGTCGGTTCGAGCCCGGACACCGCGGTTGCAACACGAAGCCTAACCTCAATGTCTACTCCCTCCAGTTCCTTCGAATGTGATCCAAGGTATGAAATGGTGTTCTTTTATTTTTTTTATTTATGTATTTGTTTATTTATTTGCCTTTTATGTGTGCAAAACACAACATACAGAAACTAAAGATGCCATTCAACACAGCCAAACGTAAAACTGCTCCCAAGGCCGTCTATATTTAAGGAACTCACTGAAATGGAGCGTTTGGCGTCATTTGCCCTTTACGGGGCGGGTCCGGCCGCCTTGGCGCAGGCCTTATTACATACGACGCCACATTGGGCGACCTGCGCGCCGGATGGGGGTGAAATGATGATGAAGACAACACAACACACAGTCCCTGAGCGGAAAAAATCTCCGACCCAGCCGGGAATCGAACCCGGGCCCGTAGGAAGACAATCCGTCAAGCTGACCACTCTTTTTTTTTTTTTTCTTTTTACTCTCATTTTGTTCGATTTTCTTCGTTGCATGTGCTCGGGGCGGACGTCATAAGACATCCATTTATGTTCATTGTTGATCGATTGACTCAGTTTTTTTATTACAGAGGGCACGTAACCCTCTGACCGAACACGCTGAGCTACCGTGCCGGCTGATTCTTTCGTTCGTTGCATCTGGTCGGGGCGGACGTCGTAAGACACCCGTTCAAGTTCCTTGTTGATCGATTAACTCAGTTTTTTTATTACAGAGGGTAGCTAACCCTCTGACCGAACACACTGAGCTACCGTGTCGGCTACCACTCAGCTATCGGGGCGGACAAGGAACTCACTAACAAAAGAAAAACGGCACCCTGCAACGGCTCGGTTGGCGCGTTTCTAGATCGGCTTTTTGCTGACTTAAAAGCAATATATAGTCCCCTGGGTACATCAGGCATGAACCTAAGTTCCTGACCCTTGATGTATCTCCTCATTTCACTTCTAGCAACCGGAAACACCTCAGACAGCCGGATTGTTCGTGAATAACGCATCCACGTAATTGGAGAAATAAGTTCTATATTTCACGTGCCACCGCAAGTTCATATTTTGCCCTTGTAGTGTGTACTAGACGTCTGTGCCGTCCTTGTTATCTGCGCAATACAGATAATACGTAGGCATCCCCTTTATCCAGTTTACGGCGTTTGTCCTGGCGGTGGAAAGTACGCTTTGTCCGGAAAATGTAGGTCGTCAGCTTTGATCACCATGTGTGCCGTATACAATAAAAGGGCCATCATTTTCTTCGTGAGAATCCAACAGTCGATTGGCTTGCCACAAACCAAACGATGCTCGTCGGAGATGGCGACTGCGCATTGGGGGCACATTGGCGTGTTGACCAGGTGAATAAAGTGCACAAGGGTTTGTGAAGTTGCCGTTAACCACTATATACCACAACGCAAGTACCTCTGTAGGAAATGAACTGCTCTCTATATTCTCTGCCAGTGTATCGATGGGTACTTTTGTCCGGCCATATTGCGAGGTGGTTGTTGAAGGAAGCTTCGATATACGTCTTTCGTAATGGGCAACCTGGTCTCCGACAAAGTGTCCTGTAATCGAAGAAGACATCCCGTAGATGTACAAGTGGTGCCGTGATGTGGACGAGTGGACGGAGTGAGGGGAGGCCACCACATTGATCACAGCGCCCATTAAAGTGACTACTCAGTTCTACAAAAGCCTTGCATGCTATTAAGAAATATTACGCACGCCCTGTTCCTCACGTTTATGGGCGCGATGCCGCCTCCTCTCGGTGGCAGCGTCAAGGCATCGCAGCGGAGGGAAGTCACCACTTTCTCAACGTCCGAAGACCCACTGTAACCTAGACGCCACCGTGGTGGGCAACGGCAGTATGTGTGCCAAGTGTTCTATTTTTAGTGCCAAATAGAAGCTGACATAATGTGAGCGGTGGAACATATCCGTGGCACGCAGTGCGTGTTGTCGTACTAATGTGCGTATCTGTCGCAGCAGCCGTCGATAATTATCGGTCGCTGTACGTCGCATTTTTCCATGGAACAACACTCCCAAACACTTGAGATTGGGTATCTCGGGCACTGCTGTCCTTGGTGGCAGCTCTCTGCCCACTTGCATACATCGGTCATCGGTAGGTTTGTGACACTACCCGACACCTTCCATATTGCTAAACGCGTCCCACTACCTCCTGGACTTCTTCTCCTGACTTTACCATAAAACAACGTTGGCGGCATGTGCGCGTCATTGGAAAGATCAGCCCATAGTTGGACGCTTTCAAGGCTCCATCGGAGGCCGTGTAATGCACGTTCAAGAGCGACTGCAAATAAGATGGCTGAAGGGGGATGATCTTCCGCACAGAGCACTGGATAGTAACGGGTTTTGAGCTAACACCTTTCCGCAAGGCTCTCGAGTGAGCACCATACATCAACCGCAAGATCGTGTCGACAAATGTAAGAGTGATTTCCATCCGTTCCATGACCGCGCGTAGCAACACATTGTCCACTCGTTCGAAAGCGTGATCGAAATCCAGTAGTCCTCAAGATCTACATGCCGACATCAGTGTTATGACATCCCCGCATGCCCCTAGCATCGTCTGTATGTTGCTCTTTCCACCTAGGTAGATTTAATCCAAATGTATTTTGTGCTTCGTGGACTCTTGACGGCAGGCACAAAAAATACACGCAATTATATTGCTCCCTCCTACGTATACCTCGCGAAGAGACCATGAGGATAAAATCAGAGAGATTAGAGCCCACACAGGGGCATACCGACAATCCTTCTTTCCTCGAACAATACGAGACTGGAATACAAGGGTGAACCGATAGAGGTACTCAATGTACCCTCCGCCACACACCGTCAGGTGGCTTGCGGAGTATGGATGTAGATGTAGAAGTAGATGTTGATTTTGTTGTCTCCGTTCAATAGTGTCAAAGGCCGATAGTATTGTAGGCTACGACTACAACTTCGTTTTGGAACGTGTGTCGTGATACCCTCTGTGAATTCGTTAGGGACCCGTAAGGAAGGTATTAAGAGTTCTTTGTACATCTGTACCCACGTCGGTCCCATCAGAGGAGCAAAGGTACGGTGGTACCCAAGAGGGAATCCATCCGGTCCAGGAGACTTTGTTTAACGCACCACGCTTTAGGGCAACGTCCAAATCATCTAAGATGATTTCAGCCATGAGGCCGTCCACTGCAGCGGGATGCTCAGCCGCTGGCATTTTTCGAAGCACGCCTGCGAATCCTGCTCTGTCTAGGCTGTCGTTCGCATAGAAACTGCGACAGTGATGAGCAAAAGCATGTGTAGTCTCCTGTAAAATGGTCCGCGATCCATCGCCCATTTCGATAGCCCATACATGTGTACGACGCCGCTGCCTTCTTCCTCTCACCATGCAGTGTAATGACGGTCTTTCGTTGTGAAATCCATCGAGCATCCTCGCACGTACTTTAACTCGTTCCATCTCCACTGCCGTAAGACGCAGCAGTTGTGCTTTGATACTCTGAACAGCCTGCTGACGATCGAGAGACAGTGATTGCGTCGCCAACTCAGGTAGGTCTGTGAAATAATATTCAGAATTCACTCATTGCAAATGTGACTTATCTTGCCCATATGGTGTGAACGTTCTGCGTATAGCCATTTTGAAACGGCAGAGCTACCATTTAAGCGTTGAATAGCACGCACATTGACGCCCCGACATTGGCGCTATGTGTCTTCAACCACCCGGAAACAGTTCTCATCCCGCAGGTGGGTAACGTTGAGCACCTACACCGCGGCTGAACTCACTTTCGCGCGCCTTAATTAGACAACGTGGTTTGTCACAGAAGTCCTGACTGCCGTAAAATTTTTTAAAGAATTCACGTTCTGTGAAAGCACAGCCCGACGCTGGATGTGATACCACATGGAAACTGTTCGGTGAACAGCGTTGTCGGACCGAAAGCGGAGCAGCCGATCAGCAGCGTGTATGCAGCGGAACTGAAGTGTGTGCACCAAACGTTCGAACTGGTGATGACATCTTTCGTGCGGACTGTCAGACTAATCAGTCTAAAGAAACCTGAAAGAAGTCCTGACTGCATGTTTGTAACTAAGCCATGGAGCATAGAAAAACCTCTTCGGCCGTTTCGCTAACGAAGGTATCTCATGATATGCCAAACACGTTTTCACCTAGACTGGATGACGGACTAATGTGATGAAAAGTAAAACAGGTATTCACCGAGTGCATGTAACAAAAAAAAAATCCGATGCAATGTAAGAAACATCTTCACCGAGTTCACATGACGAAGCAGTCTGACGGAAAGTAAAGTATTTGTCATCTCATCGTACTCGAAACATAAAGTTTCACTTATCTATTACCTAAATTAAGCCTATGTATTTAAAAAAAATTCACACACTTCTTTTGTATTGCTGTCGTCCTCCTATTGTGCAAGCTGCCCTTCACTTCGTGAACAATTAAATGTCCTGAAGCACTTCCTTCTACGAGGGCACTTGAAAATGCAAATTACACGTCACGGCAGGCCAAGTTCCTTTTAATGAATGCTAACTTACAAATCAAAGTAACACAGATACACGGCACAATTTTTCAACCCAGTCAGCAAACAGCTGTAAACAGCGGAACATTGTACCAATCGTTCAATTCCTCGGTGATAGAAATGCACCCTTTGGTCACAGAGTTATTCGAGAACCGCTGTGTGAACGGCCACATTGTTGGTAAATCTCATTCACCGCCACAGGTGTTCTTTGAGCTCGGCAACAAAACAAGAATTTGCAAAATGTATGGTGCAAGATCAGGACCTTCCGATAAGGATTATGCAACTCTTTACGGCACCATTTTACTACGGTTGGACGCGAAAATACATTTGGGCCGCGTACCGACAGTATTTCACTCGAATAGGTGTACAGTCGTACTGTCCCCGCAAACTTCAGTTTTTGAGTACGTTTGTCCGCAGCTCGTGGTCATGCGGTAGCGTTCTCGCTTCCCACGCCCGGGTTGCCGGGTTCGATTCCCGGCGGGGTCAGGGATTTTCTCTGCCTCGTGATGACTGGGTGTTGTGTGCTGTCCTTAGGTTAGTTAGGTTTAAGTAGTTCTAAGTTCTAGGGGACTGATGACCATAGATGTTAAGTCCCATAGTGCTCAGAGCCATTTGAACCATTTTTTTTTAGTACGTTTGTCGTGACCGTGTCATTACACTCTGATGCATATGTTCTCCGTACCGCAGCAGAACTGTGTCTGCAGGAAATCGGAAATATGTACCGTCTTTCGACAGTCTGTCACTCTAGTTGCGCAATGGTCTTATCGCGGAACAACATTGATCTTAGCGTGGGTCAACAAGTGTGACTCATTTTCTACAGTTGTTATGTATTACCGTCATAACGTTTCCCTAAAAGTTAGCGTAAACCTATATGGCCGGTTTTCTCTGTAAAATAGTAAAACGAATGCTCCCATTTTCACCCATTTGCAACCGATTCCTCAATCAGGAACATCTATTTTTCCTATCTTTATTTATCGTACTTTATTACGTTCATCTCTCTCTTTTTCACCTTCCCTCTCATGTCCGTTGCTGCTAGCCATTATATTTTACGTCTACCTTTTTGATTTTGTCTTTCTTGTACTTCTTATGAAGTAATTACTAAGAGATTCATAATGCTGTCTCTTACATATCATTTATAACTTACTTAACGTAATTAATGTGTTAAAATTATGTAGAGCGCCTAGCTAGATGCAAGTGTGGCCTAACGACCCTAATCTTTGTTGGCTGAATAAATGAATGATTAAATAAAAGACGTCTTCACTGTCTTAGCATGACGAAGAAGTTTGACAAAACGCAAATATGTTTTCGCCTAGTTCGCCTGACGAACAATCTGACGAAACTCAAAACACTGTAAGCTGCATATCATTGTACGCATCTATCTGTAGTGAGCCGAAAGCACCGTTTTTGCTTCTTTAGCGCGCGATAACTCCTGTTTCCGTGGAAATCCAAAAAGTGGTGGCATGCCCCGATATAGGAAGATGGAGAAGGGCTGGCTCGTCGCAACACAGGACGGAAAGTTATGTTAAAAGTTTTGTCTAACCGACAAAAAGGCAATCATTTGATATTGCGTACATGTGCCACGCAACACTGCAGCGTTTCATTTCACAATTTAAGACAGTTCTCGCGTGTTACAACTCGTAGGGGTATACCTCTGCCATGCAGCGCTGTGGAACAGTGAATCGTATCTTACGAATTTACTATGAAGATACTGTGTTGAGTACTATACACGGACTGTGATTGTGCCATTCATATGTTTAGAAAAGAGTTGATTATCACGTTAGGAAGAATTTGATATTTCTTACAAAAATGATCGACAGATGTGTGCTGCGGTGCTGTGGAAGTGGTACCGATTTAGATTAGTGTGTGAACAATGCATACATGTGAACGAGCAATTTTGAGAAGAGATACTGTCAGAACGTTATTACCTTAATTGCTATAGCTGCACACATTCCCGCTGTGTCGTTATTTTGTACCCTGCTGGTACATTCCAGCGTTTCTACGAACAATATGGACACGGAGAAAGGAGCAGCGAGGTCTGAAGCTTCACGTAGGTCATTCAGACCGCCGTCAGTAAACCATCTTCCCCATCGCCAATTTTTTCCATATGTTCTTCCAGTCTGACCCCTTACAGCACAATTTCACCAATTACGTGTGATGGCGCGTTCTGGTAAAATGTAAAACAGGTCTTCCTCGAGTTTGCCCACAAAAAATATCTCGTTATTTGGTATAAGAGTGTAAGACAAACTACAAGTGAGGAAACCGATCAGAAGACTGCAAAGTTATATTACTTTAAGGTCGTAAAAGGAGTCAGTTCCCTCGCATCACCTTACAGAAGCGGAATATCTTGAAAATTTTGTACTTAGATGACTGGCGAATATACACAGTGAATTCATTCAGCTTCAGGACGAAAGAAGAAAGATTAAAGTTTGTCGTCTCATCCACCTCGTTAGAAGTGGAGCACTGTCGGATTTAATAAAGATGGGGGCGGTTATGTACCTGAACTTTGGCCCTCTTGAACAGGTCAGTTCTAATATCCCTTTTACAAGCCAGAGGAAACGGAATAGTAATTATTTGATCAGGATCCCATTAACTGAGATCTCAGAAACATCGAAGTATGTGCGACGATCATCGGTCTCCCAGGGAGCTGTTGCAAATAATGCAAGTAATGAAATACTTCTTCTGTCGGTAGCTTTAGGTGGATGCAGCGGATTTTCTCGAATCGAAAGATAGTGCCGTCCTTGGACAAATTAAATACTAAGCTGAAGTTTCTTGGTCCTGCCGGATTCAGAGAGATCGTCGTGTCATAGCAGAAAAGTTACTTGCCATTACTTTACACAATTGGTTTGCGTACTGGTTCTCCCAAGTGTGAACGCAAAATGGAGGGCAGATTTTAACTGTAGAGGTGACTGGACCTGTGTGTCGCCTGTAGATGAGAAAGCAGCACAACCACGTCGATCGCTGGCTAATAGCTATCTAATTCATTCAGCATTCGCAAATATGGAAAGTGGTCGCTGATCCTGGTGGAGGGAATAAACCTTCCTATGGGACAAATTACCTTTGCTTAATGGCACTGATCAGAGATCAGCATTTATCAATTTTATATCCTCCAGCTCAGCTCTTCAACGAATCTTAGCTCAGTCGTTAACTCTCATCCGAACAGTATACAGGCAGGCTTGGTTAAAGAATTTGAGATGGACTCTTGACAAATATATTTGGTTACTATTTATCCTGGATGTTAAGAAAATTATCACATATTTTTAGAGGTGGTAGTAAGTGTTGTGGCGGCTGTGCCCTCTTGTAATATTTTGTTGTTCCTGGCTGGATGAGGAGAGGGTGGTGTGATAGGTGGTTGGTCGGTTTCCTCTCACTACAACACAAAATGCACACGTGGTTAAAATACACTTTATTACAGGAACCAATTGAGAACTTCACTTCAGTGATGTCCAAGGTGAAGGAAATTCTGTGGTTAACAGCAATCAAATATCATGTACTAATTCTTGAATCTTGTCTTTGTCCATAACACAACTATATACTGTACAACAGGGCTTAACAACTGGCCGGTTTTGAGTGCGAGTACTCGCGTCTGCTCAGGCACGTGCTCGTGAGCAGGTGCAAGGTCGCGGAGTAGGGAGGGCGGGAAGGGAGGGGAAATGCGCGCGCACGTTTGAATGTGGTCTCGCATTCTTAGCAGATTTAACTAGCCATCCGAATGCTTTGAACATTTTACTACAAGGTAAAGATCTGCTAATTACTCATTTCATAGATCGAATACGAGCTTTTAAAATGAAATAGACACTTTGGGTGAGTCAGCTGGAAACAGGAAACCTAGCTCATATTCCTAAATTATCATCCATGCAAGATGTTCACAAAGACTGTGAACGTTATTCACATAGTTTAGTTGATCGGCGCTTTCAAGATCTGACAGCACTAGACAGTGATTTTGATCTGTTCTCTCCATATTCAGCGAATATTTAAGAGATTCGTCCTGAGCGGCAGCAAGAAATTATTGACCAGCAGTGTGACAGAGAATACAGAGACAAATTTCAGAACAAGAAAAACATTTTGGAATTCTACAGACACTTCCCTCAGGATAGATTTCCTCGTTTGCACAAACTGGCGGCTACAATAATATCAATGTTCGGTTCCACGTATGTTTGTGAACAACTGTTCTCTGCAATGAAATGTAACAAGACGCGCCTGAGAAACGCATTGTCTGATCGAAATTTAAACTGCACGCTGCGCCTAAAATGCACAAGAACAATTACTCCGAACATAGACCCAATTGTAAAGGGCAAATTAGTACAAGCTAACCGAGAATCCCACACTTCAGTGACACCTTTTATTGTGTAACAGTTAACAAATTAATGCGAATGTAGAGGCATACACTAAGCTAATAAAATTATGTGGCATGTGTACATTCTCCTTTATTTGTTTCATTTGTCGCAGTAATAATTCGTGAGTGATATCCCTGCAGGTGGCCGCAGATTTACATTGACTGGCGGCAGCTGTTGTGTGCCCCACGTGACTCTCCCCACTCTCCGCTCTGGTCCGGTAGTGGGGGTAGCGTGCTCGCGCTGCTCCGTGCTCGCGCCTTGCTGCTCACAGCTTGCTACGCGAGCACGTATGTTGTGAAGTCCTGCTGTACAATGACTAATGTTCCCTTACAGTTAGCTAAGGTGCGAAGCGACGACTCTGTGGAAGACTAGAGTGCAGCGCAAAGTATTGAGGTGCAATGCGAAACGAGTCCCGGTGCGGCGTACTGAGGCTCTGAGATTGAGAGTTTGAGACAGCTCGGTCGTCGGCGGCTGCCTACATGCACGCAGCTAAGGGTGGATTATCGGCGCGTATCCTCGGGACGTTTCTTGGTCTTCTCTTGTCACAGGTGCGCTTAGTTCAGTTAACAAAACACAGAATGGTCCCATTGCTTCTAATGTATGCTCTGATCTTTCGCAGACCGGGGGATACTGTTTACATTAACAACACTAACACATGTTTACTGCCCTTGTCTCCATGGATAATAACACAGGGAGACGTCCTCCTTTGGTTACTGCTTTCTGTAGGTCGCTCGTAATATCAGAAAGCTTGCAGTGATGAGATATGTTTCACAGTAGTGGATATGAAAAAGTGCTCATTCATTCATTCATTTTAAAGCCCATGTTTACGGGTCATTCCTTTTTTGTTTCTGCCATAAGATTGCGTTGGTGAACAAGTTAGTAGCGTTTCCAGAATGAGATTTTCACTCTGCAGTGGAGTGTGCGCTGATATGAAACTTCCTGGCAGATTAAAACTGTGTGCCCGACCGAGACTCGAACTCGGGACCTTTGCCTTTCGCGGTAGAGCACTTGCCCGCGAAAGGCAAAGGTCCCGAGTTTGAGTCTCGGTCGGGCACACAGTTTTAATCTGCCAGGAAGTTTCAAGTTCGTAGCGTTTTTCCATGAGTTTAATAAGCACAACAGATACACATAACAGAGAATTTAGTCATCAATAATATATTCTCTTTCACTATTTGCAACAGCCTGCCAATGCCGGGATAACTTTTCGATTCCATGACTGTATAAATCACGTGGTTTTGTAAGCCGAATAACTCGTCGAGCCACGTTCGGAGAGCATTTTCATCATGAATGGAAGTGCCTTGAAGGTTGTTCGATAGAGAAGGGAAAAGGTGAAAGACTTAGAGCTCAAGATCATGTGAATAAGGTGGCTGCAAAGTGACCTTCCAACGTGACTCCTGTATAGTGCTTATTGTCAGTCTAGCACAGTGGTTCCCAACCAGGGGGTTTTTACACATGAGGGGTAAAAAGAAATTTTCTGACGGGTAAAAACTAAAAGATTCGATACTGTTTCAGTCACCAAACTAAATTAATTTCAATTACTATTATGACAACTGGGCAAGACTCTAATAGTGATTATGTAAGCTATCAATAATATTCATTATATATCAACAATCTTTTTTTCTCACTAGCATTAATTCTGTAGAGGTTACAGGTTCCTCACATATTCACCCTTTACACACATATGTTGTGCTTCGTCCCTTACATCGCTGATTATAAAAGTAAGACATATATCTAACAAATGCTAAATCTCTCAAGAAAATGTTTTCTCCAAGTCGTACATAGTACCTAAAGTAGTCCAGAATTGCTTCATTACTCGTTTCGAGAGATATAAATAAATTAACTGACACATGATAGAGCAGTAGCTACATAATGGCTTCTATGGTGCTGTACACAGTGTTATTATAATGATTTTTATTATTAATATTACTCTTACTATTGGTGGCTGTAGTCAGACGTGAAGCATTAAGTCTGAAGTCTACCGATTTCTGCCAGTTCCGTAGTAAGGAATGCAGCAAGCAAGTGATTTGTTAATAGTTAGTAGAGTACACATATTTGAACTTGGTTGATTTTATATGGAATTATAGTGTGTAGGTGAAACAAGTGCCAAATTGGAGACGAATAACGTAGGGATTTTTTATTTTTTTATTTTTATTTCTTAAACGAGTTTCTACCTTCAAGGCGTATAGCTAGGTTTCTCACGGGAGCAGGAGCTTTGCGTAGCACTTGGGATGCACCACACACACACACACACACACACACACACACACATGTTTCAAGAAAAGTCTCTCATTCTACATTTTATTTAGGTGATAAAATGGGGGTACCGAGTGGGGGGGGGGGGGGAGAGCAACAAAAAAATGGTTCAAATGGCTCTGAGCACTATGGGACTCAACTGCTGAGGTCATTAGTCCCCTAGAACTTAGAACTAGTTAAACCTAACTAACCTAAGGACATCACACACATCCATGCCCGAGGCAGGATTCGAACCTGCGACCGTAGCAGTCTCGCGGTTCCAGACTGCAGCGCCAGAACCGCGCGGCCACTTCGGCCGGCGAAGAGCAACAGACGGCAGGGACGGGAGGGGGGGCGGCCGTCTAATGTCTAATTGCACTTAGGGGTAATTTCTGATATGTACTTGAAAACAACAAAAAATTGATTACGTAATAATATTGTGAGGTGATAATTCAAACTCTATGAATATACCCTGCAATGTCAGCAGCTCTATTTGATTGTTCGCACACACTGTCACGAACCCGCTTTGAAAAGGCGGTCTAAGAAAGGTTGGGAACCAATAGCCAAGCAGAATACGGGAAGGCGTTGTCGTGGAATAGCATCACTTAACGCAGTCTTCCTGGTCTTGTTCTTGGACTGTGTCTGGACGTCTCACTTGTTGACAATAAATGTCAGCAGCGAGGGTTACATCTCGCGGAAGCAATTCGTAGTACACCATACCGGCGCTGTTCCACCAGATTAGATTAGATTAGATTAGATTCAGTTTTCGTTCCATAGGCCCAAGACTAACATGATTCTCGTGGGTGTGGAACATCTCAGAAAGTACAACATAAAAAACACAGAACATTTGAATATACACACAACAAAAAAAAGTTTTATATCCCAGCGGTTCGCAGAACTCCTGAAGATAGAAGTTGACCTTGAATATTGTATCACAGACACAGTCCCTTTGACTGTTCAGAGATGTTACTAAACCCGCCCAAAGATGTAAACAACCATGCTTGAGCAGTGCCTATTAGACGGGGTCCGACAGCCGATCAGTTCCACTCGTTCCACCAGGAAGGAGGTACACGGCTCGTGTTGTCTGTAGATCAACCATGCATGGATGGTCATTACTGTGGTTAGATTGCATCCGCATTGTTACTTTGTGCCAGGAAGGGCTCTCAACAAGCGAAGTGTCCAGGAGTCTCGGAGTGAACCAAAGCGATGTTGTTCGGACATGGAGGAGAAACAGAGGGACAGGAACTGACGATGACATCCCTCGTTCAGTCTGTCCAAGGGTTACTACTGCAGTGGATGACTGCTACCTATGGATTATGGCTCGGAGGAACCCTGACAGCAACGTCACCTTGTTGAATAATGCTTTTCGTGCAGCCACAGAACGTCGTGTTACGACTCAAACTGAGCGAAATAGGGTGCATGATGTACAGCTTCACTCCCGACGTTCATGGCGAGGTCCATCTTTGCCTTCATATACCTTCAACCAGACAATCGTCGGAGACGTGTTTGGAGGAAACCCGGTCAGGCTGAACGCCTTAGACACACTGTTCAGCGAGTGCAACAAGGTGGAGGTTCCCTGCTATTTTGGGGTGGTCTTATGTGGGGCCTACGTACGCCGCTGGTAGTCATGGAAGGCGCCGTAACGGCTGTACGGTACGTGAATGTCACCGTTCGATCGATAGTGCAACCATATCGGCAGCATATTGGCGAGGCATTCGTCTTCATGGACGACAATTCGCTCCCCCATCGTGCGCATCATGTGAATGACTTCCTTCAGGATAACGACATCACTCGACTAGAGTGGCCAGCATGTTCTCCAGACGTGAACCGTATCGAACATGCGTGGGATGGGTTGTAAAGGGCTATTTATGGAGTGGCCAGCATGTTCTCCAGACGTGAACCCTATCGACAATGCGTGGGATAGGTTGTAAAGGGCTATTTATGGACGACGTGATCCATCAACCACTCTGAGGGATCCACGCCGAATCGCCGTTGAGGAATGGGACAACATAACTAACAGCGCCTTGATGAACTTTTGGGGAGTATGCAACGACGAATACAGGCATGTATCAATACAAGTGGACGTGCTACTGAGTATTAGAGGTACCGGTATGTATAGTAAACTGGACCACCGTCTCTGAAGGTCTCGCTGTATGGTGGTACAACATGCAATGTGTGGTTTTCATGAGCAATAAAAAGGGCGGAAGTGATGTTTACGTTAATCTCTTTTCCAAGTTTCTGTATAGGTACCGGAACTCTCGGAACTGGGAAGATGAAAAACTTTTTTTGATATGTGTAATACTCACTTCCCTGATCACTTGTAAGGAGATTGTCAAAATACACGAAAACATCACAGCAAACTGAAACTGCCAATATTACACAGTCAGAATGAAACACTGTTATGCGCTTTAAATCAATTTATCATACGCAAAATACCTAATCTCCACTGTTGCGACCACGTGCTGTCAAAACTGAAATTTAACAGGCACTTTTACTTAAGCTGGTCTAAAGGCCCCCGTTAAGAAATTCGTTTATAGAGTATAAGGAGCTGCCTTTAAGCTATGCTTTATCTGAAACCAAGTTTTTAATTGTGGCTGGCAATTTTTTGAAAATGTATGTTCCTGAATACTGGCCTCTTTTTGGACCAAGGTAGTTCTTATTCCTGGCACAGATTGTATGAAATGAGCTAATGGTTAGAAAACTTTCATTAAGGAATAAATATACTGAGAAGGGATGCCCAATACCTTGAACTGGGCTTATTACACGCTTTTGCAGTGTAAAGATGTTTACTCGGTTTGACGAATTAGTTCGAAATATGATCATTTACGACGTTATAGAATGAAGGTAAGCAAAGTATGCAAGTTTTTGTGTTGATATCTGACGCAGTTCACTTTGGAAATACAGACTTTTTAGACGCTTCAGTAATTTTGAGTATTACCTTCCCAACTGAGTTTGTTATCGAGTTGTAATCCCAGAAATGTACTACTGTCACCGTTTGCCATCTACATGTCTTCATATGTTATACACGTACTGGAAGGAAACCTTTTACAAGTTCTGCCTGCATATAGTGGGTTTTTCAAAGTTTATGACAGGGAATTAACACGTAAAGTGCCCTCCGCCACACACCGTTGGGTGGCTTGCGGAGTATAAATGTAGATGTAGATGTAGATGTATTAATGTCTGTGAAAATCTGAGTAGCGGCCATTTCTAAATCTTTATTTGCCTTTTTTTTTTTTTTTTTGGCAATGTTCGTATCATCTGCATTCAGAACACACTTAGCATTTGGCAATGTAACACGCGAGAGGTCATTAATGTACACAACAAAAAACAATGAACCCGATATGGAATCTTGGGGAAGAACACATGTAATTAATTTCCTCTCATATGAAGGCTGACTGCTTAGTCCATAGGTATTTCGCAAGGAAACCCCTTGTTTCCTGTTAGTTACTTAAGACTCGACCCAGATGCCAAACATTATGTCTTGTGGATGTGCGCAAGTCTTTGTACGGAGAGCTCCTTCTTTGTTTGGGCTCAGCCATTCATTTATTTTTCTCTTTTTTTCATTTTTATTTTTTATTTATTTATTTTTTTATTCATCACTCTTCTGATTGGATTGATGCGACCCACCACTAATTTCTCTCCTGCGCCAACCTCTTCACATCGGAGTAGTAATCTACGTCCTCAATTATCTGCTGTATGTATTTCTGCTCCCTCTAGTACCATGGAAGACATTCCCTGATGTCTTAACAGACGTCCTGTCGTCCTGTCAGTTCTTCTTCCCAGTGCTTACCACATATTCCTTTCCTCTCTGTTTCTGTGCTCAACCTCTTCATTGCTTACGTTATCAGTCACCTTAACTTTCAACATTCGTCTGTAGCACCACATCTCAAATGCTTGGATTCTTTCCTGTTCCGGTTTTCCCACAGTCCATGTTTCACTACTATACAATGCTGTGCTTCAAAAGTACATTCTCAGGAATTTCTTACTCAAATTAAGTCCTATGTTTGATACTAGTAGACTTCTCTTGGCCAGGAATGCCCTTTTTGCCAGTGCTAGTCTACTTCTTATGTCCTCCTTCTCCTTCCGTGTTTGGTTATTTTGCTGCATAGGTAATACAATTCCTCAGACTTACCTAATTCTTGACTATAAATCCCTATGTTAAGTGTCGCTTTTCTCATTTCTGCTACACGTCTTTCTTCGTTTTATCTCTATCCATATTCTGTACTCATCGGACAGTTCATTCCATTCAGTAGATCCTGTATGAAACCTGGTTCAGCAGGACAGAGCGGATAAGGTTGTGGTTGTGGAGGGGGCCGTATTCAGTTACTGTTAGGTGCGTAAAACCCACAAACCTTTATTTTCCTAAGAACCTCTTAATTACACATTGCCTTAAAAGGATCAAATTAAAACAATACGGCTGAAGGCCTAGTTAAGAAAACTTGCGGTACCTCCTGGGCTGAAGGCCCTAAACCACACAAAAAACAAGAACGGCTGAAGGCCTGAATACAAGTTATAAAAATTACTTTAAAGAATACACGTGGCTGAAGGTCTTACTTAAAAAAATATTTCACGTAAATACTCGGCTGAAAGCCACACACAATATATTGAACAACTCAAGGCTTAGTGCCTGGATAATAAGAATTTCAGATAGAGCAAATAAAAAAAAGTAGTTTTAAACAAATCAGTTTTCAAATTTTTAATTTAAGACGGTTGAACGCCTTATCTTAAAAATATTTCACGTAAATTCTCGGCTGAAGGCCACACGCTGGACACTGAACAACTCAGGACTTAGGGAAGAATTTCAGATAGAACAAACTTTCTAAATTTTTGTTATTAAACAAATCAATATTCAAACTTTAATTTAAGTCGGCTAAAGGCCTTATCTTAAAATTAAACTAAATAGACGACTGAAAGTCTCACACAGTACATCAGACTAAAATGAAAATCACAATCTAAAACCAACAGAACAGTGGTCCTCAAAGATGTTCCAAGGGTCGGCCTGAGGAGGTAGCTCTGACAAAGGTGAGGTGAGACAAGCAGCGAAGAGTAAGGTTAAATAATCGGATGGCAATCCTACCCAGGGACGGCTGAAGGACCGACCAACAACCTTAATCAATTCCCTTCCGCCCGACCAACAGTACGACAACCGAAAATATCGGCGGAGGACAAAGATAACAGCTGCACTATGTTTTCAAAATTGGCGTCTTAAAACAGCCAAGACACAATAACCACTCTTAAGAAAAAAATATGAACAACCAACTAAAACGCTGTCAAACTACACCCCAGGCCGGACAGCATCAACATAGTGAGGAAAAACACACTGCCAGAAAACTATGCTAACGACCAGGGCAGGTAAGTGGGGCGTTAACGACCATAAGGCAGAAAATACCGCTGGTGCACATCATTGATAAGTAACGACCAATTTCATAGTTAAAGACCACATAAGAAGACAGCTGCAAAATTTCGCTGACTCTAACACACCATACGTTGCTGCTTGCGGGAACGGCCCAGAAAGCAAAAACCGGCAATGAACGAAGAGATGTCACAGCAGTTGAGGTTTCATAACAGGTTAACTGATCACTCGACTTCAGTGTCTAGGTTCGGTGGGCAACGAACTCTGTAGCTCTCGCAGCTAGCGCCACACAATCCGACCACACGTGCATGCCGCCAGCGGTCCCGGCCTGACCCTGCGCAGCGGATACGTCCTCGCTGCTCTGTCCCAACCGACCGACTGCCACACACGCCACCAGACGGAAATATAGCGATCAGACCAAAGATGGTACAGCAGTACTAGTATCGATAAGTGCTGGTGCTGCCATTGGCAGAGGCAAGTCAGCAACTCGTTATTGTAGTAACTCAGGGAGAAATAAGACGCCACTTGATTGTGACAAAATGCCAAAGAACAAAGGGCATCAATGCGAGCCGGCCACAGCTCACTGTAATTCTTCCTCTCACTCAGGATAGGAACGTCTTCAGCGACTCTTATCATGGATATCCTTTCAGCTTGAATTTTAATCCCTCTACTGAACCTTTCTTTTATTTACATCATTGCTTCTTCGATATAATGATTAAACAGCAGGGGTGATGGACTACATTCCTGTCTTACACCCTTTTCAATCCGAGTACTTCGTTCTCGGCCGTTCACTCTTATAATTCCATCTTGGCTCTTGTACCTACTGTATATTATCCGTCTCTCCCTATAGCTTATACTTATTTCTCTCAGAATTTCGAACATCTTCGCCATTTTACATTATTAAACGCTTTTTACAGATCGACAGAATTTCCATATGTTATAAAGACAACTTGGCTCGTCACCAGTAACGATACATGATAGGAATGTTGCAAGTTCATTAGACGGACTTTTGTGGCTGCCGTACAGAAGTTTTTTTTTATGTATAATACCGCTGTTAACAAGATTATTCCGTCGACACTGTGGCCTAGTATATACCATATTTTAAATATGTGCGACAACGTTAAGACGATTTTTTTGTTTACCTTTTAACGATTCCACTATAGCTTCATTATGTCAGAACATGTTTTGAAACAGATCCGAAGACGGTCATCGCTGAGTGAAACTGAGTGCCCAAGGACCAAATATTTTGTGATCATAGATGGAAATAAAATTATTTTTTTTTCTATAGTTACTTTACACACCGCTATGTTTATGGCCAAAATCCACAGCCCTCTAGTGACGGAGGTCGCAGGATTGCAACTTGCGTCAGCAAAACAGCAGTCCGACCGAATAATATACATGTTAAGTAATACCCCAACCGACAGTGAGAAAAGAATAAAAATTTCGGAGGCATTGCTTTTTAGCACGCCCTCGTACAAAAGAAAAAGCCGAATTTGAAATTAAAGAAACTACATAATGTATGCAGTATAAAAAGAGTATACAATAAGGCATATCGCAGAACTTTATGTTGACTGTGGCGGTGCTCTTCTTTCGGCAGCAGGATGTATGCTTTGCTGGTCATATTTGCATGACGACGTCCACATGGCTCATACGGCACAACACTGCACTTCGAGCTTACGGAGCATTTCTAGTTAACGAAGACTCTCGCGGTGCAGGTAGGACGTGACGTATCAGTTAGTCTGACAGATTTTTCTATGGGAAGAGTTGCCGTGGTAGCAGGAAGAGGTCCAGGTTTGTGAGTGCTATCTGGAGGCTGCTGTACGGGCCTGAAAGACGCCAGGCGAGTGGTTGTGCCTGGATGGTGGCGGCCCCTCGCGGTATTTGTTTTGTACCTCTTGCTTCGCACAAGACAGAAAACACACGTTTAACTGTTTTGTTCGTTACCTATATGCCTGACGTAGCTCGTAAACTACTGACACAAGAAACACTGCATTGTATCTCCTCTAGTAAATTACATGTGTCTATCTTTCATTCTGTATTTCAATTACGAGGGTGAGTCACATGAAAACCTTAAATATTTTCTAAATATTATTTATTGTGCAGAAGTGGTACAAAGCTGCAGCACTTTTCAATATAATCTCCCACACGCTCAATGCAAGTCCTCCAGCGCTTACAAAGTGCATAAATTCCTTTAGAAAAACATTCTTTTGGTAGTCCGCGCAGCCACTCATGCACCGCGTGGCGTACCTCTTCATCAGAACGGAACTTCTTTCCTCCCATTGCGTCTTTGAGTGGTCCAAACATATGGAAATCACTTGGGGCAAGGTGTGGTGAGTATGGTGGATGAGGAAGACATTCAAAATGCAGGTCTGTGATTGTTGCAACTATTGTACGGGCAGTGTGGGGCCTTGCATTGTCATCTTGCAAAAGCACACCTACTGACAGCAATCCACATCGCTTTGGTTTGATTGCAGGCCGCAGATGATTCTTTAGGAGATCTGTGTACGATGAACTGGTGACAGTAGTCCCTTTAGGCAAATAATACTCCAAAATGACACCTTTTTGGGCCCAAAAGAGAGTCAGCATAACCTACCCTGTTGAAGGTTCTGTTCGAAACTTCTTTGGTGTTGTTCTTGAGTTTCTCCCGGCGTATTTGATAATCAAAATATCCACGGGTGTACTGCCGATCTACAGTGTCCAACGGGCACAATATTTCGGCGATCATACATGTCGCCATCATCAGGTGAACTGACGGGCTGAGCTCCTGTGCCACCACCCTTCACAGAGGAATGGGGTACTTAAAACTCTAGTACATAGGACGCGCACTACCTCTGAAGCAGAGAGTCTACCCCAGGAATTGGAACATCTGAGGACTGTATTTCGAAAAAATGGGTACTCAGAGTGGCAGATTCAACGTGCTCTCCGCCCAACCACTACAGCACAACCTGTGGAGATGGATGAAATCCATGGGAGGAGGTAGGCACTGCGTTTATTCCATATACAGGAGCACTCTCGGGGAAGATCGCCCGCATTTTGAGGAAACACCGGGTCGGAACTGTGTTTTGTCCTCCGAATAAAACTCATGCACTAGTGGGGAGCGCCAAAGATGACCTCGGTTTGAGGAAGGCCGGCGTGTAGCAGATTCCGTGTCAATGTGGCAAGTCGTATATTGGTCAGACGATGCGTACCGTCGAGGATCGATGCCATGAACACCAGAGGCACACTCGACTGATGTATCCGAGCAAGTCGGCGGTCCCTGAACATTGTTTGTCGGAAAATCACGCTATGGAGTATTAACGCATGAGGATTCTGGTACAGAAGTCGAGATACTGGGACAGCGTTGTTAGAGAGGCCATCGAAATTCGCACCAATGACGACCTCATAAACCGTGACTGTGGCTATAATCTTAGCAAGGCTTGGGAACCAGCGATTGGGTTAATCAAGAGTATATCGAGCAAACGTATAGTTGTGACGACCACGGCGGACAGAGCCATCACTCCGACGTCATCTCAGACGCCAAGGCAATCTGTTCCACCGCGCGACCGTGGCGCGGGGCGCGGACAGCGGAGGGACCGCGCCGCGGGCGGAGGGTATTTAAATCGGCCGCCGCCGCGACCGAACCCAGTTCCCTCTGAGCATAGCGTACGGATCTCCATGCCGGCACGTTCACAGGAGCTCAGTCCGTCAGTTCACCTGATGATGGCGACGTGTATGATCGCCGAAATATTGTGCCTGTTGGACACTGTAGACCGGCAGTACACCCGTGGATATTTTGATTTCTTTAGTGTTGGTGATGAGGAATGGCGTCATTCCTTGCTCGCGCTCTTCGTTTCCGGTTGGTGGAAGTGAACCCAGGTTTTGTCCCCAGTAACGATTCTTGCAAGGAAGCCATCACCTCCTCGTTCAAAGCGCCGAAGAAGTTCTTCACGAGCATCAACACGTCTTTCTCTCATTTCAGGAGTCAGCTGCGGTGGCACCCATCTTGCAGACACTTTTTGAAACTGGATCACATTATGCACAATGTGGTGTGCTGACCCATGACTAATCTGTAAACATGCTGCAATATCTTTCAGTGTCACTCAGCGGGTTTCCTTCACTACGGCTTCAACTACTGCAATGTTCTGTGGAGTCACAACTCGTTGTGCCTGATCTGGACGAGGAGCATCTTCCAACGAATTCACACAATTTGCGAACTTCCTACTCCATTCGTAAACTTCCTGCTGTGAGAAACATGCATCACCGTACTGAACCACCATTCGTCGATGAATTTCAATAGGTTTCACACCTTCACAGCACAAAAACCGAATAACAGAACGCTGTTCTTCCCTTGTGCAAGTCGCAGGTGGGGCGGCCATCTTTATACTGATACTCCGACGGTATCTGTGCATCTGCACCATGCTGCCACCTACAGGTCATTCTGTACGCTGTTAATAGCACGCTTTCCAACTTACAGGATAACGGCGAGAAATTTCGATTTGTTATCTCAAATTTAAGGTTTTCATTTGACTCGCACTCGTGGATATTGGTCACCCATTGTTGTTGTTCTGGTCTTCAGTCCTGAGACTGGTTTGATGCAGCTGTCCATGCTACTCTATCCTGTGCAAGCTTCTTCATCTTCTAGTACGTACTGCAGCCTACATCCCTCTGAATCTGCTCAGTGTATTCATCTCTTGGTCTCCCTCTACGATTTTTACCCTCCACGCTGCCCTCCAATACTAAATTGGTGATCCCTCGATATCTCAGAACATGTCCTACCAACCTATCCCATCTTCTAGTCAAGTTGTGCCACAAACTCCTCTTCTCCCCAATCCTATTCAGTACCTCCTCATTAGTTACGTGATCTACCCATCTAATCTTCAGCATTCTTCTGTAGCACCACATTTCGAAAGCTTCTATTCTCTTCTTGCCCAAACTATACATCGTCCATGTTTCACTTCCATACATGGCTACACTCCATACAAATACTTTCAGAAACGACTTCCTGACAATTAAATATATACTCGATGTTAACAAATTTCTCTTCTTCAGAAACTCTTTCCTTGCCATTGCCACCCTACATTTTATATCCTCTCTATTTCGACCATCATCAGTTATTTTACTCCCCAAATAGCAAAACTCCTTTATTACTTTAAGTGTCTCATTTTCTGATCTAATTCCCTCAGCATCACCCGATTTAATTCGACTACATTCCATTATCCTCGTTTTGCTTTTGTTGATGTTCATCTTATACCCTCTTTTCAAGACACTGTCCATTCCGTTCAACTGCTCTTCAAAGTCCTTTACTGTCTCTGACAGAATAACAATGTCATCGGCGAATCCCAAAGTTTTTATTTATTCTCCATGGATTTTAATACCTACTCCGAATTTTTCTTTTGTTTCCTTTACTGCTTGCTCAATATACAGATTGAACAACATCGGGGAGAGGCTACAACCCTGTCTCACTCCCTTCCCAACCACTGCTTCCCTTTCACGTCCCTCGGCTCTTATAAGTGCCATCTGGTTTCTGTACAAATTGTAAATAGCCTGCCGCTCCCTGTATTTTACCCCTGCCACCTTTAGAGTTTGAAACAGAGTATTCCAGTGAACATTGTCAAAAGCTTTCTGTAAGTCTACAAATGCTAGAAACGTACGTTTGCCTTTTCTTAATCTAGCTTCTAAAATAAGTCGTAGGGTCAGTATTGCCTCAAGTGTTCCCATATTTCTACGGAATCCAAACTGATCTTCGCCAAGGTCGGCTTCTACCAGTTTTTCCATTCGTCTGTATAGAATTCGCGTTAGTATTTTGCACCCACTAGGAAGGTCGAAACATCTAGTGCGTCAAATGGTATTGTGTGTTGCCAATGGATGGCAGTATTGTGCTGACCGTGATCCAGTGCCTCTGAGCGCATTTTTTTTCTGCGGATACCCCACTTGGTCCGCACAGATCCGCCACCACGCCCTAGCATCTCGAGACGCGAACGCCTGCAGTGTAAGCCACAGTAGGAGTTGCAGAGTTTGCGGAAGCCCGGAGCGGCATTTAGAGCGAGCCGAGGGCTAGGAGATGCGGCGTCGAGATTGGATCCGCCAGGCGGAAAACTCGGCGCTTCCCCACAGCCGGGCTTTAGGGGCCGGAGCGGCGCGCGGCCCGGCCGCGGACGCCGAGCGCCGGCAGAGTCCATTCCGGCCTGTTGCTGCGAGCGCCCCAAATGAAAGGAATTCATCACCAGCAGCGGCGCTGCCACGCCACGCATCCGTCTTGCTGAGCCCTGAAAAGCCGTCCGCCGGCGCAGAAACCCTGGCGAGGAGCCGAGCCGAGGCGCTCACGCACGTTACCAGAGAAAGGGCGCCGTGGGGCGGTGGAAAGGGGGGGGCGGAGGATACGGGGTGGTGGAAGGGGGAGGGGGGGGGGGGGGCAGACCGCAGGCGCTGGCGGGAATTCCCCCGAACACGCGTAACGAACCGCGGGAACGTCGCGTGCGTGAATTTCCCAGTCCGTGGCGAGCGACGAAGACGAATGCGTCGCTTATAAACCGCTGTGCTGTCGACTGTAAGGGGGCTCTAAAGAGTGGCGGGGGAAGGGGAAAGAAAAAAGAGAGAGAGAGTAAGAGAAAAGGACGTGGAACCCAGAAGATGTAAGAAAAGAAAGGGAGCAAAAGAGGAAGTAGGCCCGCAGTAAGGCGGCAGCAAAGCACAGTCATACGTTTCCCGGTTAAGGAGCCCTAAACCCCGAGCAGAAAACTGTCGTCCGTAATGGAGTGCAATTCCAGCTGAAGATACAGCCACTTGGCGCCCCGGATTGTAAATGCCAGGCCGTCGCTGGCGGCTTACGGCGCTCGTGGGAGCGCCGGTCCGCGCCACCAAACCTCGCCGTCTGTCACGCTGGCCACGCCGCTACGCGTCGCGTTTCGACCACAGGTGCCTCGTGGCCGCCGTTTCGTAGGTTGGGGCTGCTTCACCTTGGATGAGGTACTTCTCTGCTGACGTGGTTTCCCTGGAAAAACGATTAGCCTTCCGTTTTATAACGTAAGCCTGATACCTTCCTCGTATATACGCTCCTGGAAATGGAAAAAAGAACACATTGACACCGGTGTGTCAGACCCACCATACTTGCTCCGGACACTGCGAGAGGGCTGTACAAGCAATGATCACACGCACGGCACAGCGGACACACCAGGAACCGCGGTGTTGGCCGTCGAATGGCGCTAGCTGCGCAGCATTTGTGCACCGCCGCCGTCAGTGTCAGCCAGTTTGCCGTGGCATACGGAGCTCCATCGCAGTCTTTAACACTGGTAGCATGCCGCGACAGCGTGGACGTGAACCGTATGTGCAGTTGACGGACTTTGAGCGAGGGCGTATAGTGGGCATGCGGGAGGCCGGGTGGACGTACCGCCGAATTGCTCAACACGTGGGGCGTGAGGTCTCCACAGTACATCGATGTTGTCGCCAGTGGTCGGCGGAAGGTGCACGTGCCCGTCGACTTGGGACCGGACCGCAGCGACGCACAGATGCACGCCAAGACCGTAGGATCCTACGCAGTGCCGTAGGGGACCGCACCGCCACTTCCCAGCAAATTAGGGACACTGTTGCTCCTGGGGTATCGGCGAGGACCATTCGCAACCGTCTCCATGAAGCTGGGCTACGGTCCCGCACACCGTTAGGCCGTCTTCCGCTCACGCCCCAACATCGTGCAGCCTGCCTCCAGTGGTGTCGCGACAGGCGTCAATGGACGGACGAATGGAGACGTGTCGTCTTCAGCGATGAGAATCGCTTCTGCCTTGGTGCCAATGATGGTCGTATGCGTGTTTCGCGCCGTGCAGGTGAGCGCCACAATCAGGACTGCATACGACCGAGGCACACAGGGCCAACACCCGGCATCATGGTGTGGGGAGCGATCTCCTACACTGGCCGTACACCACTGGTGATCGTCGAGGGGACACTGAATAGTGCACGGTACATCCAAACCGTCATCGAACCCATCGTTCTACCATTCCTAGACCGGCAAGGGACCTTGCTGTTCCATCAGGACAATGCACGTCCGCATGTATCCCGTGCCACCCAACGTGCTCTAGAAGGTGTAAGTCAACTACCCTGGCCAGCAAGATCTCCGGATCTGTCCCCCATTGAGCATGTTTGGGACTGGATGAAGCGTCGTCTCACGCGGTCTGCACGTCCAGCACGAACGCTGGTCCAACTGAGGCGCCAGGTGGAAATGGCATGGCAAGCCGTTCCACAGGACTACATCCAGCATCTCTACGATCGTCTCCATGGGAGAATAGCAGCCTGCATTGCTGCGAAAGGTGGATATACACTGTACTAGTGCCGACATTGTGCATGCTCTGTTGCCTGTGTCTATGTGCCTGTGGTTCTGTCAGTGTGATCATGTGATGTATCTGATCCCAGGAATGTGTCAATAAAGTTTCCCCTTCCGGGGACAATGAATTCACTGTGTTCTTATTTCAATTTCCAGGAGTGTACAATTATCTTCAGATCCTTTATATCCGCTTTCTACCTTCTTTCCAGATTTCCAAAAGGCGACACCTCGTTTCACGTACTCCTCGGCTACAGACCGGGGTGAGCCGTGGCGCTCGTTACTAGCGCGCCAGTCTCTTGGATGTCCATTATCGATCATTCGATGTTTCTTATCTTTGCTTGCCTTGTTGTTTTCCGCACTCGCGGCGCGAGTGGTTGTTGACGTTTGCTCGGGCTACCTGCTGAGGATATGTGTTGGCTGCCTGCCTGTCTGCTCTCCTGATTTTGCTCGCCATGCCTTGCGACCGCCTAGCTTGGGTTGCTCGCTGGTGTCTCCTACACGAGCCATACCGGACGTCCAGCAGAAGCCAGACGAAGTTAAGCGGCCTTTTGTTTCTTCAAAGAAAAGGAGCAAATGTATAAGACCTTTTGTAACCAATTTTGGTTGCCTCTTAATTGTGGCCTTCACGTTTACACTGCCTTTGGGGAGAGCTAATTCTTTTAAATTTAAATAGTTGGGATTCCCTGTCCTTTATAATCTTTTGGGAGTTTTATTTGAATTTTCTCTTTGGGGTTCCTTCCTTGTGCTTGGTTAAATGTTTCTCCCTCGGAGAAGGTGTTTGATGTTACTGCCGCTTCCGGCATTTCTCTTTTCAATTAAGTGTTGTCATCCCTTCGAGCGACCTGGTGTCACTCCTTGTTAATTAATGCTGGTTTATGTGTACTTTATTTTGAATTGGCCATTTGAATTAATATTTTGGAGCGAAGTATAGCACTAAGGCAACCTCGTTGTATACCACCTTGTGCCCCGGTCTAGTACCTTAATTTTCAGTGCCACGAGTTAAATTCACTACCGGTTTTACTGATGTGCTCCCTTCAAAATCTTGTCTTGTGTAAGTTTGCACCATGTGTGTCTGGGAACACAGAGATGAGCTTTAGTGTGACTTCAGTGCTAGTCAGTTAATGGAATTTCATTTTGGCTTGGCTCCCACTGAAGAGTTTGAGTGGAGCGTAGTGTGTCTGATTTGTTATTCATTTAATTACTCTAAGTTTGTTTATTTAATGGGGAGCAAGACATTTAAAGACTGTTGGTATTAACTCCCCTAGTTGCGGGGTGTTGCTAATTCGTTCCTAATGGCCTACTACTTATTCAATGGCAAAGCTGTTGATTAGTTGGTTACTGTGAGTACAAATTCACGCTATTTATTTGCTACTGAAATTGTTGAAGTGTCTGTGTCGTGATTCAGTCACTAGCTACGTTGTAACCTCCCCGCAGAAATTAATAAATGAAAATTGACTATGAACCACACAATAATATTAATTAAATAATGAACCATGAACGAAATGTAACCTCCCAACAGAAATAATAATATCTGGTAAATTTTATAAGGACAGCAGCGCTGACCTTCGGCCCTGTATTCTGAATAAAAAAAGCAAAAATTCTTACCTCAATAAAACTGCAATTATATCTGCTCTTAATTAGTCATTTTTCGACACAGCTTCATGCAATGCTGGCCTATATTTTTTTTTTTTTTGATTCTTGGAAGCAATGATAATGCATTGGAAAAATTCTTTAAATTGAAATGAATGCTTTTCTTTAAAAGAGTTACTTTATATTATAAAAATTATTATTTGGGCATTTCTTTTTGAACAAATTAAATTACAATTAACGTACATTATTGATTATGCGCAAGGCTGCTTCTTTACCTTCTATAACAATACTCATCGTCCAGAGTCCTGACCAGAGTCGCGAGCAGAGCACACAGCCGACCCATGCCAACTCCCGCTGACTACTACCGTCCACTCGCTTCTACTGTCGACTCGCGCAGTCAAGCGCAGACTAGCGACAAGCAACAACTAACGACATACTACTCTCTGGTCAGAGATTCTGTCATGCCTCGCCCAGCGCCGGCAAAGCATACGTCTTACAACGTGTTTGAGCTAAATTGATATAAACCTTACATTGCCTCCTTAAAATTTGTTGCCACCAGAAACCCTTAAGACAACTAAGTTTTGTCACCGCTTATGTTAACCTTTACTAGGAGCAATATTTCCTGTAGTTAAATTTTGTCTTAAAATGTGTATTTCTCTGATGTAATAAACAAGTGATAAAATGGCTCTGAGCACTATGTGTCGCGTCCCGGCACAGGTCCCGGATACCAATATAGAGTTGGTCGAGCCTGCGTGGCGCAATCAGGACGTTGACGACAATTATGGGTTTGTGGTTCCCTTTAACTAGTCTTTATTACGGAGGTGAGAGGGAGTAGAATCTCCTGGACTGTCTAAGGGCGTGTAGGAGGTGTAGATACCTTATACAATACTTCCAATAGGTAGCGGGTACAACGGGTGAATTGGCAGCACTGAAAACAGTAAGGTGAGATTTCTCCTTTAACGTAATTTATTAAATTAAGATCACAAAGAACATGTGAGGTGTCAGACCCTTCCCCTTACTCTGTATACTTCTATAGATTCAGCCAGAATCTCCACTTTACTCTTCGTTTAAACAAAGGACCTTTATACTATCCACAGGAGACAAGCACCAGCCAGTGGCTTGTTCCTATTATTGCTGAAACTAGCTGTAGAGGCTACTTGAGACAGAGACAAACTGTCCCTGTTCAAAACTATTCCACTGTAACAACTTCTACTTAACTGACAGTTGTAGTTGATTCCACCAGAGCATCACCGTCTTCTCGTAGTTGCAGTTACTATGAACTCATTAGTAGCGGCTGCTACCTTCCCGAGGCTGCCGGGCTGCTTGTGCCCTCTTCGACTTCTGCGACGACTCTGCTTCTTGCTGCTCGTGGATGCCCTTAAATACTCATTGTGAAGGTCTGCCCTGCTCGGACGCAGCCCTCGCATCCGCTTTCTCTAACTTATTTTTCGGTCTTCTCGGACATTTCGTTGCTGTGGACCTACATTGGTTTCGATATGTCGAGCCGAGTCCCTGACGGAAAGTTCCTTCTCACCCTCCAAGGTCTGGGAGACGCGCTGTTCGTCCCCTCGACGTGTTTACTAGCTCCGGCTATTTGTACTGTGTTACACTTTCCCTTCCGTGCCCGCGGTACTGCGCGGCGTCCGCGTAAGAAATACTGGCTGAACCTTTACATTATGAATAGCTATGTCATTTGGTTAATTAAATCCTCTGGGGACCTGACACCTCCCCCCAAAAGTACATTAATGCGCACTATTCAAAGTGCCGTTAATACATCAAATTATTACAATTCTTTGTTTTTCCTGAAAGAGAAACAACTTTACATCACAATATCACAAAAATGTTCCTTATATTACCCTGAAAGAAAATGACTACTTGCTATGTTCTATCGTCTATTCTTTATGAATACTCTGTCGTCCGCATCTCGTGGATGCCTTTCATAAATTACTACTTCTTCGTCTCTGTCTCCTGGTCTTACAGGTAGTCTGGATGTTTCAGTTGCGTTAACTACCGTTGTTCTTACACAAATCGAGCGACAACAGCTCCCTCCTCCATTCTCGTCAAACAACTTCTTGTATAAGTACTTACAACAATTACACTTCGCACAACACAGAAATACAATGACTATGACAATTAAACTTATACTGATATACGTAGTGATTGAATGTTTGGACTTTTTTCTCTCTCTCTAATTCAATTTGTTCCTTGTCTATGAATTTACTAATCTCGTCCAGTCTTTTACCTGCTACTCTTAAATCATCTAGATTGGAAGTGACGTGCTTCAAAGGTAAATCAAATCTTATTTCCGACTCATTAATTTTCGTTCTCACTTCCTCACAACAATCTAAATTAATATCTACGTCAGGTGTAATATCTTTCCTAGTATAGTTGCTTTGAATCACTTTATCTGATTGAATATATATGTGTGTCCCATATCCTTTACAATTCTTTTTGAATTTTATTATTCCTCTACCAAGAAGTTTTACGTCCTGTGACGGATGTGAACTGCATAAAATCGTCATGTCCTCTTCCTTCGGTACTATATATAACCATTCATTGGTACTCAAACGAGTCCATAAACTTCGTTCCAAGGAAATCATTTTCTTAACACAATTAGTTGGGATCTGTGACTCTTGTAGTAACTTCACTTCACAGTCCTCTTGGTCATACATTGATATTAGGCCAAACGTCTGTTTACATATTTTTCTATTCTTATCTATTTCTTTACATTCTAAATGCTCATAGGATACCTTAGCATATAACTTTTTAGAGCTATCTAACAGTAAATATTCCTTTTCCGGCTGTATGTAAGTAAACTGTCCTGTGCCAGCCGTTACTTCCACTGGTAGTGGTAACATCTTGTATAGATTAAATTCATTATTTTCAATTAGGGGTATATTAATAACATAACCTAATACTTGCTTTGTTACAAATACATCAAGATCCATAACTTTTAAAAGTATATACCCATATTCTTCTACTAGAGGGATGGGAAATCTTACATCTCTTAAGTCGTTTTGAATTACTCTTAAATTCTGAACAATCTGTACTGGATTCACAATATGAGGCGCAAGGATACCCTTCTGTGCATGAACTATGGCACTTACTAATTGTTCATATTGCGTGCCTATCTCATTAAACAATCCTTGTAACTGTAGAAGCTGCTCGTTGATCGTCATGAATGCTGCTATCCGTTTCAAACCGTGATCGGTTGTTTTCAACGAATACGTGACAAACTGTTCCAGCTTGGCCATTCCGTTCTTGAGCAATAGCTCATTCGAACTGATTGATTCTACCGTTCTGTTTAGACCAGTCAGCGTGGCTCTGACTACAGCCACTTGCTCTTTTGATAACTTCAATAACTGCTCGGATCTTGCTTCCATCCGATCGATATGCGTCTTATAATATGCAGCATCCGCCTCGTCCAAAGTGCCGAACAATATTTTACTGAGTTCTCCTACAAAGTTAAAAATACCCCTTTTCTGCCGTCTTCCGGGCCTAGTTAATTGATGTATAAGTGACTTCGTTTCTTGTAACCTTTCTACACTCTGTTCGACTCCATTACTTAATATGTTACACTCAGTTCTGCTAATATTTAAACGCGCTAATTTTTCTCTACATTGTTGCACCGCCATTGTTCCCATCCTTGCAGCAGCATAGAATTTCTCATCTAATGTTTTAAGGTTAACATATGTTACCAGTTTCCACGTTGTACTAGTAATTTCTACTTCTCCTTCATGGTGGTAGTACAGACCTGGAGATGCCTTTATCGGGTGAATTTCCACGACATTGTCCGTTTCACCAGGTGCTTGAAAACAGTATGACCACCCCACGAAGATGACAATCCAAATCCAAAACGTCGCGCGTCTGGGCACCATGCTGGGCCTGTAAGCGAAATTTCATAGCCTAATAGTATGGCTTCAGCCTGTTAGCATGTACCTTTAATTGTTGCTTCCTATGCGTTTTCAATACTACATTAGGCAAGTCTACTTCCACTACTTCGTAGGGACCTCTAAATTGGGAATCTAGTTTCTTCGATCTCCCGCGTCTCACGGTCTCGTCATGTACCAGCACTCTGTCACCTATCTTAAAGTTTCGGGAATTCTCTGTCTTGTCATAGTAAGCCTTGTTGGTTAATTTTGCCTCCTTTATTTTCTTTCGTGCTACCCAATGTGCTTCCTGCATTCTTGTTTTGAACTGGTCTACATAACCGTCATAATTGTACCCTATTGTGGCTGTCTCCTTTTGTAAGATTCCTGGTACATTCACAATTCTCCCAAACAGTAACTCGAATGGGGTATACCCGGTGCTGCTATGAGGGGTAGTATTAAAAACAAACGTACTGTAAGGAACCCATTTATCCCAATTGCTGTGGTCCTCGTTTATAAAATGCCTTAAATATTCCACTAGCGTTCGATGCGTCCTTTCTAACGCTCCATTCGTCTGGGGGTGAAAAGCAGTGGTCTGGATCTTTTTGATTCTCAATATTTTACATAATCTCTTAAACACTTGACTCAGAAAGTTTGATCCTTGGTCCGTTAACAATACTGATGGAATTCCGTATCGTAATATAATTTCTTCGACGAATTTCTCGGCTATTGTATCTGCGTCTTGCCTCTCAACTGGAATAGCTACCGTGAACTTACTCAAATCATCCTGAAATGTTAAAATATATCTATTACCTCCTGTTGTTATGTCTAGAGGACCAACTATGTCCATGTAACACTTCTCAAACACCGTTTCTGCCGTGTCTGTAACCACTAATGGCATCTTTATCTTACTCTGTGTAAACTTATTTCGCTGACATTTATCAAATGTTCTAATGTATTGCTCTACGTCACCTTTCATCCCTTTCCATGAACCGTATCTCTTTAAGCGTTCTAGAGTTCGGTGAATACCTTGGTGTCCTCCTAGAGGATTATCATGTACCTCCTTCATAATTTCGGCTTTCTGTTCCTCACTTAGCTCTGCCTCCTCTTCCTCTAACTCATTAGTCTCTGTTATCATTCGTATTGTCTCTTGGCTTTCCTTCGCCTGTGCCTCTTCGTCACTTTGTCTCATTCGGCTTAATGCATCTGCATTGGCGTTCAGTCGCCCTGGTTTATATATAACTTCATATGAATATTCTTCTAGTTTTAGCCTCCATTTTAATAAACGCGATGATGGATCTTTTACACTGAAAATCCAAGTTAGTGGCTTATGGTCTGTGACAATTGTAAATTTCCTCCCATATACATATGGTCTGAATTGTTTTGTTGCCCATACTAACGCTAAACACTCTAGCTCAGTTGCTGAGTAATTCCTCTCTGCTTTGTTTAATGATCTTGAAGCATATGCTATTGGCAAATCGCTTCCAATCTTCCCCTGAGATAAAACTGCTCCAATCGCTTCGCCACTAGCATCTGTGGTAATAACGAACGGTTTCTCAAAATCGGGATACTGTAATATGGGGGGATTGATTAACTTCTCTTTTAACTGTTCAAATGCATCTTGCTGCTGTCCTCCCCATTCATAATTTTCATTTCCCTTCAGCAATTTGTGCAAGGGTGCTGCAATCTTACTGAAGTCCTTCAGGAATTTTCTATAGTAGCCGATTAATCCTAGGAATCCTTTTAACTCTTTTTTGGTTTTCGGTACTGGGAACTTCTTCACCTTTTCTACGTTCCTCTCGTCCGGCTGTACCCCTCTGTCTGTGATTTTATGTCCAAGAAATACTACTTCTTTACGCAGAAATTCACACTTATCTGGCTGCAATTTTAAGCTGTGTTCTCTTAGTCGATCGAAAATTTCCCTCAATTTTTCATTGTGTTCCACCAATGAGCTTCCATAACAAATTATATCGTCTAAATACACCAAGCACTTGGTTCCTTGTAACCCCGTTAGTGCAACATTCATTAATCTCTGGAATGTACTGGGTGCTCCTTTTAATCCCATTGGCATTCTCTTGTACTCATAGTGCTGATAATTGGCACTGAAGGCTGTTTTCTCTCTGTCCTGAGGGTCCATTAATATCTGATGGTAGCCACTTGCTAAGTCTAACGTGGAAAAATACTTAGCCTTTCCTAACTGGTCCAGTATTTCCGATATGTTCGGTATTGGGAACGCTTCCCCTACTGAAATCTCATTCAACTTTCTGTAATCCGTCACCAACCTATACTTCATTTGCCCACTAGCATCAATCTTCTTTGGAACTAACAAAACGGGTGCGTTCCAGGGACTCTGACTTTCCACAATAATATCATCAGCCAGCATTTTCTCTATATGTTCCCTCAATATCTGTTTTTGTGCTTCTGGAATCCGATATGGTCGAACATTGATAACCTTGCCTTTATGCTCAGGCAGTATCGGAAGGGTATGCTTTACTGTTTCTGTAAAGGATAACCTGTCCCCCTTTAAATAAAACACATCGCAATCTGCACTACACAATTTCTGCAACTCATGCTTTTCTTCGTCATTTAACTGCTCCGTTCGTAAAGCTTCTCGGACCTGTAAACTGCGATCCCTATAACTTTTTGCCTGTTCCGGCGCATCTTGCACTCTTCGTATTGTGGCTTCATTGCATATCTTTTCTGCCACTAATTGTATGGAAGTTAAATCACATTCTTCTTCTCTTGTATTCAGTACACTAATGATACACTTCCCTTTTACGTTTCGTACTATCGCTTCTGGAACATAAATGCCCTGTGTTATCTCTTGTTTTGGTACAATAACCTCTTCGCCCTCTGAAATAGCTTCGTGTCCCTTGACGCAAATTCGCATAACTTTCTCCTCCCTTGGTCCGATCGTTCCACTTCTGTCGCTACTTTCGCGTTCCTGGCTGTGAATCATCCCACCTGATGGCTGTCTCGGTCCGTTACTTTCACCGACGACACTCTGGTCCTTTAAATTTTCGTGGCGCGGCCTATAACCTCGTTTCTTCCTACATTTTCCATTTGTCGGGTCCTTACCCTTCTGCTGCGCATTTATCTCTCTCATGCTTTGTACCTCGCTTGTTTCCCTTGTTGCTTCCTCTTCGGGCACTGCTAATAATGGCGTTGTCTATCCATTTATTTCTAACTTTCTATTTCGGTAATCAATGACTGCTCTTTGCTTTTGTAGAAAATCTCTGCCTACCAAGCCATTATACGGGACATCTGTTCCCTTGCTTAACACGTGAAATGTGTGTTTCCCCAACACAGTTCCGCCTATTCTCAAAGTTAATATCACAGTACCCAGCGTACTTACTGTACCATTTGTTACCCCTTTTAACCTCCGCACTTGTGCTCTATTAACTGCTAACCCTGGGATCATATCTTCTTCCTTAATTAGACTAATATGTGCTCCTGTATCTATTAAAAACTTCAATCCTCTACCGATTTCTTGGCAATGAGTCGTCATAACCTCATTTTCTGCCTTGCAGTCTATCACCCTAACCTTGGGCCATTTGATGGTGGTAACACGAGACTGCTCCGTATCCCACCTCCTTAGTTTCCCGAAACCACTTTCTTCTTTCCTGAGGTTACTTTTACTTTTTCCATACATTGGTATCCAGTAGGCCCATACTTATTACATATAAAACACTTAGGGGTTCGGCATTCCGTCGCCTTATGCCCACGTCTCTGACATTTCCCACAAATTATAATTTTACTACACATAGCATCCGTATGCCCTGATTCATCACAATTATAACAAAAATTCTGGAACCTCCTAGCTTCCTCTGCCCTAGTGGGTGTCTTTACCCATCGTACTTTACTACTCATCTTTGGTTTCCTACATTCTCTAGCAATGTGGCCCTTTTTCCCACAATTATAGCATTTTTCTCCCCAGTTATTTCTAGTTTCCGTCTCTCTACGAGCCCCTTTATGAAATTGTCCCTTTTCTTTCATCGATAGTAGTGCGCTTTCCTCCTGCTGTGCTATTTCTACTGCATCCCCAAGACTTATTTCTTCCCCTCTGCTGCGCACAATCGTCTGTATTCTATCATTTACTAGCCCCTGAATAAAGCATGCACGACCTAGTGCGTAAACCAATTCTAATGCGCCTTTCAGCTGCGCCTTCTCTGTTACTCGTGTTACGGCAACTCTGAACGATTTGGATAGCTCGTCTATCCTATTACCCCAAGATGCTACAGATTCTCCCGGATATTGCCTTGCTTGGAACATGCGACATGCGTAGAAATCTATGGTTCTCTTATCCGAATAATTCTCTTCCAGTATGCTTCGAACCTCCGGCCAATCATTTGTTCGATCCCGTACTAATAGCTTCGCCCTGGCCTCCCCTGTTATTTTGGACTTTACATATTGGAACAATAACTTCTCGTCCTCACTTTTAACAACCTCGAATGCAGCATTCACATTCTCAATGAACTCTTGTAATTCCCTTCGGTTACCCTCGAAAACCTTAGGAACTAAAACTAACGCATCTTTCGCGCTTATGCCACTCTTATCAGTACTGGAGGACGTCATTGTTTACAATTACAAAGGACCTTATTACTACTTCGACGTGCTGTCTTGCCTGTGTCTGCTGCTTGATCTACTCGCTGGGCTGCTGGACTCCTCTGGTCGCTGTCTACTGTTGCGCTGCTCGTCCCGTCCGCTGGGCTCTGCTGGGCCTTCCTACTGCGGGCTCTGCTGCTCGATCTCTCGTTGGGCTGCTGGGCTCCTCTGGTCTGTCGAGTCTTGGACACTGCTACTCGTACGGGCCTCTTCTTCTTGCGGTGATACTCGGTGGTACAACTGTCTGCTGCTACTTATCTTTCCCCCACCTTGGTATTATGGATCTACACATACACGGCACCACACACATACCACCACATCTGACACCAAAAATTTTATGTCGCGTCCCGGCACAGGTCCCGGATACCAATATAGAGTTGGTCGAGCCTGCGTGGCGCAATCAGGACGTTGACGACAATTATGGGTTTGTGGTTCCCTTTAACTAGTCTTTATTACGGAGGTGAGAGGGAGTAGAATCTCCTGGACTGTCTAAGGGCGTGTAGGAGGTGTAGATACCTTATACAATACTTCCAATAGGTAGCGGGTACAACGGGTGAATTGGCAGCACTGAAAACAGTAAGGTGAGATTTCTCCTTTAACGTAATTTATTAAATTAAGATCACAAAGAACATGTGAGGTGTCAGACCCTTCCCCTTACTCTGTATACTTCTATAGATTCAGCCAGAATCTCCACTTTACTCTTCGTTTAAACAAAGGACCTTTATACTATCCACAGGAGACAAGCACCAGCCAGTGGCTTGTTCCTATTATTGCTGAAACTAGCTGTAGAGGCTACTTGAGACAGAGACAAACTGTCCCTGTTCAAAACTATTCCACTGTAACAACTTCTACTTAACTGACAGTTGTAGTTGATTCCACCAGAGCATCACCGTCTTCTCGTAGTTGCAGTTACTATGAACTCATTAGTAGCGGCTGCTACCTTCCCGAGGCTGCCGGGCTGCTTGTGCCCTCTTCGACTTCTGCGACGACTCTGCTTCTTGCTGCTCGTGGATGCCCTTAAATACTCATTGTGAAGGTCTGCCCTGCTCGGACGCAGCCCTCGCATCCGCTTTCTCTAACTTATTTTTCGGTCTTCTCGGACATTTCGTTGCTGTGGACCTACATTGGTTTCGATATGTCGAGCCGAGTCCCTGACGGAAAGTTCCTTCTCACCCTCCAAGGTCTGGGAGACGCGCTGTTCGTCCTCTCGACGTGTTTACTAGCTCCGGCTATTTGTACTGTGTTACACTTTCCCTTCCGTGCCCGCGGTACTGCGCGGCGTCCGCGTAAGAAATAATGGCTGAACCTTTACATTATGAATAGCTATGTCATTTGGTTAATTAAATCCTCTGGGGACCTGACATATGGGACTTAACATCTATGGTCATCAGTCCCCTAGAACTTAGAACTACTTAAACCTAACTAACCTAAGGACATCACACAACACCCAGTCATCACGAGGCAGGGAAAATCCCTGACGCCGCCGTGAATCGAACCCGGGAACCCGGGCGCGGGAAGCGAGAACGCTACCGCACGACCACGAGCTGCGGACAAAAGCGATAAAAGAAAAAAGCAAAGGGGCCTGGTCCTTCCCATTGTGTCCGGTTTGTAACACATACCACGGGGCAAAGCGGTATCCGACGACATTACATTACTTACTTCCGCAATTTCACATCTGTCCCATGTTGTGCCAACGACGCTGGTCGGCGAATGAGACTGCGGTGCAAGTGTAGTGTTATTATGAGCATCGTTTCTGTGCTCTACATCTTCTATTCTTTCTTGAGTATTGTTTCTGCAATGAAACTGAAAGGTACAGTGAGGTGATGGGATACGTCCTAGCATCGTGTGGACCTCATTTGTCCATCGCAGTGCAAGAACTCGACTTGCCGTGGTCTCAATAAGTCGCTGGAAATTCTCTGCAGCAGTTGTGAACCACGCTGCCTCTATAGCTGTCCATTACTGGAAAAGTGTTGCCGGTGCAGGATTCTGTGCACGAACTGACCTCTCTATTACGTCCCATGTCGGGCGATCTGGGTGCCCAAATAAATCACTCGAACTGTCCACAAAATTACTCAAACCAATCTCGAGCAGCTGAGACCTAGAAATATGGCATGTTGTCATCCATTAAAATTCCATTGTTGTTTGGGAACATGAGGTCCATGAATCGCTGCAAATGGTCTCCAAGTAGCCGAACGCAATAGTTTTCGGATGTCCATCTTTTTGGCAGGAGTTCTCTGGGACGACGGCCGTTTACTATTGTGACAAAATAAAACACCTACAGCCGGCTTTATGATCTTATTTTATGTCATTTTGCTGCAACCAGTTTCAACGCTTCAGTGCGTAACAGTTTTCAGTCAACGATCGATTCACTTGGACCAGAGGACCCAGTCCACACCATTTAAACACAGCCCGCGCCGTTATGGAGCCACCACCAGCTTGCACAGTGCATTGTTGACAATTTGGGTCCATGACTTCGTGGGGGTCTGCGACGCACTCGAACACTACCATCACTCTTACGAACCGAAATCGGGACGTCTGACCAGGCCACGGTTTTCTATCGTCTACCGTCTAGGGTCAATCTGATATCGACGCTAACACAGAAAAGGGTGGAGACAATGTCGTGGTGTTAGCAAATGCACTCGCAAGGATCGTCTGCTGCCATACCCCATCGACGCCATATTTTTCTCCACGTTCGTCGCCCGCCCCACATAGATTGATATGGCTATTTCACGCAGTATTGCTTGTCTGATATGAAGGACGTCAGCAACTGCATTGTCTTTGGTGAAAGGTAACACCTGAAATTTAATATTCTTGACACGCTCTCGACTCTGTGGTTCCCGAAATATTAAATTCTCTGACAATTTCCGGAATGGAATGTCCCATCCGTCGAACTGCAACTACCATTCCGTTTTCAGAATCTGTTAACGCCCCTTGGGATTAAACCTATCTAATGACATCCTCAACCTACCCACATGAATCACCTTGGATACAAATGACAGTTCCGCCAACGCACTGCCCTTTTGTACCGTGTGTACGAGATATTATTACCACCTGTATATGTGCATAACGCTATCCTATGGCTTTTGTCACCTGAGAGCGTCGTAAGCTTTCGTTTGATTTGTATAAAATTAGTCGAATAGTCACCTGTAATGATGCTTATCTATAACGATTTTCAGGATCTGTCGTTCTTTGACGTTTAAACGTTGCAGTTTGATCATCATTCTGTGCCAATCGCTTATTCATTCACATTATTAATGCAAACCTCTTACCCACTCCACTGCACAGTACTTCGCGCTCGGGTCTTATGCGGGCGCAATGGGGTGGAGCGAGAGACAAACAGGGAATGAGCGCGCGTGTTTCAAAGCTGTACGTTCAGAAGGTCATTACTGCGTACTGCCAGAATAATGACCCAAATTTTTACGCAGCATAGTTTGCTGGGATGATATCTTGGACGTGTGCTTAAAATACGCGGTCGATTTAGTGATGTTTCCTTGTTAGTATGTATCATCATCATGTACTCTTTCAGATATTTACTTCATGAAATGTCTGTGGTCACATCGGAAATAATTGTTTACAAGAGATGCAGTTTATAAAAAGTAAGGTAAAGTTTAAAATTAAAAACAGAACAAGAGCAGCTGATTATCAACAATAGGCAAATGAATTTCAGGAGCCCAGTAATTGTATTTTGGGCTGCTAAAAATAGTTTTTGCACGGGATTTTTTTATCAGGGCCCTTATTCCGAACGTTAGCCCTTGGGATTAAGCCTGTCTATTCCTTTAAGGCAGACTTAAGGTACCGCGAGAATCTACACACTGGCCATTAAAGTGCTACACCAAGAAGAAATGCAGATGATAAACGGCTATTCATTGGACAAATATATTATACTAGAACTGACATGTGATTCCATTTTCACGCAATTTGGGTGCATAGATCCTCAGAAATCAGTATGCAGAACAACCACCTCTGGCCGTAATAATGGCCTTGATACGCCTGGGCATTCAGTCAAACAGAGCTTGGATGGCGTGTACAGGTACAGCTGCCCATGCAGCTTCAACACGATACCACATTTCATCAAGAGTAGTGACTGGCGTATTGTGACGAGCCAGTTGCTCGGCCACCATTGACCAGACGTTTTCAATTGGTGAGAGGTCTGGAGAATGTCCTGGCCAGGGCAGCAATCGAACATTTTCTGTATCCAGAACGGCCCGTACAGGACCTGCAACATGCGGTCGTGCATTATCCTGCAGAAATGTAGGGTTGCTCAGCGATCGAATGAAGGTTACAGCCAAGGTTCGTAACACATCTGAAATGTAACGTCCACTGTTCAAAGTGTCGTCATTGCGAACAAGAGGTGACCGAGACGTGTAACAATGGCACCCCATACCATCACGCCGAGGGATACGCCAGTATGGCGATGAGGAATACATTCTTCCAATGTGCGTTCACCGCGATGTCGCCAAAAACGGATGAGACCAACATGATGCTATAAATAGAATCTGGATTCATCCGAAAAAATGACGTTTTGCCACTCCTGCACCCAGGTTCGTCGTTGAGTACACCATCGCAGGCGCTCCTGTCTGTGATGCAGCGCCGAGGGTAATCGCAGCCATGGTCTCCGAGCTGACAATCCATTCTGCTGCAATCGTCGTCGAACTGTTCATGGAGATGGTTGTTGTCTTGCAGTTGTCCACATCGTTGACTCAGGGATCGAGACGTGGCTGCTCGATCCGTTACAGCCATGCGGATGAGATGCCTGTCATCTCGACTGCTAGTGATACGAGGCCGTTGGGATCCAGCACGGCGTTCTGTATTACCCTCCTGAACCCACCGACTCCATACTCTGCTAACAGTCATTGGATATCGACCAACGCGAGCAGCAATGTCGCGGTAGGATAAACCACAATCGCGATAGGCTGCAATCTGACCTTTGTTAAAGTCGGAAACGTGATGGTACGCATTTCTCCTCCTTACACGAGGCATCACAACAACGTTTCACCAGTCAACGCCGGTCAACTGCTGTTTGCGTATGAGAAATCGGTTGAAAACCATCCTCATGTCAGCACGTTGTAGGTGTCGCCACCGGCGCCAACCTTTTGTGAATGCTCTGAAAAGCTAATCATTTTCATATCACTGCATCTTCTTCCAGTCGGTTAAATTTCGCGTCTCTAGCACGTCATCTTCGTGGTGTAGCAATTTTAATGGCCAGTAGTCTACATTATTCATTGGGCCAACCAGATGGAAGACAGAAGATGCGAAATCTGGACTGTAGGGTGGATGATTGAGAACAGTCAAATGACGTTTTGTGAGCTCTCCTCGGTGCGCAGAGTTGTCGTGGAGAAGGAGAAGTCTGTTTGCATTTTTGTGGCGGCGAACACACGGAAGTCGTTTCTTCAATTTCGTAGGGGTACCATAATATACCTGATCATTGCACCACGAGGGAGGACATTAAACAGCGTAACCCGCTTCAGAGTCCAAGAAACAAAAGAGGGTATCCTCAAAAATCGCAGTATCTGTTACGCAAAAGATTTGGCCACTCGCAGGTAACAACGAGAAATTAAGAGTGGAAAATGGAAGTAAGGAACGTGCGGTCGTTAATGCGCCTGATGCATCGTTCAGAATTGCCAAACCAGAAGCGGAAATCAAGGCACTCAAGGAAGAGAGTTACGAACTCATTACGGAACTGCCAAATGTCCCAACGTACGCTGCTGTAGTTATTGCTCGTACTGTCACGAAACCTAAAAAGTAAATGGTTAGTAAGATTGTGAAAGTAAGAGCAAACAAAACAAGTGATCTGTTTTCTTAATTCCATATACAATCAGGATACAAGGGCGGTACGAGATACATTGACTAAAATGATTAATCCAAATCAGGACAAAATAAAAGAGGATCAGATCAACAACAAACACAGTTATTATCGAAACCGAAACGAAGACGGATGCCATGAAAGTCGCAGCTAAAGGGCATCAAATGTGAAGAAGCACGAAAAGGAAGCCCACTAATGGTCATAAACAACGTCCCCACGTCCAATTCATGGAGGAACTGTACGAGGTTAACATCAATGAAGACGTCATCGGAGAAATGTTTGACGTGGAAGTGAAGCTTAATTTATAACAGAACCGGAAAACAAGCGTACGGTGAACAATATTATTGAGGTTAGCCCGCGATATGGTACGTCTTAATGCAAAGAGATCGGATATACGTCGATTTCGAAGCACTTGGAATAAAAAACTTCATAAGGGTGCAGAAATGCTGCACTTGCCGTGTGCTAGGACATCCAGCTAAGCACTGTAGGCCAGACGCAGCAGTCTGCTACAAAATGCGCCAAACCGGGACACACCCAAATTGATTGCACTGTAAAAGTTGCATATCATGTATGTACAGAAACCGTACTTTCAAGAAAGCAGGCGGTCTGGAATGACCCACATACAAACAGTTACTTGAAAAACTGAGCGCTAACACAACTACAATTATCAAAACTATGTCTACTAAGGACACATGTCAAGAGGACCTTTATTCCACATATCTCGACAGCGCATACAGAGACATTCACTGCCGGAAACACAAGCACGCAGCTACGAGGGGACCGAGCGATGTGGCGCAGTGGTTAGACACTGAACTCGCATTCGGGAGGACGACGGTTCAATCCCGCGTCCGGCCATCCTGATTTAGGTTTTCCGTGATTTCCCTACATCGCTCCAGGCAAATGCCGGGATGGATCCTTTGAAAGGGCACGGCCGACTTCCTTCCCCAATCCGATGAGACCGATGACCTCGCTGTCTGGTCTCCTTCCCTAAACAACCCAACCCAGCTACGAGGGCGAGGTCATGGCGCCGTGCTATTGCATGGTGGCAAGAAATGTACTTGCTCCCGGAGATGTTCGATGAGCGTCCCATTCTGCTGGCTCACGATGTATAATGACTACAGAGATCGCTGATAAAGAGTACCTGGCAGTAGGTGGCAGCACAAAGCACCTAGTATGAAAAACGTATGTTTTCGGGGGTGTCTGGTTAGTTTTGATCACATAGTGTATCAACACAACATACCTGAGGTTATGTACCTATATCTTTCTTTTATGTTGCAATGTGCACTTTTGTTTTTGAACTCACGAGGTACCGACACGATTATAGGTGCATTTAGTGACTGTTTCATCGATTCTTGGCCATCATTATCTCCTTCCAAGGATTAGGTGCAGTAGGAACGTTTTCCGGATTCTATCATCCAGCCTCCTCTTACGATGTTCTCCTAGTTCTTTCATTTTAGTTTGCTGATTATTCATAATTTTTTGCTATATATTTTATAACATTCTGTCAGCATAAGCCCTCCATCTTGTCATTACTTGAAAATATTTTTAAATGTTTTCTTATTGCTTCATTACTTATTTTGTCCATTTCATCACAACCTCTTACATATCTCATGAACTTCATCTCTGCTGCCTATGTAAGTGATTTTTCTCTTTTCCTTTTTCCGTATTGTCCATGATTCGGGACGATATTAGAGAGTAGGAACAGCCATTGTATTGTATTGTATTGTATGTTAACCGGGGGCCTAGAAACGACGGAGAGGCTCCGTCCCCGCCGCAGACGCAGTGGTCCACAGCAACATGACGACCACCACAGTCCATTTCACCCCTACGCCGCCCCACACCGAACCCAGGGGTATTGTGCGGTTCGGCCCCCGGTGGACCAGAGAACGTCTCACACCAGACGAGTGTAACCCCTATGTTTACGTGGTAGAGTAATGGTGGTGTACGCGTACGTGGAGAACTTGTTTGCGCAGCAGTCGCCGACATAGTTTAACTGAGGCGGAATAAGAGGAACCACCCCGCATTCACCGAAGCAGATGGAAAACCGCCTAAAAATCATCCACAGACTGGCAGGTTCACCGGACCTCGACACAAATCCGCCCGGCCGATTCGTGCCGGGGACCAGGCGCTCCTTCCCGCCCGGAAAGCCGTGCGTTACACCGCACGGCCAACCGGGCGGGCAGGTACAGCCATAGTGTCATAGAATTTCATGTCTGTTTCCTTTCTTGTTTCTCTTCCAGTATGTCTTTCAATCATTCCACAGGCGGCTTCAAATTTATTAATCGTCTTCTCAATATCCTTGCCATTGTTAAAACTTATATTACATCCTCGATAATTCAAGAGGGATACTTGTTCTACAGTTTTCTCAGTTAATATTATTTTGGAGTTCATTGGATTCCTTCCTTAGAAAGCCATTGTTTTTGTCTTATTTTTAGGTATACAGTTCTTATTATAACAGCATATTATAACAACATATCTAATGGTACCATATGTGCGACCCTACTTTAATGTCTGACTGTATTCCTTCTTTCTACTTTGTAACTATGTCGTCAATACATAAATTAAAGTGGATGTTAGGTTTTGTGCCTGAATTTATAACTACTTTCATATTTACCTACAGTTTCCTTAAGGCATTAATAAGTTGTTTAGGAAAATATTTGTTTCTAATATTGTTCACAAAATGGGTCTTCTCATCTTATCAAAGCCTTTCTTAACATCGAGTAATGCTAAATGCATTTCCATGTCAAAACTCCAACATCTTTCAACAATTTGACTTATCATGCCTATGTTACCATTACACACACATCCTTTCCTGAAACTTGATTTTTATAGTGACAGCATTGCGTCAGCAATAGTTTGCTTTCTTTGATTAACGATTTTTCAAGAAATTTTGTATTTCTCTTTAGGAAACTGTTCCATTTATCGTTTCCTGTGTCTCTCCTATTGAGTTTTTTAAGTATAAAAATAGCTTTAGCTCTCTTCCATTCTTCAGGTAAGAAACTGTTTTTTCAACGTACATTTAATAAAGGAGGAAATAAAATTTCAAAATGATTCCTCCATACTTAATTAACTAATTCAGTATAAATTAAATCTGTGCCAGTTGCTTTTCTGTTTTTAATTGCATTTAGGGATGGCTTTAATTCTTTCATGTCTATTTGGTCTTTAGATTTATTATCAGTTAATATATAATAACTATATTCACTACCTTCATCATATCAGAAATTCCTCTTGCATTGTGTCCATGGATTTTCTGCTACTATATTACCATTTGCAACATCTTCTTCAATTTTATTCACATGTTGCATTAGTTTAAATACTATATTCTGTCCTCCGTAAAGAGATGTTCAACATCAGTGATGAAACTTTCCCAGAATTCACTATGGTAGTTTTTCATTAATTTTTTTGTTCTATATTCGTTCAAATATTTTCCGGGATTTATTTGTCTGTGTTTATAAACAGCCATTAAGCATTGCGTTTTTCTTTAAACATTTTTCCGTTTTCATACTTTATGTTTCCCTAGTACTTTATTAGCTATTTTCAACATTGATGATTTTAACATTTCTCACCCTTCTCCAGTATTGCTCTAGTTTCAGTCATTCACAGTTTGTGAGTGTGTTGATATAAATTTGTTATGCACTCTTCTTCCAGAACTTTAAATTTCAAGTTCCGGCTTTAGGTTTTCTTTACAATTGCTTGTTTCCACCATCTTGGGCATATTTCAAATTTTGAAGCAATTAGGAATTTACAGAAGCTGCAGCATTTGCAGCACCATCCAGACATAGAGAAGCTAACAACTAATAAGTGGTCAAAGCCTGTATCACTACTTCTAAATACACGCGTATCTTGTAGTTGAAAGCTTACTTTTTTAATGAATTATTACACAGCCAATTATTGAGCGAGAACCTCTTCCATTGCAGCTGTATTTATATATGCATATCTTCCTAAGGAAGGTATTTGTAATTTTTATCTGTTTAAATGTAGCAAAATCTCTTAACGTCTTACCATTGTCATTTAAATTTATTTGATAACACCCTCCTGCTGTGTTTACCACAGGCACTTTTCTTACGATCAGTTTCATAATTTTTGATTATATGTTTTCAGAGTTCTTCACGTTTTCCTTCTTCAGGTTCTTATACTCCTATGACTCATAAATGTCAGTTCTAAATCTAATAGTTCCTATCCTGTCATTAATGCTGGATGAACATTAATAAAACCGACAAACTACAGGGATGGATTCCTGAGTAGAAAAGGAGGAAAAGAGGTCCCATGAACAAGTGTCCGGAAATGTATGGTGTGCAAGCAACGACAAGTTGTTCTCGAACACAGTACAGAGCTGCAACGCTTCTACATCACAACATATGTTCAAAGTGGCCTTCATGAGATTGCATGTGAGGGGCATGACGGCGGTTGTCATGCAGGATACGTATAATCTTACTTTAGCTTACACCATGTTGCCGCGCCAGTTGCCTGCAGCTTGTAAAAGATTTCGTCTCAATATCGTGTAGAGCCTGCTGTTCCAAATATGGTGTACGTACAGTCCGCCGTCTCGGTGTACGTTTGTCTGAAAGTACCCATGATCACAAAAACGCCGAAAAGGGCTTGAAAGGTTGTGTGATGTGGTTGCTGTTTGTGAGGATACTTATCTTAGCATAGCCGTGTTGTCTCTCACCGTTTCCATCTGCTTCGCCGTACACAAACATGATCTCGGCTTGTTACTGACATGAATACCGGTCCATTCTGCTGCTTACAGTATGCTGCACGAATCGCAGAGCCTGAAAACACAAGAAACGTAAGGCACGTTTTCAGAGGAACTGTCATGCGTCAGAGTGATCTACCGTGGCAAATGGTTCAGATGGCTCAAGCACTATGACACGCAACATCTGAGGTCATCAGACACATAGACATAGAACTACTTAAACCTAACTAACCTAAGGACAGCCGGCCGGTGTGGCCGTGCGGCTCTAGGCGCTTCAGTCTGGAACCGTGTGACCGCTACGGTCGCAGGTTCGAATCCTGCCTCGGGCATGGATGTGTGTGATGTCCTTAGGTGAGTTAGGTTTAATTAGTTCTAAGTTCTAGGCGACTGATGACCTCAGAAGTTAAGTCGTGTAGTGCTCAGAGCCATTAGAACCATTTTGAACCTAAGGATCATACACATCCATGCCCGAGGCAGCAGTCGAACCTGCAGCCGTAGCAGCAGCGCAGATCCGGCCTGAAGCTCCTAGAACCGCTCGGCCACAGCGGCCGGCTCTACCGTGGCAACGATGCGTTTCTGGACACATGTTCATAGAACCATTTTTCCTCCATTTCCAGTCATAAATCCGTCCCCGGAGTTTGCCGGTGTTATTAATGTTCGCATTGTATAGTCATAAAAACCTACCGTTGTTTCCCATTTTTCATTTGCAAAAATACCTGATCCGCACAGTGCTCGTTGCGTTTGCGCGACTCCACAGTAAATTATCGTGTAAATATTTAAATCTTCTGTTCGTCTCAGTTCCTTTGTCGTTTCTGTTAATGCAGCAAGATTTATGTTTGTTCGACTCATATTTTAACTATATACGAAAGTAGTATCTGTTCCCGAAAGAACAGATACCATTGATGACCGTGCAGCTTCTCTTGAATGAAATGATAATTAAATCGACACCCTAGCTGCAAACAGGCGTTGCTATACAACATTCGGGACATGATGAAAATACGTACCCCGTCCGGGGTACAGATAGACAGAGCGTCTGCCATGTAAGCAGGAGATCCCGGGTTCGAGTCCCGGTTGGGGTACACATTTTCATCATGTCCCAAATGTTGTATATACAGATGGATAGAGCATCTGCCATGTAAGCAGGATGTCCCGGGTTCGAGTCCCTGTCGGGGTACACATTTTCATCATGTCCCCAATGTTGTATATAAACTCCTGTATGTAGCTAGGGTGCCGATTTAATTATCATTTCACTCTAGAGAAGCTGCACGGTCATAAATGGTATCTGTTCTTTCGGGAACAGATACTACTTTCATATATAGTTAAAATATGGCTACCCGGCCATTGACCTTCTTGTGCAAACGCACACGCCATGCCCCAACGCGTACGGGGCTTGCTAGAGTAATGAGTGTGGTGGGCAAACATATATTAGGCGCACTACGAATGTAGTGGTGTGGACATGTTGGGGATGTGGGTCTCACGAGAAGCGTGCAAGGGAAAAGTCCCTGCAGGCACATTATCGTCTGTGACGTCGGTGGCTCAAATGGATAGAGCGTCTGCCATGTAAGAAGGGGATCCCGGGTGCGAGTCCTGGTCGGGGCACACATTTTCATCATGTCCCCAATGTTGTATATCAACGCCTGTTTGCAGCTAGCGTGTCGATTTATTTATCATTTCGTCTCATATTTATTATAAGCTCTGATTATTCTATTAAAACCTCCTCTTGTTTTCAAGGTACGAATACAGAAAATGCTGTGTTTCAGAATTCAGAACTACCTGCCTTCTTCCTTAGAGAGTTGGAAGCAGTTCTTTTTGTATGGATGGGTAGCCGTCCACTGAGCGGAGGGGGGGGGGGGGGGGGGGGGAGCGGGTTTTAAATCAGAGCACCAAGTCTTGGTACTGATACCAAATACCGCACATAATGTGGTATTAGAAGGCTGCTGTTGCTGGCTGCCTTTGGCTGAAGTGCGGAGTTCCTTAGCGTTGGCTGCTGAGCCGCTGCGGATGCGCGACCCTCGCGGGTAGGGTGCGGCGCGGCTGAGTGACAGGTGTCAGACTGCTGGTGCCGCTGCTGCTGCTGCCGCAGCAATCCGGTTCATGACTAAGTCAGCCGCCGCCCCGCCACAATAATTCATACGGCCCGGGCCGGCGAGGCGGCTCGTGAAATATTAGGCGCCCTGCGCCGCGCACCGGCTCACTGCGGAGGGACCAGCCGGCCGCGTCGGGCGAGCCGAGACTGCAGTGGCCGCCCACCAATAGCAGCGCTCCTCCGTACCGCCACTGTGCCCACACTCATTTCTGTCCGAAATAGTTTCCTGCGACTTTTACAGTCAGGCAGTGCCGTCTCAAGTCGAGAAGCAAAAGTGAACAGGGAAAATACTGCGGGGCCTGCCAACAGGATACCAGCCTCGGTATTCCACTCTTCCTCAGCTGGAGTTTTGGTCCCTGTGCACGGAGCCTTTATCTTACGTGGTCAAATATTTTCAACTTGCTCACTGAAAAGGTAAACCACACAGTAGTTGTAAAAGTATCAAGACATGAAAGGAAGGCACGACAGAGAAGTGAATGAAGCGGTGTTGTGTTCTACACCCCATGTACAACGAGAAAGCCGTAAAGGAGGCTATTATAATAGAACAGCTACGCTTTGATAAATTTTCTGGAGTAGATCCTTGACGCAAGTGGTTGTTACAATGTTAAGCACGTTTGCACCACATACTCTATGTGGTCAAAAGTATCCGGACACCCCCAAAAACATACGCTTTTCATACTAGATGCATTGTGCTGCCACCTACTGCCAGGTACTCTGTATCAGCGACCTCAGTAGTCATTAGACGTCGTGAGAGAGTAGAATGGGACGCTCCGCGGATCTCACTGACCTTGAACGTGGTCAGGGGATTACTTGTCACTTGTGTCATCGTCTGTAAGCGAGATTTCCACTCCCCTAAACATCTCTAGGCCCATTGTTTCCGAAGTGATAGTGAAGTGGAAACGTGAAGGGACACGTATAGCACAAAAGCGTACAGGCCGATCTTGTGTGTTGACTGACAGAGACCGCTGACAGTAGAAAAGGGTCGTGATGTATAATAGGCAGACATCTATCCAGACACATCAACATCATCAGCCAATTCAATCAATAAATGATGTGGCCTCTTCGAGTCGAGGATTCATATAGGCTTTAAGGAGTCCTCTCCAAGTGGAACGGTCTTTGTCAGTTCTCTGCCAGGTGCTACCAGCGATCTTCTTGATATCTTTGTCCAATATGTCCAGTGGTCTTCATCTAAGTCTCCGATGCTCTATCAGACTCCACTCCAGTAATAGCTTCGTCCATCTACTGTCTTTTCTTCTTGCGACGTGGCCAGCCCACTGCCATTTCAAAGAGCCTACTGTCTCTAAGATGTCCTTAACCTTCGCCACAGACCAGATGTCATCTGCCCTTTGCCTCTCCTTTCTTGTATAGCCCAGTTTGATCTTTCTATGGCTCTCTTTGCTGTCCTAAGTTCCCGTTTTGTAAATGAGTATCCATGTCTCGCAGCCATACGTTAGCACAGGAGACTGCATTGATCAAATACTGTTTTCTTCGGATTTACTGGCAATTTTGATCTGAATACTGTTGAATTCCTCCAAAGCTTGATGCGCCGATAGATTTCTGGCCTTACATCTCCCTTCATATCTATAATCTGGCCAAGGTAGATATATTCATTGACCTCTTTTAATGGACTCTACTTGACTTTCACATGTCCAGCTGGGACCCATTTTTTGGACATTACTTTTGTTTGGGAAAGTTTCATGTTCATGCTCACCGATTGACATTCCAACGCAAGATCTGTAACTAAGATGTGGAGCTCTGCGAAGTCGTTGGCCAATAAGGCAATATCATGAGCAAATCAGAAGTTGTTAAGCCTTCTTCCATTAATTCTAATTCCCTTACCTTCCCAGCTCAGCTTTGACATAGCCATTTCCAGTACAGCCGAGAACGGTTTTGGGGAGATGGGGTCGCCTTGCTTGACACCCCTCATAATGCGGAATCCTTAAGTTGATTCGCCGATATTAACATAAGCTGAAGAAGTCCATCCAGACTATCACACAGGACTTCCAAACTGCATCAGGATCCACAGAAAGTTCTATGACAGTTAGGCGGGATGTGAGAAAACTTGGATTTCATGGTCGAGCGGCTGCTCATAAGCCACACATCACGCTGGTAAATAACGACGCCTCGCTTGGAATACGGAGAGTAAAAATTTGACGATTGAACTGTGGAAAAACGTTGTGTGGAGTGACGAATCACGATACACAATGTGGTGATCCGGTGGCAGGGCGTGAGTATGGCGAATGCCGGGAGTACGTCATCTGCCAGCGTGTGGAATGCGAACAGTAAAATTCGGTGGCGGTGGAGTTATGTGTGATCGTGGTTTTCATGGATGGGGCTTGCACCCCTCGTCGTTTAGCGTGGCACTGTCACAGCACAGGCCTACATTGATGTTTTGAGCACCTTCTTGATCCCCACTGTTGAAGAGCAATTCGGGGATGGCGATTGCATCTTTCAACACGATCGAGCTTCTGTTCAAAATGGACAGAGTACTGACCTGAATCGTATAGAGCACCTCTGGGATGTCTTGAAACGCCGACTTCGTGCTTGGCCTCACGGACCAATATCGATACCTAAATTAAATTTTACATTTGGGAATCTCTGTCTGATCATGACGTAATCTAACTGAAATATTCCCATATCAGCCGGTCTTTTCTAATCATACCGCTTTCTCTTGTGGTTATTGAACAGAGTATTCGCTAAAACTAACTGAAATTTATGACAAAAGATAATTAGTCTTTTTGCTCTCTTATTCCTTGTCACAAGCCTATATTCTCCTATAATCTATTCTTCCATCCCTTCCCCTACAACTGCATTCCAGTCCCCCATGACTATTACATTTTCATCCCCCTTTATGTACTCTTTACCATTTCCATAGCCTCATATGCTTTCTCTACCTCTTCATCTTCAGCTTGCAACGTCGGCATGAATACCTCAACTTTTCTATTTATAACAAATCCTAGTCCCGTTATACTATTTAATGCTGCTGTTGATATCATCCTATACTCAAGTGACTAGAAATCCTGTTCTCCTTTCCATTTCACTTCACTGACCAGTACTATAACTAGATTGAGCCTTTGCATTTCCCTTTTCAGATTTTCTTTTTTCCGTACCACATTCAAGCTTCTGACCTTCCACACCTCGATTCGTAGAACGTTATAATTTCGTTGATTGTTCAATCTTTTTCTCATGGTCACCTCCCCCTTGACAGTCCCCTCCTGGAGATCCGAGAGGGTGACTATTTCGGAATCTTTTGCCAGTGGGGAGATCCTTATGACACTTTTGCTATTGCATTCCATATGTCCTGTGGACGCACGTTATGTGTCTTTAATACAGTGGTTTCCATTGCCTTCTGCATCCTCATGCCGTTGCCCACTGCCCATTTTGCCTTTAGGGGCAGTTTCCCATCCAAAGGACAAAATAGTGCCCTGAACGTTTCTCCGCTCCTCCACCCTCTTTGACAACGCCGTTGACAGAATGAGGGTGACTTCTAAGGACTGAAAAAATATTAATTTCCTTGGAGTAAGAGAATAGGTATCTAACGGGCAATGACTTGGATAATGGCATATCATTTACATAACTAAAGCTGAGCGAGATGGTGCAGTGGTTAACACACTGAACTCGCATTCTGGAGGACGACGGTTCATACCCGGATTCGGCCATCCTGATTTATGTTTACTGTGATTTCCTTAAATCACTTCAGGCAGATGTCGTAATGGTTCCTTCCCTAATCCAATGGGACCGATGACCCCGCTGTTGCCGGCCTGCGTGGCCGAGCGGTTCTAGGCGCTACAGTCTGGAGCACGCGATCGCTACGGTCGCAGGTTCGAATCCTGCCTCGGGCATGGATGTATGTGATGCCCTTAGGTTAGTTAGGTTTAAGTAGTTCTAAGTTCTAGGGGACTGATGACCTCAGCAGTTAAGTTCCATAGTGCTTAGAGCCATTTTCAAACCTCGCTATTTGTTCCCTTGTCCATAATCAACCAACCAGCCACCCGACCAACATAACTAAAAAGATTTCTTTCTCATTAATGGCAGATGTTTATTTACTCAAATCCGAAGGACTGGCGCCAACTATCTGGAAAACACTAATTACATTCGACACATAAACACACGTGTTAAATGATACAGTAACAAAAAATGGTTCAAATGGCTCTGAGCACTATGGGACGCAACTGCTGAGGTCATTAGTCCCCTAGAACTTAGAACTAGTTAAACCTAACTAACCTAAGGACATCACAAACATCCATGCCCGAGGCAGGATTCGAACCTGCGACCGTAGCGGTCTTGCGGTTCCAGACTGCAGCGCCTTTAACCGCACGGCCACTTCGGCCGGCTACAGTAACAGAAAGTCACTTCGTGCATGAGTGACACAAAATTATCAAGGTGCACAAGGTGTGGCGAGAAATGCAATTACTGATCATCGTAGGATGATACTAATGTGAAAGTCACATATGCACTGATGAGCTTAACATACAGCTTGCAGCCGTATTAACTACTGATTACTAAGAATCTGATGACTGCGTGGGGGAGGAAACTCATACCAAAGAGAAATGTACATTGACAAAGTCGTACATAATAAAAAAAAAGATAACTGAAAAATAATTCGGGCGGCATGTAGGTAGTCGACCTTCTCAGCGTGGGTTACTATACCTCGCTAGCTCTGAAACCAGGAACACATGACGGGGTGAGTGGTGTCGTAAAGAAAGACTTGCGCAGTATTCAGAGGAAAATAACGCACACGCTTCACCTTTATTTTTACTAGTGAGTGAAACCAAAAAGTAGACACGGTGGGCCGTGGGTAAAGCCCATATTACAGATACACTACCGTCAACGAAAACCGCAAGTATTCGGAAAAATAGACAGTGGTTAAAAATTCTTTTGGGATGTAGATATTCGTTCTATGTGAATTTTAATGTGCTACACAATGCAATACTAGGCATTATATCATGAACACATGGAAGACGAGTTGAAAAAAGTTCTCCATATTGGTCAGAAAGAAACAAGCACTAAATTGGTATATATTTCACACAAATTTATATGCGTGCTGTACACGAACATAATAATTGGCAGCCATGAACCATAATGCTTAAAGAATGAGATACTCGGGCGCATTCCGATGGACCAGACTCATACAAAGCAATGAGCACCAGATTACACTCCTGCAGCAAAGTTTGATAAGACGAGCAAAATTAGGCAAAACACAGTGCACTTCTCTAATGTAAGTAATGCAAAAATACAAGAAAGTTAATTAATTCTACAATTAGATAAAGTATTCTGATACTTGCATTCATAGAATACAGGGCAGGTCTGTCAACTTACCACCCTGGAACTAGTACGAGGATATGAAGATGGTGTCTGTTCTTTCGGATAAGTCCGAAAGAACAGATACCATCTGCATATGGTTAAGGCTAACTGGCCATTGACCTTCTTCTTCTGTGCTGGATGCACACGCATTGCCCGAACTCTTACGGAAATCGGTATGATTGTCTGCCGCGAGTAATGAGTGTAATGGGCAGGGGCACTACGAATGTAGTGTGTGGATATTAAGTTGGGAATGTGGGTCTCACGGGGAGCGTGCAAGGGATAAATCCCTGCAGTCGCACTATCCTCTGTGCCCTCGGTGGTGCAGATGGCCATGTAAGCAGGAGATCACAAGTTCAAGTCCCGGTCGGGGCGCACATTTTCAACGATCCCCGATGTATATAAACGCCTGTCGACAGCTTAGGGTCTTGATTTAATTATCATTTCAGTATGAGGATCGTGCTGGGTGCCAATAAAAGGCTCCACGTTCAAACGATTGGCGGGGGAAAAGGAATCATTGGGCCTGACCAACTGTCACATGACAATGTTCTAACCTGACGTGTACATCTGGCTCCTCTCTTAGTCCTAGATCTTTGCTATACTTTTTCGTGAAGTTAGGTTAGAAATGGATCTACTTATATTTATGTGGCTGCCTGCACAAGCATTCAAACTTACGATATACTCATTATCGTTAAACCGTGACCACAGGAAGGGAACACAAGTACTGGAAGGGATGCGTACCAATAAATAAATGAAGAAGTCGGTCCGTCTCTCCTCTAAAGTTTACTGGTCTGAAGAATAATTAAACACACCACACGAAAATCAGTATCACAAGTATGCAGCCTGCATCAAAGAATAGAATCATAATGAAACGATACTTACAAATTAGTTGGGTCTAAAGTTCCATCAGTATATATTCCTTGTATTTTTAGGCACTACTATGTAAACTTTCTCTATTTAACGCGTTATAACACGGAAACTAATTAACGTACGAGTACCAAACTTGACAGCATTAACGTCCAGAGAATGGGTTGCATCATTTACATGGGTACCGTCCAGTTCCTACTAAGCCCATCAGGTGCCGTGATCTGTCATTTTGATTCATAGTCTCAAACACTGACCAGTCGCAGTGCACTAGTTGACGTATCAACATGAACTTGGACAAAAGGAACAGGGCATTATTGGTGAAGCCCTATTTTCAAAACAACAGTAATGCTGCACCTGCACTTCGAGAATATCACCGGCTGAAAGGATTTCGGAAGGGTCCTCTTTCTCCAACTGAGGTGCGGAGCATGATGAAGAAGTTAGAATCAACCTGCAGAGCTGGGCGTCGCTCCGGGAAGAGGCCTACGACCGGTTGCATTACAGGTGTTTGATAAAATCGCTGTTGCTACGGAAGACAACGCTGCGCGCAATTCCCGGTCGTCAGGCAGTGCGCGTGCTGTTTCACGACAGTTGAACATCCCTTGGTTCATTGTACGAAAGGAACTTCGAACTATTCTCAAGTGTTGTCCACAGAAGATCCATATCGTACACCAACTTGCACTACAGGACGCACAACGACGTGTTGACTTTGCTCACCACTTTCTGGCAAGGATTGAAGTTGATGAGGGCTGGACCTGGACCATCCTATAGACACTCGAATCTCATTTTTCTCTGGTGGTGAGGTGAACACACAGAATTGCCGAATGTGGGGATTTTCACCTCCAGTCACTGTGCGTGAAGTTCCTCTGCATGGTGAACGTGTCACCGTATGGTGTGGCTTCACGGATACGTTCATCATTGGCCCTTTCCTTTTTGAACAGGTTGGCGGTCAACGACCAAACACGAGCAGTGTGACTGGCCAGCGTTACTGCGATATGCTTCAAAAGGATGTTATACCCGCCCTGCAGAAAAGAGACGCTTTTAACTCAACAGTTTTAAGACAGATGGGGCCCCACCGCACATCACTCGTGAATTCCACCTGCTTCTCCGAAACAAACTTGAAAATGATCTAATTAACAGTTGATCGTTTCCAAATGCTTTGGCGGCACCATCACCTGATCTCGCTTCCTGAGATTTCTGGCTTTAGTCGTACCTGAATAACAGACTTTACGGGTGGAACATTCACACATGTGCTGATCTGGAGTACAGCATATGAAGAGAGATAGCCAGCATACCTTCGTTCTGCTGTGCAGAATGCAATCCTGCGCTTTTAGACTTTTCTAGACAATGATGGGCGCCATATTGAGCCCCTTCTGCAGCAGTAATGGTACCGACATGTGATAGTATGATGTACCGTAGCACCACATTGTAAGTGTTTCAGTTTAATTGATTCTGCATTGTTTCTCTTCCTCATGTCTTTGACATTAATTCTACCAAGTTTGGTACTCGAACGGTAATTAATTTCCGTGTTGTAACGTATTTAAAAGGCAAAGTTTAATAATAGCCACCCAGTGTATTACGTATTGCTGCGCCCAATGTAAGAATGTAATACACAGGTGATTCAGTTGCCCCTACCTGTGGGTTTTATGCAATCTGCTACATCTTCGAAAACCACGCGCAAGGTTTTCGTATTTTCTCGCTAGCTTCGTCCAGTTGCTATCTTACAGGAAAACTGAACCACACTTTTTTGAAGAAAATTTGATGTACTTAAATTTTGTGCTGGGATACGTTTTCGCTGGAGGCAATGAGTTTCGAATCAATCAAGAAAAACTCGTTGAAAGTCACTTTTGTACGTTTTTCCTAAATAATTTAAAAACTTTGGGCTCTAACGATAACGTCACTGAGTACAAAACTTAACTACATAAAAATTTCCTACAGAAAAGGTTTTCTATATTTATTTTTTAAGCACAAATAGTTCGGACATAGCGAGCGAGAAAACATAAAGATCTCTTGCTTCTGCATGGTTTTTCAAGGTGTAGTGAATGGCATAAAACCCATAGTGTAGGCAACTCAGTTATATGTACAATCGTACTAGTGGCACGCACCTACTTCACATGGATAACACTGAGTGTCTATTAGCAGACGAGTTGTCTGGAGTAGCGGTAATTTTGCAACAGATAACGTGAGATAACTGACCAGCATCACTTTCATATAAACTGAATGATTGTAGCCACTTGCTGGCGTACTTTAGGGCCAAAAACAGTGAGCGGAGTGCCCGACTGCACATCGCAAACAGTGCGAGACTACACGAACCACGACTGCCCACTTGTTGACGGGGCGGTCGCGCCAGTACGATTTTAGTATCAGAATCCGTACAGTGGCTCCTGAGAGCAGCCTTTACATACATACCGAAAAACGAATCTGTGAACTGCAGTTCGTCATATTTCAGCCAATTTGCACCAAATATTTATAAACTAGTTCACAGAACCTCCGTTGTCAATCAAAATATCCATTAGCGAAATCTTTACCAAAAACCCTACAGTAGTTCCTCTGAATAGCCTTCATTTTTAGGCAGAAAAAGACGGCGAGTGACTTTAATTTTTAATGTGTGCTGAAGGAAATGTATGTATATATCTTAGATCCTTTCGTAAGGCTTAGAGCTCTGATGCAAATTTACCAACTGGACGTTACTTTGCCGAACTGCGTCTCCCCAGCCACTTATCAAACTAGGAAAATGCGAGCTCCAGTTTAGCGTGGAATCCGATACATGTTTGTGGCGTAGCTACACATTATTTAGGGGCGATTGCAAAGATAAATTCGTGGTCCACCCGGGATTCGATCTCACGGCCGTCTCCGTTACCATGCATGCACTTTAGTGCCTTTTCATTACATCTTTTCTGACCTTCGCCTTTCACGGACAAGTGCTCTACCAACGCTCTTTTTTTACATGAACATAAAAAATGAGTCGTGACGGGCAGGGCAGGAGGGCGAAGCGACCAGATGTCTCAACCCGAAACCTGGTCGCGAAGTCCCCACCCCTCACCCACTACGACGGATGTGACGGAAAAGGAATTAGGTCAAGGTAACGACATCAAACGGTTTTACTGTTATTTCATTTTATTTTTATTATTTTTATTTTCTTTTATTTTTAATTTATTAAAATATATGTTAAGGGTCAGCGTATCAGGCAGTTCCTTAGAGAGGGCAGGGGGAGGTGGGGGGGGGGGGGGTGGGAGGGGAAGTGACCTCCAATTAGTCGGGCAGATAAACACAAGAACCAAAATTTGAATTAAAAAAAAAAGTGCATTCAGCAATGCAGTTCCCCCTGCAGACATTCGCGTCGCCCGACTCGACATATAGGTACGCCCCAGCGTTCTAGTAGAATGATTCCTACACATGTGGAGGACGTAGGAAGTTAGGTACTCCACAACTATGGGGGAATTGTTAGTTAAACCGAGCAACAGTCTTCTGACTCGTTTGATGCGGTCTGCACGAACTCCTCTACTGTGTCAATCTCTCTATCTCAGAGTGGCCCTTGCAATTTACATCCTCAGTTATTTGCTGGATGTATTCCAATCTCTGTCTTCCTCCACAGTTTTTGCCTTCAAAAGCTCTCTCTAGCACCACAGAAGTTATTCATTGATCTATTAACAGATATCCCATCATTCTCTTCTACTCCTTGTCAGTGTTATTCACATATTCCTTTCTTCTCCAATTCTGCGCAGAACCTCCTCATTCCTTAACTTATCAGTCCACCTAATTTTCAACATTCGTCTGTAGCACCACATCACAAGTTCTTCGATTCTCTTCTGTTTCGGTTTTCCTACAGATCATGTTTCACTACCATACAATACTGTACTCCAGACGTACATTCCCAGAAATTTCTTCCTCAAATTAAGGGTGATATTTGGTACTAGTACATTTTTCTTCGACACGAATGCCCTTTTCGCGAGTGCTAGTCTGCTTTTGATGTCGTCCTTGCTTCGTTCATCACTGGTTATTTTGCTATGTAGTTATCAGAATTCCTTAACTTCATCTGTTTCCTGTCCATCAACGCTGATGTTAATTTTCTCGGTGTTGTCTCTTCTGTTTCGGTTTTCCTACGGATCATGTTTCACTACCATACAATACTCTACTCCAGACGCACATTCCCAGAAATTTCTTCCTCAAATTAAGGGTGATATTTGATACTAGTACATTTTTCTTCGACACGAATGCCCTTTTCGCGAGTGCTAGTCTGCTTTTGATGTCCTCCTTGCTTCGTTCATCACTGGTTATTTTGCTATGTAGTTATCAGAATTCCTTAACTTCATCTATTTCCTGTCCATCAACGGTGATGTTAATTTTCTCGGTGTTGTCATTTCTGCTACTTCTGATTACTTTCGTCTTTCTTCGATTTACGCTCAGTACATGTTCTATACTCATCAGAATGTTCGTTCCATTCAGCACATTCTGTATTTCTTATCCACTTTCATTGAAGATATCAATGTCATCAGCGAATCGTATCACTGATATCCTTTCACCTTGAAATTTGATCCCACTCTTCAACATTTCTTTTATTTCCGTCATTGCTCCTTCGATGAAATGAAATGTCGTGTGGCTAGCGCCTCCCGTCGGGTAGACCGTTCACCTAGTGCAAGTCTTTCGATCTGACGCCACTTCGGCGACTTGCGCGTCGATGGGGATGAAATGATGATGATTAGGACAACACAACACCCAGTCCCTGAGCGGAGAAAATCTCCGACCCAGCCGGGAATCGAAACCGGGCCCTTAGGATTGACAGTCCGTCGCGCTGACCACTCAGCTACCGGGGGCGGACGCTCCTTCGATGTATAGATTGGACAGTAGGGGCGGAAGACTACATGTCTGCCTTAAATCCTTTTTAAAAAGAGGACTTCGATTTTGGCCTTTCCCTCTCATTATTCCTCTTGACTGTTGTACATGTTGTATATTACACGTCTTATACCTATCATCCTCAGAATTTCGAACTTCTTGCACCAGTTGTCTTTATCGAATGCTTTTTCCAGATTAATAAATCCTATGAATGTGTCTTGATTTTTCTTTAGTCTCGCTTCATTTATCAACCATAACGTCAATAACGTCAGCACTGCCTCTCTGGTGCCTTTATCTTTCCTAAAGCCAAACTGATCGTCATCTGACACATCCTCAATTTTCTTTTGCGTTCGTCTTTATATTATGTTTGTCAGCAACTTGGATGATGAGCTGTTAAGCTAATTGTGCGGTAATTCTCACACTTGTCTGCTCTTGCAGTCTTCGGAAGTGAGTGGAATATTTTTCCGAAAGTCAAATGGTATACCGACAGACTCATACATTCTAGACATCAACTTGAACACTAAGTTTGTTGTCTCTTTCCCCAACGATTTAACACATTCCAATGGAAGTGACCTCCAATTAGTCGGGCAGATAAACACAAGAACCAAAATTTGAATTAAAAAAAAAAGTGCATTCAGCAATGCAGTTCCCCCTGCAGACATTCGCGTCGCCCGACTCGACATATAGGTACGCCCCAGCGTTCTAGTAGAATGATTCCTACACATGTGGAGGACGTAGGAAGTTAGGTACTCCACAACTATGGGGGAATTGTTAGTTAAACCGAGCAACAGTCTTCTGACTCGTTTGATGCGGTCTGCACGAACTCCTCTACTGTGTCAATCTCTCTATCTCAGAGTGGCCCTTGCAATTTACATCCTCAGTTATTTGCTGGATGTATTCCAATCTCTGTCTTCCTCCACAGTTTTTGCCTTCAAAAGCTCTCTCTAGCACCACAGAAGTTATTCATTGATCTATTAACAGATATCCCATCATTCTCTTCTACTCCTTGTCAGTGTTATTCACATATTCCTTTCTTCTCCAATTCTGCGCAGAACCTCCTCATTCCTTAACTTATCAGTCCACCTAATTTTCAACATTCGTCTGTAGCACCACATCACAAGTTCTTCGATTCTCTTCTGTTTCGGTTTTCCTACAGATCATGTTTCACTACCATACAATACTGTACTCCAGACGTACATTCCCAGAAATTTCTTCCTCAAATTAAGGGTGATATTTGATACTAGTACATTTTTCTTCGACACGAATGCCCTTTTCGCGAGTGCTAGTCTGCTTTTGATGTCGTCCTTGCTTCGTTCATCACTGGTTATTTTGCTATGTAGTTATCAGAATTCCTTAACTTCATCTGTTTCCTGTCCATCAACGCTGATGTTAATTTTCTCGGTGTTGTCTCTTCTGTTTCGGTTTTCCTACGGATCATGTTTCACTACCATACAATACTCTACTCCAGACGCACATTCCCAGAAATTTCTTCCTCAAATTAAGGGTGATATTTGATACTAGTACATTTTTCTTCGACACGAATGCCCTTTTCGCGAGTGCTAGTCTGCTTTTGATGTCCTCCTTGCTTCGTTCATCACTGGTTATTTTGCTATGTAGTTATCAGAATTCCTTAACTTCATCTATTTCCTGTCCATCAACGGTGATGTTAATTTTCTCGGTGTTGTCATTTCTGCTACTTCTGATTACTTTCGTCTTTCTTCGATTTACGCTCAGTACATGTTCTATACTCATCAGAATGTTCGTTCCATTCAGCACATTCTGTATTTCTTATCCACTTTCATTGAAGATATCAATGTCATCAGCGAATCGTATCACTGATATCCTTTCACCTTGAAATTTGATCCCACTCTTCAACATTTCTTTTATTTCCGTCATTGCTCCTTCGATGAAATGAAATGTCGTGTGGCTAGCGCCTCCCGTCGGGTAGACCGTTCACCTAGTGCAAGTCTTTCGATCTGACGCCACTTCGGCGACTTGCGCGTCGATGGGGATGAAATGATGATGATTAGGACAACACAACACCCAGTCCCTGAGCGGAGAAAATCTCCGACCCAGCCGGGAATCGAAACCGGGCCCTTAGGATTGACAGTCCGTCGCGCTGACCACTCAGCTACCGGGGGCGGACGCTCCTTCGATGTATAGATTGGACAGTAGGGGCGGAAGACTACATGTCTGCCTTAAATCCTTTTTAAAAAGAGGACTTCGATTTTGGCCTTTCCCTCTCATTATTCCTCTTGACTGTTGTACATGTTGTATATTACACGTCTTATACCTATCATCCTCAGAATTTCGAACTTCTTGCACCAGTTGTCTTTATCGAATGCTTTTTCCAGATTAATAAATCCTATGAATGTGTCTTGATTTTTCTTTAGTCTCGCTTCATTTATCAACCATAACGTCAATAACGTCAGCACTGCCTCTCTGGTGCCTTTATCTTTCCTAAAGCCAAACTGATCGTCATCTGACACATCCTCAATTTTCTTTTGCGTTCGTCTTTATATTATGTTTGTCAGCAACTTGGATGATGAGCTGTTAAGCTAATTGTGCGGTAATTCTCACACTTGTCTGCTCTTGCAGTCTTCGGAAGTGAGTGGAATATTTTTCCGAAAGTCAAATGGTATACCGACAGACTCATACATTCTAGACATCAACTTGAACACTAAGTTTGTTGTCTCTTTCCCCAACGATTTAACACATTCCAATGGAATCTTATTTACCCTTCTGCATTATTAGATGTTAACACTTCCAAAGCTCAAATTCTGATGCTAATATTGGATCCCCTATCTCTCCTATATCGGCCCCTGTTCCTTTTTCTATCGTATCACACAAAACTTTCCCCTCACAGAGAAGCTGGGGTGCTCTTTCCATCTATCCGCTCTGTACTCTACGCTTAATAGTGGAATTCCCATTGCACGATCAACGTTACCATCCCTGCTTTTATTTTCGCCAAAGATTTTTTTGACTTGTTTATGCTTAGTCAGACCAGACTTCTTTTTCGATTTCTTCACATTTTTCATGCGGCCAATTCGACTTAAAACCCCCACACTTTCCCTTATTTGACTCCTGAGTGACTTGTATTTCTGTATTGCTTCTTTTCTCTGTTCCTTTTTGTACTGCGTTCTTTCGTCGATCATCTAACTATTTCTTCTATTACCCTTGGTAACATCGAAGTTAGCTTCTTTATACTTAGGTTTTTCTTTCCAACTTCTGTGACTGCCCTTTCTAGAGATGTCCATTCCTCTTCATCTGAAGCACCTAATGAACTATACGTTACTCCAAAATCTGTATAGAATTCAAGCGCATCGGTTCATTCCTGAGTAATTCCGTATCCCACGTCTATACACATTAATACTTCCCGATTCAACTCATAAACTTCAACCGACTTTCCAACACTACTAAATAGTGATATGAGTCTATATGTGATCCTGGGTACACCTTATGATCCATTATCTGATTTCGGAATATGTGTCTGACCATGTAATCTAACTGAAGTTTTTCCGTAACTCCCAGTCTTTTCCAAATATACCTCCTTCTCTCCTCCTTCTTAGACAGAGTATTCGTTATTACTAGCTGAAATTTATTGAGAACTCAATCGTTCTCATTTCTCATTTCTAGTATCAAGCCCATATTCTCAGGTAACCCTTTGTTCTGTTTCTTCCCCTCCCCTTGCGGGCCATGTAGGGTTTGACCTCCATTTTTCAAAATTTTAGCGAAGAGCGAACCAACTGGGGAAGGCCGCCTTACATGGTGCATCGTGTCCATCTTGCATTGAGATCTTTAGCCCATTTTCTGGTCGTGGCATTGCAGTCGCGCTCCTCCCTCATCTCTTGAGCGAGAACACCTTCCTGGGTGCGTTTTCCTCCAATCACTATGTAGTGTCGTTTTCTGCGCCGACGAGGACCATGGAATTCTTTGCACCTCATATCCAGCACAGTAGCCAGTCCGTTGTGGTGGGGTCACCATGAACCCTGTTGGATGTAGCCCTCTGACTGGACAGTTATCGCTCTGCTGATGCCTGCGCCATTAACTCCCCATGTATGCCAAGGAGTAGATGCCTGTCACCCTGGGGCATCGAGACTCCCGGCGATGGCCATCCTGCTGGGTGGCCTTTTCTGCAGCTGGATGGCACCCGTGGGGAGGGCCCCTGGTCGGAGTGGGTGGCATCAGGGCAGATGACGCGCAATGAAGCGTACCACGTCATCACTTGCTGGTGATCAAACGCCAGCAGTCTCTAAGCATTCCAAGTCTCAGTAAAACGTAAGGAAATACGATCCTAAATCGTTCCTCTTCCTGGCCACACCATGGGAGGGACGCTAGGCTAAGGATGGCAGTGAACCTTATTCGCCCTGGTACCTCCTATGTATGAGAGCTGATGGGGATTCCTTTGTCTCGATGTAGCCTCAATTTTTTGTAAAGCATTTAGAGGACAAGTTTGAGGAGGTGGAGGGCTTGTCCAAAATGCGGTCAGGGTCAGTCTTGACAAAAATGGCATCCTCTGCCGGAAGTCTTCGGGCGCCAAACGCTTAGACCAGGGGTGTATGTCTTCCAGTATATGGCACCAAAAATCAGTTGTCGAGTGTAGGTGATCATGGAAAAGGTAGGCCATCGGCCGACCCAAGAACCGCGTGATAGTGTAGTGTTATGAGACCACCAACCCTGACTAGAGATCTACTCTTGAAAATGACACCAAGAGTTTAACATGGAATCCGAACCATGTACTGCTTCTAGCGAATGTGCACTTCGTTGAAAGTTGGATACTAGGTTAAATGACAGTGAAAAATGCGTGGTCTAACCAGGATTCGACCCCGTAATATTTCGATTTGCAGGAACACGCTTTATCGGCAGACCACCAGGGTCAACTCGCATTCTGTTATTTGGAGTTTGGGCGGCTGCACCGTTTTCATTGAGGCGGTGTATCATAGTTCAGCCATCTTCCACTACATACCTTTAAAATTGTATACACGACCTTTCTCGCGGATCAGTCTATCTCTTAATCAAAATCCGATCTAAATCCCTACTGTAGTTCCTGACATTAGCCCAAGCATACAGAAAGAAGCGAGCAAGGAAATTCAGTTAAATATAGAGAGGGAAGATAAGTAGAGAAGACAGATCTGTGCGCATCATGATAGCAACATGAATGACACGTCTATACAGACTGAACAATGGCTTGTACAGCTTGTTATATGATAGCGCAGCATGGAGTTCAAATACCCTCCAGTTCTGTGTGTCATGGGAGTTGGCCACACAGACTAGCTGTACTTTTATTGGGTCAGATTAGCATACACGCTGGATTCATAGAACCTGAACCGGTGATTTAGTGAAAACGCTTTGAGAATCCCTACAGTAGTTACTGGGATTAGCCTTCGTATTCAAGCAGAAAATACCAGTTTTCATAATGTAGCTTTAAAAAATGCTTCAGTAGTACTTAAATAATGATTTGTTTTCAAAATAAACCTGGACGCACCATTACTGGTTGAATTTCCAAAAACGCAGAAGTTTGCATTTTTTTTAATTATTGTATTTGATTGAGAAATCAAATACCAACTTTCGTAGGACTAGCTTCAAAACTGCTTTAACAGCGACATATTTCCGGAAAAACCTTTCATCCTAGCTTTCTCTCCCTTAGGAGCGGAATTTCCAACAGTATCTTATTAAATGGGCATACACTTTATAACCATAAATCACCTTTTTATAGATGTAGCTTTATAAATGCTTTAGTAGTACTTCAATAACAACAAATCCCCTTTTTATAGATGTAGCTTTATAAATGCTTTAGTAGTACTTCAATATTGATTCGTTTTTAAAATAAGCCTTCACGCACTATTTCATCCCATTAGTGGTTGAATTTCCTAAAACGCTGTTGCTTGCATTTTTTAAATGTTTTTCTTTTTTTGACTGAGAAGTCAAATACCAATTTTTTGTAGTTCTAGCTTCAAAATTGCCTTAATAGCGACATATTTACAAAATACCTTTCATATCCTGTTTCACCTCCATCCAAGAAATCCCTTCTTAAATGATGCTCGCATGATAATATCAGCACCCACCCGAAATTTAAAGTTTCTAGTCCGTACGCAAAGAAGTTGGATACGGAAGCTTTAGGGGATGACGAGATACACTTGAAGTTCTCTGAGGCTATAGATACATCAATAAGGAATAGTTCCGTAGGCAGTACAATTGAAGAGGAATGGACATCTCCCTTAAAAGGGCCATCACAGAAGTTGGAAATATAAACTTAGGTACAAAGAACACAACAGCGAAAAAACCATAGGCAACAGAGGAAGTACTTCAGTTGATAGATGAAAGGACAAAGTACAAATATTCCGGGATACTCAGGAATACAGAAATACAAGTAGCTGAGGAATGAAATAAATAGGAAAATGTGACGAAATCGAAAAAGAAACAAATGTCGGAAGGACAGACTCAGCGTATAAGAAAGCAAACCAACTTTCGGTGAAATTGAAAGCTAGGGTGGTAACGTTAAGAGTGCAACGGGAATTCCATTGTTAAATGCAGAGAAGAGAGCGGATAGATGGGAAGAATATACTGAAAGCCTCTGTGAGAGAGAAGATTTGTCTGATGTGATAAGAGAAGAAACAGGAGTCGATTAAGAAGAGATAGGGGATCAAGTATTAGAATCAGAATTTAAAATAGCTTTGGAGGACTTAAGATCAAATAAGGCAGAAGGGATATATAACTTCATCCACGTCTCTAAAATCAGTGAGGGAAGTAACAAAAAAACGATTTTTCACGTTGGTGTGTAGAATCAATAATATTATCATGGAACTCTTCCATCTGGTTCGTATTTGCATAGAAAAACAGTAATATCAGAAATTGAGTCCGCCTTGATGCAAAACAACTTTTTATCCGTTTATTTCGTTATTATCCCAAACTAGCTTCGGCGACCGATATTACCATCATCAATGGAGTTTTTAATCTAAAACATGCAGAAAATGGTATGGTTGTACAAACACAGTACAACTTTATTACATTTTTACAATTCGTCTTTTGAAATATACTTTTCTATTGATACTTTCATACTGCCTTATTTATTGTATGTTACAGCATGCTTTAACCTATTATTGGCGCTGTTTGCGCCATATTTTCTGTGCTCTTTTTTCTGTTGGCGCCTTTTTACTTTGTGAACGTCGTGTCGTCTGCAACTATGTGAGCGGCTGTTAGTACACAAATACTAAAAGGTGAACTTCGTATGTCAGCAGTATATACACTACTGCCCATTAAAATTGCTACACCAAGAAGAAAATTGGACAAATATATTATACTAGAAATGACATGTGATTACATTTTCACGCAATTTGGGTGCATAGATCCTGAGAAATCAGTACCCAGAACAACCACCTCTGGCCGTAATAACGGCATTGAGTCAAACAGAGCTTGGATGGCTCGTACAGATACAGCTGCCCAAGCAGCTTCAACACGGCACAAGAGTTGTCAAGAGTAGTGACTGGCGTATTGCGATCAGCCAGTTGATCTGACACCACTGATCAGACTTTTCAATTGGTGAGAGATCTGGAGAATGTGGTAGCCAGGGCAGCAGTCGAACATTTTCTGTATCCAGAAAGACCCATACAGGACTTGCAACATGCGGTCGTGCATTATCCTGCTGGAATGTAGGCTTTTGCAGGGATCGAATGAAGGGTAGAGCCGCGGGTCGTAACGCATCTGAAATGTAACGTCCACTGTTCAAAGTGCCGTCAATGCGAACAAGAAGTGACCGAGACGCCAGTATGGCGATGACGACTACACGCTTCCAATATGCGTTCACCGTGATGTCACCAAACACGGATGCGACCATCATGATGCTGTAAACAGAACCTGGATTCATGCGAAAAAATGACGTTTTGCCATTCGTGCCCCCACGTTTGTCGTTGAGTACACCATCGCAGGCGCTCCTGTCTGTGATGCAGCTTCAAGGGCAACCGCAGCCATGGTCTCCGAGCTGATAGTCCATGCTGCTGCAAATGTCGTCGAACTGTTCGTGCAGATGGTTGTTGTCTTCCAAACATCCCTATCTGTTGACTCAGAGTACGAGACGTGGCTGCACGATCCGTTACAGTCATGCGGATAACATGCCTGTCATCTCGACTGCTAGTGATACGAGGCCGTTGGGATCCAGCACGGCGTTCCGAATTACCCTCTTGAACCCACCGATTCCATATTCTGCTAACAGTCATTGGGTTTCGACCAACGCGAGCATCAATGTCGCGATACGATAAACCGCAATCGCGATAGGGTACAATCCGACCTTTATCAAACTCGGAAACGTGATGATACGCAATTCTCCTCCTTACACGAGGAAAGTCACAGCACACATTCAACTTTTACAGAACATCTAATGAACAAAAATCATAACCCCACTAATATAGAAAACGATCTACGCATTCTGAGAAACAGCAACAGACTATACCGACAACTAACAATAGAAGAAAATTACTACGTACAAAAGGCTCTAGTCGAAGGGAAAAATGTAACAAATGAAAACACAACACTATGCAACAACACACTCTTTACCGCTCTGAGAGAACTGACCAAGGACGCAGATCAGAAAGCATACACACGCAAAAGAACCACTTCCCATCACACACAGAGACATAAATAATGAGCAGAAGTCGTCGTAATTCGCGCTACAGTTTTTCATAGCCTTTCTCGCCACATGCGATACGCCTCTCACGACACATGCGAACAGGAATATGGCGTAATATTCTGGATCAGAAAGAAAGTGCAAAAGTTTTGCTTTTCTGTGTATAAAAGCAGCCACATACCATCCAACGAACGTGAGTACACGAATAGCTAAGCAACAGCTCAGTACACACCAAATAACTGCTTTCCACAACACTACCACAACCCCAAATGTATACTGCTGACATACGAAGTTCACCTTTTAGTATTTGTTTACTAACAGCCGCTCACATAGTTGCAGATGAGATGATGTTCGCTAAGTAAAAACACGTCAACACATAAAAGAGCACAGAAAATATGTCGCAAACGGCCCCAATAACCGCCTAAAACATCTTGTAACATACAATAAATAAGGTAGTAGGAAAGTATCAATAGAAAACTATATTTCAAAATACCAATTGTAAAAATACAATAATGTTTTACTGTGTTTGTACAACAACGCCATTTTCTACATGTTTTACATTAAAAAAAACCACTGATGATGGTGATATCGGTCGCCGAAACTAGTTTGGGGTAATAAAGTAATAAACGAGTAACAAGCTGTTTTGCATCAAGGCGGACTCAATTTCTGATATTACGGTGTGTGGAATGTTTGGGTCTGGGGAGGTACCATACATAAGGAATTCTGCAACTAGAATTGGCAAAAAGGGCCTTCCTGGCCAAGAGAAGTCCACTAGTGCCAAACATAGGCCTTAATTTGAGGAACAAATTTCTGAGAATGTACGTGTGGAGTTCAGCATTGTATGGTAGTGAAACGCGGACTTCGGGAAAACCGGAACAGAAGACAATCTAAGCGTTTGAGATGTGGTGCTACAGAAGAATGTTGCAAATTAAGTAGACTGATAAGGTACGGAATGAGGAGGTTCTGCACAGAATTGGAGAGGAAAGGACTATGTGAAAAACACTGATAATGAGAAGGGGAAGAATGGTAGGACGTACATCATGTCATAAGGGAATGACTTCTGTGGTATTAGAGTGAGCTGTAGAGGGGAAAAACTGTGTAGGAAGATAGAGATTGAAATATATCCAGCAAATAATTGAGGACGTAGTTTACAAGTGCTACTTTGAGATGAAGAGGTTGTTACAGGAGAGGAATTCATACGCAAGGTTACTTATATACGATTGTAAAATATACACTTCCATGCGAAAAACATGTATTTGTTACAAAATAATGCTATCTACAGTACGTTTGTGTCCTTTGATAGCGCTTTTTGCCTGCTATGGCGACATATGACCCAGTTTGCATTTATGGTGAGTAAGTGGTAAGTAGGTCGCTATACCTTTTATCAGCAGTGTCCTGGTACGTGGAAGTTCTGCTGTCTGTACTGTTGTATTGAGTTTATGATGTACATATGTTTCTCACTGTCTGCTTCTCCTTTTACATTCAGTTCCTTTGACAACTGCGAAATGCGGAAGCGGTAAGGAAGAAGTGAGATATATAGTTTGTGACCGAATCAGAGTTAAATCATAAAACCAAAGTGAAGTTTGTGAAGAGAATTAATAGATTTAGCACAAGTCGATGAGACTGAAATTTTGTCACGGGCATGAAAAGCCTCTGAAGATCAGTTGAAGTTATTGGAGAGTGTCCTGAAATGAGATTATAAGACTAAGATCAACAAAATTAATACAAGAATAGCGGGTTACAATAAGATTATTAACATCGAATATAAATTCATGTTTTAGAAAGACATTTTTGAAGGTATTTGTATGGAATGTAACTTATACAAAAATAAACTGTCCAGAGAGGAACAAAATAGAACGTTTGGAAATGTAGTTCAAGTGAAAAATTTCTATATGGGCAGATCTTATAATTAATGAGACGTACTGAATCAAACAGGGGAAAAGAAATTTGGGGCACATCTTCACTAAAATAAGTGATCGGCTGACTGCACGTTTCATAAGGAATCAAGGAATACTAAATTTGTCTGTGAAGCGTAAAATGTGTGGTGGGAGACCAACACTGGACGGAAATGAGGAGTTACAAATGGACGTACCTTGCAGTACTTAGGCGGACATGAAGAGGCTCATACAGGAAGGACTAGCTTGGAGAGCTACATCAAACAAATTTGTTGGACGGAAGACCACAACAACGCCGAAAATATTATGAAAAGCAATTGCGAATTTCGGAGATAATGTTTCACAGCTCCTTAGATGACGGAATGTTCATCAGATTTCATTATAATGAACTGAACGGGTTCTCCAGAACACGGGTTGAGAACCATAACATAATAAAAGAAAGTAAGGGTATTCCGAACTGGTTTTTGAGATCAAGGAACCGAGCCGCTGAGCCCACCAGCAATGACTTCTTAATTTTCTACCTCTGCATCAAACAATTTCTTCTACTGCTTGTAGACAGCATGGCATGAACGAAAGATACTGTATTTTCCTAACAACGACGAAAGTTGCTTGATATATCATCTTGATTTACAATGATAGCTATGTAAACGTACCCATGTTTGAATTAAAAGAATGTGAGGAAAACCTGATGTATAAATTTCACTGTCGGTATACAATAGGACCTCATAACGATATAGCCTTTGTGATATTTTAAGAGCTATACTATGGCAGAATAAACTTCATGTAATAGCTTTTGCTTGCTGTATTCTGATTTTGAAACACTCAAAAATAATGTTTGTTGTAGAGTATTAACTTAGCGCATGAGATCCCAAGTGGCGAGTGTGAGTATTGATTATCGACGACACAACATTGGGAGCCTCGTGAATGTAGTGGAACAGGTTATGGACGTCGGGTAAATGTTGATCGTCAGAATCATTGCGAAGGAAGTACTGAATAGACCTCTCTGTTTATTGATTGGATAGCCACTGAATTGCTAATTATTTTTTTAATGGGATAATAATAATTATTAAAAGGTGGCAATTTTATTTAAGCACTGTTTTTACTCTTTCGATTGTTCCGAGTCAGTGATAGTGCAATGCTGCTCGCTTTGGAGAATACACATTTTATAAGAATTATTTGGTCCAGGAAACACTTTTGCGATCACGGTTGCGATTTAGACGGTATTCGCGTAATTGTACTGATTAAAAATCGTTTCCGAAAGACGCAGGTTCGATTAAAGCTGTGTGCGCTCTTGCGCTTATAATGAAAATATTCATAACACGTCGCGTAACAGAAAGAAACATGCGAATCATAACCGTGATCAAACGAAGAAAATATATGATAACATAAGTGTTCTTCGCTGTTATTCAGGACAGGCTCAGATTAGACCTTGCAATTTTTAGTTATAGGAAATCACAAGACGCTACACTTTAGAGATATTTGTTTTGAATAACTTGTATTTACCTTCTCTCTCTCTCTCCTTTTTACAGCCTTTATACCTTCACATCGATTAAGGAACTTTTCCTTCTCTACCAACCAGTACGAGAACAAAATTCAGACTCAACAAAATGTCTTACATCGAATTATTACATGCTTAACCCTTAACAATCATATATAGTTTCGTAGTAGAAACAATGCTAATTTATTCCGTGCACTAGAGAGTCTTTGATATACTGAGCACAAAAATGAAAATAATAAATTTATAATTACATTTTTAATATCATGAATACTTGTTTAAATCGTGAAAATAAGGTTTGACATCGTCGTAATATTAATTTTCATCTTTTTAGCACTACATTGCCCCCTTTGGATGTACAGTCACACTTGTTTGACTGGACATCCAAGCATGCTTATTTTCCTTGTCTGTTCTGTTTAAAGTTCACTGTGTTCTTTCACTTGGAAGCATGTGCTTTGTTTACTTTTAAGTCTCAGGGATTGGCAAAGGCCAATGGGAAAAACCCCGGAAAAAAACCACGGCGGAGCGAGCACATCTTCCATACCCTCTTTTTTTAATTTTCAGCATTTGAATATTCACTTCGTATGACATTTAATAATGGAACAATTTCGTGATAGTGCTGCTGGTGACGACGGCTGGCGACTTGGTGTACTGCAACACCTATGTCTCGCCCCATCAGGTAAGTCTGCAATGGATTGCAATGACGTGGCAGGGTGCGGCAAGGGATGACGGATGATTTCGCTGCAGTATGCTGCCCTCACCGACACGTGTGCTCAGCATCCCATCATACAGTCACATGAAATTCAAACAGCAGTATCAGTATCAGTTCCTTAAATTAACATCTAAATTACATCATATTTCACGCACTCTTTCACTCAACAAGAAGAATTTTTTTTTTTTTTTGGTCATGTAATTACGTTCCAACATTGATACAGTTCTGTAACAGGTTTAATGATATAGTCAGTAGCAGTTCCCAACACTGTTACGACTCACCACTGTTGCTGACTGATCGATAAAAACACTTGCTCTTGAGTTTTAGTTTGCCTGGAATGTTACGTCCACGCATGTGGTCCCAATAACACTCTGAATACTTGGCATTACTAAACACTCGTAGCACAAAATTTGAAAACGAAATCATGGTAACACAACGCATTCATTGAGCGTCCACTTTTGTGTTAAATTCCACTCTTTCGCCAGTGAAATAAAGTTCGTACGCGCAGAGGATAATGTTCACAGGAAGTCTTTGTTCATAGGTCGTCTGTGACATGTTCGCTCCACCACGTAGTCACTTGATCACAGTTATGAAGTCTGACAAGGTAAAGTTCTTGTGCTACCTATAAGAATATCTTTACACAGTCTAGTTACATAATGATAAATAACTGAATGATTGTACATATCAAATGAAGTACATAATTGTAGTCATTTACAATATAAAAGCAAATCCTAAGTCATATATTTTCTCGAAAAGGTGCTCCTGGACTTACAAAGAATTGTGCAGTGATAAACACAAGTCTGTATATGTTTGTCTGTGTAATGATCTGTTCAGTCATGGACAACATCTTGTTCGACCTGGTTTATAGCTCATGCAAGTCCGAGCACTAACTTACGGTGGAAGAATTGTTAAACCTATACGTAACTTGCATAAACTTTACATGTTGTAAGTGTATCCTGTACACAGTCTGAAAGAAAAAAAAAGAACATAACCTGCTCATCCTAGTGAGTTCAAAATAGTTAACAATCAATAAAATGAAACGTTTATTTTCTAAAGTCACTATACGCTACTGTTGTGTGAAATATGCAGTTCTGTTCACTGTTCGTAGTTTCACACGCATAAGTTCCTGAAAGTTTACTAAATCTCAACAAGTTTGTATTATGTTTGATTAAGTGTCTTAGGGTGGAATCATCTTGAAGCAGTTCTTCTTCTCCTTGCTGCAGCTCGGCATCCTCTTCTCTGTCGAACTGGAGCTGAAATTTTCTTACAACTAATTGGTATTCTGAGAGTCTCTTCCTCCAAGCAATACTGATGCTTCCAGTGTTGTATGTTCCTATTCTCCCACGCGCCACATCGCAGTGTGTCCATGATATACTTATACACTAGTCCATTAATTAATAATTGTCACTTAGCCTACTCGCACAGTACTTGAGTCATTGATGTTTGACTTCACCTCATTACGACACACCTAAAAGGTCATCTACTGTACTTAAGATACATATCTTTTCGAGTCTTTGTGATTGTATAGTCCTTTCTGTCTATTTGAGTTGGGATGGACCAAGAAATAACTATTTTTATGTGGTGTACCTAAGATCACAAATGGTCCTGAATATAACGGAAACCACTTCTTTATTTTTCTCTTTAATAATGACGACTTCGGATAATTCCTTACTAACACCATATCTCCCACGTTAAATTGTTGAGTATTCTGTAGTCACCGGTTGTGTGATTCTTGCCGTTTCTGTGCATTCTCGTATAGTGTGACCAATGCTCGTCTAACTTTGTCCTCCCAGTCTTCCGGTTCGGTATTTAGTTTTCGAAGTGGGTTGACCCAACTATTGTTCTCTTTTGTTTTTAATGTGAGCTCTGCTGGAGTAAAACCTGTCGATAAATGTGGTATGTAGTTTACAACACTTTCAAACGGCTCTATGTATTTTACCCACTTAGTTTATTTAGCTGAGCAGTACGTTCTCACAAAGCGATTAAACTCACGGAACACACGTTCCGTGGGACTACCTTGGGGGTGGAACTTCGAAATGAAAATTGGTTTTATATTATGTTTCTCTAAGAATTTCTTCCAGGTAACACTCGTAAAATTTGAGGCATTGTCAGAGAGTAATGTTTCTGGCGTTCCGAAATGAGGTATGTAATCATTTTCCAATCGGTTTATTATCGTTCTCGTGGCTGTTGTTTTTGTAGCAAATAGCTTTACAAACTTAGTAAAGTTATCTAGCACTGCTACGAGGTATTTCACCCCTCCTCTGGCAGTTGGCAGACGTCCAGCGATGTCAATACGTAAAAGTAGGATCGAAGCAGTTGGAACAATTGACTGCATTAATGTCTGCGATGATAAAGCACGCGGCTTTACGCGCTGGCAAATGTCACATGCTCGCGTCATGCGTAGGATCTTTCTATACATGTTATTAAAATGACAATACATTCTTAGTTTCGCCAGGCACTTCCTTGAACCGAAATGACCCTAAACATTGTGTGTATATATTATTAACTTTTGCTCACATTGCTGCGGAATACATACTAGCCAGTTTCGTGAATCCTCATGTCATCTAAAGAATAACACATCCTAATGTAACACGTAATATTTATGCAATTTCGAAGTAGGATCTGTCCTCAGTTGATCCTTGATTTCGTGTCAAATATTATCTATATCCTGTTTTTGTGCCATATTTTTACACATGTCTAGAAAATATTTACGATTAACATTGTCCGCATTAGTAACACTTTAAATTCCGATGCTTGCTCTGTGAGTTCACTAAATTGAGGTAAACCTTGGGGTAGCCTAGACAAAGCATCTGCCACAATATTATTACTTCCTTTGATGTAAATAATCTGGAAATCATACTCGTGCAACGCTAATGTCCATCTTGCCAAACGTGAATAGAGAAGTTTACAGGTCAGCAGGAAACTCAAAGCCTGATGATCACAGTATACCCGAACGTGTCTACCATAAACATAATAATGAAATTTGCGAAACGCCCATACCACTGCCAATGCTTCAAGCTCTGTAGTGGAATATGCGCGTTCGCATTCCGATAATACACGACTTGCGAAATCTATTATTTTTATTTGCTCGTGTCCGTCTACTGTTTCTGTTTGAAATAAACACGCACCTAACCCAGTACATGAAGCATCTGAGGTTATGCAAAAATCCTTACTGAGATCTGGATGGTGCAAGATTTCAGCATTTAACAAGCAATGCTTGATCGTGTCGACATCATGTGCACACTGGTCAGTCCACACCCACGGCGCATTCTTTTTCAGAAGCCCCAATACAAGTTCGCTGTTAAGCCATTGATTAGGCACGAACGTTCCGAAAAAGGATACTAGACCCATATATGCCTTTAATTGTCTTTTGTTGGCCGGATATGGACGATTTCTGATAGCCTCGAGTTTCGTACTATCCGGGAAGATTCCTTCTGATGATAGTATATGTCCTAGAAACTTTATCTCCGTCTCTCCAAACTTGGACTTCTTAAGGTTAACCGTAACACCTGCAAGCTCAAATTTGTGTAACACCAAGTTAACTAGTTTGATATGCTCGTCCCACGTTGGTGAAGTAATCAATAAATCGTCAACATAGACAGTAACTTTCTCTAACAAATCCGGGCCTAGGACAGTGTCAAGCGCATTAATAAAGACTCCGGCACTGACATTCAATCCGAATGGCAATACTCTGAATTGATAGCTTCTTCCTCTATAAATAAATGCTGTATATTTCCTTGATCTTGGCGTTAAGACCACCTGCCAGTATGACGCGCGGAGGTCGAGGCTTGATAGATACTTTATCTCATGGAACTTCTGTAATAGTTCTTCTAGATTCTCAGGCCGCCTCCTGACAGGCATAATAATTTGATTAATCCGGCGAGCGTCGAGAACCAACCTTACGCTTCCATCGGATTTCATTACCGGTAAAAGTTGGTTACTATATGGTGATAACGAGGTCTCAATAATTCCCCTTACCAGCATTCGTCTAATTTCTTTTGTTACTGGTTCCCTATTCGCGCTGGGTATTGAGTACGTTTGATGACAGTAAATTTCATGGGGAAACACTTGCATGTCTTACACGTAACCTTTAATTAGTCCAGGTTTTTTTCAAAAATGCTTTACGATGATTAGTAAGTGTGTCAAATAATTGCTTTTGTTGCAGACTGTCAAGACCAGAGGATTGTTGTACTTTTTCTACTATTTCAGAGAGGTGGATATTCTCCTCGTCCTTCACATCTTCCATGACCGGGAATTTACTGCAATTGAAACTATCTTGAAGCCGCCATAAATGTGCGCAAAACGGTTCTATCTTTAAAATTTGACAATATTTGCCATGCAATTCTTTGATCTCTCGTGTCACCGAAACACATGCTGCATTCACCCTTTGCGAGATCGATTATAGTTTCCGTCTCTCGCAAAATATCTTATCCGAGGAGACAGTTCACGGCTAAATTCTTTACAATAAGACTGACTGGTACTGGTTGATGGTTGCGGTTCACTTACCTCAATGATCACTCTTTGGCTCCCATTCCAAAATTAATACAAATCCGTGTTTGTTCCCGAACTAGTTGGGGTTTCTGACTAATGGCTTCTGTAACTCGACAATTAGTGACTGGAAAAACCGGAATGTTTCTGATCTTCTTTAAGTGAAGAAAGAACGATTCATTCAGCACAGAAACAGATGCTCCAGTATCTTAAATCACCGTAGTTTGAATACCATAAATATCACACACTATAGCTGCTTGTACAGCTTCCCGTTCAAACAAATTACACTTCTTCCGAAAATCTTGACGTAATTCCTCTCGTATATCGACTCCGTCATTATATCTTAACATCTGCATAGTTGAGCTACGTTGCTGAGCAACATCAACAGAAATATTCCTACACACTGCATCTTTTGCGTCGTTCGACCCGATCGCTGCTGATTCTATGCGACACACATTCTCATTGTTACTACAACTGGTTGTCTGCACGCTTGGTTGCTCGTTATTACTAACATCATTCATGCAAGTGCCCCCTAGACACCCTGCGACTGACACACGAGAGCAGAATGTGGTCGCATCTAGTTTGACTGACTGGTACTGGTTGATGGTTGCGGTTCACTTACCTCAATGATCTTGATATTTTGATTCGGTGGTTGCCATGGCTGCGCATTCATATGCTGCTGCATGTTATTTGACATATTTGTATTGTACGGGGGTTGTACATGATTGTTGTTGTGATATTGCGGTGACCTAGGCTGCTGCCATTGCTGTTGTGCATAATTCTGTATTTACCAGTTATGTGGTGGTTGCATGTTTTGCTGATTATTTGAAAAATTACCGTTATTGTAATTGGCGTTAGCTCTAAAATCTCGTTTCCGTTTCTTTGAAAAGTTTCCGTCATTGTTTTGTCCACTATTGTGCTCTGGATGATAATTGTGATTCGGTGCATTACCGTACTGTCCATTTGAGTTCATATTGTGGTTCTGCCATCCTTAATAATTCTGACTATTCCAATGATTTTGATTCCATAGTAGGTGTTTCTATTACTATTGTTCTTGTGGTTTCGCCCGTTGCCATTACCATTACCATTATTCGACGAATTATTCCCATAATGGTGTCTGTCCTCTTCGATAACCAAATCTAAAGAGACCAGTACAGATAGAAAATGTTCCACGTTGTCTTCAGGAATGTTAAACAAATTCTCCTTTAGATCACGCGGTAACTTCTCCTTTAATATCTTTAAAACATCACACTCAGAAATTGGTGTGGATAAATATTTCACTTTGTCCAGATACTTTTCGAAATATTTCCGCAAAGTACCACCTTTTCTATTAAATGGCTCAGGACTATAAACTTCTTTTCTTAATCGTTCTTGTACCCCACGCGACCAATACTTGTTTAGAAAAGCTTGTTCAAATTCATCGAAGGAGCTACATTGTTTAGCTTTCTGTGTCGCGAACAACCCTGGCTCACCTTGAATATGGGTAATGGTAAAGACAATTTTCTCCCTTTCGTTCCAACCTTTTGGCATTATTCCGCGGATCCCTTTGATAAACACAATTGGATGGGGTCCGTTCTTATCATTGGTAAACTTCTGAAACTGTGAATTCTTCACTAAAGTATCCTGAATCACCAATGATTGTGTATGGTCTTGATAAACGGATGTTACTCCACGTGTTGGATTGAAATTATTGCCCGTCTGCCCCCTACTTTCAGTTAAAGGCGTTTCATAATAATCGGGGTGTGTTTCTGTGATACTAACACACTTCGGTGAACTGTTATGAGATGTTTGCATACGTGTTTCATTAAGCACTATCTGCACGTTTTGTAATTCAGTCTGGAGTTCATGAATCTTTGTGTTGTTTTCATGTATCCGTTGTGTTCAAATGGTTCTGAGCACTATGGGACTTAACATCTGTGGTCATCAGTCCCCTAGAACTCAGAACTACTTAAACCTAACTAAACTAAGGACATCACACACATCCATGCCCGAGGCAGGATTCGAACCTGCGACCGTAGCAGCCGCGCGGTCCCGGACTGCGCGCCTAGAACCGCTAGGCCAACGCGGCCGGCTCCGTTGTGTTCCTGCTCGTTGTAACATCACAGGTAGTTCATTCTGTATAACAGTGCTAATTTGTTTGTCTTTGTCATTTAGCCATGTGCTGAATGTGGTCACAACGCGTTCTTCTTGTTCTTTGCATTTTTGTTCTATTACGTTTTGATTATCAACCGTAAGGTTTTCTATACGTGTACTTATGTTGCGTATTTCTGCTTCCAAAGAAGTGTGTGTTTGTTGTAATTTGTCCACATCCTGGGTTACTTGCTTTACATTCTGTGGTAAGTCATGGTATGTTTGTTGCATACTTGAAATGTTGTTCTGCATAGCAGACAACTGGACATCTATTTGCTGTCGCAGCTGGCGATCGTGTTCTTTTAACCGGTTTTCAAGCTTTTGATCTATCTCTTTTGAGAAATGTGTAAAGCTTAACTGCGTACGCTCGTCTAATTGACTGATGCGTTCATCCAAGGTCCTAATCCGTTCATCTACTCTGCTAATACATTTATCTAAATTATTATTAATCTCAGTTGCAAGCTGTTTAGCAGTTTCTTGTTCACGCTGTATCTGTGATTGTTCCTGTATTTTAAACATTTGTTCCATTTTCATCATTAAGAGAGAAAATGGATCCATTACTGTTTGTGTTGGCTCTACCGGTGGTAAATCGACTGTAACTGGTGTTTCTTGTGATCTGCTTCAGTATGCACTTGAACTACCGTCTGTATTCTGCCTGAGTGTTCTACAGCAGATGGATCACTGACTTTAATATTAGTGTCCTGTTCTATATCCTCTGTCTGATCTGAAAAAATAATATCAGTTTCTACATCACTAGTTATTCCTTCCTCCTCTGAATGTTCTACAGTTACTTCCTGCTGTGTAGCTTTTCTTACACGTCGCACTGTTTTCACCATGTTTGCAAATGTTTGGGTGCAAGTGTAATCGGGAAAACGTCACACGCAACACATCAATTATTCCGTCACACAAAACATAAAATAATTACTACACTGCACCAGATTGGAATCAGTACTATAAGTGTTCACTTTCGTTTGATTAAAATTGAGTTCCAATCTCGTTCAGTTAACCTCTACTGAAAACATTTGATGCTGTATTTTACTGATCCTTCTCGTAGTTATTTAAATATAATTCACTCTTATAGCTTCCTAAGAGGACACACTCTCAAAAAGTTTCGTAAGATACAGCACCAGGTTGAAGAAGATGTTGTGCCTACCTTATGCAGTGCTTCATTCTGCTGCGGCTGGGATGGAAAGGTACAGAAAAAATATCGTCGTCGTAGATTTCCGCTCATTACAGCATGAAACAAATAGAAAAAACACACATTAGCACACACATATAAGGTAGTCCTGTCACGGTCGCCACTGAATTGCCCCCTCTGTTTATTGATTGGATAGTCACTGAATTGCTATTTATTTATTTAATGGGATAATAATAATTATTAAAAGGTGGCAATTTTATTTAAGCACTGTTTTTACTCTTTCGATTGTTGCGAGTCAGCGATAGTGCAATGCTGCTCACTTTGGAGAATACACATTTTATAAGAATTATTTGGTCCAGGAAACACTTTTGCGATCACGGTTGCGATTTAGACGGTATTCGCGTAATTGTACTGATTAAAAGTTATCGTTTCCGAAAGACGCAGGTTCGATTAAAGCTGTGTGCGCTTTTGCGTGTATAATGAAAATATTCATAACACATCGCGTAACAGAAAGAAACATGCGAATCACAACCGTGATCAAACGAAGAAAATATATGATAATATAAGTGTTCTTCGCTGTTATTCAGGACAGGCTCAGATTAGACCTTGCAATTTTTAGTTATAGGAAATCACAAGACGTTACACTTTAGAGATATTTGTTTTGAATAACTTGTATTTACCTTCTCTCTCTCTCCTTTTTACAGCCTTTATACCTTCACATCGATTAAGGAACTTTTCCTTCTCTACCGACCAGTACGAGAACAAAATTCAGACTCAACAAAATGTCTTACATAGAATTATTACATGCTTAACCCTTAACAATCATATATAGTTTCGTAGTAGAAACAATGCTAATTTATTCCGTGCGCTAGAAAGTCTTTGATACACTGAGCACAAAAATGAAAATAATAAAATTATAATTACATTTTTAATATCATGAATACTTCTTTAAATCATGAAAATAAGGTTTGACATCGTCGTAATATTAATTTTCATCGTTGTAGCACTACAGTACATAGACAAAGTTTTCGTAAGTGCCGAATTTTACACATGCGTATTGAGGTTATTTGGTTTGTGCTGCAGAACAGAACAATTTTTCGTTACATTTCTGCCTCGTATACAACACGTGGCATCTAATTACTGCACGCTCACAAACTCGTCAGCTTGCTCCAATACTCACTACCAGAAGAGGCAGGCTGCCCATTCAAGGACTGTGAACCTACCAATGGAATGGATTGATCATCAGCACCTTTTTCAGCATACCAAATTCTACAATGGAGGTAATCGGACAGTGAAGTACAACCTCAGGGTAATCCGCTTTGTTGCAGTGACAAGTGTGAAGAACTTTTACAACGATTTCAGGCACTCACACGCGCCCATTATGTCAAAATAGCTCTTGACATCACTTATGATGTCAACAGAGAGTGTTATCGAAATTATTGTTGCCAAATCGCTCTTCCCAGATTCTTGCTTTTAACTTCAAACACATTAAACTGTTGTGCGTGGGCTGTTGTAGACTTGCTGTTCTCAACTAAATATCCTAGTGAGATGATAGTGAGACGAAGGGGTTCCAAAATGGGAATATTTCGGAGAAGATATCCCATTCTTCAGTTACCTCATGAGCAAACGAAACTTCCCGAAAACCTTGGTGACAGCGGGTACATTTTAATTTATTTCCCGAACAATGCTGGCCAATGTCGCAGCCAACAAGTAAAATACTCGCTTCTTGTGTGTTTCTCTCTCTCTCTCTCTCTCTCTCTCTCTCTCTCTCTCTCTGTGTGTGTGTGTGTGTGTGTGTGTGTGTGTGTGTGTGGTGTCAGTCACTGTGAAGGTTTCCATAAACAGGGCTGCTGCTGATAACGAGAAACGGAGTCTAAGAGGTATGTTGTTAGTTCAAAGTGCGTCTTCTTCAACTCAGACGATGTCGTTGGGCTGGACCACGTTGGCTAGTCTCTGATGTTAAATACTCTCTTAAAAATAGTCTTATGGTTTTTAGAAGAAAAATATTATTTGAAACATCCTTACTTATTTCCATATTATTTATGCATTAGGGAGATACCACACATCAAGCTTTGTTGTAATCTTATTACAAAATGATTCATCATATCAATCAAAATATTTCTGATTCGATTTCTCATCAGCTCAAAAAAGTTTATGACGATAAATGGTAATCTAATTTCTGTTACCTGTTTTTAGCTCTTGATACAGTTTGTTCCTATAACGAAATAATTCTTTACTGACTTTGTAAATACGCATATTTTAAAGAGAAAGCTGTGTGTCAATTCTCAAAGGAATTTATCTGACGCTCAACCACAATATATCTTTACTTTCATTTTTGGCAGGTAAGACACCGTAAGAAAATATTAGAAACTACTATTGACACCGTAGCATTCTAAGAGATATCGTGACAGTATATATCTGCAGTGTAAAAGTACTCTTTGGTAACTTTTCATTCGTATTTTGTTTAAAGAACAAATACTGGAATCGCAGCATCTGCAAGTGCCTTTTCTTTCTTGGTACTCCTCCTTAGCGCACTTTAGGCAGAAGGTAGTTTCGTTCGTTGTTGTATATTTTATGACCATTATAAATTTAGTGAGATTCAACTATTAATCGTTGTTATTTTAAACACTTCCGCATCCTACGTTGTTTTCTAAATATTTTTACAGAAAAAATTGTTGCAGAGCGTGTATCATGTCGAACGTCTTAATACGGTGATGAGAGGTGCGCAATAGGCTGCATGATGCACAACTTCACTCCCGACATCCACGACGATGTCAGTCTTTGCAACCACGACGCCATGCAGCGCGATACAGATGGGCCCAAAAACATGCCGAATGGACCGCTCAGGATTGGCTTTATGCTCTCTTCACCGATGAAAGTCGCGTATGCCTTCAACCAGACAATTCTCGGAGACGTGTTTGGAGGTCAGGTTGAACGCCTCAGACACACTGTCCAGCGAGTGCAGCAAGGATGAGGTTCCCTGCTGTTTGGGGTGGCATTATGTGGCGCCGACGCACGCCGCTGGTGGTCATGGAAGCCGACTTAACGGCTGTACGATACGTGAATGCCATCCTCCTGCCGATAGTGCACTATATCGGCAGCATATTGGCGAGGCATTCGTCTTCATGGACGGCAATTGAATTGACGTCCTTCAGGGTAATGACATCGCTCGACTAGAGTGTCCAGCATATTCTCCAGACATGAACAGTATTGAACATGCCTGGGATAGATTGGATAGGGCTGTTTATGGACGACGTGACCCACCAACAACTCTGACGGATCCACACCGAATCGCCGTTGAGGAGTGGGACAATCTGGACCAACAGTGCCTTGATGAACTTGTGGATAGTATGCCGCAACTAATACAGGCATGCATCACTGGAAGAGGACGTGCTACCGGCTATTAGTGGTACCAGTGTGTACAGCAATCTGGACCACTATGTATGAAGGTCTCGCTGTATGTGGTGCAGCATGCAATGTGTGGTTTTCATTGACGTCCTTCAGGATAATTGACGTCCTTCAGGGTAATGACATCGCTCGACTAGAGTGTCCAGCATATTCGCCGGCCGGAGTGGCCGTGCGGTTAAAGGCGCTGCAGTCTGGAACCGCAAGACCGCTACGGTCGCAGGTTCGAATCCTGCCTCCGGCATGGATGTTTGTGATGTCCTTAGGTTAGTTAGGTTTAACTAGTTCTAAGTTCTAGGGGACTAATGACCTCAGAAGTTGAGTCCCAAAGTGCTCAGAGCCATTTGAACCATCCAGCATATTCTCCAGACATGAACAGTATTGAACATGCCTGGGATAGATTGGATAGGGCTGTTTATGGACGACGTGACCCACCAACAACTCTGACGGATCTACACCGAATCGCCGTTGAGGAGTGGGACAATCTGGACCAACAGTGCCTTGATGAACTTGTGGATAGTATGCCGCGACTAATACAGGCATGCATCACTGCAAGAGGACGTGCTACTGGCTATTAGTGGTACCAGTGTGTCCAGCAATCTGGACCACTATGTATGAAGGTCTCGCTGTATGTGGTGCAACATGCAATGTGTGGTTTTCATTGACGTCCTTCAGGATAATTGACGTCCTTCAGGGTAATGACATCGCTCGACCAGAGTGTCCAGCATATTCTCCAGACATGTACAGTATTGAACATGCCTGGGAAAGATTGGATAGGGCTGTTTATGGACGACGTGACCCACCAACAACTCTGACGGATCTACACCGAATCGCCGTTGAGGAGTGGGACAATCTGGACCAACAGTGCCTTGATGAACTTGTGGATAGTATGCCGTGACTAATACAGGCATGCATCACTGCAAGAGGACGTGCTACTGGCTATTAGTGGTACCAGTGTGTACAGCAATCTGGACCACTATGTATGAAGGTCTCGTTGTATGTGGTGCAACATGCAATGTGTGGTTTTCATTGACGTCCTTCAGGATAATTGACGTCCTTCAGGGTAATGACATTGCTCGACTAGAGTGTCCAGCATATTCTCCAGACATGAACAGTATTGAACATGCCTGGGATAGATTGGATAGGGCTGTTTATGGACGACGTGACCCACCAACAACTCTGACGGATCTACACCGAATCGCCGTTGAGGAGTGGGACAATCTGGACCAACAGTGCCTTGATGAACTTGTGGATAGTATGCCGTGACTAATACAGGCATGCATCACTGCAAGAGGACGTGCTACTGGCTATTAGTGGTACCAGTGTGTACAGCAATCTGGACCACTATGTATGAAGGTCTCGCTGTATGTGGTGCAACATGCAATGTGTGGTTTTCATTGACGTCCTTCAGGATAATTGACGTCCTTCAGGATAATGACATCGCTCGACTAGAGTGTCCAGCATATTCTCCAGACATGAACAGTATTGAACATACCTGGGATAGATTGGATAGGGCTGTTTATGGACGACGTGACCCACCAACAACTCTGACGGATCTACACCGAATCGCCGTTGAGGAGTGGGACAATCTGGACCAACAGTGCCTTGATGAACTTGTGGATAGTATGCCGCGACTAACACAGGCATGCATCACTGCAAGAGGACGTGCTACTGGCTATTAGTGGTACCAGTGTGTACAGCAATCTGGACCACTACGTATGAAAGTCTCGCTGTATGTGGTGCAACATGCAATGTGTGGCTTTCATGAGCAATAAAAAGGGCGGAAATGATATTTATGTTGATCTCTATTCCAATTTTCTGTACATGTTCCGGACCTCTCGGAACCCAGGTGATGGAAAACTTTTTTTGATGTGTGTAACTGGAACGATATTCTCAGTGCAATATTAAAATATGAGTAAGTCGTATAAGATCCATGATAAGATCGAATACTGAAGACTACCATTAAAATTTGATATCTATTTAGACACTCAAAAGTTCGGTTACTGATTTTGTTTCGGGTAACAAACGATGTAGTTGGCTAACATGAAGTTTCACGATGGGAACTGTGTAATTGATGGAAGCTCTCCATTTGTAAAGGTCATGTATACGGAAAGAGATTGGGAAAAAAATCTCTTAATCCGATACAGAGTCGTAAAAGGGCGATGGGCAGCGCGGCAGTGGCTGGCGAACAGAGCCTCGTTAACATAACTGCCTTACGCGGCTGCGATCCCGGGACAAACCGCGCTGGCAATGCAATTAGGCTGAAGTGATTGCGCCGAGCTGGACGCCAGTTCCACGCCACTGGATTTGCACTGCGACCCGCTCTGATTGGATGATAGGATATGAATGCGGATTAAAAGGCAGCTGCACCGCTCGGCTGTACACCAGTGCCGCCTAGTGAGAGGGTGGAACGCAGGCACGTTGTATGACGTCAGACCTTCAGGTCTAATTTTAATTCTTACTATTATGGACTGAGTCGTTCGTTGCTGCTATTCAACTCTTTTTCTTACTACTGCAGATTTTTATGACAAAAAGCTTTGATAAGAAACGTTCATTTACTCTCAAAAATCTTCCCTACCACAATAAAGACAAGTCGTAGCCTAACATTGTTACCAAAAATCTCAAATAGTTTCCTGATGGATTTACTTCAGGGTTTTACACGTTACTTTAATAAACGTTCGAATTGACCTAGGCTATATGTACATATACATATTCTATAGCCTATGTCCATCCCAAAGTTTATTAGAATAATGTGTAAAAATCTGAAACAATCCCATCAAGAAATTATTGAGATTTTTAGTAATAATGTTAAGCTACGACTTATCTTTATGTAGTGGAGTAGATTTCTCACGTTTTTAGGAAAAATCTCGGAAAGTTCCTAAACAGTTTAAATTTTTACACGACACACCACTAAACGTTCGGACGGACATAGGCTATATATTTTAATAAATACTGTGTATAAATATAATCTATAGTCTACACTTGTAATCGAAGACAAGTCGTAGTTTAATGCTGCTGCCAAAAATTTCGAAAAGTTTTTTACCGATTTCCTTCAAATTTTTACATGATACTCTGCCAAACGTTCCGACATAGGCTCCAATTTTTTAAAATGAATATGATGTAAAACTGCGTATATGTTATATAATGCAAAATCTCGAAAAGTACTTTCCCTGTTTAATTAAGACTTTCACACGATACTCTAATACAATTTGGATGGCCATATACTATATATGAATGTAGTATATACATGAACATAATATGTAAATATACATAAGATACAACACCCAAACGTTGTTGGCAAAAATCTCGAAAAGTTCTCGATCGAATCATTTCAGATTTTTCAGTGGTCTAATAAACATTCAGACTGACATAGGCTTTATGTTTTCTTAAAAACACTGTATGTGTTTTCTGTTAAAACTGACTGCAAGTAAGAAATGCTGAGCTGTGCTGTGAAAATGTGGGGCATAGTTCTCAATGGCACAGTCAGTTTTAATTATGATATCACGACATTTAAACCATTAGAAAAAAATTTTCTCCTAAATATATTCTTTATCGTTATATAGCATGTTAAATAACATTTGCACACACAAATTTGCTGTTTCATTTCATTTCTAGCAGTCGGTTTTAACAGAAAACAGGAAAGTTGTCTTTATAGCTTATGATTACAATACTACTATGTAGTGTAAATCATCCAAGACTTTGCAATTCTACCCGTTCGGAGATTAAAACCATGTACAATACTGTAATTCAAGCTATTGTCTCTACATATCCAGCAGCGGGAATATTCTCCCTTACGCTCCAGAAACCAATGATCCCGACCAATTTACCCATTCATTTTAAGGGGCTTCAGTTTCCAATCTTTGCAACTCCGACAACGAGGCTCAGAGTCAGAGAGGAGGGGGAGGGGGAGGGGAGAGATGGACAGAGATGGATGAGAGAGCAAATGATGGGAGAGCAAATGAACATTTAGGAGGGGAAGGAGGAGATGGACAGAGAGTGCGTGGGGGGGGGGGAGGAGAACGACAGAAAGTGGTGGTGATGACACACAGAGAAAGGGGAGAGTATCTAACACGTGTGTGACTGGTTCTGATCTGTCTTCCTACCATAGTTACGCAACAATGCTCCGTGAGCGTTTCAGGAATTTGATGTTTAACCTATGGCCTGCAATGTAGGAAGACGCCATCTAACAGATGCGGAGTTCAGAAGAGTGCAGCAGTATGGACAGTGATGTAATAGTCTCAATGTCGGTTCCACTAGGCTCCCTGTAAAGAAAACATTATCGCTAACAGAAATTAGTATACTGGTTCGGGAGTAACTATATGTTAGCAAAAAATGAAAACCTTAGACTTCGTTATTAAGGTTCTTTTTTATTCTAAGTATGAGTAATGTTAGCAAAATTACGTACAGTATGGAAGAATATTGATACTGGGTATTCACAACTGTGAAGCGAAATTCATATTATAAGGTCCTTTAATGGTAAGATGGTGTCCACCTGCCTAGCTGGGTGCTAACACGCTTGTCTCCCAAGCACTGGGCCTGGGTTCAATTCCCAGCTGGGCTGGAGATTTTCTCCACTCGGGGGTTGACTGTTATGTTGTTGTCATCATTATTTCATCCTCATCACTAGCCGAAAGTCGCCCAATGTGGCGCTGACTGAAACAAGACTTGCACTTGGCGGCCGATCCTGACTGGGACATCCCGGCTCACAGTTCCATATGATCATTTGATTTTTTTGTGGTAAGATGGTTGATGACCAATTCTGGGAGTCGATAAAAATACAAACAAATTAAATACAATTGGGGCCAGAGAGATTAATTAGACTAAAATGTACAATGGCAATACCCAAATTTGAATGGGGGTCGGTAAAGAGCAATCAAAAAGAAGTACACAGTTAAACGATTCGCAACTCTACAGTGCCTGATGAATCGCTTTCATCTGACCGGACATCTCGCGATTTTGTTTCAATTAAGCCCGGGAATCGTGAATATGTTTAACAACAGATCAGGATTGGATTTTCAAAAAAAAGAAAATAAATAAATAAAAATAAATAATAAAAAAATGAAAAAAGGGAGAGACAGAGACAACCTCAGTTCTGAGTGTCATTTGAATATTACTTGTTGGTTTGGCGCCGGCGCGCGTGTTTACCTTACATCGGCGGCGGTAGTGGCGGCTGTCGGCGCGAGCTGTGAACCTGAGAATCTATTTAAGTCTCTCTCGATTGTTAAACACCAGTTGGATACATTTCCTACGTCTTTGGTGAAGCTGAGGCTCCTAGTTATTCTCAGTGCTCGGTGCGATTCTCCATGCTAGGAGACTTTGCAGTTTAAGTCATTACGAGTTACGATGAGCCTGTAAACAAGTGTTCACATAATGACTCTCACAATCGTCTCAGTGCAGCACGATTCGCCTTACTCAAACACTCGATGATTTCTGCAAGAGAAGAGCCAATTACTCTATTAGCAATTTGCCTACATCAAAGCTGCTGGCTACACATTTTCTTTCTGGCCAATCAGAGCATTCGTACTTAGTTATCACTCCACCCACTAGGGTTTTTGTAGACTATCACAGGCATCGTTTGTTTCGTGGAGCAGAGTTTAACTTCTGCTACGTAATACTGAGATAAACAGCTTTTTCTTTCATGCGAGTTTTTAAACCAGGTCGCTACAATGAGTCACCTATGTTTTGAGTTGGGTTGCTCCAGACGTTTTACGCCCAGACTTTTTATCTGGCATCTCCCACAGTGTTGCTGTAGAAAGGCTTTCCGAAGGGTCATCGTTAAAAGTAGGGACAAGGGCTGGCTTTTGCCGACGGCCTGCGCAGTGGCTGTTGGCGTCTCATTGTGTCTGCTAGATGCCCCATGCAGAAGGTGTCGGCCTACATTGGATGGGCATTGTCGGTGTAAAATTCTCCTTCCCTCAGAACTACATCTCGTAGTTCGGGTTGGCGAAATTACTTGCATGCAATTACTAGTGTGAGTGTTAGTGGTTTATATTCACGAAATGCTGGCTTGTTTATTACATCAGCATTTTAATAATATTCGTTAAATTTCTTGTAACTATGACATATGACACATCGAGTTAACTGGGTTTCAGGAATTCAATGTAAGGAGGAGGAGAAGGAGGAGATAAACAAAGAGACAAACAGAGGGGAGGGGAGGGAAGAGGAAATTTGGAAATTTGTGGTAAGTTCCTATGGGACCAAACTAGTGAGGTCATTGGTCCTGAGGCTTAAACATTGCTAACTTAAACTAACTTACGGTAAGGACAACACACACATCCATGCCAAAGGGAGGACTCGAACCGCTGAAGGGGGGAGCTGCGCAAATGGTGGCAATGCGCCTCAGACTGCGCTGCTACCCCATGAGGCAGAGAGGAGGATATGTACAAAGCGAAGAGGGAAATGTAAATTACGACACACATTCAGTTACCACATCTATTTAGCAATTGCGAACCTTTCAATTGAGAATATACACACAGGCATTATAATTACACGTTTTTCTGGCATCAACTATAGACGTTTATGGGTACATTTCTTGAGCATGCCTAGTTTGAGACTTATCTAGCATGCTAAAATCAGTACAAGATTAAGGATAAGTAGGAAGCTCGTATTTTTACTGAGAGCTTCATCAACAAAAGTAACCCGAACTTAATGTTTTAGTGCTTTTGCACAAATATTTACCGTTCTCTACTGGAGGATTGATGATCGATCACATCTCATTGTCCATGCAGATTACATGTAGTCCGACGTTAAAAATAACGAAAAAAAGGGTAGCACTAGTGATAAGAAAAGACATAAGGAAGTTGATAACAGAATTTTCATAATGCTGCACTCCACTAATCACGGTACATGACTACGTACCCGGAGCACTGCAGCAGCCCCGGCAGTCGGTGTATGATTCAGATAACGCAGTCTCCTCGATTTTGGTAGATGGTTTGGTTTGGTTGTTGTATCAGTAGTGTCACTACTGTACCTTAACAAAGGTCTCTGAAGAATTTGTGCAAATCCTTTCGTAATTTCAATCGTCTACATCTTGCAAATGAAGACAACCTATCTTGCCTTTGAAAATAATATGTCAATTTATTAATATAAATGCCAAACAGTTAACATCTTTCCATCACTACTATTAAAATAAGAAAACAATGAAGTGTCCATCAAATCAGTAACACTCTCAAGGTCACATTTTAGGCTTATCTGTTGTTACACTGAGACAAAAAGAACAATGGCAATCGAAATTTTAAAGAAGTAACGTAGTACGTATCATTTACTGGCTTCATCAGTATCAATCATTTGCACTGCATGGATAAAACACGAGAATTTTAATTCTAAGGAAACAGTAAAATAATAAGTCGGAGAAAACGAAAACCTTTTTGATATAATCGTACTGAAGGTGTGTTTACACCTGCGTGACTTTCCGTGCGCAGTAGAAGACTGCAGCCGGTTCACGAAGAGGAAGGGAGCCGCATGCACTGGTGCAAAATTACGAATTCCTCTGAACTGTGCGGAGAGGGGCCAAAGAGTCCTCCCATACCAGCCGAGGAGACACGTGCGTCTGCTTAATTGTGGGCCAATTCCAGCCACATGGAAACTAGGCGCAAGGCACACGGGTCTAAACGCAGCTTTGTACGAAGAACACTCGTCGCTAAAGGTAAAAAGTTTACAAAGGCGAAGAAAGGACTGATGCTCCCTCTCAATAAATCGTGGCATGTTGTAAATGACTCCTCTTGCCCCAGAACATCTTGTGATCAGCACTTCACAGTCGTTGACTGTTGTTTGGTGAACGAGATCCCTTATAAAACAAGGTGCTCACGCTCGGTAGCCGCTGGTCTCCAACCTCCTTTACTCCATTACTGGTGTACCGCTACTTATCATCTGTCTCATTCCTGCGGTTGATCAGCGCCTATGGTATTATTCGTCTCTTATTATTGCTATTATTATTACTACTATCGTATGCCTCAATTACAAGAAATACAACACACATTTAAACAAAAAACATGTATGTGCTACTGTTTACGCTATGTAAATATCAAACGGGCGAGACTACGCAGGAATGTCGGATGACCCAACCCAGAGCGTATCACTGAAACGTTAGTGTAGACTCTTTGACGCCAACGAGGAAACGTCTGTTAGGACATTCATTTATAATGTGGCTTATTGCCAAAATTTCGCAACAGTCATGCAGTGGAACAGCTCCACTTGTGAATGTTGTATTTGTACATACTCCTTCAGACCAGTGTCTGTTAAGCTGTATCCACACATCTTTCGGATGATCGAACCCTACGTGAAATCTTTCGAATACGTTCCCCGCCTAGACAGAATAAAATCTCCAATGTCTTGAATGGTTCAAATGGCTCTGAGCACTATGGGACTTAACATCTATGGTCATCAGTCCCCTAGAACTTAGAACTACTTAAACCTAACTAATCTAAGGACAGCACACAACACCCAGCCATCACGAGGCAGAGAAAATCCCTGACTCCGCCGGGAATCGAACCCGGGAACCCGGGCGTGGGAAGCGAGAACGCTACCGCACGACCACGAGATGCGGGCAATGTCTTGAATGTTTCTTATTTTTGCACACTATCTGATCAAAAACACCTAGACGACTGTTAGTAGATATTACACTACTGGCCATTAAAATTGCTACGACAAGAAAAAATGCAGATGATAGACGGGTATTCATTGGACAAATATATTGTACTACAACGGACATGTGATTTCACGCAATCTGGGTGCATAGATCATGAGAAACTAGTACCCAGAACAACCACCTCTGGCCGTAATAACGGCCTTCATACGCCTGGGCTTTGAGTCAGAGCTTGGATGGCATGTACAGGTACAGCTGCCCATGCAGCTTCAACGCGATACCACAGTTCATCAAGAGTAGTGACTGGCGTATTGTGACGTGCCAGTTGCTCGGCCACCATTGACCAGACGTTTTCAATTGGTGAGAGATCTGCAGAATGTGCTGGCCAGGGCAGCAGTCGCACATTTTCTGTATCCAGAAAGGTCCGTACAGGACCTGCAACATGCGGTCCTGCATTATCGTGCTGAAATATAGCGTTTCGCAGGGATGGAATGAAGAGTAGAGCCAGGGGTCGTAACACATCTGAAATGTAACGTCCACTGTTCAAAGTGCCGTCAGTGCGAACAAGAGGTGACCGTGACGTGTAACCAATGGCACCCCATACCATCATGCCAGGTGATACGCCAGTATGGCGATGGCGAATACACGCTTCCAATGTGCGTTCACCGCGGTGTCGCCAAACAAGGATTCGACCATCATGATGCTGTAAACAGAACCAGGATTCATCCGGAAAAATGACGTTTTGCCACTCGTGCACCCAGGTTCGTCGTTGAGTACACCATCGCAGGCGCTCCTGTCTGTGGTGCAGCGTCAAGAGAAACCGCAGCCATGGTCTCCGAGCTGATAGTCCATGCTGCTGCGAACGTCGTCGAACTGTTCGTGCAGACGGTTGCCGACTTGCAAACGTCCCCATCTGTTGACTCAGGAATCGAGCCGTGGCTGTACCATCCGTTACAGCCATGCGGATAAGATGCCTGTCATCTCGACTGCTAATAATACGAGGCCGTTGGGATCCAGCACGGCGTTCCGTATTACCCTCCTGAACACACCGATTCCATATTCTGCTAACAGTCATTGGATCTCGATCAACGCAAGCTCCAATGTTGCAATACGATAAATCGAAATCGTGATAGGCTACAATCCTCCTTACACGAGGCATCACAACAACGTTTCACCAGGCAATGCCGGTCAACAGCTGTTTGTGTATGAGAAATCGGTTGGAAACTTTCCTCATGTTACCATGTTGTAGGTGTCGCCACCGGCGACAACATTGTGTGAATGCTCTTAAAAGCTAATCATTTGCATATCACAGCATCTTCTTCCTGTCGTTAAATTTCGCGTCTGTAGCACGTCATCTTCGTGGTGTAACAATTTTAATGGCCGGTAGTGTAATATAGGGTGTGTCCACCTTCAGTTACAGCTGTTTCAACTCTGCTGGGGCTACTTTGGATGATGCGTCTGTTTGTCTGAAGAGGAATGGCAGCCCCATTCTTCCTCACAGAGTCCAGACCAGAGAAGGTGCTGTTGCACGCTGGAGTGTTGATCGAAGGGGACGTTCCAACTGATTCCAAAGGTATTGCATTGGGGTGAGGTAGCAAACTTGGGCAGAACACCGCATTTCACGAATGTTACTGTCCACAAAGTGCTGCCTCACAGACACTGCTCTAAGTCACGGAGCATTGTCATGTTGTCGCTAACAGTCATCGTGCCCGATCTGTTTCTCAGCTGTACGTACTATATAGTCCTGTATAAAGCGTTTATAACATTCCACATTAGCGTTTACTTGGGTGCGACGAGGGAACTACTGCCTAACGACGAAGAACACATCTTAGCACCACCTCCTCTGTACTTTACGGTTAGCATTACATGTGATAGCAGATAATCTCCTCCAGGCATTCGCCACGCCCAAACCAGTCCTTTGGATTGTCACAGGGTGCAGCAGGATGCATCCAAATCACTCATTTCCAGTCAACAATTGTCCAGTAACGTCGCTTTTTGTATCGCCTCAAGCGTTATTTAGCACTGACTGCAGGATGCTATGGCTTATGAAGAGCTCTTCCACCACTGTCCTCTTTTGCAACAGTCATTGTGCTAGATGGACTGCTGCTATTACTTTGGAACTCACACGCTATTTTTTAAAACCGTTCCCCGCAACATTCTGCGGTCCCTGTACGTCAGTATATTTGGTCCGCCTCGTCTTGGTTTAGATGTAGTTGTTCCTTCGCGTTTACATTTCTCAGTCACACAATCACTTCACCAACAGTTTCCTGAGGCAGTTTTAGAGCGGTTGAAAAGTCTCTGATGAATTTGCTTCTCAGGTGACATCCAATGACTAGTCCACGTTGGAAATCACTCAACTGTCCTGTCGGACGCATTCTCCTCTTACTGCTTCTCCACTGACAACAGCATGCACCCCGTCTCCTCTTTAGACATTTAGTGGTCAGACACGCGTTACATATAAGTGGGTGAGTACTTGCGATCGGATACTGTGCTCTTATTTTGTGATACGTCACAGCGTTGGTCCAAAGATGATCTAGTAGAATGTACTATTTTTTTTTTAATTTCATTGCTGGTAAGGGGATTCACCTCTGTAGATAGTGATCAGTTATTCACTAAGTTCTTCTGAGCACTGAAGCTGTACAAAGCAATAAGCACTCTGTTACAGCAGGTTGTAAAAAATCATTATGGAAGGGACAGTAGTAACGTTTCAAGTGACACTACGGAAAAAGAAAGTTACGCAGTTAGTTTCTATTTGTTTTCAAGGACGCATCTGCAGTCCTGGTACACAGTGAAAGAGCCGCTCCACAGTGCCGCAACATGTCGCTGGAGGAGACAGCACAAAGTGATGCAGACGGCAGCTGTGGCCGAGCGGTTCTAGGCGCTCAGTCCGGAACCGCGCGACTGCTACGGTCGCAGATTCGAATCCTGCCTCGGGCATGGATGTGTGTGATGTCCTTAGGTTAGTTAGGTTTAAGTAGTTCTAAGTTCTAGGGGACTCATGACCACAGATGTTAGGTCCCATAGTGCTCAGAGCCATTTGAACCATTTGAAAAAAGTGATGCAGCCCATCTACACTTTGTCAATGTCTCGTCTATCGGCATGCCACTGTACCATGACGTGGGCATTGCAGGTAATGTATCCGCAGACATGCAGCAAATTTTAGAAATATCATTATACAACACCATAACCTGCTGTTTAAATTATTCTTTTGTGTGCGACTGATTTCAAGTCAGAGACCATTACCCAGAAGCTGTTGTACAACGTAATGAATACAGAAGATTTCAGGTAAAAGTGATGTTTCAAACACTGCACTAAAAGTAGAAGGAATATTCAGAGAATTTATGTTAAAAAAGAACACACTCTCATTTATCTTTATCCATGCATGGGTGGAAACGTAGATCTATGGACCTCATGGAAAAGCTGGATTTTTTTTAATATTATACTAAAGAAACAAATTCCACTTTGAACGAAATATAGAATTGAAAAACAGAAATTACATTGAAATTTTTTGAGATATATTGTAACGATGGTAACGCTTGTCTTGATGGCCATTTGTCTGGCACTGAGTTTACGTCACTTACAGATTAGTGGTATTTTACCCTCACATTGGTTAGTTATTTTATGCCGTTTTATTATTTATCTTTCTTGGATGGTAGTCTATCATTGGTACTTCATGCATTTAATTCTGCATAGATAATTATCTTTTCTAAGTATTATATTTTTGACGATGTGTTGCCTTTTGCTCGAATGTTCGAGTGGAAGAAAAGCAAATAGGCCCTATAAATAATTACACAATGAGGTCTAGTCCGAATTTTCATAACCAAACGATGGGTAGGAAATGAAGAAATAGAATATTAAATTGATCAGTATGAAGTCTGGTTGTACAAAAAATTGGTTATTTAGTTGAGCGTAATCCAAGTAATTAACAGAAATATTATAAATCATTTGACATTTACATGTTTTGTTCATTTATATCTTTTGTGACAATTTATGTATCACTTTGTAATTGAAAATATGTTTAAGATTTTTTTCTTTACTTATTCCACATCCAAGACAAAGATTTCACTTGGACTGCGTGGAAGGTACATCAGTATATTTGTTTTCATTTGTAAATATTTATGCTTTGTATTCTTGTTGTTCTGTCATGTTCTGCATCCTGGAAGATCTCCTCACCGTAGATCTGTTGGAACAAAAAGTACATTTAATTTAACCTAATCGTCAGGAAATTTTTTTTTTCTGAATTTTAATGTCCGAACTAACATTGGAAAATGTACACTGGGATATCAAGTTGAATAGTGTGAGGTCTAGTTTAGCAAAAACCAAATTATTTGCCTGAAAGTAATCACGGTAATTAAGACGAACTTAATTAGTCTTCTGAGGGAAAATTGCTGTAATTCTCTTAGCTAAATGAAGAGCAGAAAAGAAACAGATGAAGTATCAAATTAACCAATTGAGGTCTGAGGTCGAAAAATCATATTTCATTGCTTAAAAGTAATCAGGATATGGGGAAAAACTTAATTAATGATTTCAGAAAAATTTAAATATTTTACTTGCAACTGCTTCTAACTAAGCAAATGAAGCGTCAAAAAGTTCATCTCTTCAAGGGGTACCTATTTTATACATAAAAAAGTTGCATTTGTGCGATACGTTTGTGTTGAAATAGCTTCTTTCGTATTAAGTGATAAATTCTGGACATTCCGAGAACAAAAGAAAGCGGAAAATTAGGTGTCCAAAAATCATACTTCCTGAAGAAAACTTGAACATAAAAAATTATAAATTGAAAAAAAGAGCTGTCAAACGTTTTTTGAAATAGTATAAATGTAAGAAATAAAACAGATTAGAGAAACATTTGACGCACCTTTTAATGATGCCAATTGAGAATGTATAGTTTGTCACTGTGCATAGGGGCCACATGTACTGACCCTTCATCCATCAGCACTTTTTTTCAGGTGTCATATTACGGCTGATGCAATTGTACATGTCATATCTGTACTGGCAACACATGTCAAAGTCACCCCACTCCCCTTCTCTCCCCTCCCCTCCCCACCACATAGGCAGTTGTACTTGTCGTATTTAGCTGATGTCAGCATAAGCACTTTTTCTTTCATCAAGGCTAATAGTCTCGATTCTGACATTTTTCAGTCAGTACTCCACGTATGGCTGTTTGCAGTTATTATGGCTAGCAAAAGCATTACCTTCCCAGCGGTTTTCTTCGCTGGTGTTAAGAATAAGGGCAAAATGTAGTAAGAGCCACGAAGATACTGAGGCGAAAAAATGTTTCTCCTGTTAACACTTTAGTAGTGACAAAGACGTTAATATAGAATTTACTAATGCTGGTGGAAGTGGAAACTGATTCATTGATGGATACTGCCACAGAATTAAGACTATATGTAACAAGTTTATTATGATTATTATTATTATTATTATTATTAGTGGTTACTTGAGAAGAAGTGTTATACATCATAGCAATTACAATTACAATTCCAAAAAGAGCTTGATCTGGGTGTCTACTTTCCCAGGAATAATTCATACTGCAAAAAAAAAGTTGCGAGTGCCTGAAGTCAGAGCTGTTGCCCGGCTGACTCACGGTGGCCGTGCATAATCTCTCTCTCTCTCTCTCTCCCTCTCTCTCTGTGTGTGTGTGCGTGTGTGTGTGTTTGTGTTTCTGTGTGTGTGTGGATACAGCTGCTGCTGAGTATGACACCAACCACCTAATGTCGCATCACTTCTGAAGCAAAGGGATGGAGTTATGTAGATCTAAATTTTACACCTATGTGTTATAATGTTATTATTATTATTGTTCTTGTTATTACTGAAACATGCTGCAACAGTTTATAATGGATTATACTGTAAATGATGAAAGTATGTGAATGCAGCTTGCCGCTAACTTGGTGTAATGTCTCTCACACATAAACCTGTACAGTAAAGTAAGGGCCTCCTGTTTTATCTTTAGGCTGATCCGTGATAAGACAGGCAAACAATTATACTAATGGAGGATTCTGCGTATTTTCTCTAATTTCATTCGCTCTCTCTCTCTGTCCTTTATCTATATACAGTTTTAAATGTAATATTTCATTACGTGAACTCAGCCCAATAGAATCTCTGGTGGAGCCCTTCGTCTTAATATTCAGCGGCTGGCTTGCTGTAAAAGATCTTTATATATATTATTATTGTTAAGCGCTGCATTCAGTTGGGAAAATCGATCGTTTGAACAATTCGTTCATTTTACGACAGATTTAGAATTTCAGATGTGTCCGAAGCCTTTTTGGACGATTTTATAAAATCTCGGTGATTGCAGGCTCTCTTCGTCACAACTGAAACTTCCCCACTAATTACAGGGCCAAGACAATCATCAGTGATTCAGACAGAGAACTCATTCGTCATTCACTCTAGAATAAAAGGGTCACAAACCTTATTTCTGAGGAAAATTGTATATTTAATCCATCTCCATTACATGTTCCGTTTTCTGTTGATTCCAAGTCTTACTTAATTTGCGTTTACAGTTTTTCTCTCTCTTCAAATAACCCGCTAGTGGCACAAACGTTAATAGCTCGCTTTAGCGAGAAGAAGAGCAAATATGTCTCTTTTAGCAACCCGACAATCTTCCAACAGATACTTCCGAAGCTGTCCTAGTTATCCGTCCCTAACAACCATGGAGAATACATATATGTATCTCTGTTCTTCCAAAGAATAAACGTACTAGAAAAATACCTTGGCGTCGACGAGCTGTCGGCGCATATATTACTAGAAAATCCGATCAGATACTTTCCAAAAGTGAATAAATGTGGATGATTTGATTGATAATTATTAATTATTGCGTGGTAGACGGTAATTTTCCGTGGGGAGATTACAAGTTCTTTTTCTCGTAAGGCGTTGGTACAAACCCATGATGTAAACCGAATGCACTTTATTAACCCACAGAAACTAATAGTCTCTCCCTCTCTGTCCCATACCTAGCATTTCCATAGTCTATAGATCTTCCTCATGACGGTTACTGATGGAGCTACATGCAGATCTCATCACGTTCATATAGTTATATGCTTACTGCAACATGGCCATGTTCCATATCCACTATAAACATGTGGTTCTCGCCTGATCAAAACGTCTAAAATATTGGTTTTAGGCTTTACATACAGTGTCCCTAGGAATTTAACGTACCGCTAATCATGTGTAGAGTGGGTTGCACTGTTGTATTTTCCCTCAGTACGTTGCATTATGCTGCATATAGGTGAATTCGAAAGTCTGGAACTGTTTCCTACTGTCTGAACACAGTATACATTCAGAAATCTTAAGAAGAACTCTCCAGCTTTTGGTCAATGATACTGCTGAACCCATTTACGTAGGATCAAGCATTGTGTAACAATTATTACATAATTAGTGTTATCGATTTCACCATACGTCACTTGTTACAACAAAATTAAAGTACACTATCACACAATATAGTGAGCACATGCTACGGTAGCTTCTGGCGTAAAGAGTTTCCATCGGTATTTCTGTAAAGTGTCATAGGTGGGGCGAAATGTTTACTTGGAGATTACATCCTGCATATAAAAATTCACCTAGGATTATACTTTAGTAGAAGCATGGACCTTTTTTATGATGCAGATATTGCTTTACTGTGCTAGAATGTAAAAGGCGGGCAGTGATTTTGTTTTGTAGTGTTTACACACAACACGTCAACTTGATTGTTATCTATGCCATACACTCCAGTTTTCGTTTCTAGACTTCGATGGCCTACGTTTCCGGTTTTCTTCGTCTTCATATCCATAACACATTAACCATGCTTAGAGGCTTTTTACAACGGTATATACCCTACAAAACATCACCAACAGACCGTAATTTTTCTACATGCAGACAGGCTTCCCATTGGAATATGACAGGAAGCTACTATGGAGTGCTTCACCTTTACAAGCTGTTATTCCATCAATTTTAAACTCTTCAAAACAGTTTTAAAGTTGATATCGCACGCACCGAGATAGAATACTACAGTATTCGAAATCCAAATAAGGAGCACAATAGCCGGCCGAAGTGGCCGTGCGGTTAAAGGCGCTGCAGTCTGGAACCGCAAGACCGCTACGGTCGCAGGTTCGAATCCTGCCTCGGGCATGGCTGTTTGTGATGTCCTTAAGTTAGTTAGGTTTAACTAGTTCTAAGTTATAGGGGACTAATGACCTCAGCAGTTGAGTCCCATAGTGCTCAGAGCCATTTGAACCATTTGAGCACAATAGAATGTTTTAGTTGGCAATAGGATGGATCGTGGGTTTTGAACCTGTGCAAGACTCCTTAAGTGTATTAAACACCATCAAACAGTATTTACAATGTGCTCCACTCTTGTCTGTAACAACTGCTTCCATGCGACATCACCTAATGAATAACTTACAGAACTGCCACTGTGTAGGTTTTAACAACGTTTATGCTGTTATCTTCTGGCGTACAGGTAAACCGTTAATTGTGTTCTATTTGCATACGGCTTTAATAAACTACTCTGACTTCGATAAATACGTCGCAGAAGTGCTGTACTGAAACCTTGGGAGGATGGAGAGGGGGGTGGGGGCGGACATTGTTCTCCACAATACCGCCAGCGGCACAGTTTGTCCGTCTCGATTTGGTTCTGTCACACAGATAGCGGAATTTACCATTAAACTGTTCCGATGCGCTATTATTCTCCACCAATTTGCGGACTATGGTGTGACGTCATCAATATTACGTGAAAACTCCGCGTTAGATTCACGTGCAATTGTGCTTCGTGAAACCACGCTATAAATCTACATTAACGGGCTTGAGATGCTCTCTATGGTTCTTTGCCGTCATGCAGCAGTCATAGGAACCGGCCTGTTTCGATAGTTCTACGAAGTTACCTAGGTGGAGCATAACGTTCTCTGGCCGGTGTCATCTCACATGTAAAACGAAACCTTGGGTTAGACTAGACAGCTGAGGCAGACTGTTCACCATGGATGACTTTTAACACATATTAAATCGTCCATAATATAGTTATATGTCAAATTACAAGTTCAGGTGTGAAAAAAGTTGTTGATAAGCACTTTAAGGATTTTATAAAGTGTCCAGACATGTGACTACGGGAAACTTGCGTATTCCTTGCCTAAAGAAGATGATATTACCAGGCTGAAGACCACAATACATAGTTGAAGAATCGCTCGTGTATTTGATCTCTGTGGAAGACACTTTACATATGCACGCAATGACTTTCATCTTTCTTTTCAGTTTCTGTGTTATGGAATAAAATTACGTTACTTCGACAGTTCTTCATCGCTATCGCTGCTGTAATCCCATTGTTATCGTCTCTGTTTTTCTGTGTATTAGGACATCGGTGTATTGTCTCTGCAAACCAGCAATATCACGCCATCACACTCACACACACACACACTGTGATGTTGAATACCATACCTCTTAACATATAAAGCCATTTTATTTAAATTTTTCTTACTCGAAGTTCGAATGTGGGTTGAGGACTTGACATTAAGTGCACATTTCAGCCGTAGTAGCATTAAGGGATGGTAGAGTCTCTGATGTCATTTCCAGTTGTGACCTCCTAATTTGCAGAACACAACTACTTACGTATCTACATCTACATATTTGTACGTTATTGGGAATAACATCGCTTTCATACGAATAGTGGCATTTCTTTAACAGTTATAGAATTGTGTTCTTACAGAGAAGGTCTTGCGTTAGGTGATATGCATATTTGGCGCCTCTTTCTGCATGCAAGATGTGTGAAATCTTACACATATTACAGCTCTATTTTTGAAACTTCCTGGCAGATTAAAACTGTGTGCCGGACCAAGTCTCGAACTGTGGACCTTTGCCTTTCGCGGGCAAGTGCCTACCAAGTGAGCTAGCTTCAATTCTGCCACTACCTCAACTCATACCTTCCTACCTTCTGAGAATCGGAAGAGCTTCTGTGAAGTCTGAAAGGTAGGAGACGAAGTACTGGCCGAAGTAAGGCTGTGAGGACGGGGTGTGAGTCGTGCTTGGGTAGCTTAAATGGTAGAGCACTTGCCCGTGAAAGGCAAAGGTCACGAGTTAGAGTCTTGGTCCGACATGAATCTTTCATCTGCCAGGAAGCTTCATATCAGCGCACACTCCGCTGCAGAGTGAAAATCTCACTCTCGAATTTTCGTAGAGGCCTTGCATATAACGAGAAGCGTGCAGGCTGTCTGTGTACTTTGAGTTGTACAGACAATTTATGTATGACAATATTTAACTTCAAGCTTCGTTGTGTTTGAAGTGTGTGAGAAATATTATGTATAATGCAATTTTATTATGCTTGAATTTTTGTAGAGTACTCCGATAAACATGTATCACAGTGAGTAATACAGACGATTAATGGGCCGAAATATTCCATTTTGGAGCTTAATAGTGCTTGCAAAGTGTGAGACGTCTCAAAATAATTGGTAAGTAATTTTACATGTTTCTGAGGTGTTTACTCTGATGCTGTCTTTCGAACTGTCACATGCCTCACTGTTACCGTCTCTCTCGTGAATGTGTGTTTATGAACAACACACGTCGTTTTGCAGTTTAAGTGATATATCGTAAACAATCACCTTATTCCCTTCTAAAATCGAACACCTTATTTCTTCCTTCAATAAGAAGACAACTCTCTTGTAGACGAATGTCTGGTGGTACTTCAACTAGTGGTTGATGTAGCTGACTACAGGTTTTATTTTCATGAGTCATAATTTCTCGAAATGCTACAGAAGTTTGTTTGTAATACATGTCATCCAATGGATTTTCTCTTGAGGTTATCTTTGCTCCCACTCACCTTTGATAGTGATGAACGAAAGAAATGTTAGGTAATGACAGCATACAGGTTATCAGACTTAAACACACTTTACCTATTTAGATACTATTGCAACACGAACATTAAATTTTGTTACTCATTTTAGAATATTGTGGCATGAGAGATGTAATTAATTTGAGCCTTACAACGCTGCTTTTGTACTTAAACTCAAATAAGTACCCAATCATTTTTGCAGTATTTGCTATCAATTATATTTTTACAGTGATACATCTTCTTCACTCTCCCCTGCTTCCTGAAACACACTTTAAGTTCAAAATAACGACGAGATACATATTGAAACTACTTTCATGTAAGCACACTGTGATAAACCACATAAACACTATATTTTTTTTGCACAGGTTGAATACATACTGTAGGTATTTAAATACTGCTGCAATAAAAACATTACATCGATGCTGTAAAGTAATTGATTTGAGACTTGAGATTTTTTTATTGTACATAACCTCAACTAGCTCCTAGATAACAGATGTAAACATCACACTTTTCGCGTTGTCGACGTTTTTTGCAGACATTTTAGAATACGGTGTTATGTAGATATGGAAAATATTTAATTCTTCTAAACCAAGTTGACAGACTATCTTTTGAAAACTATTACCCAGTAAAGACATCTGTTGGTGGAAACCAAGTTGACAGACTATATTTTGAAAACTTTTACCCAGTAAAGACATCTGCTGGTGAAATTGAGAGCAATTCGTGGTAAAGAGACCGAAATTTTCTCGCCTTTAATAGTAATCTGTTGCTGACTATGAGAACAACTTATGTTAAGAGATCAAACGTTGTCGTTTTGTAACAGTGGATCCATCTGTTTGTGACAGTAAGCAACTGGAATGTGAAACAAGACTTGACTTTATTTCGCGTTTTCAGGGTTTGCAGAATATAAATTAAGGTAAAAGTGATGTTCAACCAGTACAAATTCCAAATTCGTTATTTATATTTCATAAGCAGATATTGGTTTTTAATTATGTGTAGAGAAATATTCTATCTACTCGTTCCACTATTCAATGTCAAATGATATATATATAGCTCTGAATTAAACTTGCTGCTGAGTCAGTCTGAAAAGAATTTTTGGAAATCAGTAATTCGTTTCTAGTTGACAAAATTTTAGGTGGATGGATCTTGATGATCAGCATCAGCATGACTCGCACAGTTGTCCGCGAACCAACAGCTGTACAGTATGAAATGAAAGTTGCTCAGAGGATGGAAGCTTGCTTGCATTGGCTGATAGGACAATATCAAAGGGCACGGGGCGTGAGGCAGGGGTCGCATTGATGATAAGTAAGTGCTGTCGCCGATGTAAGCAAAATATAACAAGCGCAGCTGGAGAGGAGAGGAGCCTATCTTTGTAACTGGGAGGGTTGGCTGTGATACTCCATGGACATGCCCAAGGATTTGTGGAACATGTGTATGGGAACATGTGTCGCAGATACATCATGCATAACGAAGAATAGGGTCGCTCAGCAAACACGGAGGCCAGAGCCATTGTCTTGGCTGTGCATACACCATGAAGTGAAAGATTTAAAAGTGATCCGATGTTAAAACTTACGTACATCCAAATAGTACAAATACCGTCAAGTATTCCTTATCAAAGCTTTATTTACAAATTCCCCTGTACTATCCCTAGATTCCTGTAACAGGATTTGTGACAAACACTGCAAATGCAGAACTTTACTGTCACCCCAAACTGTAGTATTGCTTGTGTTTTTATAATAATTTTTACAACAGCCTTTTTACCTGCAGTCCTTCTACATCTACGACTTTTTCAACAAACTAGTCACACATTAATAAGACATTTGAGCAGAAAGTTAAATGTTACATAACGCCATCTCTAAAATTTATCAAAGCCGTGTAGCACAATGAACAAAAGTACTTAAAACTAATTTATAATGTAACTTCACTTTTATCGAAGTTATAGTTAAAACTTTATTAGTAGCTCTCGTAAAACATACACCATTATTTGTAAGTACCATAGAGTTTGTTGACTGACAGACTCCGTCGACAGTTGAAGAGGGACGTAACGTGTAATAAGCAAACATCTATCCAGACCATCACACAGGAATTCCAAACTGCAACGGGATCCACTGCAAGTGCTTTGACAGTTGGGCGGGAGGTGAGAAAACTTGGATTTCATGGTCGAGCTGCTGCTCATAAGCCACACATTACGCCGGTAAATGCCAAACGAGGACTCGCTTGGTGTAAGGAGCGTAAACATTGGATGGTTGAACAGTGGGAAAACGTTGTGTGGAGTGACGAACACGGTACACAATGTCGCGATCCGTTGGCAGGGTGTGGGTATGGCGAATGCCCGGTGAACGTCATCTGACAGCGTGTGTAGTGCCAACAGTAAAATTCGGACGCGGTGGTGTTATGGTGTGGTCGTGTTTTTCATGGAGTGGCTTGCCCACCTTGTTGTTTTGCATGACACTATCACAGGACAGGACTACACTGGTGTTCTAACCACCTTCTTGCTTCCCACTGTTGAAGAGAGATTTGGAGATGGCGACTGCATCTTCAACACGATCATAATGCATGGCATATAGCGGAGAGGTTACATCACAATAACATCCCTGTAATGGACTGGACTGTACAGAGTCCTCACCTGAATCATGTAGAACACATTTCGGCTGTTTTCGAACGCCGACTTCGTGCCAGGCCTTTCCGACCGACGTAGATACCTCTCCCTTGTGCAGCACTCCGTGAAGAATGGGTGACCATTCCCCAAGAAACCTTCCAGCACCTGATTGAACGATGCCTGCGAGAGTGGAAGCTGTCATCAAGGCTAAGGATAGGCCAGCACCATACTGAATTCCAACATTACCGACGAATGGCGCCACGATCTGGTAAGTCATTTTCAGCCAGGTGTTCAAATGGTTCAAATGGCTCTGAGCACTATGGAACTTAACTGCTGAGGTCATCAGTCCCCTAGAACTACTTAAACCTAACTAACGTAAGGACATCACACACATTCATGCCCGAGGCAGGATTCGTACCTGCGACCGTAGCGGTCACGCGGTTCCGACTGTAGCGCCTAGAACCGCTCGGCCACTCCGGCCGGCTCAGCCAGGTGTCAGAATACTTTTGATCACATAGTGTATATATGTATGTGTGAGTGAGTGATGTGTGTGTGTTTGTGTGTGTGTGTGGGTGGGTGTGTGTTTGCGTGCGGTTGTGTTTTCCACATGTCTTGCTAACCATCTGGACTGACTTCAACCAAACATGGTACACTACCACTTACCGTCTGGTAGGAATCGCTGTATTAGCAAGAACGACCTATTTGTCAATGGGGAGGGGGTGGGGGGATGAAAGAGAAGCGTATCCCATGACGCGCGATTTCCCAGAATGTTTTCATCCAGTATTTGAGAAGGAGAGCATTTAGTGACTTGCAATCAACTCTAAAGACAATTTGAAACCTATACGAACTTTTTTCCTCGCTGGCCACCCTTACAAAATACGAAAGGAGATATGCTTGCCTCTTACTACTTTTCAGGCAACGGTCTTGCCGCAGCGGTTACACCGGTTCCCGTGAGATCACCGAAGTTAAGCGCTGTGGGGCGTGGTCGGCGCTTGGATGGGTGACCGTCCAGGCCGCCATGCGCTGTTGCCATTTTTCGGGGTGCACTGTGGCAGGTGATGCCAATTGAGGAGCTACTTGATCAAATAGTAGCGGTCAAGAATACATCATAACGACCGGGAGAGCGGTATGCTGACCCCACGCCCCTCCTATCCGCATCCTCCACCGAGAATGACACGGCTGTCGGATGGTCCCGGTAGGCCACTCGTGGCCTGAAGACGGAGTGCTTACTACTTTCCCGACGTTCATGCAGTAATATTATCGCAAGACGTTAATTTATTACTTCTTCACTACTAACTGCATTGGCGAGATATTTTACAGACAGTATGCACATACACCACTGGATGTTAGTGCAAAATTATACCGCTGTACGAAATATAGTTCGGGAAGTATAGCGCTATAATTAATTAATGCGTGAAAAACTGTCTCATCGTACACGATGTTTGAATTTATTACTTCGTTGCTACTAGCTCTATTCGTGACACATTTTGCAGACAGTATCCACATGTGCCGCTAAATGAACATACAGAATTTTATCATTGTCCGACATACAGTTCAGGAGATATAACGTCATAAACATTAAGCACATGTCCTGACTCTGCTTGTACGGGCGAGGAGGTAAATAAATACCTTGGAAGGTGAGGTTTGTCCGCTAGTAATAAATATACTGTGGTGTCACCGCCAGACACCACACTTGCTAGGTGGTAGCTTTAAATCGGCCGCGGTCCATTAGTACATGTCGGACCCGCGTGTCGCCACTGTGTGATCGCAGACCGAGCGCCACCACATGGCAGGTCTAGAGAGACGTACGAGCACTCGCCCCAGTTGTACGACGACGTTGCTAGCGACTACACTGATCGAAGCCTTTCTCTCATTTGCCGAGAGACAGTTAGAATAGCCTTCAGCTAAGTTAATGGCTACGACCTAGCAAGGCGCCATTTGTACCATTGCATGTATCTCAAGATAGTCTCACTTGTATCATCAAGAATGCTGTATACCAAAGGACGATATAAAAGTTAAGTGTTCTAGTAGCTACGTTCTTTTCTTTATCACATTCATTACGAATCCTGTTCCAGACTTAACGCCAGACGGCGTGAGTTGACGCGTGCCCTTTCGACTACTTCACTGTGGACTGGCTGCCTTGTCAGTCCACTACATATACCATGGACTGAAATTGTAATATACAGCGTAACGTTTACACTAATGCGCTTGCTGAGTGATTGGATGTCGTGTGCTCTACAGAATTCGTTCGTTGGAGACAGTTGCCACTGTAAGAGACGACGCGGCCCATTACGCCGACCGATCAAGACTTTTCAACTGCCAGTCCATTCCGTTGCTCACGGCCGCTCCTGCATTGCGGTTACATTTATCCGGCGAGCAGATGAGTTTCGGCCGTGGTCGACACCGTCAGGTGGTGACAGCGCGCCGCGCGGTCACGAACGGCGCAAGTTGTCGGCGCGCACGCCGCCCGCAACTCGGGCACAACTCCGTCACAAAAGTTCGCCACTCGTGTTACGCAGCCATATTTTTATTGCTCAAGTTCCTCGCAGTTATATACGAGTTAGCCTGTCGCGAGGAAATGTCCCAAAATTTGGAAGAGCTCCGCACTGTGTAATTTTGTGCCTGTTACCATCAGTTATGGCATGTAAATGCTCACGGAAGGAACTTTATTCCGGCCAACGACGTAAACTAAGAAAAAAAAAGAAGAGTAACGTGTGGTCTTCAACTAAGCGGTCGCATAATTTGAGAATTATAAACCTTGTAAGAATTTGTCATAAATCACGACTCCAAAGTCGGGGAGCAACACGGAGATTACGTGACACTCTCGTATTCTTCAGCGCCTATTACTTGCCAGCAGCTTTTAGTCGTGCAGACCGACAGAGAACTACAGGATTATCTCCAACTAAGACGTATTTCGTATATTGCGGAGGAAATAAAGTTACGTTTGCCCTCAACTGTGCCTTAATCTGACAGTTTCAAAGCATGCAACTTGTATAGCACCACCACTTCTGGTAGTAATTTCTTCATCACAGCGGTTTCCACATAGCTTTGCTACGTATCTATACAGAGGCTTCTATTACCACAAAGAATCACAGTAGCTCATGAACGGGGTGGATTTTACATCATAATCATTGCCAGCGATTACAAAGTTCCTTGTGTTTCGACAACATGATGTATGGTTTTGCTTTCATAATAATTTATCGTACTATTTCAGCAATTAAAAAATAAACCTGTATCGTAATAAAAATACAGATCGTTGTTGAGTGAGTGGTTGGGAACAGCTTTTGCTGTGAAAATAGTAGTACACAGGCATTTAATTTCGGATGTGTAGGCTGCCTGTAGCTGGATCACTGAGACAGACACAATTATAGGAAAAATCAAATGCTTTGATATTTATGCCTTAAGCGAAGTACGACGCTATATGAAAAACATATCACCCATTATATCAAATGAAGACAAATGATAAAATACCACACCCATGAGATCAGAATGAAACGGAACTTGTTGTACCGTTCCAATGTTTTATTAAATTGCTAGCACGCCGAAATTATTAGCAAGAGTTTCTTCTCTTGCAGGTAATACCTCAGCAGGTGTCCAAAAGGAGAGAATGGACTAAACAGTGTTCTTTATTGAATTTTTTTCTGTTGTGTGACACGTTTACCATTTTCCTTTCCTTTGTGCGGCCTGGAGGGTATAAATGAGTGAATGCATGAACTAGCAGAAAGCTTTAGACACAGATTGTAACACTGCATGAATGGTCGTTCTGGGGTAGGGGAGTACCAACCCCCCAAGCGTGAACAAGTTTAGCAAAGACCAAGTTTGCAGGTCAGGGCAAAGATGACACGTAGGCTCGCGAATTGGCTCTGTCAGGTTGGCGCGCCACCCCCACCACGTTTGTAAGTGGAACGGTTAGGCGAATTCGGTTGGAAGAGCTCTTGTTCCTGGGTCATGGTGCTGGACAGACATGGAGACACAGCTCTCGTTTTGGTAATGTTAACATAGGTGTGGTGTCACCGCCAGACACCACACTTGCTAGGTGGTAGCTTAAATCGGCCGCGGTCCATTAGTACATGTCGGACCCGCGTGTCGCCACTGTCAGGATCGCAGATCGAGCGCCACCACACGGCAGGTCTCGAGAGACTGACTAGCACTCGCCCCAGTTGTACGACGACGTTGCTAGCGACTACACTGACGAAGCCTTTCTCTCATTTGCCGAGAGACAGTTAGAATAGCCTTCAGCTAAGTCCATGTCTACGACCTAGCAAGGCGCCATTAGCCTTAGATAGCTTGTATCTAAAGAGTCTCACTTGTATCGCCACAATCTCCAGATGTCTCATCAAGAACGATGTATACAAGGATGGATTAAAAGTAAAGTATTCAAGGAGCTACGTACTTTTCTTTATAGCATTCATTACGAATCCTGTTTCAGACCTCACTCCATCCTTCGTGAGTTAGCGCGTGCATCTTGGCCGCCTCTTTCAATTAGTGGGCGTAGAGTTGGCAAGTCTGCCGACACTACATTTTTGGCGACGAGAGTAAAAACGGTCTTCTTTATTCTTGCTTTGCTTAAATTACTGGTGTCGCCACAATCTCCAGATGTACTGTCCGAATTTTATCGCTTGCAGAATCAGCAGACGCAGGCGTTATTGGATGCGCTTGGACAGCTCGTCCGGGGTCAACGTGCACTGCAAACCGATGCGGCCGCCGCCGCTTCACCGCTACCACAGCCACAACACGCAGTTGCACCACCATTCCGTAGTTTTGATTCCGCCCAGGAATCATGGACGCAGTGGTCACGCCAATTTGGATTCAATCTCGCCGCCTATAGACTTCAAGGTAATGAGCGGCAGCCGTTTTTGCTTTCGTGTGTAGGTGTGTCCACCTACCATGTGAAAGTGAAATTGTTTCCCCGACGCGACGTAGCGACTCTCTCCTACGAAGAAATTTTGTCGGCATTAGATGCCTATTTCAAGGAAACAGTCAATGTCGTTGCAAAACGGTATACGTTCTTTCGTACGAAACGTACGGCCGGTCAGACTAATAGGGAGTGGGTTGCAACGTTGCAAGGACTTACTAGGGATTGTGCTTTTGAGTGTGAATGTGGACTCCCTTATTCAGATACAATGGTACGTGATGCCATAGCACAGAACGTTTCTGATGTTCGCATACGGGAACAGATTTTGAAACTAGTCAATCCCTCCCTTCAACAAGTGATAGACATATTGGATAGGCAAGACACACTTGACTTTGCTCAGGAATCATTTGAAACTTCGCCAGCAGTGTGTCACATTAACTGGCCCGCCGGGCGCGCTGCACGGAACGTTAAACAGCCCTCGCGCACGTTAGCGCAGCTGCGGCCTAGCTCTCCAACACGTGTGCCGCGTAAGCATGCCAATGCAGTTCTAAATTCATGCCCGCGGTGTGCAACTAGACATTCGCGTGACAATTGCCCGTCCCGCCAAGCTATTTGCTTTTACTGCCATAAGAAAGGACATGTTCAAAGTGTTTGCCAGAAAATGCTCTGATCAGACAATCACAACCATTCCAGGCCCTTTGCTTCGCGCCGGAATCGAACCGAGGACAATCAGGCTCATGAACCTTCGCCCATGGACATTCATGTAGTCATTCCACCCCATCCAGTGCCACTATCTCAAACAGTGACTGTGTTCGTCCCACAAACAGTGTGCGTCGACGTCGCCGGAAATCCCGTCAAGTCGCAAGTGCTTCTGTACCTGTTTCAGTTCAAATTGCACGTGAAAGTCGCTCTTGTTGTCAGCAGGACAATAAACTTTTTGTAGACTTGGACTTTGAAGGCAAAGTGATACCATTCCAGCTCGATACCGGAGCTGCAGTTTCATTGATCAATCACGACACGTACAAACAACTGGGCAAACATCTGTTGCGTGCCGCAAATGTTCAGCTCACTAGTTATTCAGGACAGCAGATCCCTGTGTTAGGACAGTGCAGCCTTCTTGCAACATACAAGGGACAAACAAAACTTGTGTCATTTTACGTTCTTCGTTCTTCTACTGCAGTGAACTTGTTTGGTTTAGATTTGTTTCAGTTGTTTAACATGTCTATAGTAAATCAGGTACTATCAGTGAACAAGACTGTGCCTTCAGACGGTGTTTCTCGTCTTTGTGAAGAATTTGCAGACATTTTTGCGCCGGGCCTTGGTTGCGCTAAGAACTATGCAGCACATTTGGAACTGAACGTAAACGCGCAACCGAAATTTTTCAGAGCGCGCAATGTTCCCCACGCATTGCGTGATGAGGTCGCCACCCGCTACGATATCTTGTATCGGTCCACTGCTCAGCACGGAAACGCTGATGCGTTGTCCCGTTTGCCTGTTGCTGAGGATAAAGCATTCGATTCTTCCGAACTTGCTTGCATGTTCATTGATGCGGAAACCGATAATGTGAACGAATCGTTTCCGATTGATTTTCGTCGTGTCGCTACAGCCACAGCTTCTGACCCTGTCCTTGCTACTGTTTTGCGTTTTGTTGCTACGCAATGGCCCTTGTTAAAGTCGCGGATCGAGGATCCGTTGGTTCGACGATTTTTTGCTCACAAGGAGAGACTTTTTGTACGACGTGGTGTTTTGTTGTTGCGTTCTGATAATGATTAGTCCCGAGTCGTGGTCCCACGTTCGTTACAGTCCTCTGTCTTCCGCTTCTTCACCGAGGACATTGGGGTATAGTGCGAACGAAACAACTTGCTCGTCAGCACTGTACTTGGTTCGGAATCGATGCTGCGATTACGAATATGTGCTCTTCTTGCATGGCGTGTGCCGAACAACAATCCGCACCGCCGCGGAAATTCTTTGCTTGGCCGAAAGCCACTTCCCCTTGGCAACGCTTGCACATAGATTTTGCTGGTCCATTCTGGAATGCTCGATGGTTGGTTGTGGACGATTCTTTCAGTAATTTTCCTTTTGTTGTCCGGATGTCTTCCACGACGTCATCTGCCACCATCCAAGCGTTATCTGCTATTTTTTGCATTGAAGGTATTCCACAGACTATTGTTTCAGACAATGGCCCACAATTCATGTCCACAGAATTTCAGTCATTCTGCACGGCCAATGGTATTCAACATCTGACATCCGCGCCGTTTTCGCCTCAGTCGAACGGTGCCGCTGAACGATTTGTCCAGACTTTTAAGTCACAGATGTTGAAGTTGAAAGAGTCGCATTCTCGGGAGGACGCGTTATTGCTCTTTTTGTCCTCGTCTCGCTCTCAGCCCCGCGATGGTCGCTCGCCCGCTGAGTTGCTCCACGGTCGTCCTCATCGAACCTTGATGTCTTTGCTGCATCCGCCGCATCAGGTTCCTGTGCGGCGGCAGACTCCTGCTTTTGCTCCAGGCGACGTTGTATTCTATCGCAACTATCGAGGTTCACGGCGTTGGCTCGCGGGGCGCATTCTTCGCTGCCTCGGCCGCGCGATGTATTTGGTTTTGGGGGCCTCTGGTGAGGTGCGTCGGCATCTCAATCAGCTGCGCCTCTGTCGTCGCCCGGGTTCTGCCGCTCCCCGTCTGCTTTCAGCGACGGTGCCGTCCGGTCAGCGCCCTGGGGACCCATCTACTGGCTCGCCTCATCCCCAGGTGTTACCGACGATGCCTTCCATTTTGCCCCATGGCAACGCGCCGCCGCCGCCGCCGCCTGTTCTCCCGCCGGCGCCGCCCGCAGTGGACGCTTCGCTGCAGCCGCCCAGCGCCTCCCTGGGTCACGTGCCGCCGATCGCTTCCAGTGATCAGCTGTCCTCCGCCATGGAACTCTTGCCCGCTCCGGACCAGATGTCGTCATCGCGCGTCGGATCCCCCGAAGCAATGGAGGTCGACCCTTCGGCCCCTCCTGTCTCATTCCGGGCGCATACACCGCATGTTGACGTGCACCCTGGACTAGTTTTTCAGGCGTTTCCTAGCTCCCCTCGGACCGAATGGCCGGGTGCGGGTGGCACAGCCTCGCCTGTTGTTAGGCTCCCCCCTCATCGCATACGTCAACATGGGGTCCTCCCCACGGCGGGCGGAAGCCTTATCACACGACCGTTCGCCGATTTGCGGGGGAGGAATGTGGTGTCACCGCCAGACACCACACTTGCTAGGTGGTAGCTTAAATCGGCCGCGGTCCATTAGTACATGTCGGACCCGCGTGTCGCCACTGTCAGGATCGCAGATCGAGCGCCACCACACGGCAGGTCTCGAGAGACTGACTAGCATTCGCCACAGTTGTACGACGACGTTGCTAGTGACTACACTGACGAAGCCTTTCTCTCATTTGCCGAGAGACAGTTAGAATAGCCTTCAGCTAAGTCCATGTCTACGACCTAGCAAGGCGCCATTAGCCTTAGATAGCTTGTATCTAAAGAGTCTCACTTGTATCGCCACAATCTCCAGATGTCTCATCAAGAACGATGTATACAAGGATGGATTAAAAGTGAAGTATTCAAGGAGCTACGTACTTTTCTTTATAGCATTCATTACGAATCCTGTTTCAGACCTCACTCCATCCTTCGTGAGTTAGCGTGTGCATCTTGGCCGCCTCTTTCAATTAGTGGGCGTAGTGTTGGCAAGTCTGCCGACACTACAATAGGTATTAGATTGTCTGAAATCTGTTCTGTAATGAAGTCCAGATGTTGAAATCAGGTGCGAAATTACCACTGAACCCCATAAGGGAATTGATTTTCTTAATTTACTCGAATTTCAGTAGACCATGCGTTAGTGCCTTGTTCAGGCAACGCACCATGTGCCTTAAGCTCACGGTCACGTTATTGCTCTGTGCTTAACGGAAATTCACTCATTCAGTGTATTTTAATCTGCTCTTCCATTTACAGTAATATTTTGGGGATTTTTATTTATTTTCCATATGTTTTCTTTGTGAACTTGCTTTCGCGCCACGTGGTCGGTTGGAGCAACCGCCGCATTGATAAATTGTAGTTTCGGTCTGAAAATATATTTTACACGATGAATAATCATACGATAGTGGGCGAATGTAAAATAGGGAAGGAATGATCGTGTGTGTCCATATTTTTCTGGGTTTCTGTTGGCTACTGAAACTTGACCATGTGGGTTGAACAGCATTGAAGTGATGTTTCTTGTGCACCCCCATTAACGATTTGATTTGTTGGCGATGTTGTGCGTTAAGTAAAATACTCGTGCCACCAGGAGAAGTATCGGATTTTAATGCCCACTGATTTGATAAAGATTTGCGAAATAAATCTTCCACCCTGACCTAGTTTTGGTAGTGGTGTCTTTGCGGAACTTGTTCTGAGTAATATATAGCAAATGAATATAATAACCGTGGGTTTAGGTATAATTGTGCGGTTGTATAAAAATACATTGAAGCCAGGTCTGCGCTCCTCTGTCCCATTCCATAATTACGTTGCGAAACTGAACCATGTTAACTAGAGACCGGTTTTGATGATGTACATTGCAAGAGAACACGACTAATTGTTGAAGTACCATCGGTACTGAATAAATATCAATTAATCTCTACCCTCGACTAATTATTTACTCCGTCCATCATAAAGAATAGGTGGCAGTCAGTACCACAATCGAGTTCTGGGTCCTGAAAGCAAATAAAAACTATATACTGCCTATTGAGCCCTGCATAGGTGCCTTCTGTAGTGGTTCAAAAAATGCGTTATCCGTTGCGTTTAAATTTTTACCGGTTCGTTAAAATCTTCCGCTAGAAATTATTAATACCCAGCAATAACCCGCAGGGGCCAGTAATTTCGTGGACCACACGAATTTAAGAAACCATTTACTACAGACGGTAGGTTGCAGGAGCGGTAGGACATGTCAAAGCGACGGTAATCTACCTACGTAGGTGGACTTTTACCACCACCAGTACTGGAAGGTTACGTTGCAAGAAGAAAGCTGTCTTTGGAACTGATAGTAGCACCAATCATTGCCTGCCGGAACAAGTTGCTAATTTCAGTTTTCAAAGCGTTCGTTTTTTTTTAATCCACGTATGAAATTTTTAAAAAAGTGGAGTAATTAGCGACTTTGAGAAGACGCGGACGGCTTGAGCTGGATTATTGCGACTGAGCGAGATGGATGCGGCGGTGGACTCGCTTCCGGGAGGAGAGGAGTGTTATTTTTTTTCTCAGTGTATTGATTTTCGGGACGTGCCCATTCAGACATCCAAATACTCAATTACACCATACGAACGTAAGGACAACACAACACCCAATCCCCGAAAGCAAAAAAATCTCCGACCCGGTCGGGAATCGAATCCGGACCCCTTCATTTCACAGTCCGCCGCGCTCACCGTGCATCTGGTGAGGCGGACGGCCGGCCGAAGTGGCCGTGCGGTTAAAGGCGCTGCAGTCTGGAACCGCAAGACCGCTACGGTCGCAGGTTCGAATCCTGCCTCGGGCATGGATGTTTGTGATGTCCTTAGGTTAGTTAGGTTTAACTAGTTCTAAGTTCTAGGGGACTAATAACCTCAGCAGTTGAGTCCCATAGTGCTCAGAGCCATTTGAGGCGGACGACGACAGCCGTTGAGTCTGGAATCCGAACTGCTGAAGGCCAATTCCGACAGTTCTTCCGAATAGTACACTCTTGATATCACTCTCCATCAATTAACATGCGTTAATAGCACTGTGGTGGATGCAGGTGCAGACTGTGGTTTAAAAGTTGCTAATTCGCGTCCTGATTTCTGCAATTTTTTTTATTCACTTCAATCTTTTCTGAAAGATTCAGGCACTTTCTTAATATTTCAATGAAAGCATATTCTGTGATATTCGATGTTATGTATATATAAGAGCATTCTCCTTTCAGGAGGAGGTTTCTACGATTTTTCGAATGTGCCAGGGAACATAGACTCATCAACTGCATAACTTTTTTGTCTTCATCTACAAGAGTGTTTTCACTGCTGGCAGTGCAAAATCTCGAAGTCTCTTGTTTCAGTTCGTATTTCAGGTGTTTTGAAAATTCTGTTACTTATTGGAATCAAATGATCTACATTTGAGTTTTGCCAAGCGAGATGATAAAATAATTTTTATTTGATGCGTAAGGCTATTTTCAGTTTTTATCGTGCTATTTCTGAAGTGAGTTGTAAATACTGATGTCCATTATGACTCAACATGGATCTTTTCCTTTTGCCTCGTATTATATTAATGTATTTCGGTAAAGTTCTCATATGTGTATGGTACAAACAAAACAACTTGGCGAGCATATGGTCAAGGAACCGAATGTGCGTTTCATTGCAGCTAAGTTAGCAGTTTCACGTGCATCCGTTGTCGTAAAAACTGTTGAATGGTTTGCTCGCCAGGTGTGGACAACTGCCATTGGAGCGCGTTGCGGTCACAAATCACGGTGAGCAGCACGTTTAGTGCGATGTATCATCTCGTTTTTGAGCATGCACCAGCCACGATGGAAACCACGTTTCAGCATGCTTCACGACCTGGGAGAGGAAGTGATGTTCTGTAAACGCAGGACTCTGTTGTTACGATATCATGAATGCTGTACCTGCTCATATGTCATTACGAGACACTTAACTATAGTAAATCTTAAAAAAATGCGTTTTTTATAAAATTTCATTGTACCGTTGACTTGGAACGGCATACTTTAATAACACACAAGATACAATACGAAAACAACTAAATACGAAAATCGTTTATTCGATCAATACTACGTTGCGCTTCAAACTGTTAAAATAAATCGTACCGAAAACCATGCGCTTTCTAGAGATCCTACACGCGCTCCTGCATGGAAACAGAATATATTCCTAAGGCGCAAGTTCTTCATTATGTATTACACAAATTGCCCGTTACCATAACTCATCTCCTGTATGACCTTTCTACTTTCCTTCTTCCAGAGCATTTACAATTGAAATATTTACTGGGAGTCTTTCTCTACCTATACGGTGTAAACCTTCATTCCATTTCATCTTGTTTTCGGTTATAGTATGTATTGCTAAGTTAATAGGTGTACACACAGGCCAACTCAATTCAAGTTTTGTAAGAAAATACTACATTGAACCAGAGATTGTCAAATGTAGTATCGATTGTGTAGTAGCGTCCCTGCTCAACAGCGATCGCTGATTCAAGGTGTTACGTGTAATGTGTTAGAGTAACCTCAGATCGAGAGATGTATGGAGAACTCGCATCTGTTGTGTGATGGATATACAGGGTGTAAATTGGAAGATGACAAACCAGAACAACCCAAAAAATAAGCTTCACACGAAAAAATGTGTGGAATTCAAAGTTGATTATTTTCGAGGGGGACGTCTGCTGGTGCTAAAATTAGCCCGTCACCCCAGCCCCCTGTGGGTGGGGAGGGAGGCAACTTTAAATTTTCAAATGGGAACCCCCCCCCCCTATTTTATTTCAGAATAAGATTCTACACAAAAAACTACGTACATTTTGTCTTAAATATTTGTTCTGAATCTTGGTAGTTGGCGCTGTAATTCAAGAAAATCCATTTTCTCATTTTTGCGTGGAAAATGATTGCTTATAAATAAAAAGTACTTATTTACTTAGTAAATTTAGATTCGCTAAAACAAACTCTCCCTCTCTCCCCATAGGGTGGGGTTTGAGAGAGAGGAATCTGAGTTTTAAAAAAGTTGACTCAAACACTGTATTAATTTTTTTCGCAGATTCGGATAAGTTTTGTTTGTTTCGTGGTCATGAGGCCACACAACTTTTAATTATCAAACAAATCATCTGAATAGCTAACTAACTAACCAAACATCCTACTCACTAAGGAGTGAACTCATTTTTTATTTATTCGTAGCCATTTTCCACGCAAAAATGAACCCTCAAGGGGCGTCCCGGCCAACAATGCCATACTGTCATTTCCATTTTTCCCATTGTAACAGCCGTGTTTCAGACTACTGTAACTTGCGTAATTTCAGTCCAAATGAACATGTTGTTACAAACGTACGTGTTTCACTTGGCAACAACTTTGTGCAGATCGAAATTATTTGTGTAATCTTTTGAAATAATACGGTAAGGCATACGCTCTGCTCTTTGTTACTTAGTAAGTGTAGTTAGCAATTTTGCGCTGCGTATTTGCTAATGTTTGTCAGTTATTCCTAACTGGTCAAAGGCACGTTGCCCTTTATTTCTTTCCTATTTGTTTTTTCTTTCATTGTATTTGTGCATCATTCTGCGTAAAGCGGTTAATAGTACTACGCGTAGCTCAGTCATGGACAATGCCGAAAATACTCATTTTTTAAAAGCGGAACTCCCATTTTTTATTACACATTCGTGTAGTACGTAAGGAAATATGAATGTTTCAGTTGGACCACTTTTTTTGCTTTGTGATAGATGGTCCAACTAAAACATTCATATTTCTTTACGTCCTACACGAATGTGTAATAAAAAATCGGGGTTCCTATTTAAACCACGCAGTTGATATCCGTTTGACCTATGGCAGCGCCATCTGGCGGAACAACTATAGCGCCATCTGGTTTCCCCCTTCAAGCTAGACAAGTTTCGTTCTTTGTAGTTTTATCGTTTGACGCTTATTTCGTGAGATATTTGGCCCGGTCACGATCAATGGACCACCCTGTTTAATTGTCTGAGTTGTCATTGAGTGCCATATCTACCGCTGCCACTAGTGAGTCTGCCCAATGCCAAATCTCACAACTTCGACATTCATAGTGATGTTCGAAAAAATATTCAAAATATCATGACTTAAAAATATAATCCTCTGATGAAGGAATATGAACCAACATCTATGGATCCTCGATTTTCAGACCATCCAGACAGTAACTTTACGTCAACCATGATTTGATCCTTGCCCTTTTCACTCTTTACTTTGCATTTTATACTCCTGATATAGATACACAAAGCTTTAGTACTAGTTTATAGTTAGTCATAACTATGGAAATGAGCATAAAAAATGGACACTTTATCTCACATACTAGTGCACATAAGCACTACATTTTTTAACAAGTACGTAAATACTTAGTAATGTTTTTCTATAACTCTGTATTGTATAGCTCAAGTTGTTTTAATTCCCATGTACTTTTCAAAGAGTGAGTTGCTAATACTATTGTATTTTTCTTAGGTATTAGGCTACATTTTAAAGTTTCATATTGCACATGAGCACTAACATACGTGGTTATTTGTACATTGATGATCCGTAATCACAGAGCTTAGATGGTTAAAGAAAATACTTCACGAATTAACCATGTTAACTTTATGCAGCTCAAAGAGCCAGATGCTGCAGCGATCGCTGATTAGCAGTTTTATAGGTAATGTGTTAGAGTAACCTCGGACAGAGAGATATATGGAGAACTCTCATCTGATGTGTGCTAGTTTGCTGACTATAAAAGGAATCTCAACAAAAGTTGGTAATAATTAAGATAAAGAAACATGTTTTGTTACTAACGCAATGTGCGTATTCATATGTGATGGTTAAGACAATGTACAGCACTCACTTGCAATGATTTTGTAAAGGTAATTGTTAATATATAATCAGTTTATTGAAAGTGCTAATTGTGAGCATTATTAAATTTCAAAGAGTCAAAATACAAGTTTAGTTAGTGCCATGTTGTTACTTACACCAAGTCAGTACCAGCTCCCAGATCTACATCATTTTTGATTAACTGTTTTTCTCAAGAAGTTACTGTCTCAGTCACATTCGATATAATTAAAATGTATGCTAAGCAACAGCCTTGCACAATAGTTGTTTGCTAACTGTACAATTTAAAGTACTAACAGAGAGCAAGAGAGCAATGCGAAGACCGATGACCGTAGCAGTCTGGTCCCTTTCATCCCACAAACCAACCAGCAATGCGAAGAGCGTTACCATTGCGCAGACGAAGGTAAGACATTCTATTACTTCAGGGATAACATTCATTAAGCACAGGGACCATTATTTTCAAATTAGTCAAGTTTTGTTTTATTACCAGGGCCAATTTGAAATCAATAGCGTTGCATCAGATTTAGTTTTTGTGCTACGTAAATTCATGCAGTTCTGGTTTGGTTTGAAGTTATTGACAGTTTACATTCTCGCAACTAAATTAAATTTACATTTTCGCAGTCAGAAAGTTTAGTACAGGTCACAGTGCATAAGCGACGGTATAAAATACACATTTACATGCCATTCCCATTCTATCACTATTTCCAACGTACATGTTTCAATAGGATTACATTTAGTCTATTGTCACTGTCCAGAAATACGTCTTACTTACCATTTTCTATTTTTTGCTCACTTCATTAATGTAAATATCGAAGAGTGTCGGAGAAGTGTAGCATTCGTGTCTAACGCTTTTGTTTGTGCTTATTATCTTTGTGATTATGTTTCCCACATCCATAACAACTTTGGAGTTTTTGTGGAGGCTCTTAGCAACACTTTGAGATGAGATTAATAAAATAATCCAGTCATTATATTACGGTACATTTCTCTGTTATTATCAAATGTCTTTCTGTGCACTCTAGAAGTAATTGTATTCTTGTCTCTTATCTATAAATTCTTTTAGTGTAAAACATTGTCAGTAGTTGATAGTATAGTTCTAAAACCTGATTGTTCTTCAGATATTATTATGTCCATGGTATCTTTTAGTCTTGCATTGAAATGAAATGAGCGTTTAGCGACATTGGCCGGGAGGTCCCTTGCTGGCAGGTCCGGCCGCCTTGGTGCAGGTCTTATTACATTCGACGCCACATTGGGCGACCTGTGCGACGGATGGGGATGAAATGGTGAAGAAGACAGCACATCACCCAGCCCCTGAGCGGAGAAAATTCCAGACCCAGCAAGGAATCGAACCCGGGCCCGTAGGACAGCAATCCGTCACGCTGACCACTCAGCTATCGGGGCGGACAGTCTTGCATTGAGGATTTGGCATATAATTAAAAGGCTGATCTATGAGATTTAGTCTTTCGTGCGTATTACATTTATTTTTATCACTCATTATGTAGACAGGTGTTACTATGGCTTTTAGCAAGTCTTCTGGTGCATTCCCACTTCTCCAACATTTATTAAAACGTGAAGAAGCCTTAGATGTAGGTACAACCCTCCAGATTTCCACAGCTCCACATTAGTACCATTTAAACCAGTGGTTATCCTAATCTTTGTAACTTTCAGAGGTAGTCATAAGTTCTGTCATATCAGTATCGTCCAACCTGTGCGTCATTCAGCTGATGAATTACAGCAGGTCTCGGCGTGAGCTACCCGTAGGCTCTGTTGGCTTGGCGTATCGCCGAGCGGGTACGGTGAGCGTGCCGCTTGCATTCCCTTACTGCACAACGGGAATGAAGACTGTCGATGATACGCGACGGGCAGCTGACACCCAAATTTTTAGTCACTTTCGTGTTCTTTGCATTGTATTAATTATTACAGCACAACACTGAGACGAATATTTACGACACAATATAACATGTGCATAGTATTCAACCAGTCATTGCAGGAGCTCCGTCTGTAGCGGTCAGCCGCGCGGGATTAGCCAAACGATCTAAGGCGCTGCAGACGGTGCGGCTGCTCCCGGCGGAAGTTCGAGTCCTCCCTCGGGCATGGGTGTGTGTGTTTGTCCCTAGGATAATTTAGGTTAAGTAGCGTGTAAGCTTAGGGACTGATGACCTTAGCAGTTAAGTCACACATTTGAACTTTTTTTTATTTATTTTTTTTTTTTTTTGTGGTCAACGAAAGTATCCTTAAAGATCAATCTTGTGTTACTCAAAAATGCCATCGAATGAAAACGTAATAATAACTAGCTTATAACAATTCTGTAGCGAAGAAACACAAATGAGTGTCGCTAGTGTGCACGCTTTTATGCGCCATCTCGCCACATAGGGCTTTGTATGTCAATTACTCGTAGTAGGCTGTGAAACAGGCGAGCTCTTTTGCTAGCTTTATCTGTATGCGTGAAATTCAGTTTTCTCTCTGTGACCGGCTCCTACTTCGTGTTCCACTTTCTCCTGAGCGTGATTGTATCGTTCGAGGTACGTCCGAAATGCGGTCAGATGACACGAGCAGACGACAGGAAAACGGTTGGCCGTCTGCTGTTCGATAGAATCACAACACAGTGACAAAGAAAGATATAATGATATATGTTTCCGCTGCGTAATGTTGTAAAGGGAACAGAAGTACCGCAAAGTAATGCGTTGCACAGTTTGAAAGCAATTAAAGAAGTACTAAATCTTCCAAATTCTGTATTCGGTCAGTAGAGAATGGGGAAGGGGTGGAAGGGGGGTATGGGTTGAACAGAAGAATAAAAAGAGAGTAAATACCAAATTCCCTGGTCGAAAATACAGCAGAGTTGATGGGGTTAGAGAGGAGGGATGGTACAAGGATCATAGGAAAGGGAACAAGGTTCAAGATTTCGTGGTTACAAGTCTGCAGACTGTCCTTCGTGAAAAAGTAACTGTTTCCAAAATTCTCCATTTCTAAAAGGACGCACTGTTTTGGCTATTTTAAGAACTATACGACACCTCACTCTTACTGCACCATTATTGTGGATGACATGGTTTTCTTACTGTTGATATGTTAGAAGCAAGAGTAATATCAACGGCGAAACCACATAATGCTTTATAAATAATAATAGCAATATGTCCAAGAAATGAGATATACTGAAACTTTCTTCATTCTCTGTTTCCTGTTCTAGGTCGAGAAGTTTGGTCTTCCTATCCTCAGTAAGCAAAGTGATCATTAATTTCTCATAGGGAAAATGTCGTTTCACATGGAACTTATTCCACGGCGATAACAGAGCATTACAGGATACAAAATGATGGCCGATATGTGTTTCAGTAAGAAATTAATCTAATTTTCATTGCACGGTGCAAGACGGCGCACTGGTTAACATAGCGGACTCGTATTCCGGAGGACGATGGTCCAATTACCCCCGATCTGCCATCATGTCTCAGGTTTTCCGTGCTTTCCCTAAATCGCTACAGCAAATGTCGGGATGGTTTCTTGAAAGTTCACGGCCGACTTCATGCCCCACTTTCTCTAACCTGATGGGACCGCTAACCTCGCAATTTGGCCCAGTCTTCCCAAATTAACCAACCAATCTTTTCACTGTGGACTGAAAAGCAAGGATTAGACCAATTTTCATTTTGAGTACCTTAACTCTTCAGCCATTTTCGTCTCAATAATTTTATCCTACAGTGAACAACAAAGAGACATTGACACCTATAACACTAACGGCGCTAATTAAACAGGCACGTCATGTAGTGTGCGAATCGGTAACAAACGGGAGTGTTAGCAGAGAGCTGGCTGACAACGTCCGTGGCCAAGCAATGTGGTCACTCAAGGGCGCCCGTGCTTGCAACAGCATATTTGCACACCCCTGCATTACAGTGTCATCGTATCACATTTTAAAACCAATGTGTCCAGTCATTGTCTCCTATCTTATTACACATACACAAATTTTTCTGTTCTTTGTTTTCCTTACAAGCGGTAGTTTGTGTGGCTTGTCGATGATGTTCATTTTAACAAATAAAACGTTCCCATGATTCTAAGTGCGGTTTTCGAGGACTTAAACGTAAATTCCATCTAGCTACGGTTTCAACCGCAAACAGCTTAATCCAGTATGGCGTCACGTACGTTACGCCTGTAAGATGCACGTTTGACACGTCACAAGACTAGAATACCTCAAGTCCACGAGCGCTTTCACGTGTGGCATGAGGCTGGCCGGACCGTGCCCTCCCGTGTAGCGCGGCTTGCCGCCTGCCCCTGCGCCCGCTACCTGTCGCTGTGGCCGTGGCTGCTGCAGCCACTGTGGCGGAGCGTTTAAGGGGTGCCCCGGGGCCCGAGCGGGCAGGGCGCTGGTGGCGGTGTTTACCGGCGCCGCTCATTAGTCGGCGCGCAGATTGGCTTCGTTGCGGGACGGGACGGCGGCGCTTGGCTGCCGGTAATTGCTGCGACCTCCGACTCCGACAAACTCCGCCGGCCCAGCCAGACGCGTCTGCTGCTCTGCTGCCGCGTCACCTGACACTGCCAGCCGCTTATACCCCAAGTCTCGCGCGAATCCCTGCGCTAGATGCACCCCACTTCACATTCCGCAATGGGGATGTAACGCAGGGTTTTCTTAATCAGAGTCGAAGTCGAAATCAGTTGCCGCGCAATTTTCCTGTCGGAGTAAAAGTCGGAAGCGGATCTAGGGCTTATGTAACAGCCATTTGTGAACGAAATGGAGTGAAATTGTAAATTGATTTATTTATACAATTAGTTTAGTTATATCTAGAGTTGTACAACGCCAAAACGAAAGATCAGTAGTTTTAATGATCCATAGTTTTGTACACTACATAAATGTAAATGGTAGGATTACCTGTAGTACTGGAACCATTTGTAGCGAAGGAAACGTGAACAGAAGCGCGTATACTTCAGTGTTAGTCCATTGAGTATTTTATAGCCTATTTGGTAACCCTAAAAATTCAAATTGTGTTTTATAAGTAATAATAATTAGTTGATAGCGGGACTTCTACTCTTTTACGTTAGGTTGGTTGGGTTGTTTGGGGGGAAGAGACCGAACTACGAGGTCATCGGTCTCATTGGACTAGGGAAGGACGGCGAAGGAAGTCGTCTGTGCCCTTTCAAAGGAACCATCCCGGCATTTGCCTGGAGCAATTTACGGAAATCACGGAAAACCTAAATCAGGATGGCCGGACGCGGGATTGAACCGTCGTCCTCCCGAATGCGAGTCCAGTGTGCTAAACACTGTGCCACCTCGCTTTTATGTAACCAAAGCAATTCCGTGTAATGCAAGTAAAGTTTACATGCACAAACATAACAGTATCTGTATAGTTATTGTTGTTAGCTTGTACTCATTAGAACGTTTTTTCCATGAGAAAAGGCAAGGGTTTCCTGTTACTATAGATAAGTTTGAAAGTTGTATATGAGTACCATAAGAAGTATCAAAGCGATGTTTGATATGTTTTTGTTTTGTGCATTTTCCTACTTTTTTTTCCTTTTTTTTTTGAGGAAACATCTGTTTTTAGCGCTATATCATAAATCGATACTTTTTTATTTTTACTCCAACATCGCTGTATTTGACTGTACAAAACAACAATTCCGAATAAAAATAGAAATAAACATTGACAGTCTCAATTTTGCTATAAATACTGTTTCTTTTTAAGTAACAAAGAGGAAGATACACTATGTGATCAAAAGTATCCGGACACCCCTAAAAGCATGTTTTTCATATTAAGTGCATTGCGGTGCCACCTACTGACAGGTACTCCATATCAGCAACCTCAGTAGTCATTAGACATCGTGAGAGAGCAGAATGGGGCACTCCGCGGAACTCATGCACTTCGAACGTGGTCAGGTGATTGGGTGTCACTTGTGTCATACGCCTGTACGCGAGATTCCCACACTCCTAAACATCCCTAGGTCCATTGTTTTAGTTGTGATAGTGCAGTAAACGTGAAGGGACACGTACAGCACAAAAGCGTACAGGCCGACCTCGTCTGTTGACTGACAGAAACTGCCGACAGTTGAAGAGGGTCGTAATTCAATAGGCAGACATGTATCCAAACCATCACATAGGATCACGATCCACTGCAAATTCTATGACAGTTAGGCGGAAGGTGAGAATACGTGAATTTCATGGTCTAGCGGCTGCTCATAAGCCACACATCACGCCGGTAAATGCCAAAGGACACCTCGCTAGGTGTAAGGAGCGTAAACATTGGACGATTGAACAGTGGAAAAACGTTGTGTGGAGTGACGAATCACGATACATAGTGTGGCGATCCGATGGCAGGGTGTGGGTATGGGGAATTCCCGGTGAACGTCATCTGCCGGCGTGTGTAGTGCCAACAGTAAAATTCGGAGGCGGTGGTGTTATGGTGTAGTCGCGTTTCTCATGGAGGGGGTTTCCACCCCTTGTTGTTTTGCGTTGCGTTATCACAGCACAGGCCTACACTGATGTTTTAAGCACCTTCGAGCTTCCCACTGTTGAGGAGTAATTCGGGGTTGGCGATTGCATCTTTCAACACGCTCGAGCACCTTCTCATAATGCACGGTCTGTGGCGGAGTGGTTACATGACAATAACATCCTTGTAATGGACTGGACTGCACAGAGTCCTGACCTGAATCCTATAGAACACCGTCGGTGTGAAACTTCCTGGCAGATTAAAACTGTGTGCCGGACCAAAGCTCGAACTCGGGACCTCTGCCATTCGCGGGCAAGTGATCTACCATTTGAGCTACCCAAGCACGACTCACGCCCTGTCCTCACAGCTGTACTTCCGCCAGTACCTCGTCTCCTACCTTCCAAACGTTACAGAAGCTCTCCTGCGAACCTTGCAGAACTAGCACTCATGGATGAAAGGATATGCGGAGACATGTCTTAGCCACAGCCTAGGAAACATCCCCTAAGCTGTGGCTAAGTCATGTCTCCGAATTTATTTTTGTAGACTTTTGAAGAAGTTGTTGAACCTCACCTTCGTGAATTGCTTTTCTCGCACTTGTGCACTTCACAGTATTCAGTGACGTATTTGAAATCATATTCGTTTAGGGTTCATTACGATAACATTTTAGGCTCAGAAGCTGCTGGTAAATGCCGGCCGGTGTGGCCGTGCGGTTCTAAGCGCGTCAGTTTGGAACCGCGAGACCACTACGGTCGCAGGTTCGAATCCTGCCTCGGGCATGGATGTGTGTGATGTCCTTAGGTTAGTTAGGTTTAAGTAGTTCTAAGTTCTAGGGGACTGATGACCTCAGATGTTAAGTCCCATAGTGCTCGGAGCCATTTGCTGTTAAATGTGGACTGCCTCACACACTGAGGGACTGAACAGTACATGAAAGGCTGCCTTTGGCCGTGACCTGAAAACCGTTTCGGAGGTGTTTCTGGTTTCCACACTCCCACTACGTTTACGAGCTATAGAATGTTCTCGACGAATTTCACTAACTATCTCTAAAATCGAGGTAGCGGACATGATTTGTGAACAGCAGCATTCCGCTGTGCTGGGGATGAAGTAGCTCTGGGGCAATCTACATTTCTCGACTGCGTGGTGTATACGGCTGGTAACGTCGTTATTATTTTTTGAAGTTTCGATTTTTAAATTTTTCAGTGGTAAATTCCGACAATGAAGTTCAATAAAACCTCTGTTTCCAGCTATAGGACACAGAGGCAGGAAGAGGAGGTGGAATTTTATTGGAAATTTCGACTTTGCAAAGCCGGATACAAAGGTCTGTTACTGTCCTAATTCTGCAACTGCTAACGCTCTATGAGTTTGCAGACACCGGCTTTGAAAAGAAATGACTTTTAGTAAATAAACCTAAGCGCTGTCTACAGACTTGTAGCAAGAGTGATTTTGAGCATTTCCTTTACGAAAATATTTTTCATGGTTGGGGATTTACTAAAACTTACTGTAATGAGCGAGCCTGCTACAATGAAAATTAGTCTGACATTTTCTTCCTTGTTTTGGCTACTTGTTCACTGATAATTGTGCTGGTTGTTGCAAGCACAATTATTACTTTTTCATAATTTCATTATCCACACTCAAATAAGAGAAAAAGCTCTCTTGATGTTCAAGTCCCAGTTGATCCTGTACTTATATCTGTAGTACTACAGTTACGAATCCTTCTAAAGCATCATTTTCTTTGGCGACAGCGGAATTAGCTACTTAAGTCACTCCTTCTTCAAGACACTTGCTATCACGCTGCACGCCTAAGATCTTTCATTTGGATTTAATAGCTCAATAAAATCAGCATTATTTAGTTTCCTTCTCACCTGCACAATTCATCCATGAAATTCCTACCTCCTCTTTCAGTGCAGTAACACTGCTATCACCTCTTCATTCTATTTTGAAACTTTGTGAGCTGGCAGTGTTCAAAATAAAACAAATGTCTTCTAAAACGTTATATATGATCATTATTTATGAAAGACATTTATAGAAATGTGTTAATACTGTAATTTGTAGTAAAATAAAGTTTTTGTTTTTTCTATATAAACAAATGCTTTTTCTAATTAAAGTTGTAATGATGTCGATTGGCCAGAGACATTTGCTAAGACTACCAAGCGGAAATCAACAATGCACAGTATGGGTAAAGAAACAAGCGATGATTGTGTACTTCACTGATTTTCTCTGGCGTCTAAGCATCAGCTTCAATGTACTTCTGTATTTAGTTAAATATATGATAACCAGAGGTTGAAAATACCGCTTCAGAGCTCTGTGCTCGTAGGTAGCACACCGCGCTTTCTACACGTCTACCGCGACGCTCGGTTTCACAGCACCAAGTTACGACACCTGAAGATGGGCGTATGAGAGCTCGAAACCGCTCGTGTGATAATAAAGGATCTTGACAACCGAAGCGGTATTTTGAACCTCTGGTGTAATGTTCAGTTTCGGATGTTCCTCGAACAGGATTGTTTTGCGGGGTTTGAGGCGCCATGTCACGGATTGCACGGCCACTCCCGCCGGAGGTTCGCGTCCTCCCTCGGGCATGGGTGTGTGGATTGCTCTTAGCATAAGCTAGTTTAAGTAGTATGTAAGTCTAGGAACCGACGAACTTAGCAATTTGGTCCCTTAGGAATTCACACTCATTTGAAAATTATCTGGATATATCTAAGTCTTACCAGCTTGAGATCAAATTGCCTATCTTTTCATTTCTTGCTTTTATCTTTACGAAAGAATAATCTTAGGTGACCGGTCAATTACATCGAACAATGATGTTGACAGTCGTTGGTCTGATGGTCTTCTAGCCCACGACATCAATGGACAGAGGCGTAAACAGATGCTTAATTCGTTTCGCTTATCGGTAATAATTGATTTTATTTTTCACATTTTTTGCTTACGTTTGCTGTCTAGGGACGCACGTCTCGGATGCGCACAACAATCAGTAATTTTCTTTACCGACACGTAATGGGAAAGATTTGCTTAATAGTTGTCTCCCAGAATGTTTTCACGCACTATAAGCTGATGAAGAGAGAGAGAGAGAGAGAGAGAGAGAGAGAAAGAGAAACGTTTCACCTTACATGCGCATGAACATCCCGGAACTTTTAGTAGGCCGGAGTGGCCGAGCGGTTCTAGGCACTTCAGTCTGGAACCGCGCGACGTCTACGGTCGCAAGTTCGAATCCTGCCTCGGGCATGGATGTGTGTGATGTCCTTAGGTTAGTTAGGTTTAAGTAGTTCTAAGTTCGAGGGGACTGATGACCTCAGCTGTTCAAAAAATGGTTCAAATGGCTCTGAGCACTATGGGACTCAACTGCTGAGGTCATTAGTCCCCTAGAACTTAGAGCTAGTTGAACCTAACTAACCTAAGGACTTCACAAATATCCATGCCCGAGGCAGGATTCGAACCTGCGACCGTAGCGGTCTTGCGGTTCCAGACTGCAGCGCCTTTAACCGCACGGCCACTTCGGCCGGCACCTCAGCTGTTAAGTCGCATAGTGCTCAGAGCCATTTGAACCATTTGAACTTTCAGAGTGGGAACCAATCTCGAGAAAAATAGCTCAATTCTCGAGAATCTCGTAAGGTCACATGATATGTGTCACATTCCCTAGGCTATAGTATGCAAATCGACGTACTCGTAGTGTAAGAACTACTCGCTAGGAAGGCAACTATCATGTTACGCAAGCCACGTATACACTAGATGCGGTTGTTGTGATATCAAACAAGTTTGCTGTTTGTGCAAAACCAACAGCCACACACTGTAGTTGCATTCAGGTGATACACAGCTTTATACAACTGGATGATAAGTTGCTCCGCTGGGACTTCCGTTAATAAGGTTATTGTTAAAAGAAATGACTTAGTACACAACTCAGTTTGGATGGTCTTCAAAAACAGACATATTTTAGGTTTTACATTCAATAAAGTTGCATTTACTCGTCTGTTAAATTTGCCTGCGACTTGTCTTTTTTCTAATCATAACTGTAAGACTAAATATTGACAACGTAAATTATTCTGTATCCTAGATATTATTCTGTTCATTTATTCTTCTTGTATTTTTAACTTAACATGTAGAAGATAACTGCATATTGGCAAACAGAAAAGGAAAAAGAAATATACAGCATAACACTCAAAGATAGAAATTCAGCTAAAAGAAAAGAAGACAGTATTCACTACCAGAAACTCAGTGAAAAATGACTGTTGCTACTAGCTATAATTGTGTTTCTGTAGGTTTTTATTAAATGATATTAAAAGGTTTCTTAATATCCCCTTCTCTCTGCTTCATCATTTGTTTAACATAAGATCTGACTGAGTAAAACCTCTTTCATAAGGAATAGGAGCTGCCGGCATCAGGAGATGTGTCTTGATTACGACAGTTAGCATTGGATACCAATTTCGTCTAGCTTCTGATAAGAGCATTCGTTCTGCGTCCGTAGAATATAACGATCTCTCAAGTGTCGCTCTACTTGTACTATTACTATTCACCTCTAAAAATGCACCAAACTCACTAGTATCCGAATTTCCTCTCTTCGTCTGTATTTCACGAGCCTAAAATGTTATCACTCATTCCTCTAGCATACATACAGCGTCATTGCCCAAAGGAAGAGCGACGTTGACAGTAAGTGCAATAAGGTATTTATACAGATCAGAATGCTATCACAAATGGGTGTGTAGGAAGAATAAGGTTATAAGAAGTAGGCTTTAACGATCGATGTTTAGATTCTGGGTGACGACTGTCTGCCGCGGTTTTAGCTGTTGTCCAAGGTCTATTATTCTACCCGACGACTCGCCTCCTGTTGATGGAGATTCCTCAAATGCGATGGACTTCAGATGCTTTAAATACGGCTATAATGCACGCATTACTAACCTATCTATCCAAAGGAGCTTAACAGTCCATTATTGAAACGTGCCATCATCGGAACGGCACCGAAGGTCACCGATTCACGACGGCTTTTACGCAGTCCAGCGGTTTCGAATAGCTGATCAAATAAAACGTACGTTATAGAAAAACCTTATGTGGCCAAATAGACGTTGCACCTCTAAAATAGACGACTGCTTAAAGATTTATTTTAGCTGATGTGATGTTTCACTTGCAGTTTGTTTATTTCACGTTTAAAGTAAATGCTGAAGAATCAATAACCGTGAGTACACACTGCTAGCAAATATTTAAGTGTATGAGCACCTTTTTCCACTCGGTGTACATGAAAACTGGAAAAGGCTAAAATTATTAAAATGGTTTGATCCAAAACATAACAATAGAAAATGAGATAGATACTATCGTTGTCAGTCACTTCGACACTAGTAGCCTGTAAACAAGAAGAGCTGCTGGATGATGCTTGATTGCGTTCAAATACTTCCTGTATATTAAGATGGTGAACCATGCCAATTGTATTTGCAATATACTTACTGCACCTTCCGTTAATTATTCCCACCCCATGATGTCCTCTTTGTTTCCATAGAATACAATTGTTGTGTACGATACAACTCTTTTCTTTTTTCTACGTGTCTTTTATGTTTTTGGGTCTCATCTCTTCTGGTTTGCTGCAGCTTGTCAGGAATTCCTCTTACAGCTATCAGTCTTATGTTATCAGTTGAGTGTATTCCAGTCTCTAACATACCCCTCAATTTTCGACTCCAGAGGTCTCCCCAGTATCATGAAGCTATTCCCTGAACTCTGTCGTTTGTCGCGTTCTTTTTGTGTTTTCTACATACTATTTCCCCTCAAGGTTTGGCTAGTAAAGAACTGCAAATCATAAATGGCTGCACTGTGAATGGACCAAGGATTTGAGTTTGAACCTGATTCCATTCTGGTTGTCTTAGCAGTTTGTTTTGAGTGCTTACATTTATTAGTTTTCCTGTAGATATTTACGTGATTTCAAGATGTGTGAAATTAACAAGGAGAAGGGAATTGAACGGGTGAACGTACCTTCGACAACAGAGTCGTTAGAGACGGAGCTCAGGGTGGCTTCGGCAGGGACGAAGAATGAAATCGCCCCTTTCCTTTTCAGAGGAAACATCTCAGCCTTGAAGCTATTTAAGAAAACCCGGAAACTATGAGTCTAAGCGGTCATACACAGTATAAGTGCGTTTCCCGCGGCCATTTAGAAATACACTCCTGGAAATTGAAATAAGAACACCGTGAATTCATTGTCCCAGGAAGGGGAAACTTTATTGACACATTCCTGGGGTCAGATACATCACATGATCACACTGACAGAACCACAGGCACATAGACACAGGCAACAGAGCATGCACAATGTCGGCACTAGTACAGTGTATATCCACCTTTCGCAGCAATGCAGGCTGCTATTCTCCCATGGAGACGATCGTAGAGATGCTGGATGTAGTCCTGTGAAACGGATTGCCATGCCATTTCCACCTGGCGCCTCAGTTGGACCAGCGTTCGTGCTGGACGTGCAGACCGCGTGAGACGACGCTTCATCCAGTCCCAAACATGCTCAATGGGGGACAGATCCGGAGATCTTGCTGGCCAGGGTAGTTGACTTACACCTTCTAGAGCACGTTGGGTGGCACGGGATACATGCGGACGTGCATTGTCCTGTTGGAACAGCAAGTTCCCTTGCCGGTCTAGGAATGGTAGAACGATGGGTTCGATGACGGTTTGGATGTACCGTGCACTATTCAGTGTCCCCTCGACGATCACCAGTGGTGTACGGCCAGTGTAGGAGATCGCTCCCCACACCATGATGCCGGGTGTTGGCCCTGTGTGCCTCGGTCGTATGCAGTCCTGATTGTGGCGCTCACCTGCACGGCGCCAAACACGCATACGACCATCATTGGCGCCAAGGCAGAAGCGACTCTCATCGCTGAAGACGACACGTCTCCATTCGTCCCTCCATTCACGCCTGTCGCGACACCACTGGAGGCGGGCTGCACGATGTTGGGGCGTGAGCGGAAGACGGCCTAACGGTGTGCGGGACCGTAGCCCAGCTTCATGGAGACGGTTGCGAATGGTCCTAGCCGATACCCCAGGAGCAACAGTGTCCCTAATTTGCTGGGAAGTGGCGGTGCGGTCCCCTACGGCACTGCGTAGGATCCTACGGTCTTGGCGTGCATCCGTGCGTCGCTGCGGTCCGGTCCCAGGTCGACGGGCACGTGCACCTTCCGCCGACCACTGGCGACAACATCGATGTACTGTGGAGACTTCACGCCCCACGTGTTGAGCAATTCGGCGGTACGTCCACCCGGCCTCCCGCATGCCCACTATACGCCCTCGCTCAAAGTCCGTCAACTGCACATACGGTTCACGTCCACGCTGTCGCGGCATGCTACCAGTGTTAAAGACTGCGATGGAGCTCCGTATGCCACGGCAAACTGGCTGACACTGACGGCGGCGGTGCACAAATGCTGCGCAGCTAGCGCCATTCGACGGCCAACACCGCGGTTCCTGGTGTGTCCGCTGTGCCGTGCGTGTGATCATTGCTTGTACAGCCCTCTCGCAGTGTCCGGAGCAAGTATGGTGGGTCTGACACACCGGTGTCAATATGTTCTTTTTTCCATTTCCAGGAGTGTAGATATATGGAGACATACAAAGAATTTCCTTAGGATTCCATCTGACTGAAGATGATCACCCAATAACATTGCTTCGACAATCCACTGCCTTCTTGAAGTATATTTATGTCATCAGGTGCTGTCAGTGCTCTAGCGCGAACATCAAGCGATACCAATTTCGTCGGTAAACATGACGATCAAATTGATAACACATACGTTCAGCATTCAAAGCATCCTTGATTGTTGTCTTCCAACCATTTTAGAATGAAATAACGTATTATCTTCCTGAAACAGCCTGTATCTCGTAAATTAAATCATCATGTAAGGTGAAAAGGTAGTATAAAGTGCAGGATAAAGGTCGTACAGGCTGCCAAAAGTAGCCTCCTCAGGCCATAAGTTTGATTTTTGTTCTTCCGTTATTGGTTTGAAAGTACAGGGTGATTCAAAAAGAATACCACAACTTTAGGAATTTAAAACTCTGCAACGACAAAAGGCAGAGCTAAGCACTATCTATCGGCGAATTAAGGGAGCTATAAAGTTTCATTTAGTTGTACATTTGTTCGCTTGAGGCGCTGTTGACTAGGCGTCAGCGTCAGTTGATGCTAAGATGGCGACCGCTCAACAGAAAGCTTTTTGTGTTATTGAGTACGGCAGAAGTGAATCGACGACAGTTGTTCAGCGTGCATTTCGAACGAAGTATGGTGTTAAACCTCCTGATAGGTGGCGTATTAAACGTTGGTATAAACAGTTTACAGAGAATGGGTGTTTGTGCAAAGGGAAAAGTTCTGGACGGCCGAGAACGAGTGATGAAAATGTAGCACGCATCCAGCAAGCATTTATTCGCAGCCCAGGAAAATCGACTCGCAGAGACAGCAGAGAGCTGCAAATTCCACAATCAACTGTATGGAGAGTCCTACGAAAAAGGTTAGTTATGAAACCTTATCGTTTGAAATTGGTTCAAGCACTGTCTGCAGCTGATAAGATTAAAAGAATCGATTTCTGTGATTTTATCCTTGCTCAAATGGAAACAGATGAATCTTTCGTTCCAAAGATTGTGTTTAGTGATGAAGCAACTTTCCACACTAACGGGAAAGTCAACCGTCACAATGTCTGTATATGGGGCACTGAGAATCCGCGGGAAACAACTGAGTATGAAAGTGACTCGCCTAAGGTGAACGTTTTCTGTGCCATTTCAGCCAATAAAGTTTTTGGTCCCTTTTTCTTCGAAGGTGCTACTGTAACTGGACTACAGTATCTGGAGATGTTAGAGAATTGGCTGTTCCCTCAGCTCGAACAAGAAGCACAACAATTCATATTTCAGCAGGATGGAGCGCCACCACATTGGCACTTATCTGTCCGTAACTACCTGAACGTCAACTACCCGAGGCGATGGATCGGCCGCCAGGCAGCCCGTGACAGAGCACTTCATCACTGGCCTCCAAGAAGCCCTGATCTTACCCCCTGCGATTTTTTCTTATGGGGGTATGTTAAGGATATGGTGTTTCGGCCACCTCTCCCAGCCACCATTGATGATTTCAAACGAGAAATAACAGCAGCTATCCAAACTGTTACGCCTGATATGCTACAGAGAGTGTGGAACGAGTTGGAGTATCGGGTTGATATTGCTCGAGTGTCTGGAGGGGGCCATATTGAACATCTCTGAACTTGTTTTTGAGTGAAAAAAAACCTTTTTGAATACTCTTTGTAATGATGTATAACAGAAGGTTATATTATGTTTCTTTCATAAAATACACATTTTTAAAGTTGTGGTATTCTTTTTGAATCACCCTGTATTCTTACTCCAACATCTCTCGCCGGAAATGCTTCCCAAAAGCACAAAAAGAGACTCACAGGCACAAACTAACTGTTTCGGATCAGTGGCTGTCCCACTTAGTATCAGCAAATCAATGTCATTTCCACTTCTGTGATCATTTGTAATTTTTCCAGCGTTTGGGATCCTTGTAAAGTTGGCCTAACAACAGACTTCGAACGAATTCAGAGATGCGTTGCTAAAGTCGTAGCAGGTCGGTGCAGCTATCCGAAAGTATGAAGGAATTGATCACGAAACTTAAATAGATATCCTTGGAAAAAGGGTCGAATAGCTTTCATGGAATCCTGTTGGCTAAATTTAAAGAACTTGTACTCGGAGAAGACAGAGCGAAGACTGTGCTGCAAATGTTGTATATGACGCGCAGAAATCATGCGAATAAAATATTAGGGAATGTGGACGGCACGTAGTCAGCCTTTATTCTCTTGCCCAATACGTGAATGGTATAAGAAAGAAAGTCGATAGTAGCGGTACGACGTGCCCTTCAAGCACTGCGAAGTGGCTTGCGAAGTATTTGTGTAAATATAGAACGTGCATACAGACTCGAAGCGTTTGCTTACGACACCCATAGACAGCAGTGTCTACTGAATTATTGTTAATAAACACGAATCTACAAAGACAGCAGCCGTTCCCCTACATACACGAACAGACGGCGATTGCAGGCTGACGAGCAGACGAACAGCGAGTACCGTGCCCCCTCCCCTTCTAACAATACCACCACTTGCAAAGTAGGTTAGAAATCATATTAATAATGTTGCTCACGCAGCATTTGTTCGCTTTATCGGGCAACAAGAAAGTCATTGACTGTGGATGGTATCGTCAGATTGGAAATAATGAAGTCACTGTAAAAAAGTCATTAATTTTGGCACTTATCTTGAATGGATTTCCACGTATATTTCGTCGAAGTTGTTATGGCTCATCTTGTTGATTCTAGGGTGATTCCACTTTGACTGCTAGAAGGTCCAGATCTGTATTTTAGCAATATCTGAAGACCTAACAAATGCGTTTTTCAGGAAATTCTTAATGATCAAACAATCCCAGATCAGAACAAGGGTATGGTAGAAATAATTTTTGACTTGGTGTTCACGATCCACCTTTTTATTAAACTTCTTGTAAATTAACATATGCTTCTTCTTAATTGTCACATCATCAAGAGAAGAGTTTTGTATCAATCTTCGTATATTTCATTTCCACTTTAACCAAACACAAGACTTGACTGTTCTTTTATAAAGCGAAATAACAACTTAACTTCTTCACAGTGAAACAAAGACTTCTCTGTGCGCATTCGCGCCAAAACGGTTACAAGTCAAAGATTATGACAGTCTCACAGAAATGAATACACACAAGAACCATATCACTGTAATATAATCGATACATCGGAGTACCAATACATTAATAAAACCAAATGTGAATATTGTCACAAAAATATGTCTGTTACTTCGCAGAAAAGTAGTACGATATTACTGGTATCGAGAACTGGGGTTAGAGTGCCGTAATAGTCACGTAAATAAAGAACCATTACACCCTCCATCGTCACAGCACAAGGGAGGGAGGAGGAACTGTGTGGAGACTTGAGAGGGGACACTGAGTACTTCTCAGGCTAATTAGTTTTGCAGTTGTAAATGTTTTAGTTACTATACATGAGATTTCACTTCTGTATATTAAACAAAATACTGGAAACGGAATGCTGCCACACAATGTCATTATTAAGTAGGTAGGGTACACCCTGGATAGACGGCCATGATTTCTCCAAAAACCAGTTTCACAACCTAATACGCAAGAACAACCTGAAACTGTCCATAAATTGCTTTATCACTTTATAAAGAACAAAATCCGACTTCGTTTATAAAGATATACCAGTTTTATACTAACTATAAATTCTTAAAAAAATATGTAGAGCTTGGCCATCCGACCCCACTGTCAGGATTATATGACTAAACATGTAAGGGATAGATGGCCATCGGACAAAAACTGTAAAATCAAAGCGAAAATTATAAAAAAAACTTTTAATTCTTTAAAAATATTTTTTTGAATCTCTCGATGTAAAAAATATTTCATAAAATTATTAACTCTAAATAAATTATAAATTAAACTGAACCTCACTGTAAGAAGCAGTTTACAATTCTTGGATTTCTTCAGCATTTTTATTGACTCGTACCAGTTTTACATAGACTCATACCAGTTTTACATAGAAAACAATGAGAAATGGTCTCAATTATACAATTAGTTGAATCTAGAACTAAACCTAACTTATGAAAAGGAGTGTTTACTTTGTAGGCTTAGATTTTTTTAAAATTGCATTACCACCTAGATTTCACACGTCAACATATGATGTGCCGGAATCATGTAACCAACGTTTACACCTTAAATACTGAATCCAATCCTCTTCTTGAAGAAGTTAGTCAATTGACTCTTCCCTGTAGTGAACGTCATCTGACGATTCTGAACTGTCTGACGTACCTATAAACTTCCTGATACGAGCTTTTTTCAATAGCTTTCTTTCAAAGAGGCCTATTTTTTCCCTTTTGCGTCAAGGTTTAATTTAAACTTTTTAGTATTTATTTTTGACGTTAGGTTTTTAACTTTCATATTTCTAGGCCTACTCTTGTTTCAGGTTCGGGTCTAACTGGCAAAGAATAAATATTGTTCTGAAATTTTGTAAGGGTGACTTGGTTCGTTTCATTTCAAAGCACAGGCCAAATAGGTCTATCGTCTGGTCTTGTGGAAGGTCCTGGTAGAGGTGAAGTTGTTCTTCTTTCAGGGGATTTTTGGTCACATCTTTTTTTCCTTTTTCATTATTAAATTTATGTTTTAGTCCAAGGTGTACAGGAAAATCGTTAGCTAGACTTCGTACGAATTCCGTCATTAAGCGAAAAGCATGGGCCTTCATTTTTATGTGGTGGACAAATCGCAACTCATTAGCTGAACCCAAACAAGATCTAGGACAAATTGGAATTTTGGAATCACAACCTGTCTTTCACTTATTTCTCAAGAGTTTTCCTGGGAATATTAAACTCTATGGAAGCTTACCTCCCAGAGTAACCATCGTTGTTTACCTTATTAATAGCATTTTTAAGGTCCTCTTCTTTCCATGAAGTCCTAGAATTGCCAGCCTTTCGTGTGTACACATTTGGCATCTGTAAAAAAAATAACGATGCCATCAAAATTTAATATATAACACGTTTATGAAATGGCCATTCATCCCAATGATAATATGGCCGTCTCTCTTCTGATCATCCGGGAGATACGGCCATAGCGCGTCATCAAACAGGGTGGATGCAAACTCAAAACCTTCGTGCCAGTATGCAGTTAGAGCTAAACAACTCAAAAACTAAAGTTTCTGTCACTACTTACGGCCTATCTTTAAATCGAAAGGTTATGATATTCTACATAATTTCATGGTATACCGAAAACTAAAATCATGGAAATTACTTAATTTATTTGAAATAAATAGTCATCCGGAGCAGGAACAATAACTCACGTTACTAACTACCAACTGACCGGCAGTGCTATGCAGCGTTTGCCATCTCCCGGATCTACCCTACTTTTATCTCGTATTTCTTAATCAGACATCAGACATATCATAACTTTTTATCAAGTGTCCCAATGTCGACCTCCTTGCTCTTTTTTCCATTTTACAAGAGTGTTCGTGTGCATTACGGGTGTAGCGTGCAGTTTGGGATACAGTCTGAAAATGAGTTTCTGAAACGCGTGTTAGATTCCTCATTGCTGAAAACAGTTGTTCACAGACGTATGTGGAATGCAATATTGATATTACGCATGCAACATTTTTTTTGTAATCGAGGAAATCAGTCCTGAGGGAAATGCTAATAGAAATCTAAAATGTTTCTCTTGTCGATGAACTTGTTACTATATTTCCTGTCATAGTGGAAATCAGTTACTCCATTAGATTAAACCGAATGTCATCAATGTTCACCGAAAAATGAAGAGGAAAACAAAAAAAATCAATCTGCTGTGCTGTCACATTATCAAATAAAAGCTGGGAAAATTCTATAAGATACCTTTAGAAAATAAACTGCATATCCTTCGTCCAGCTGATTCTTCCCAAAGTCACAATTTCATTTTTAGTGCTTCTTCACGACTGATGAAACGTGTTATCAACAGACGATTACCATGAAATGTTAAGCCGTTCGTATGGCTGTTTGTATCGGTAAAGAATACAAGGTCACCTTTCCTTTAAGAATGTTTCAGTTCAGGACGACATGCGTTGCTTCTTTTATAAACATCTCTACCTCATTTTAAGAAGCTCTAATTGACGCTGTGGAAGTCTAGTTCCTCACATATTATTAACAGTACGGACTACACTCATTTTTCAGTGTGACACTCGTTGCACAAACATTCTCCTGGTGAGTGATGCAGAGACCACCTCTGATTTTACCGGACAGTAGAAGGCATTCTCTTTTTAATTTCTCGTTCAGTTGAACTGTGATTCCTGATTTAATGACAATGTGGTTGGCGCTCTATCTTTATTCTCACAAAGTAATAAATTCGATGATAAACTTCTATTTTCCACACTTTCTTTAACGCTATTAAGAATACTGTTCATTGCTAATAACAAGTTCTAATGGTTCAAATGGCTCTAAGCACTATGGGACTTAACATCTGAGGTCATCAGTCCCCTAGACTTAGAACTACTTAAACCTAACTAACCTAAGGACATCACACACATCCATACCCGAGGCAGGATTCGAACCTGCGACTGTAGCAACAGCGCGTTCCGTACTGAAGAGCCTAGAACGGCTCGATCACAGCGGCCGGCTACAGAGAAGTCAAGGAGCTCTTTTCAACCTTAATTTCACTGTTTACGACTCTGATAAAAACGGCTAGCAGCAGCGTAACAAACTATTTAGGATGATTTATGACGTCGTCATGTTATGTAAAGGTTCCCTTGAAACTGAAGATAATTCCCACTGTAGATTGAAATGCAAGGAAATTGCCGGTGTTACACGACGTCTTCTAGCCGTTGCTGCCTGGGCGGCTCTGCTGGCTCCTTTGCTATTTCAATGCTGATACTTCTCCTGTGTTGTCCCGACCACAGTGTGCGTACTCATTTCCCCTCACTCTCAGCCACGCCGCAAGTGCTCTGCTCGCGAGCAAGCGCTTGAAAACAGTGAGCTGTTAAGGCCTGCCCTATGTTATTTATGCTCTGCGTCGGTACCTGACAACTAAATCACTGGACTCGACACTGCGCAATGTGACTTTAGTCGAGACACAGTAGCAAGCTTCGCCGTCCTACAAATGCGGCCTGCCTTGGCAGGAAGGGCCATCATTACCCCTTCTGAAGAGAGGTTACCTGGGAATAGTAGCTGATACGGAAATTAAGTCTGAGCTGAGAGTAGTAGTGCTACATCTACATTTATACTCCGCAAGCCACCCAACGGTGTGTGGCGGAGGGCACTTTACGTGCCACTGTCATTACCTCCCTTTGCTGTTCCAGTCGCGTATGGTTCGCGGGAAGAACGACTGCCGGAAAGCCTCCGTGCGAGCTCGATCACATTCATGATCTCCTGGGGAGGTATAAGTAGGGGGAAGCAATATATTCGATACCTCATCCAGAAGCGCACCCTCTCGAAACCTGGACAGCAAGCTACACCGCGATGCAGAGCACCTCTCTTGCAGAGTCTGCCACTTGAGTTTGCTAAACATCTCCGTAACGCTATCACGCTTACCAAATGACGCTGTGACGAAATGCGCAGCTTTTCTTTGGATCTTCTCTATCTCCTCTGTCAACCCGACCTGTTACGGATCCCACACTGATGAGCAATACTCAAGTATAGGTAGAACGAGTGTTTTGTAAGCAACCTCCTTTGCTGATGGACTACATTTTCTAAGGACTCTCCCAATGAATCTCAACCTGGCACCCGCCTTAAAAATGGGACTTAACTTCTGAGGTCATCAGTCCCCTAGAACTTAGAACTACTTGCATCTAACTAAGCTAAGGACATCACACACATCCATGCCCGAGTCAGGATTCGAAACCTGCGACCGTAGCGGCCGCGCGGTTCCAGACTATAGTGCCTAGAAAGGCTCGGCCACCCTGGCCGGCACAGCCGCCTTACCAACAATTGATTTTATATGATGATTCCACTTCAAATCGTTTCATACGCATACTCCCAGATATTTTACAGAAGCTACCAGTGTTTGTTCCGCTATCATATAATCATACAATGATGGATCCTTCTTTCTATGTATTCGCAATACATTACATTTGTCTATGTTAAGGGCCAGTTGCCACTCTCTGCACCTAGTGCCTATCCGCTGCAAATCTTCCTGCATTTCGCTGCAATTTTTTAATGCTGCAACTTCTCTGTAAACCACAGCACCATCCGCGAAAGGCCGCATGGAACTTCCGACACTATCTACAGAAACTGTTGTACGTCACCCCTAATTAAGTTGGAGCACATATCTTCAAATTAGCGTATTAGAGGGAGCGCAGGCAGTATCTGCGGCGGCTCGCCGTGGTGTCTGGGAAACTCCTGGGCGATCTGTGAGAGGTATCGGAGGCGGCGCGGAGAAGCGGATGGCTCGTGACGTGGACGGTAATGAGGGGGTGGGGGTGGGGAGCTGAGAGGGGAGGACAGGCGGCCCCTGACGCTAGTTGGCGGCGACGCGGAGCGCCGGACGCCGCTGATTGGCAGCGACGGCCCATCCCGAGCCCTGGCCTCCCCAGGGGCACGTCAACCGGCGACTGTCCTTACTTATGTATGGACCAGCGCCTAAAACGAGGAACCGCTCTTTTTTCCAGCTCCAGCAGAAAATCCGAGGATCACACTCTACATGTGTTTCAACATCACCTCCGTATTTACACCTGACGAGCCAATTCGACTTGACGTCAGCGTCTGATGTGCAACGGTGATGGTCAGTGGTCAGAGACATAATAGTAAGCAAAAAAAGGCTAATAACTTGGACTCATTGCATAACTTACCTTCAACTTCGATAATGTGAAACAAATTTAGTGCAAGCTATTTGGTTTCCATATTCTAAGAAGTGCTGCTACTAAAGGCCAGTAAACGTGGTTTTTAAGGTGTAAGTTTTCGGCACCTTATAGCTGTCACATCCCACCAATGAGAAATAACCTGCTGTTTTCTGACAGGTCAGAGCCTGATGGCGGACGCTACACCTAGCGGTCACTTCATAAATCTTAACTAAAATGTCCTTATATTTCACTGACAACGTAGCATAGACACACAAATGTAGGAATTCATCGGCCGAAAGACAAGAAAACACATGTAATGACAAGCATAAGTGCGAAATGGCATAAGTAGGAAACCTTGAGCAGATGTTAATAACACGAAAATATGTGCAAATTCCCAAACCGAAGCAAAGTTCAGTCAGGGAAAAATATCTCCGTACATATTAACTGAAAAATAATTTCATATTAATGTACTTTGAAATCAAATGATTGGACGAAAATTTCAATATTATGCAATACGTAGATACTCTCGTAGATCCGGCAACGTGTACGTGAACATAAATTTGGTTCACCTTAAATTAGATTTATTACAAAATGCGAATGCGGTAAGTGCTTTAGAGCGGAAACACATTAAAAAAAAAGAAATTTTTCGTAAATTCTGTCATTTCTTCTAATATTTGTAAGCGAACTGGCATCATTGCCGTTGAGCACCCGTAAACTCCAAGCATACATACACATACACACACACACACACACACACACACACACACACAAAGACACACACACACTCATACACACTCTTTGACATAAAACTCGGCCGGCGGCCGGCCGCTGCAGAGGCTAAGTCCGCGCCGATCGCAACATGGGACAAATAAACTGGCCAAATCGCCAATTCTTTAAGTCCGGCAATCTGCACAATCTGGCAACACTGTAGACTGCGGCACTTCCTGAAGGAAGTCTTACCTTATATAAGAGAACCCATACGCTGTTTACGCTTGTGGTGTTGCGGTACCGTGCTTGTTTCTATCTAAACTGTCTCTGGATCAAAACTAGCGGGTGCAAAAAATTTTTATAGCCTCTTCCAATGAATGCTAAAGACATGAATGTAATGGTAATGCAGATTCAATCTGTTTCACTTTATATCACACCGATAACAAACTTTTATCCAGCAACCGTTTTGCGGCAGATTTCTTGCAGAGTGTCCTCCTCTGGACGTCGCATGCGGCAAAGCTCCGGGATCCACTTGCTGGCTACTGGCAGCGGCCGTGGCGACAGCAGCGACGCAGCAATCCCCCATTCTTTATCGAAAGCGCCTGCTACCGCTCATCGCTTTTGATAATTTAAAACGCTTTATTATTATTAAATGTTGCTCCTTAGAAGATTTCTACGATTTCCATTCACGCTCGAAAGCAACATAGACCGACGCCCTGATTAGTAGATGGGTACTGTATTACATTAAAAAATGTTCAAATGTGTGTGAAATCTTATGGGACTTAGCTGCTAAGGTCATCAGTCCCTAAGCTTATACACTACGTAATCTAAATTATCCTAAGGACAAACACACACACCCGTGCCTGAGGGAGGACTCGAACCTCCGCAGGGGCCAGCCGCACAGTGCATGACTATATTACATTAATCGGCAAGGGCTGCGTATGGTCCAAAATTAATTTGACAGACTTAGACGAAATTAAACCTCCTCACTACATTCGATGAATTTATAAATGCTTCATACCTCTTTCTTTTCTTTTCAAAGTCCACTATTTGTGCAACTTTTGGCCAATATTCGGATGTTTTCGTCAAACCAGAGTGAGCGTCTGTGGTGTAAAGTGTATTACAGTTTTTGTTTCATTCCTTATGGTAAGTCTATGCGATAAACTGTGTGAATACCTTGCAATGCATGCTCTGTAGCAGTGCAGGAACACTGCACATTTGGAGTTAGATGTATGGATTCAGGAAGTATTTAACGTTGATCGGAAGTGATAGTTAAGGTCATCAGATTTAAACCAGAAAATTTTATCGACTTTGAGGTTTCATAGAATGGAAAGGAATTGATAACGCCGGTGTCAGCAAACGTCTACAGTTAAATGCTATTGCAAAATTTAGAAGAGAGGAACTATATGACGAACAAAGCTCAAATTCGAATCGTTGACAGTAGGTTTGAATCTTTTCGGAAACTATTTTACAGTGAAGCACCTTGGCATTTGCAAAACAGACATTCATGATATTAACATAATTTGCTAAGTCGAAATTGCAAGAAGATTTATGCGTAAAGGCATTCTTCAGATTTAGCAGTTTGCAACTCCATTAGTTAAAATGGAAAATAAAACGTGTTCAGCGGCCTTCACCGAGATTGGAACTGCCATTTCATATAGCACCAGCATCGCAACGCATAAGGGAATCGCTGAGGCAACGACACACTGGCGGCAACAGGCGGACTATAGCCATTGCGATATTGCCTGAGCCTCAAAACGCAACATTAACCACACACACAGCTGTTACTTATGTGAAGAATGCCGTTCTTGGAGTCCAGAAATTAAATATACTTTCTAAGTGTCTCATCTTACAGTGGGTTATACCGTATGAGTCTTCGATGTGAAAAACGAATTCCAAGTGAATTTAGCGACGTAATGCCGGGCTACACCCGGAAGTAAATGCACTCTCACAGTGTTGACAAATACTTGCTACGACGCTGCCAATTCTCAGCTCTCTTACGAGACAGCTCTTTAGCGAAATGCTTGTCGTGATTGTCCTATACGGTTCTTCAGAGGGGAGACGCGCGCGCACGTTTGGTTTTAATGCGGCGTTCTTCCCTGATAGTTTCTGACGTCACCTTATGGACTATGTATACATTTGAGGAATTCAATTATCATTAATCCAGAATGAATTCAGTTTCAGATTCCGGCGTAGAAGAAGGCTGTTGACGCCGACATTATTTCATTACAACGCAGGGAAAGCAAAACGGATGATTCAGTGTTTCTCATTGAGATAATTTTCCGTAACGTTCATAATCATCTCAAAATACAAACGAAGTAAAAATACATCGAAAGCTTATTTTAACTGAATATAATGTAAGATATCAATCACTTTGCACCTCGATGTCGAATGTGTCCTCGTGCAATGTTTTGAGCATACGTATAGAATGTCATGATTACCACGAGAATGAAGCAATATGTTAGTATGGATGGAAGTAAGAACAGAAGCAATCAACAAATATTCGATTCGAAATGGTATTCATTTGGTTTCAAATGGCTCTAAGCACTATGGGACTTAACATCTGAGGTCATCAGTCCCCTAGACTTAGAACTACTTAAATGTAACTAACCTAAGGACATCACACACATCCATGCCCGAGGCAGGATTCGAACCTGCGACCGTAGCAGCAGCATGGTTCCGGACTGAAGTGCCTAGAACCGCTCGGCCACTCCGGCCGGCTTGGGATTCATTTCATTTGAGATTTAAGAAGAGGTAAAGCAGGATATTACTTTCGTTAACACGAAAGATATGCCGCACATATGGACAACGAGTAAATCTGTGTCTTCATAAGTTTCCTCCTTGAAATGTGTATGCTCTATTATACACTAAGTAGCCTGATCATTGTTTCCGTGATGTTATCCTCTTGTTTGGCCCCTAAACGATGAACAGATTCCAAATGCATGTCTCTGCATGAAAGTAGTTGTTTGCACCCTTCCTGAGTTATTTTTAGTGTATTTGCTCAGAATTCATGATGGAGACCGCTGTGCCTTCCCTCCTCGAGGGTTAGGTCTCAAAACTATACCTTTTTTTATCCACTGGCATAATTTATTCAGACAGCGTCAGCACAAGACTATCAAACAAAGCCTTTGTTTAATATCTCGCCTAATGACTGTGGTTTCTTTCTTAATAATGATCCTTGACAAAGCATTTTTACGAAGTTTATATTTGCGTGTGAGAGATAACTGAAAAATGATATTCTTTTATTTTGTCAGTCTTCCTTTCTCCCCTGAGTTGTAAATGGTTCTCTTTATAAAACGCGTAGTAGCGTCACAAGGGCAACTGTCGCAATGCAGTCGCAGTGGAATGGAGAGAGTAGGGTGCGTGTGGTTGCACTGATTGAGCATGGCAGCTATTCGGCATCAGAACCTGGAGAAAAGTGTGGAGTACCGGCAAGAACAGTTAGGCGCTGGTGGAAAGGACATAAGGAAAGGGGCTATATAGGGCGGAAAAGAGGAAGTGGACGGCTCCGTGTGTCTACCGCAGCAGATGATCAACGTGTTTTGGCGAATATACGTGCTAATCCATTCCTCAGAAGCCGTGCCCTGAAAGAGCTATCTCAGTTTCCCAGCAGCGGAAAGACTGTTACGAGGATACTGAAAGAGGTCGGATTATATTATCGGAGAGCTGTTATAAAGCAGCAATTAACCGATTATCTGAGGGCTGACCGCATGGCTTTTTCAGCAGAATATATCGACTTTGATTGGAGTAATCTTTTCGGATGATAAAATATTTTCTTCCAGTAGTGACGCCCCTGTTCAAGTGAGACACGAAAATTTCTCCATAAAGTTATCAGTTTATGCTGTTAGTGACTTTGCATTTGTAGTAGGCAGAAAATAATAAATATATACAGTTCTCTATATCGTGATTTTAGTAGTTCATCCATCATCTGATAAATAAATGTGACCATTGAATTTGTCAATATTTGCATTAACACGCAAATGTTTTTAACGTTTGATATACCGCCCACGAGGACTATGCTTACCGCCATTACATTTTCTGTTCTTAGGCTTCTCTCCACAGTTAATTCTTATACGACTCTGCGGATCGTTTCTTCTACCTTATTTTTGTCATTTTCCGCTACATTCAGTATCCTGTGACCTGTAGGCGGAGAATACTTTATTTTTTCAGATCCCATCTTTCACTTCCAAAGAAAAGAGTACTCCACATCATCCATTTTGCAGTGTGTTTCTATATTTCTCTCACTTGTATGTTTACTTCAAAGAATATTATTCGTAAACATAAATGGTTTGTTATCGCTGTTCTTCGCCTTACTTTTGTTAAGCGTCTATTTCTCTATCACTCTGGTCCTGAAGTGCTGTACTTATAATGCCATCAGCTTTTATTGCTGTGTTCATATGTTTATTACTTTTTCTCATTGACGTTACCATTTGTTGGTGTTCTCACATTCCAGTGTTATTCTTTACTCGATTTTCGCATAATACCTGCAAAATGTTGTTTATTCAGTCTAAATCTGGAACTGTTAGGAAATTGTTAACAAATGTGATGCAGCGTCTCTCTTCACAATTGAATTTAACTGTTAATATTTCCTGTTCCGTTGCTTGTATTGCTTCTGTAGTATATATATATATATATATATATATATATATATATATATATATATATATATATATATATATATGGTGTTAAGGAAAGTGGTATTCCATACTTTGCGAGTCGATAGTGTGGACTAAAAGAAGACAACCTGCATATTGTAGGAGCTACACGCACTTCTTCAGTACAAGAGAAGTGTTTTAAGTAGAACAACAGATGCGTTTCACAGCAGTAAAAGTGAAGAAGTGCTCATTGCTCTTAAAATATTGATTTCAGACTCATTTCACTTGTTTAGTGGATATGTTTGTCTTGTTTCTGTCCATCCTATCAGCTCTCGAAATGTGGATTACTTGTTTTTAATACCCTGTATTCGAAGCAGATATGTAGACAAAGGACGTCCATACTCATTTGCAGACTTTATATTTCTATTTTATTCAATTTGTATTTGTTATTGGGCTTTAATGTATTCAAATATTGGAACCAATCAACTCAGTCCAGGCCAGTTTATTGTAATAGTAAAATTATACCTTCCATTTCGAAGCATTCCTATATCAATGAAGGAATTATTTCTTTATCGGTTCATTTCCTCTCTTTTAACTAGCAGCACATACAAACCTGTAACTGATTTAGTTAGTCTTATTTTGTTCCCTAATAGGCCTGCCCCAATAAACCGATCTATATTTCCTTTTATTAAAATTGTACGATATTCGTATGTTTCTTGGAGGCATGCTGTACTTTTCACTGTTGAATGCCTTGGCTGATTTTTCTTTTAAAGTTAAGCATCAGATAAAATATACTTTACAGTACTTTACTAACATTACAATCAGGAAGTATAACATATCCCCCAAGGTATACACTCTTCTTCTCCAGGTCGCTTCTCGAAACTTAGAATATAACTGCGCAGTAATGTCCACATGTAAAATTAAAATGTGTTCTATGTTTCGTAAATTTACTTCCTCACCTCCTGGCATGGGTGATTGATAACACATCTGTCAAACAGGAGAGGCGAGGTCTGTATCACCTAATCCCAGGTCGTTCGCGCTCGTTTCTGACCTCAACTTTGACATGGGAAGTGCCTGATGACGGGGCTAGTAATCGGAGAGTGAATGTACTGGTGACGTAGTTGGTGGTTCCTGGTCTCTCAACCTAAAGCCGTTCACCCTAGTGTGCTTTCTGTCAGGATATATCGTCCTCGGAAAGTGGACAGGATGGTTTTCTCTTCCTTTGGAATTGTGAGATAGCCGCATCAGCACGTTTCCAAGATAGTACACAGTTGTTCACGAGATTTTTTTCTCGTAAATCTTTTTCTTTATTCCTCCTTTACATTCAATTTTGATATCAGCTGACAACTGCCTGTATTGCCTTGATTAAAAATTATATAACAAATAAACAAATTGTTTTCATGTTTAATATTCCGTAGGCGCATGCAAATATATGAATTGGGTTACGATTTACAAATTTTATGATCTTAGTCATAACAGCAACGCTGCATGCACGAATTGTTCTTGAGCAATGAGCATTACATAAAGATACGTACTCGTAGTGGTATTTGGTTCTCACTAACATGAAGGGAAGACTTATTTCACTAACATTCATGAAATCAGCTGTTTATCTCAACTGTAGGCGTTTACTCCGAGCGCGGGCCGCGTTGACACGAGGTGTGAACAGGCGACGTCGGCGGCCACGGTCTCCTTCAGTAAATGCAACACGTTGAGCGAACGAGCACGTGTAAAGTTCGTAGAGAATATCTCGCTATAAAACAGATTTCTTTCTTCTATATATCTTTGTCAGTGGAAAGATAGAAAAAAGAATTGTATAGTGAAGGCTAGCAATCGTTTTGAATAAGCGAAGCAGATTAGCTTTACAACCATGCAACAGAATCCAACAGTTCAACAGACTGCTGCACTGTATTGAACAACTTACACCCCACCTCATCATTACCAAAGCATAGGAGGACGGCATATTCTGAAAGAAGTCCTACCTGCGTCTTATAACTGACGCCTTAAACTATATTCTGATCCCCGCCCCTTTGTCAACGTAGGTTTTTGTCAACAGCTATCAGCAAAGAATTTTGCAATGTGGAATCCGAATAATTTATAAACCTGTAGCTTAGACTACACAGCCAATGCAGTTGTCGAATTTTTTCACAGTATGGAAATTCATAGTATTAGTCAGAAGTATTTAATTTCTAAGTTAATGGATGATCACTTCTTTATAGGACCATAGACCGATTCATAATAGCAGAGCCGTCCAGAAGTGGTTCCAAGTTCAGCAGAGAATAAAACTTCTTCCTTTCGTGCCAAAATCACCGTACCTCAACCGCACTGAAAATATGTGGTTCAAAAATGGCTCTGAGCACTATGGGGCTTATCTGAGGTCATCAATCCCCTAGAAGTTGGAACTACTTAAACCTAACTAACCTAAGGACATCACAAACATCTATGCCCGAGGCAAGATTCGAATCAGCGACCGTAGCGGTCGCACGGTTTCAGACTGAAGCGCCTAGAACCGCTCGGCCACAACGGCCGGCGGAAATATGTGGGCGGAGGTTACGAGGTCGTTACCACCTGGGTCAAGGAATTCAGAAACTCTGTGGGAAAATATAGAGAATACATGGTGGGAGATAAACGATCATCAAAATCTCTCGATGAATTTAGCCTTATCATTTCCCCGATGCCTTCGAGCAATCATAGACAACTAGAGAGGATGGGTAGGGTACTGAAAGAAAAATAAAAGTCAAACCAGTTGCGAGGTCCTAAAGTGTTCCGGAAACCAACTAATGCTAAATGGTCCATGTGTATTCTCATTAAATGTGTCACTACGTGATTCTTACACATAAGAACTACTAATTAAATTGTTTATTCAAATTAATAAATAAACGCAACTGATAAACGTTTAATTTTGTAGTATTAACCCCAAATTTGGTACACTGTTAATCACCCGACTGTATTTAAATAAAATGCGTAAGTAACAGGAATCGTAACTGGGCCTGCATAATAACTCCTCCTCCGTTCCGTAAGCTAGTTCTTTTCATTCTGTCTTACTTTCATCTCTCAAAACATAATAACGGTATTACCAGTAACATACAGGATAAAATTTCCTAACAGCTGATCTTGTGACAGCACATATAAAGAAATTTTAATTCCCACGGATTCTCACCCACGGGAAGGAATGGAGGATAGCCCACAATGCTTGATTCATAACGTCACAACAACGCACTATCACTCTTATTACCATTGGGCAAAGCAGTGATCTTCTTCAATCAAACCTCTCATTTATTGACGTGCCTCGATGTTAACTAAGTCCCGCGTGGCTGGAAAGTTCACGCGGTCGCGATTCCGAAATTTACGTTCCCCTCATATTCGTGCGCGGCACGTTATTTCAACTGAAAAAATATCCTCCACAAGTTACCTAGACTGATTTCTTAATTATATTTCGGTACCATTAAATAATATACCATCCAAAGCCTCCCCTCCAAAAGATACATAAATACACACAGAGAACTTTTCACGGTACTTACAGTTCGTGTATACCGTGGATAGCATGGCAACACGTATTACTATTATGCTGTTTCCCCTTTGTTTAATTCAGGAAAGCGATCTCAGTGATTCCCACGTATCTTTCAAATCCAGTTGTTCTAAAAATCAGCTTCACACGTAAATTTCTACTGACTCATTCCACAAAAGGTGACTTCTTATTCGTTCATATTAAATTAGCAACCTTGCCATTATCCATGAATTTCAGAAACTCGTCGAATTACAAATTAAAACACACGCAAGCTACAAATGGCTTCTTTGAAAACTAATTCTTTCAGATCAAAATTAAAAGCATTACTTTCTACCATGAATTTCTGTTAGCAGCTTGATTAGTTAAAGCCACGAGACAATATTTTCCTACACTTCCAGATCAGATTTTGAAACAAACTAACCAGAATCATCAATTTAAATTGACCATTACTAAAAAGAATTATGGTAAATGAACACATTCCTACTTATAAACTAATGGTTCCTAGCACTCAGTCAACCACTCTTCATCATTTTCTTCATCAGCCCCAAGTGGTGAGTGCCAGCTCGTCACATGTATCTTATTTGTGTCGTACCTGCTTTACAATTGAATTCTAACACTTTACTGTTCACCGAATTACTCAATCGAAATATCAAATTCCGTTAACTTTCAAGTTGCTCTTCGCGGTCGCGACATAGTATTCTCACATTTGCCTAGCTTTTACCAGTTTATAAACAATTTGGTTCCCTCAAAAATATTATGTTAAATTAAATATACTCTGAAAGAGAATGTTACCACGTAAGGTGGAACATTAGAGCCTTAAATAACTCATTTCGTTTCCCTTTGCGAAGAGCATTTTGCTCCGCCACTTCTTCAGTCCATCCGGCTGCTTCAGTCGTCCCCAGGCAAGCGCCTTTCTCTTACCACGCTACCGCTCTCCCCCTGCCTACGGAGAGGGTGATGTGCACCCTGGCCAATCAAGGCTCCAGAATTTCAAGCATTTGAAATTCCCGGCTGTCTTCTTCCCAGCACACAATGAAATATGCCCGCGCTTTTCTACTCAATGAGCTTAAAGTAAGAATACAAACAAACCTAGCCCCCTTCTCTCCAATGTCAGAGACAGACCTTTACCTCAGAAAACTCTAATGTCTCTGCATATCGGTACATAATTGTCTTCCCATGATTCTAATAATTTAGTTTCAATATTCAGTCTCATTCTATCCACAATGCATGCTATTTACCTTGCTCTCAACCCAATCGTGGACTATTTAGGGTAAGATAAGTGGGAAAGGTGGGTTTTCATACATTATACCAAAATAATAAACTTATCCAGTTGCTCTGATTAATTTCCTAAACACAGCAGGTTGGTTCAATAAAAATCAACAGCTCATTTCGAGTTTCTGATAACAGATACCTGATACCTGACGTAGCAAGATATTCTAGCAATTACATGTGGTTAGTCATTCCCGTGCGAATAGGCTGATATTTTTGAAGTACAGCGCCTTTGGGCTATCAGGAAGTAAATTCGGAGGAATATGACCAAATTCAGGGTGCTGCGTTGACGGTGTCCACGCTCGATATGATGAGCCTGCTGCTCTTACTGTTATTTTGTTTCTTTCGTTCTGAGGTGTACCAGGAAATAAAATTCTCATCCGCTAAACGATTTTCGCTTCTCTTCGAGAAGATTCTTGAGTAATCCCGCAGTGAACATTACCTAGAGATGAAACTTGTAGTTTTTGAAGTAAAGGCATATGTTTAAGGATAACGAACTGTAATCGAGGTTAAACCAGATGATACTAAAGGAATTATGTTTGACATGCGACAGCGAGAGTGGTACCCATTGTTTGCAATGTGGGAAGGAAGAAACCTGAGGCCTTCAGTAGTAAAATGTATGTAAAATTCAATAACAAGAAATCGTTTTTGATGGGGTAAGGATGCTAATATATATATCTGACGCTCAGGAAACTTTATCTGAAAGTATATGACAGGCTTCCTGCTATTATGTTATGTCGCTTGCTTTCAGTAAACATATAGATAACCCATGGTAGAGCTTCCTCGTCATCCGAATCACATAAATGGCAATAACAGTCAAAGGGTTATTACTAAATTGTAGGCACATGGCCACACCACATATCTAAAATTTGGAGAGCAGACTCTCTCGCGATAGATTGGATGTCTGGATCCTATCATGAAATATTCAGGCTACGAAAACACATTCTTCTTGCTGTCAGCGTGGTCCAGACTGCAATGTTGTAGGCATCCTTTGGCAACCCTGTTGGCATAACAATGATTTGCTGCTGTGGGACTGATTTATTCTGCTAAATTCGCCTGACATTTTCTTGTCATCTGTAGGAAATACTGTGAATATTCTCTCTGATGATATCTTATTGAGTTAGTACTATTTTGTGAGTACAAGGTCATTTCATGCAGAATCTATCCCTTGTCTCATCCTTCACATTGTGAGTTATCGGTTATCTACTGCAGCCGCGATTCTGGCAATGAGTGAGTTTATGCAGGAATTCCTTGGCATCATAGTAGTAAAGTAGTGACTTTATAAAACGGTAGTTGCCTTCGAAAGCAGTTCCAGGTTTGCTGCAAAAGATGTGTCTTATCAATTTCTTTTTTGTAAGTTTTAAATCAGGTGCTACCTGTCACATGTGTGTCCTAGCAAGCTGGCAGGAGTTGCCATGATCGTAGACCTCACTAATCTTAAGTCACATCAGAATTACTCATAAAATTACTTAACAGATTCGAAGCATCTATGAGAGTCACGAATTTTACTTTGTTCATCAACTCGGTCTGAAATAAGAGGGCAAAAATTACAGGGACAACGACCAAGTTTGTTAGTATGCATTATCTGTGGTAGATCTGGAGGTGAAAACGTACGAAAATGCACAACTGCACTTTTGCGAACTTGTGTTTTATTTTTGCGTCAATATTGTTGTGAACCCACACCCTGGTATCAAAGCTTTACATTAGCAACCATTATATCTAATCATTTCGATAGTACACCTGATAATGTAGATGAGTAGGACACAAGACAGAACGTAGATAATGTCCGTTTGATGTCAACAGTGTGTAACATTTTACTTTTTTGAATAGGACACTCATTTGAGGTTTAGTTAAAATAAGCTTACGCTGCAACAGAATTCGCTGGTATTTTTCAATCTGTGGTCTGTTGTCGGTTTCAAGGCCTTCAATGACATCGGCAACTTAGAGCAGCTCCACCGAGGGCGGTCTGGAGTGGGTGGAGATAGCAATGTGAAAGTGGCGAGCTGTCGAAGACGATCTTCATATTATTAGTGCGATTGAGACTTCGTATATTCTTCACGACGTTTAGCACCTTTGCAGTCAGTCACCCAAATTCAGAATTCATGTTGAGTAATCCTGCTAAATTGTCATAATATTGTCTTTTTATATTGATGAGTCATCTGGCTAGTCGTCATATTCAAGTGCCATCTACAACGCAAATTTAATATTACGATCCTAGGAACTAACCTGCAATATGTTTTGTATTTCATGATCAGAACTATCTACATTAACCGTCATCAGAACACTGTCAGGGAGCAGAATGCTGCAGTGCCTTGGTAACTACTTGGGGACCTGCTTGAGTCGTGTTCTAAGATAAGGATAGTTGCTGGTTTACATTATATTACACTAGCGAGAAGTACTGAATTTTCCTTTTTCTCTGCAAACATCCAGAACTAAATTCAGTAACAAAATGCTAAGAAGACATTTGCATTGTGCCAGCTCAACGATCAGCCTATTTTTATAGATTTTTATTTTCACAGCGATTCTCGTTCTCTATTGCAATAAACTTCATTCATTACTTGCTTGTTCTTGTTACGATTATTATTGTCATTCTCTCACTCGCAAGAGTTTTGACATCCCTATTTCGTATCGATGCACATGTAGAGTGGCTATGAAAGAAGGGAATAATGAATGCTACGTCATGCAGAATACACTCATTTAACCCGGCACCTCGTGATCAACGCCTCAGGAGAAGTGAGATACATGAAGATGTCAACAGGAGGACAGATACGCTGCCACAACTCTGCAACTACTCCTGTTGATTTAACAGTATTACCAGATAAAACTGGTGCTGCAGACTCAAAAATGTAGTACAGACTATGCCACAGTAGCAGAGAGCTGCTAATTTCGGAGCATGACCGTGAAGTATTCTTGGGTCAGCTGCTGGTTAGAGTGTTGCATCTGTAAATGGAAGACTTTGTTTGATAGTCTTGTGCTGACGCTGTCTGAATAAATTATGCCAGTGGATAAAAAACGGTATAGCTATGAGACCTAACACTCGAGGAGGGGAGGCACTGCGGTCTGCATCATGAATTCTGAACAAATACACTAAAAATAACTCAGGAAGGGTGCAAACAACTACTTTCATGCAGAGACATGCATTTGGAATCTGTTCATCAAAAAAATGGTTCAAATGGCTCTGAGCACTATGGGACTCAACTGCTGAAGTCATTAGTCCCCTAGAACGTAGAACTAGTTAAACCTAACTAACCTAAGGACATCACAAAAATCCATGCCCGAGGCAGGATTCGAACCTGCGACCGTGGCGTCTTGCGGTTCCAGACTGCAGCGCCTTTAACCGCACGGCCACGTCGGCCGGCAATCAGTTCATCGTTTAGTGGCCAAACAAGAGGATAACATCACGGAAACATTGATCAGGGTACTTAGTGTATAATAGAGCATACACATTTCAAGGAGGAAACTTATGAAGGCACAGATTTACTCGTTGTCCATAGGTGCGGCATATCTTTCGTGTTAACGAAAGTAATATCCTGCTTTACCTCTTCTTAAATCTCAAATGAAATGAATCCCATGTCGAATCGAATATTTGTTCATTGCTTCTCTTCTTATTTCCATCCATACTATCATATTTCTTCATTCTCGTGGTAATCATGACATTCTACACTCCTAGAAATTGAAATAAGAACACCGTGAATTCATTGTCCCAGGAAGGGGAAACTTTATTGACACATTCCTGGGGTCAGATACATCACATGATCACACTGACAGAACCACAGGCACATAGACACAGGCAACAGAGCATGCACAATGTCGGCACTAGTACAGTGTATATCCACCTTTCGCAGCAATGCAGGCTGCTATTCTCCCATGGAGACGATCGTAGAGATGCTGGATGTAGTCCTGTGGAACGGCTTGCCATGCCATTTCCACCTGGCGCCTCAGTTGGACCAGCGTTCGTGCCGGACGTGCAGACCGCGTGAGGCGACGCTTCATCCAGTCCCAAACATGCTCAATGGGGGACAGATCCGGAGATCTTGCTGGCCAGGGTAGTTGACTTACACCTTCTAGAGCACGTTGGGTGGCACGGGATACATGCGGACGTGCATTGTCCTGTTGGAACAGCACGTTCCCTTGCCGGTCTAGGAATGGTAGAACGATGGGTTCGATGACGGTTTGGATGTACCGTGCACTATTCAGTGTCTCCTCGACGATCACCAGTGGTGTACGGCCAGTGTAGGAGATCGCTCCCCACACCATGATGCCGGGTGTTGGCCCTGTGTGCCTCGGTCGTATGCAGTCCATTCGTCCCTCCATTCACGCCTGTCGCAACACCACTGGAGGCGGGCTGCACGATGTTGGAGCGTGAGCGGAAGACGGCCTAACGGTGTGCGGGACCGTAGCCCAGCTTCATGGGGACGGTTGCGAATGGTCCTCGCCGATACCCCAGGAGCAACAGTGTCCCTAATTTGCTGGGAAGTGGCGGTGCGGTCCCCTACGGCACTGTGTAGGATCCTACGGTCTTGGCGTGCATCCGTGTGTCGCTGCGGTCCGGTCCCAGGTCGACGGGCACGTGCACCTTCCGCCGACCACTGGCGACAACATCGATGTACTGTGGAGACCTCACGCCCCACGTGTTGAGCAATTCGGCGGTACGTCCACCCGGCCTCCCGCATGCCCACTATACGCCCTCGCTAAAGTCCGTCAGCTGCACATACGGTTCACGTCCAACTGTCGCGGCATGCTACCAGTGTTAAAGACTGCGATGGAGCTCCGTATGCCACGGCAAACTGGCTGACACTGACGGCGGCGGTGCACAAATGCTGCGCAGCTAGCGTCATCGACGGCCAACACCGCGGTTCCTGGTGTGTCCGCTGTGCCGTGCGTGTGATCATTGCTTGTACAGCCCTCTCGCAGTGCCCGGAGCAAGTATAGTGGGTCTGACACACCGGTGTCAATGTGTTCTTTTTTCCATTTCCAGGAGTGTATATGTATGCTGCAAAAGATTGGAGGTGGACACATTTGACATCGAGGTACAAAGTGATTGATATCTTACATTATATTCAATTAAAATAAGCTTTCGATGTTTTTTTACTTCGTTTTTATTTTGAGATGATTATGAACGTTACGGAAAATTATCTCAATGAGAAACACTGAATCATCCGTTTTGCTTTCCCTACGTTGTAATGATATAATGTCGGCGTCAACAGCCTTCTTCTACGCCGGAATCTGAAACTGAATTCATTCTGGATTAATGATAATTGAATTCCTCAAATGTATACATAGTCCATAAGGTGACGTCAGAAACTATCAGGGAAGAACGCCGCATTAAAACCAAACGTGCGCGCGCGTCTCCCCTCTGAAGAACCGTATAGGACAATCACGACAAGCATTTCGCTAAAGAGCTGTCTCGTAAGAGAGCTGAGAATTGGCAGCGTCGTAGCAAGTATTTGTCAACACTGTGAGAGTGCATTTACTTCCGGGTGTAGCCCGGCATTACGTCGCTAAATTCACTTGGAATTCGTTTTTCACATCGAAGACTCATACGGTATAACCCACTGTAAGATGAGACACTTAGAAAGTATATTTAATTTCTGGACTCCAAGAACGGCATTCGTCACATAAGTAACAGCTGTGTGTGTGGTTAATGTTGCGTTTTGAGGCTCAGGCAATATCGCAATGGCTATAGTCCGCCTGTTGCCGCCAGTGTGTCGTTGCCTCAGCGATTCCCTTATGCGTTGCGATGCTGGTGCTATATGAAATGGCAGTTCCAATCTCGGTGAAGGCCGCTGAACACGTTTTATTTTCCATTTTAACTAATGGAGTTGCAAACTGCTAAATCTGGAGAATGCCTTTACACAAAAATCTTCTTGCAATTTCAACTTACCAAATTATGTTAATATCATGAATGTCTGTTTTGCAAATGCCAAGGTGCTTCACTGTAAAATAGTTTCCCAAAAGATTCAAACCCACTGTCAACGATTCGAATTTGAGCTTTGTTCGTCATATAGTTCCTCTCTTCTAAATTTTGCAATAGCATTTAACTGTAGACGTTTGCTGACACCGGCGTTATCAATTCCTTTCCATTCTATGAAACCTCAAAATCGATAAAATTTCTGGTTTACATCTGATGACCTTAACTATCACTTCCGATCAACGTTAAATACTTCCCGAATCCATATATGGAACTCCAAATGTGCAGTGTTTCTGCACTGCTACAAAGCATGCATTGCAATGTATTCACACAGTTTATCGCATAGACTTACCATAAAGAATGAAACAAAAACTGTAATACACTTTACACCACAGACGCTCACTCTGGCTTGACGAAAACATCCGAATATTGGCCAAAAGTTGCACAAATAATGGACTTTGGAAGGAAAAGAAAGAGGTATGAAGCATTTATAAATTCATCGAATGTAGTGAGGTGGTTTAACTTCGTCTAAGTCTGTCAAATTAATTTTGGACCATACGCAGCTCTTGCCGATTAATGTAATACAGTCATGGACTGTGCGGCTGGTCCCTGCGGAGGTTCGAGTCCTCCCTCGGGCATGGGTGTGTGTGTCTGTCCTTAGGATAATTTAGATTACGTATTGTATAAGCTTAGGGACTGATGTCCTAAGCAGGTAAGTCCCATAAGATTTCACACACATTTGAATATTTTTAAAGTAATACAGTACCCATCTACTAATCAGGGCGTCGGTCTATGTTGCTTTCGAGCGTGAATGGAAATCGCAGAAATCTTCTAAGGAGCAACATTTAATAATAATAAAGCGTTTTAAATTATCAAAAGCGATGACCGGTAGCAGGCGCTTTCGATAAAGAATGGGGGAGTGCTGTGCCGCTGCTGTCGCCACGGCCGCTGCCAGTAGCCAGCAAGTGGATCCCGCCGGAGCTTTGCCGTATGCGACGTCCAGAGGAGGACACTCTGCAAGAAATCTGCCGCAAAATGGTTACTGGATAAAAGTTTGTTATGGATGTGATAGAAAGTGAAATAGATTGAATCTGCATTATCATTACATTCATGTCCTTAGCAATCAGTTGGAAGAGGCTATAAAAATTTTTTGCACCAGCTAGTTTCGATCCAGAGACATTATAGACAAAAACAACACACGTTACCGCTATACCACGGGCGTAAACAGTGTATGGTTTCTCTTCTCTTCTAGCACAAGACTTCCTCCAGGAAGTGCCGCAGTCTACAGTGTTGTCAGATTGTGCAGATTGCTGGACTTAAAGAATTGGCGAGTTGGCCAGTTTATTTGTCCCATGTCGCGATCGGCGCGGACTTTGCCTCCGCAGCGGCCGGCCGCCGGTCGAATTTAATGTCAAAGAGTGTACATTTTGCTTGGAGTTTTCTGACAGAAATTTTTATAGTCAACTGTAGGTGTTGCACGATGGCTTCTAACGTTATCTGCAACTAGATGGTGGTGTGAACGGAGTAGTATGACCACATAAACGTTATATTCCTCGTGATGTGAGTGTAATCAGTTTGGCGGTGGATGCATGCTGCCTGGAATACACCACTGTCGTCGTCTGTTTACGCTCCCAAATTCCGACTACATTAACAACACGTGGATCTGTTAGTTTGTTCACTGCCGAATCTCTGGTGCATACATATTTACACTAACGAACAGAATATAATGGGGAGGTCATATGTTTATTTCCTCGTATGTGCCACGCTAACGTACCAAGTAAAGCAACAACTAAGACGTCTCTCATCAGTCGCTCTCTGCCACATAGCTTATAGACTATCGTCGACTAGCGACATTTCAAAAGATGGTTTAGATGGCTCTGAGCACTATGGAACTTAACATCTGAGGTCATCAGTCCCCTAGGCTTAGAACTACATAAACCTAACTAACCTAAGGACAGCACATACATCCATGCCCGAGGCAGGATTCGAACCTACGACCGTAGCAGCAGTGTAATTCCGGACTGAAACGCCTAAAGCCACTCGTCCACAGCGGCCGGCAGCTACATTTGCCACTCTATCTCTAGTGCATAGCATTATAAAGATTTACATGACAAGGAAACATCGTACACCGCCTGACAAAAGAGTGAAGCACCCAGAAGACATGGTCAGATGTCAATGTAACATAGTTTAGCTTTACATCACGAGCGTGTATGTATATGATTAGAGCAGCAATTTTCTGTGGCAGGGGAACGCTTACCAGAACGTTGTCCGTGTTCAGCGTCGTTTCTAGGCCTCGTACGGTGTATAAGGGGCGTGAAAATGATCACCATCGCCTGCTGGTCCAATCGTGCAATATCCAGACTAAGGCTTTCAGATGTTTTTGTCGGACTGCACGGAGATGTCAGGTCAGGCATATTATTCGTCGTCAAGGCTCCGGTCGACTACATGTGACCACATGACTTTTTTTTTTTGTCGTCAATCCTCTTCCTGGTTTGAAGCTGCCCGCCACGAATTCCCCTCTTGTGCCAACCTCTTCATCTCAGAGTAGCAGGTGCAGCCTACATCCTCAATTATTTGTTGAATGTATCCCAACCTCTGTCTTCATCTACAGTTTTCGTTGTCTACACCTTCCTATGGTACCATGGAAGTCATTCTCTGATGTCTTAGCAGATATCCCATCATCCTGTCCCTTCACCTTCTGTGTTTCCCACATATTCCTTTCCTCTCCGATTCTGCGCAGAGCCTCGTCATTCCTCACCTGATCAGTCCAACTAATTTTCAACATTCGTCTGTAGCACGACTTCTCAAACACTTCGACTCTCTTCTGTTTTTCCCAGAGTCCATGTTTCACTATCATACGCTGCTGTGCTCCAACGTACGTTCTCAGAAATTTATTGCTCAGATTAAGGCTTATGTTTGATACTAGCAGACATCTCTTAGCCGGGAATGCCCTTTTTATTAGTGATAGTCCTCTTTTGATGTCTTCGTTACTCAGTCCGTCATTCGTTATTTTGCTGCCTAGATAGTACTACCTTAACTTCATCTAATTCGTGACTATCAACCTCGGTGTCAGGTTTCTCGCTGTTCTCATTTCTGCTACTCCTCATTACCTTCGTCTTTCAACGATTTACTCTCAAAACATATTCTGTGCTCGTTAGATTGTTAATTAAATTCAGCGGGTAATGTACTTTTTTTTTCACTTTCACTCAGGATGGTAATGCCATCAGCGAATCGTATCAATGCATCCTTTCACCTTGTATATTAATTCCACTCCTGAACCTTTCTTCTGTTTCCATCATTTCTTCTTCAATGTACAGATTGGACAGCAAAGGCGAAAGACGACACCTCCGTCTTACACCCTTTTAAATCCGAGCACTTTGTTCTTGGTCGTCCACTCTTATTACACTACTGGCCATTAAAATTGCTACACCAAGAAGAAATGCAGATGATAAACGGGTATTCATTGGACAAATTTACTAGAACTGACATGTAATTACATTTTCACGCAATTTGGGTGCATAGATCCTGAGAAATCACTGCCCAGATCAACCACCTCTGGCCGTAATAACGGGCTTGATACGCCTGGGCTTTAACAGAGCTTGGATGGCGTGTACAGGTACAGCTGCCCATGCAGCTTCAACACGATACCACAGTTCATCAAGAGTAGTGACTGGCGCCACCATTGACCAGACCTTTACAAATGGTGAGAGATCTGGAGAATGTGCTGGCCAGGGCAGCAGTCGAACATTTTCTGTATCCAGAAAGGTCCGTACAGGTCCTGCAACATGCGGTCGTGCATTATCCTGCTGAAATGTAGGGTTTCGCAGGGATCCAATGAAGGGTAGAGCCACGGGTCGTAACACATCTGAAATGTAACGTCCACTGCTCAAAGACCGTCAATGCGAACAAGAGGTGACCGAGACGTGTAACCAATGGCACCTGATACCATCACGCCGGGTGATACGCCAGTATGGCGATGACGATACACGCTTCCAATGTGCGTTCACCGCGATGTCGCCAAACACGGATGCGACCATCATGATGCTGTAAACAGAACCTTGATTCATCCGAAAAAATGACGTTTTGCCATTCGTGCACCCAGGATCATCGTTGAGTACACCATCGCAGGCGCTCCTGTCTGTGATGCAGCGTCAAGGGTAACCGCAGCCATGGTCTCTGAGCTGATAGTCCATGCTGCTGCAAACGTCGTCGAACTGTTCGTGCAGATGGTTGTTGTCTTGCAAACGTCCCCTTCTCTTCGCTCAGGGATTGAGACGTGGCTGCACGATCCGTTACAGCCATGCGGATAAGATGCTTGTCATCTCGACGCATTTCTCCTCCTTACACGAGGCATCACAACAACGTTTCACCAGGGAACGCCGGTCAACTGCTGTTTGTGTATGAGAAATCGATTGGAAACTTTCTTCATGTCAGCACGTTGTAGGTGTCGCCAACGGCGCCAACCTTGTGTGAATGCTCTGAAAAGCTAATCATTTGCATGTCACAGCATCTTCTTCCTGTAGGTCAAATTTCGCGTCTGTAGCACGTCATCTTCGTGGTGTAGCAATTTTAATGGCCAGTAGTGTATTCCCTCTTGGCTCCTGTACATATTATATATTACCCGTCTCTCCTTATGGTTTACGCCTATTTTCCTCAGAATTTCGAACCCCTTTTACGTTTTACACTGTCATTTGCTTTTTCTTGGTCGATAAATTCTATGAACGTGTCTTGACATTTCTTTAGTCTTACTTCCACTATGAATCCTTTACCAGTCTGATGTCTTTGCCTTTCCTAAAGTCAAACTCATCGTCATTTAACACGTTCTCAGTTTTCTTCTCGATTCTTCTGTGTATTATTCTTGTCAGCAACTTGGACGCATGACGCGTTAAGCTGATGGTGCGATAATTCTCGCTCTTGTCGCGATAATTCTTGCACTTGTCAGCTCTTGTAGTCTTCGGAATTGTGTGGATGTTATTTTCCGAAAGTCAGATGGTACGTTACCAGACTCACACATTCTACACAGCAACGTGAATATTCGTTTTGTTACTACTTCCCCCAATGTCTTTATAAATTGTGATAGAATGTTATTTATACCTTCTGCCTTGTTTGATTTTAACTCTTCCAGATCTCTCTTAAATTCTGATTCTAATACTGGATCCAATATCTCTTCTAAATCGACTCCTGTTTATTCTATCACATCAGACGATTCTCCCGCCTTCACAGAGGCCTTCACTTACTCTTTCCGTCCATCAGCTCTCTTCTCTGCATTTAACATTTGAATTCCCGTTGCATTCTTAATGTGAAGACCTTTGCTTTTATTTTATCTAAGGTTATTTTGACTTTCCTATTTGCTGAGTCAATCCTTCCGACAATCATTTCTTTTTCAATTTCCTCACATTTTCCATGCAGCCATTTCGTCTTAGTTGTCCTGCATTTCCTCTTTATTTCATTCCTCAGCAACTTGTATTTCTATACTCCTGAATTTCCTGAACGTTTTTGTACTTCCTCCGTTCATCAATCAATCGAAGTATTTCTTCTGCTACCCATGGATTCTTCGCAGTTACCTTCTTCGTACCTATGTTTTCCTTCCCAACTTCTGTTATCGCTCTTTCTAGGGATGTCCATTTCTCTTCAACTGTACTGCCTACTGACCTATTCCTTATTGCTGTATTATAGCGTTAGAGAACTTCAAGCTTATCTCGTCATTCCGTAGTACGTCAGTATCCCACTTCTTTGCGTATCTGACTAATGTCTTAAACTTCAGGCTACTCTTCATCGCTACTATGTTGTGATCTGAGTCTATATCTGCTCCTTCTTTCATCGATCAACTAAAGTATTTCTTCTGTTACCGTTAGTTTGTTATCGGTGTCTTTCTTTGTACCTACGTTTTTCTTCCCAAATTAGTATAGCAGTGAGATAAGTCTCATATTGTTTCATGCAATTTACTTCATTGTAGTAGGTTTGTACATTACTTAACTGATGTTTATTTATTTTTTATTAGAACTCTCAGTGGTTTGATGTGGCCCTCCATTTTGTGCCCTCCTCTACATCTCATGGTAGCACTTACGTCAAACATTTTCTATTATTTGCTCTACAAATATTCCTATCTTTGTCATCCCCTCCAGGTTTGCCCTTTATTGTTCCCTCTAGACTCTCATCGTTGATATTTTATCACATGTCCCTGATGTGTAGTCACTTGATCTACCATTCTGTCCATTCATACTGTCTCTGTCAGATAGTCCTTTCCTCGCATAGTCTGTGGAGACCCTCACTTCTTACCAGTCCACTTAATTCTACAGCATCAAATCTGAAACGCTTCGATTATCTTCCTCTTCGGTTTTTCTACCATGTAGATGTGCATTCACATGTCGTCTTCGATCGATGATATTGTTATACATGTCCTGACGAGCCAAAATAGTGTGACCTCTTCCCACCGCAAGACTGAACGCCGCTTGGTGTCGTTGTGGGCACATGACGCGGTAAGGGAAGTTTATCAACGGGGCAGATCTGCGGCAGATGTGCAATGCTGGTACATGCACAAGTGATTCGGAGCAAACCATTCAGAGCACATTGTTGAACATGAGACTACGCAGCAGACGACTACTATATGTATCCACGGGGCCAAAGGACACCATCAGTTACGATTGCAATGTCCACGAGGTCATTGATATTGAGCCGTACATCAGTGGAAGACTATCGCCTGATAAAATGAATGACTTTTTGTGTTACACTTCCGACAGTCACGTCATAATACGCTATCATTCAGGAGAACGGCTACTTGAAACATACAATGCGCAACGAACCTAGGCCAGCGAGGAGAATGCTAAGCTATGGGGAACATCCACGTGGGGTTCCATGAGGCTTGTAATCGAGGGCACCACTGCAGTTGCGAACAACGTGAACATGAGTGCCGGATGGCATGCCGTCTTCCAGCACGATAGCTGTCGGTGTCACAAGGCCAGATTTGAAACCTTTCCACTATCTTATACTTTAACATGTGAGTTCATATGAAAGTATGAATCCAGTTTTTACTGCCCTGAAACACATAACGCACTAATATGTAAATGAAGCGCAAGAAAACAAGCTAGCAAACATCTCATCCATGATCTACAACGACCTCACTTCGTTCTGCACATTCATTTATCAGTAGACGAAGTGTCTGTACTAAGCAGATCGACACTTCCTCACAGCAGCAAGCGAAAGAAGAATGTGTCTAGTCGGAAGACCCTCTGCCTGCTGACGAAGTGGCCTCGCGAAGTAAATCCGCCTCCAAGTTTTCCTGTTGACTGACGCACGTCACTTCTCAGTGACTTGCTGAGAGCCACCTCACAGTTTTCACGCGGCGTTGTATCACTCGCTAGATTAGATGCATGTAGATCCTTTGTGTACCTATCTATCACTGGGCGACTTTCAAACTGTAATACAGTGGTTCGACGAGCACGATTAGTGAACTCGCCTTGATGTATTGGCCACCAAGTCCGCTTGATCTGAACCTGATGGAACACGTAATATGGGACGCTATTCGACTCCAACTTCACGCCCACAAACCACCGGCCCGTAGTTTAGTTCTCGACTACTGGAAGCACAATGAAAGGCTGAAAGCCAGGACTAAACAGTCACTGCTTGTGGAAATACGAATAGACATAAATGTTCTCTAAGGCTGAAGGCCCTTAAGAAGAATACAAACACTGCTTGAAAATGTCACTAACTAATTAACACACCAAGCACAACAACAGCCCTTTGAAGTCCTGATGAGACAATCCAAAGCCTTGTGCACTTAGACACTACAGTGTGGGCTGATCAGAAACTTTCTAAGTTTCTGATCAGCGCACCAGCGCGCACTCCGCTGCTGGGTGAAATGGCTCTGAGCACTATGGGACTTAACATCTGTGGTCATCAGTCCCCTAGAACTTAGAACTACTTAAACCTAACTAACCTAAGGACATCACACACATCCATGCCCGCGGCAGGATTCGAACCTGCGACCGTAGCGGTCTCGCGGTGCCAGACTGTAGCGCCTAGAACCGCACGGCCACACCGGCCGGCTCTGCAGGGTGAAAGTTTCATTCTGGAAACATTCCTCAGGTTGTGGCTAAGCCATGTCCACGCAGAGTATCATTTCTTTCATGAGTGCTGGTTCTGCAAGATCTGCGGGAGAGCTTTTGTGATGTTGGGAAGGTAGGGGACGAGGTACTGGCGGAACTGAAGTTGTGAGGACGGGTCGTTGGTCGTGCTTGGGTAGCTCAGTTAGTCGAGCACTTCCCAGTAAAAAGGCAAAGATCCCGGGATCGGATTTCGGACCCGCGCGCTATTTTAATCACTCAGGGAGTTGCATATCAGCGCACGCTTCGCTACAGAATGAAAGTTTCATTCTGGACCTGATCCCTATTTGCCTTGTGTAAACTGAATGGGTGGTCGGGTACAACAAAGGTGTATACTGAACGAGTTTCATTCACAGTCTGTAATTCATACGTTCTGCAAAACCATCATCGCAAGGGGTAATGCCGGTTGCTTATGGATCGATATGGGGTGGGGGACAGACAATAATAATACTCGCAGTATACTTCTCCCTTCGTCACCTTTTGCTCAGGTACCCAAAGCTGTATAGTACGAATGCTTCAATCGCTTCCTTCACTTCGTATATGTTTAATGGAAATCTGCGATAGTTAACAAACTATATTAAAACGATTGATTGTGTGTGTTACTTCGTTATTAAATCTTCAAGAAGTGTTTAGAACGTTTTCACCTTCATCTATAGGTGAGTACAGTGGCTTACATATCTATTTCTGTTTTCTGCTGCCAGTCGTCTGATTTGAGTTTTATGTTGAATTTGCCACTAGTAAGCTGTCTACTGCAGAGTATTAGTTGTATGAAAACTAGCTACATTCAAAAGATACTCATTTTTAACTTGTCTTCAATCGTTTACGAATGCAACTTTCGCCAAATGTTTCCAGCAGATTTATAAATTATAGGTACTGCAACATGTTGCCGGCCGAAGTGGCCGTGCGGTTCTAGGCGCTGCAATCTGAAACCGCGAGACCGCTACGGTCGCAGGTTCGAATCCTGCCTCGGGCATGGATGTATGTGATGTCCTTAGGTTAGTTAGGTTTAACTAGTTCTAAGTTCTAGGTGACTAATGACCTCAGAAGTTGAGTCCCATAGTGCTCAGAGCCATTGCAACATGTTCCGACTGCCCTGTTACTAAAATAGTTTTTTTGCGGTCGCCCTTCCGGCATATGTGCCATTTTCAAGTAACAGATCACTACAAATGCGTCAACACATATGGTTTACACTTAGGGTTACATCGTTCTCGTGTCAGTCACATTTATACACTTCATGCCATATGCATAAAAATTAACAGAAATCCGCGTCCTCTATATAGAAAGGACTTCATTTAACAATTCCTGATAAAGTCATGTAAGTACTGCACTTTTATTCATAATTTCGCGTTATTAATTTCGACAGAATGGCACAATTATTTGATAATGGCACTCATGCAAAACCGCAATCATAAATAAATAAATTTAATAACAGGCCAAGCGAAATGTGTTCTTATTTGTAAAACACTTTAGGGTTGCTCTAGTAAACGAGAAAAAAGTTTATATAAATGTTGCCTAAACCGCAAAGTGGCCTACGAGATTACGTTAATATATTATGATTTATTTATACAATTATGGAATGTGGTTCTGCATTGTGCAATCAATTTCTTTTCGTTTAAAACCCAAACATGTCTCCGTGAACTTTCACCAACGACAGTGGGATCATTTATCCTCTGTAAAATAACAAGTAAAGACATTTTTCATGATAATACATAACGACTTGCCGGCCGCTGTGGCCGAGCGGTTCTAGGCGCTACAGACCGGAACCGCGCGACTGCTACGGTCGCAGGTTCGAATCTTTCCTCGGGCATGGATGTGTGTGATGTCCTTAGGTTAGTTAGGTTTAAGTAGTTCTAAGTTCTAGGAGACTGATGACCTCAGATGTTAATTCCCATAGTGCTCAGAGCCATTTGAATCATTTTTGAACATAACGATCTTGAGATTACGACATTTATACCTGTAATTCTGGAATAAAATATAAACAGAAAAAATATATGTATCTTAGTATTACTACTGATTTTTATGTCGGTGACATTTGCGGTACAGCTGATATTTTGCTGCACTTTGTCATCTGCAATTAATCATTATTTCTCAATATACTCGTATGTATAGGCCTACTTATCAAAAAGTCTGGCTTGAAGAAAGATTCATTCATTACTGCACAGGACTCTCTAATTGAACACTGTTCTCAGCTCTAAGAATTATCAGCAGATCAGGGCACATCACGAACACACACAAACACACACAGACACAAACATACACGCACACACAGTCACACACTCACAAGCAGACACTCCGCACACAGATCCTCTCCCCCAGCCCCACCCCCACTCCCACCCCTCCATCAAACAACAGAGTCATTACAAAATTCCAAATTCCCACCCAGAACAGTCAGAACAAGATGGGAGAGCAAGTGAATATCTGATAAACAATGACGCAGTGCGAGTTTACAACAAAGTTTAGTCACTCTGTAGAGGTCTGAAAAAGCTGAATCAACAAAGTACAATCAATTTACATGCATGCAAAGCGTCCTCTCCCAAAATTCATCAGCTTACAAAGTTGATTCTAAATCAACATGTCCCTACAACATTGACAAAAACGAGTAATTTAGCAAAACAAACAGCAGTAAAGGAGTAAAATCTGGTCTATCTATTGAAATCAGAAAATAATACAGGCCCTAACAACAGTAGCACTGTATTCTAAAGTTAGCAAAGCGGCTAAGCAATAGTTTCATTTCGGGCCTAACATTTTGATTAATATCGTAATTAAATGTTGAAAAATCTTGTTTAATTGCCAGTGACAAACCGGAGCAAAGTATCTGTTTTACTGCAAGTGTCACAGTCACAAAAAAAAAGATATATAATAGTGTGAATTTTGTAAGTTAATAGTTCTCCATTAATAATTTTATAAATAAGAAATGACACAGTCTCAAAACTATCATGTATTGTGATAAAAATGTCTTACACTGATTTTGATGAATCTTCTTAAGTAAGAATAACTTGTATTGCTCAAGGCAGAACCGTATTTACGTAACTAAAAATTAGGATACAAACACAGACAAACAAGTAATTTCAGCTACAAGATGAGTATGACTTATTTACCTTATTATAATGTATGTATAAGAATTATTTTGTGTTGTTGTTACTGGGTCTGTATTTTTTGCTGACAGCAGTGATGAAAACGACTCTTTTTCCTGCCGGAATCCTGGACAGAAGGCAAGGTAGTTTCTGCGCTCTCACCGAGAGAAGAGCCCCTCTGTTCCGTATCGACTGCAGAGGAAGGCAACCTCCGCGAAATTACTGCGCCTGCCAGCTGGCGGCTGGCGGGCTTTCCCCGCAATTCAATTCGCGGATGCATACTTTTCATATCCCCGAGCCGCCTGCTCACTCGCGGAGCCCCAGGTACACGGCAGTCGCGATTCCTCAGGCCCCGCGAGATGACCGCGGAGGCCGCAGCAGCGAACCAAACATCCAACATTCGGAGGCAGTCATCGCTACGGGTATTAAATACGACGAAAACTTATCGACGTAAACGCTGTAGTTGTCTGTTTGTCATCTCTTTCTCTTCTTCCATGTGCCGTCCATACCGTCTAAACCCACTGTGGTACACTGACCAAAAACTTATTGCACACAAGGTTGCATGTCTACGTGAGTGCAATTTGAAAACTTCTTAGGAAGGAACGATAGTGTGAAATGGAATTGCTAAAAGTGCAGTATCGTCTGTTGATATACGAATTTCTAAACTTGGTTGAAGAGTATTATTATTGTGGAGTTACATATCTTCAAAACAGACATAATACGCAGGGTAGTGCAGCTGCCCCTACCTATGGGTCTTATACAACTCATAACTCCAAAACTATGCGCAAGATTTTCATATTCTCTCACTCATTAGGCGCAAACAGTTAGTACTACAGAAAAAATGAACAGGACCTTTTTGTAGGAAATTGAGTGTAGTTTAATTTTGTAGTGTGCTACATTTTCGCTGGGAGCCACGGTTTTCGAGGCAAGATAAAAAAAAATATGTTTTGCTTCAGTAATTCGAAAACTATAACCCCTAGCGAGTACCTCTCCCTGTAAAAAATATAACTACTTAAATTTCTAAAAAAAAAGGTCCCCATGACTTTTTCTGCAGGACTAAAAGTTTGCGCATAGCGAGAGAGGAAATTTGAAAAACTTATGTGTGGTATTTGACGGATTTGTAGGTTGCATGAAACTCAGAGGTAGAAGCACCTGAATGACTCTGTAGACCATGAACGAATTATTCTAATTTACAAAACTCTTAAGAGATGATCCATTTAATATATTTATCAGCGCGGTGTTTACGCTGTTGCAGCTCATCTTCAGAGACTACTTGCACGCATGCAAACATCTTCCGTTGTGTTACGATATGCAACTGTTAACATGAAACTATCGATGATTAACAGAAGACATAGGTGCTGCCAGTGCATTTCTCAATATTTCCTGTACTTCTCTATCTATATGAAAAAAATTGATGAGTATTTTATTGCATTCTCAATGAATAAGTATTCCTAAAGTTATCACTGGTCGTAGATGAAGTCATTAGTTTGACTCTATGGTTTACCAAATTATCAGAGTACCAGTACACCGCAAAGAATTACAACTGTAAATACCCGGAACTATAGCAAATAACGAAGCATTGCTTACTGTGCGTATTACATTTGTAAGATATTTACATGTATACAGGGTGCTACATTTTGTACTTACAGCTCTCCCTCATCCCCCCACCCCCCAGCCTTTCTGACGGTATCAGTCAGTATATAGTGGCTGTGTATCGAGTCGAACTGAGTTTGGATACGGGTATATGATTCCAGTAACCTTCAACTCTGTGCCAGAATTCATCCTAGTGGTCGGGAGTGGTTACATGCCAGTCTCGCAGCAACCTATGACCAAATGTTTCTATTGGTTGAGAGAACGTGGTGGCTAGGGCAAAAGTCTAGATACCCTCTAGATCGAGTTCGTCCGCACAGCACAGGAAACAATCGTTTAGCCATTTTTATAGCAAATTTTTCACGAAAAGGTACAGCCACTGGCCTTAGCACTTTACATATATAATGCCTGCGGCCCAAATCACCAGTGCGCAAATTACAATGTTCGGCAATGTAAAATGGTGCAAGATGTACGAAATTCTGGGAAAGACAGGGGTAAGTTATAGCAAACGAAGATTACAACATGTACAAGAACAAAGATTGGGAAACCAAGAACTAAGTGCTCGGATAAAAAATGATGTAAAACAGACAAGGATGTAGTTTTTCGCCCCTACTATTCAGTTTATACATAGAAAAAGCAATGACGGAAATACACTCTTGGCCATTAAAATTGCTACACCAACAAGAGATGCAGATGATAAATGGGTATTCAATGGAAAAATATATTACACTAGAACTGACATGTGATTACATTTTTACGCAATTTGAGTCCATAGATCCTGAGAAATCACTACCCAGAACAACCACCTCTGGCCGTAATAATGGCCTTGATACGCCTGGGCAATGAGTCAGAGCTTGGATGGCGTGTACAGGTACAGCTGCCCATGCACCTTCAACACGATACTACACTTCATCAAGAATAGTGACTGGCGTATTGTGACGAGCCAGTTGCTTAGCCACCATCGACCAGACGTTTTCAGTTGGTGAGAGATCTGGACAACGTGCTGGCCAGGGCAGCAGTCGAACATTTTCTATATCCAGAAAGGCCCGTACAGGACCTGCAACATGCGGTCGTGCATTACGCTGCTGAAATGTAGGTTTTCACAAGGATCGAATGAAGGGTAGAGCCACGGGTCGTAACACATATGAAATGTAATGTCCACTGTTCAAAGTGCTGTCAATGACGTGTAACCAGTGGCACCCCGTACCATCACGCCGGGTGATACGCCAGTATGGCGATGACGAATACACGCTTTCAATGTGCGTTCACCGCGATGTCGCGAAACACGGATGCGACCATCATGCGCTGTAAACAGAACCTGGATTCATCCGAAAAAATGACGTTTTGCCATTCGTGCAGCCAGGTTCGTCGTTGAGTACACCATCGAAGGCGCTCCTGTCTGTGATGCAGCGTCAAGGGTAACCGCAGCCATGGTCTCCAAGCTGATAGTCCATGCTGCTGTAAACGTCGTCGAACTGTTCGTGCAGATGGTTGTTGTCTTGCAAACGTCCCCATCTGTTGACTCAGGGATCGAGATGTGGCTGCACGATCCGTTACAGCCATGCGGATAAGATGCTTGTCATCTCGACTGCTAGTGATACGAGGCCGTTGGGATAAAGCGCGGCGTTCCGTATAACCCTCCCGAACCCACCGATTCCGTATTCTGCTAACAGTCATTGGATCTCGACCGCGATACGATAAACCGCAATCGTGATAGGCTAAAATCCGACCTTTATCAAGTCGGAAACGATATGGTACGCATTTCTGCTCCTTACACGAGGCATCACAACAACGTTTCACCAGGCAACGCCGGTCGACTGCTGTTTGTGTATGACAAATCGGTTGGAAACTTTCCTCATGTCAGCACGTTGTAGGTGTCTCTGCGGGTGCCAACCTTGTGTGAATGCTCTGGAAAGCTAATCATTAACATATCACAGCATCTTCTTCCTGTCGGTTAAATTTCGCGTCCGTAGCACGTCATCTCCATGGTGTAGCAATTTTAATGGCCAGTTCTGTACAAGGAAGATCCAATAGTGGGATTAAAATTCAAGGTGAAAAACTATCAAAAGATATGCTAAGTAGATTCTATACTGAGTGAAAGTGAAGATGAATTACAGCATATGTTGAATGATTGAGAGCGAATCGGAGAAACACAAAAGTAATGAGAAGTAGGAAGAATGAGAACAGCTAGAAACTTAACATTAAAATTGGGAATCACGAAGTAGACGAAGTTAAAGACTTCAGCTACTTAGGCAGCAAAATAATCCATCGTGGACGGAGCAAGGAGGGCATAAAAAGCAGACTGTCACTGAAAAAAGGGATTTCCTGTCCAAGAGAAGTTCACTGCTATCAAACTTAAAGGTTTCTCAGAACGTACCTTTGGAGCACCGCATTGTATGGTAGTGGAACATGGCATGTGAGAACTGGAACCGGACAGAATAGAAGCGTTTTTAGATGTGGTACCACAGACAAATGTTGAAAATCAGGTAAACTGATGCGGTAAGGAGCGAAGAGGTTCTCCGAAGAATCTGCGAGGAAACCAGCGTATATGGAAAACACTGACAAAAAGACGGGACAGGATCATTGAACTTCTGTTATAGCATCAGGGAATAACATCTATGGTACTAGAGAAACTGTAGAGGGTAAAAACTGCAGAGAAAGACAGAAACTGGATAACACCCAGCAAATAATTGAGGCTGCAATTGCTGGTGATAGATGAACAGGTTGGCAAAGGAAAGGAATTTATGGCGGACCTCATCAAACCATTCAGAAGACTGATGGAGGAAAAATAAACTGAGCTTGTGCTATGTAGCACGTGGTATCCCACATCGTCATCCAGGTGCTGGGCCGGCTTGACGTTTACAGTTCGACATTGTTCTTTCTTTGCGAAACTTCCGTCTTTACGTCCATCGTGATGCTGTGCGCTGAACCGGGAAACATCAGAAAAGACTACGTGGTGCCAATCCTGCGGCCAGCGTTGACGTTAGCGCACTGCTAGCGGCGCGCCTCACTCCCACATTAAGGGAAGCCCCAGCAATAGTTGTCTTCCTTACAAACCTTGGTGCTTCAGTCCTCATCGCACTACCTACTGTCATGCTTGTTTTACTACAAAAAAGTCCATTTTCTGACACAAGGTGTGTGACGTTGTCTGTCCTCTCGGACGCTCTTCGCTTGGGGTTGCAGAGACCTGCACGGTTTTGAGTACGGCTCTCTTGATCCCATCCGTTCCATATTCTTGCGATCCCGATCAGTGTGAGCAGCAGCACCACTGAACGATAAACTTTACTCTTAATAGGCCACGCTTCTGCAGCTCTCGAAATCTGACACGTGTCTTCTTGCACAAGGCATAAAGTCATCTTGTCTCAAACAACAAACTTTTAGATAAGATTTATGAATGGAAAATCCACTCTGCAATCTTTCCTTATACACAGAATGTTGACAGCGTTAATCGTACCAACTTTGAGAACAAATGTTAATCATTTGGTTGCACGTCCAGGAGAACACTTCATGTCGGTTTGACGTTTATTACATGCTACGTTTGTGATGTTGCTATTTTAATGACAAGTAGATTAGAGATTTTACAGCCGTTCTCTTGCCTTTTCCACGAAAAACAATTTCATCTAAACGAATCTACGTCCCTCCAGTATATTTTTCAGTATCAACTACTGACCATACATTACGTTCTTGTCTCGACTTTTTCTTATCTCTTGCATTCAGAAAAGTGATTTCTTTGCGGCATTTACGATCCATTCGTCTCGCTATATGTGCTTTTCGGTTCAATTTAAGTTTCATTTTAGTCCCAATAATATTTTATTCTGCAGTTTGTTCCTTGATATAGTTGTATGTTTTCCTGACTGTCCTAGTTATTTCTGTCACAGAACACTTCATTACTCGTTGAGTGATCTTCAGTGTTTGAATGGCTTTCGCTATGGCTAAAAATTAGAACTTCATTATATTTAAGTTAAAATGCTAAACACAATATGAAGGGGAGGGAGTAGACGAGGGGGGACGAGGTTTTATGGGAAGAATGTAGATGTAATAACCGAAAAGGAGATAAATAGGGGATCTGTTAAAGTGGATGTGGATCACCACATGATATTGTCGACGTCTTCATTAAAGCCGAAAAAGTTGCCGCTATTGAGAGATGTACACACAAGCAAAGGAAAGGAAGTATAACTCTTCTCTAAACGATGAGAAAAATTGGTTGAAACGAAAGTTATCCTGCTCATTCACCACTTTTATCAAGCTCCTTTAGCTATCCTCTAAAAATCTCCAACTCTTCTAAAATGTCGAGCTGCAGAACTTTAGGCACATGATGCAGTATTTCCATTATTGCCTCAATGGGACCTGCAAGATGTTTTCGTCCCTTAAATTCTGACTGAAACAGTTATTTTAGATGTGCTTATATGTTCCCTAAACCAGGTGAGAAAACGAACAGAATTTTGTTGGAGTAAATACTAGACTGGCTTGAAAGTAACTGAAAGACTAAGGTTACTTGTCAAGGGATAGGAAGCAGGATTTTAAAGCTTGTAAAAGACCACTGACTCTGTCAATATCTATTAGTACAGATAAGCATACAGTTTTACTATGACATAAAAGTTCCTTGTGTTCTGGTTTAGCGAATGCACAGAACGATTTTAATGTTTCGACACGTCCAGCATAAGTGTGAAATTTTAACAGAATTTACCAAATATGAGCTCTATATCAATGGGCTAACTGTCTGCGCCACTTTGGATTGCACTGTGCAACAATATTGTCACGATATTACACCTATTAAATTATTTTCACTTTTATCTTTCAACATAAGATTTTTTCTACAATTTCTTTCCTCCATAACTGATACTTGCATTGCCAGCCAAAATTCCTGCTAAGTTTTTCTTAAGAGAGATTTTCCCAACGCCTCCGTGACATACAAAGTCAAATGCTCCGTACTTCCTATATTTAACTTCACAAACCCCTACTCTGTCACTACAATTCCTTTATAGTGGATGATAAAACTAACCACTAAAGGTACCAGCTTGACGTCAGGGTCGCTGAAATAATCTACCAGCGCAGAAACAAACGTTGCTTCTTTCATGTTACTTTGTTATACGGTCTATGGAGTACGGTGCATTATAACTGATTGTATTTCCTTTATAACATCTTGAGGAACAACGATCTACACTACTGGCCATTAAAATTTCTACACCAACAAGAGATGCAGATGATAAACGGGTATTCATTGGACAAATATATTATACTAGAACTCACATGTGATTACATTTTCACGCGATTTGGGTGCATAGATCCTGAGATATCAGTACCCAGAACAACCACCTCTGGCCGTAATAACGGAGCTGATACACCTGGGCGTTGTGTCAAACAGAGCTTGGATGGCGGGTACAGGTACAGCTGCCCATGCACCTTCAACACGATACCACAGTTCATCAAGAGTAGTGACTGGCGTATTGTGACGAGCCAGTTGCTCGGCCACCATTGACCAGACCTTTACAAATGGTGAGAGATCTGGAGAATGTGCTGGCCAGGGCGGCAGCCTAACATTTTCTGTATCCAGAAAGGCCCGAACAGGACCTGCAACATGCGGTCGTGCATTCTCCTGCTGAAATGTAGTGTTTCACAGGGATCGAATGAAGGGCAGAACCCCAGGTCGTAACACATCTGAAATGTAACGTCCACTGACCAAAGTGCCGTAAATGCGAACAAGAGGTGACCGAGACGTGTAACCAATGGCACCCCACATCAACACGCTGGTTGATACGCCAACATGGCGATGACGAATACACGCTTCCAATGTGCGTTCACCGTGATGTCGCGAAACACGGATGCGACCATCATGATGCTGTAAACAGAACCTGGATTCATCCGAAAAATTGACGTTTTGCCATTCGTGCACCCAGGTTCGTCGTTGAGTACACCATTGCAGGCGCTCCTGTCTGTGATGCAGCGTCAAGGGCAACCACAGCCATGGTCTCCGAGCCGATAGTCCATGCTGCTGCAAACGTCGTCGAACTGTTCGTGCAGATGGTTGTTGTCTTGCAAACGTCCCCATCTGTTGACTCATGGATCGACACGTGGCTGCACGATCCGTTACAGCCGTGCGGATAAGATGCCTGTCATCTCGACTGCTAGTAATACGAGACCATTGGGATCCTGCGCGGCGTTCCGTATAACCCTCCTGAACCCACCGATTCCGTATTCTGCTAACAGTCATTGGATCTCGACCAAAGCGAGCAGCAATGTCGCGATACGATAAACCACAATCGTGACAGGCTAAAATCCGACCTTTATCAAAGTCGGAAACGTTATGGTACGCATTTCTCCTCCTTACACGAGGCATCACAACAACGTTTCACCAGGCAACGCCGGTCAACTGCTGTTTGTGTATGAGAAATCAGTTGGAAACTTTCCTCATGTCAACACGTTGTAGGTGTCGCTGCGGGCGGCAGACTTGTGTGAATGCTCTGGAAAGCTAATCATTTGCATGTCACAGCATCTTCTTCCTGTCTGTTAAATTTTGCGTCTGTAGCCCGTCATCTTCGTGGTGTAGCAGTTTTAAATAGTGTAATTATGTCAGTGGTGCAGTAAGTGGACTTGAAACTCTGGTTGTGCATTATTGTGTGGTTAGCAAATGTGATTTTTTACGCCGAAAGTTGCTTATCCACGCCTAAAACAGCCACCTACGAGTAGTTCTTAAGTTTTAATTTTGAAGAATTAATCTGAGGTGCAGGTTTATGTCTACTGCACTTCGTGTTAATTACTATGTCTTTGCGTGCTCCGTGTCCGGTGCTAACTACTGCTGCGCGAACTGTACGCTATTCCTTCTCACAGTGTGCTTTGACTAACGGGAATTCTTGCAGCATGAATGTTTAGCTAGTACTTGCGTTTTTCGGTGGTTAACATAGGTAATATTGATATAAAATTTTCAAAATCACTGTCGCGAGCACAGGTAACGCAAAACTACCTTACAACAGTTAAACAGACCAAAGCTATCACAAGTGCAACTGCATAGATTGCGGCGGTACCATCGATTTTCCGAAACTTGAAACTGGTACTGATTAATTTTTTCATGCGAATAACCTCTAATGCCAAAGATCTTAAACTTCAGGCGATCGAAGAATTGGATCAAGATAGGTTATCATGTCACAAAGAAAAGAAAGTCGAAAATCCAGGAAATCTAGTTATCCCCGGGAAGGGTTTTGGGACACCAGAACGTTTTAATAACAGGGACTGCCCCTGGAAAATCGTGACGAATTGGAGTTCTAGCCACACTGTCTGTTTACCCCCGTAAGCTTCCTTCCATTTTTCAAAATGCTATAGATAATTTAGTCTTGGGAAATCGCATCTTTCGGACGAAAATTATAACAGAGCAAAACCGTAAAGTGTATAACCACGCGACTGCTACCCATGAGGTTCTTGTAGCTAGCTGCGGGCCAAAATTAATAATCAGTGATGACAGAGATCCTCTCTATTGACCTAATTTATCAACCTGCAAAACAATAAAACACTTCTACCTCCTGCACATTCAGTCTGATACACCTCAGGAGTTAAAGGTTATTAATAGAAACCGTAGTGTGCTCAGGTTGGCTGCTACGGTCGCAGGTTCGAATCCTGCCTCGGGCATGGATGTGTGTCATGTCCTTAGGTTAGTTAGGTTTAAGTAGTTCTAAGTTCTAGGGGACTGATGACCTCAGAAGTTAAGTCCCATAGTACTCAGAGCCATTTGAACCATTTTCCTATAAGCTATTCTGTGTGCCAGTGTCCACGCTAAACATAGGTTTCACCACCAATGACCTATATTTACCTCTGCTCCACGTTATTGATTCTCCCATTTTAATTAAAAATCATGTAACAAACAAAATTGTATTGTATGTTAACCGGGGGCCTAGAAACGACGGAAAGGCTCCACCCGCAGCCGCACTGGTCCACAGCCCCACAACGACTACTGCAGTCCACTTCACCCCTCCGCCGCCCCACACCGAACCACTCTTTCAGGGTTATTGTGCGGTTCAGTCCTCTTAAAATTCTGCCTTCTCTCTCCCCACATCTACCACTGCGCAACACTATGCGCTGTTAACAGCCAACTGCCCAACACTGCAATAGCATATACTCCAACAATGCAAACCAACCACAGCCTTCACACAGCACAGTCAGTGATTTTCATATAGAGCGCTACATGGCGTTACCAACATAAAAACCTAAACAGCCTACTTACATAGCCCCCATGCTCCCCACAAAAAATTTACAAATTGTTTTGGGCAGTGGCCAATACAGATTTGAAAATTTTTTTTATATTAACGCTAACAAATATACCTAATGCACACACTTATCGATACGATGTTGGTCAAAAGCTAAAATTTTCTCACAGTCCATAAAGACAGTCCTGATCATTCATCACAGTAAAATTGCAGTGTTTTTTCTCAAAGTCTGAGCACTAAAAGAAAATGCACACGTAAGTAGTGGATTTCCATGCAGTCTTGAAGAAGTTGTGTTGTCATTCCAATGGAAAGACAATGCTGACTCTTGACATGCAGACAGGTAATGGGCCACAACAGAGCAAACCCACACCAGAGTCAGTCGAAGTTTTGAAGAAGAGTGGTAGGCAGGTCATCACACATCACAGAGCAGACCCACTGTAGTCCTGGTAGAGATTACGGTATTGGTGGGCCACAAGTGGTGCAGACCCACTGCAGTCTTTGTAGAAATAATGGTATTGGTGGGCCATCAAAGATGCAGACCCACTGCAGTTCTTGTAGAAATAATGGTATTGGTGGGCCATCAAAGATGCAGACCCACTGTAGTCCTTGTAGAGATGGCTATCAGCCATCCGTTGTGACTGTGCGGGTGTACAACTACCATCGAAGAGTCTTGCGAATAATAGAGCAAGTCCATGAGCCACCACATATGTACTCACAAAGTTTTTGGAATTGTCCTTAGAACCCACAGTGCTGTTAACCAGTCCCATTCTGAATTATTAACACACGTACAAACACTAGCAGTCCCAACTCCTCACATATTGTGCATATACTATGACCAACAGAAACATGTGCAGTGAAATGAAACTTAATTTTAAGAACTGGTGTCTATACAATTATAAATTTATGACATGAGAATACAATTACAAAGGTACAAAATACATCATTAAAGAACATAACAATACAGATAACATTTGTAGTAATACGGGCTTTACAAAAGAATGGAAATAACATACATCGGTGTTACAGGAATTATGACATAAGTACATACATAAAAGATTAAAATAACTTTTGAAACATCAACTTCACACATAAGCAACATAACAGAATAAATAATGTCTAAACATCTTTACAAAGTAAATAACATATTATTAGAAAAATTCTACAACATAACTCTTATGAGATAAACATATAAAGACAGTGAGAACACAAATACGCAAGGGTACACAAACACATAGCGGGATAACACAAAAGGGAAAGACAGGGTTCGTTTTCAGTGTAACATTTGGTACTGGAGTCCAACTCAAAACTTCATTCCATAGATCTTTCCTCTTATTCCACTTTTTTTATACCATGTCAATGCATTTCTTTCAATTCATCACAACTCATTCTCTTATATAGCCTACCCCCTCCTGTTGTTGTTGTTGTTGTTGTGGTCTTCAGTCCTGAGACTGGTTTGATGCAGCTCTCCATGCTACTCTATCCTGTGCAAGCTTCTTCATCTCCCAGTACCTACTGCAACCTACATCCTTCTGAATCTGCTTAGTGTATTCATCTCTTGGTCTCCCTCTACGATTTTTACCCTCCACGCTGCCCTCCAATACTAAATTGGTGATCCTTGATGTCTCAGAACATGTCCTACCAACCGATCCCTTCTTCTGGTCAAGTTGTGCCACAAACTCCTCTTCTCCCCAATCCTATTCAGTACCTCCTCATTAGTTATGTGATCTACCCATCTAATCTTCAGCATTCTTCTGTAGCACCACATTTCGAAAGCTTCTATTCTCTTCTTGTCCAAACTATTTACCGTCCATGTTTCACTTCCATACATGGCTACACCCCATACAAATACTTTCAGAAATGACTTCCTGACACTTAAATCTATACTCGATGTTAACAAATTCCTCATCTTCAGAAACGCTTTCCTTGACATTGCCAGTCTACATTTTATATCCTCTCTACTTCGACCATCATCAGTTATTTTACTCCCTAAATAGCAAAACTCCTTTACTACTTTAAGTGTCTCATTTCCTAATCTAATACCCTCAACATCACCCGACTTAATTCGACTTCATTCCATTATCCTCGTTTTGCTTTTGTTGATGTTCATCTCATATCCTCCCTACAAGACACCATCCATTCCGTTCAACTGCTCTTCCAAGTCCTTTGCTGTCTCTGACAGAATTACAATGTCATCGGCAAACCTCAAAGTTTTTATTTCTTCTCCATGGATTTTAATACCTACTCCGAATTTTTCTTTTGTTTCCTTTACTGGTTGCTCAATATACAGATTGAATAACATTGGGGAGAGGCTACAACCCTGTCTTACTCCCTTCCCAACCACTGCTTCCCTTTCATGTCCCTCGACTCTTATAACTGCCATCTGGTTTCTGTACAAATTGTAAATAGTCTTTCGCTCCCTGTATTTTACCCCTGCCACCTTTAGAATTTGAAAGAGAGTATTCCAGTTAACATTGTCAAAAGCTTTCTCTAAGTCTACAAATGCTAGAAACGTAGGTTTGCCTTTCCTTGATCTTTTTTCCAAGATAAGTCGTAAGGTCAGTATTGCCTCACGTGTTCCAGTATTTCTACGGAATCCAAACTGATCTTCCCCGAGGTCGGCTTCTACTAGTTTTTCCATTCGTCTGTAAAGAATTCGCGTTAGTATTTTGCAGCCATGGCTTATTAAACTGATAGTTCGGTAATTTTCACATCTGTCAACACCTGCTTTCTTTGGGATTGGAATTATTATATTCTTCTTGAAGTCTGAGGGTATTTCGCCTGTTTCATGCATCTTGCTCACCAGATGGTAGAGTTTCGTCAGGACTGGCTCTCCCAAGGCCGCCAGTAGTTCCAATGGAATGTTGTCTACTCCGGGAGCCTTGTTTCGATTCAGGTCTTTCAGTGCTCTGTCAAACTCTTCACGCAGTATCGTATCTCCCATTTCATCTTCATCTACATCCTCTTCCATTTCCATAATATTGTCCTCAAGTACATCGCCCTTGTATAGACCCTCTATATACTCCTTCCACCTTTCTGCTTTCCCTTCTTTGCTTAGAACTGGGTTTCCATCTGAGCTCTTGATATTCATACAAGTGGTTCTCTTATCTCCAAAGGTCTCTTTAATTTTCCTGTAGGCAGTATCTATCTTACCCCTAGTGAGATTACCCTCTACATCCTTACATTTGTCCTCTAGCCATCCCTGCTTAGCCATTTTGCACTTCCTGTCGATCTCATTTTTGAGACGTTTGTTTTCCTTTTTGCCTGCTTCATTTACTGCATTGTTATATTTTCTCCTTTCATCAATTAAATTCAATATTTCTTCTGTTACCCAAGGATTTCTACTAGCCCTCGTCTTTTTACCTATTTGATCCTCTGCTGCCTTCACTACTTCATCCCTCAAAGCTACCCATTCTTCTTCTACTGTATTTCTTTCCCCCATTACTGTCAATTGTTCCCTTATGCTCTCCCTGAAACTTTCTACAACCTCTGGTTCTTTCAGTTTATCCAGGTCCCAGATTGTGGTCAGAGTCCACATCTGCCCCTGGAAATGTCTTACAATTTAAAACCTGGTTCCTAAATCTCTGTCTTACCATTATATAATCTATCTGATACCTTTTAGTATCTCCAGGGTTCGTCCATGTATACAACCTTCTTTCATGATTCTTAAACCAAGTGTTAGCTATGATTAAGTTGTGCTCTGTGCAAAATTCTACCAGGCGGCTTCCTCTTTCGTTTCTTAGCCCCAATCCATATTCACCTACTACGTTTCCTTCTCTCCCTTTTCCTACACTCGAATTCCAGTCACCCATGACTATTAAATTTTCGTCTCCCTTCACAATCTGAATAATTCCTTTGATTTCATCATACATTTCTGCAATTTCTTCGTCATCTGCAGAGCTAGTTGGCATATAAACTTGTACTACTGTAGTAGGTGTGGGCTTCGTATCTATCTTGGCCACAATAATGCGTTTACTAAGTTGTTTGTAGTAGCTTACCCACTTTCCTATTTTCCTATTCATTATTAAACCTACTCCTGCATTACCCCTATTTGACTGTGTTATAACCCTGTAGTCACCTGACCAGAAGTCTTGTTCCTCCTGCCACCGAACTTCACTAATTCCCACTATATCTAACTTTAACCTATCCATTTCCCTTTTCAAATTTTCTAACCTACCTGCCCGATTAAGGGACCTGACATTCCACGCTCCGATCCATAGAACGCCAGTTTTCTTTCTCCTGATAACGACATCCTCTTGAGTAGTCCCCGCCCGAAGATCCGAATGGGGGACTATTTTACCTCCAGAATATTTTACCCAAGAGGACGCCATCATCATTTAATCATACAGTAAAGCTGCATGCCCTCGGGAAAAATTACGGCCGTAGTTTCCCCTTGCTTTCAGCCGTTCGCAGTACCAGCACAGCAAGGCCGTTTTGGTTATTGTTACAAGGCCAGATCTGTCAATCATCCAGACTGTTGCCCTTGCAACTACTGAAAAGGCTGTTGCCCCTCTTCAGGAACCACACGTTTGTCTGGCCTCTCAACAGATACCCCTCCGTTGTGGTTGTACCTACGGTACGGCTATCTGTATCGCTGAGGCACGCAAGCCTCCCCACCAACGGCAAGGTCCATGGTTCCCTCTTAAGATAACTGAAACCTACTGAGCTCAGATGCTAAACTAAGGGACGAGGCAATGCAGCAGCACATAACAAATTAACACAGACAGCAATGACAAAAAAAATCAATTTGGCAAAGCAAGCAGCAGTATATCGAAATTAGCAAAGCAATTGCAACATTACAATTAATATAATTCACTGTGCAGCAAACAAGAGAGATAAATCAGTAGTAAAACTGGCTTAACAGGGTAATACAATGTGTAATTTAGTAGCACTGTGCCTGGCAAACAGCAGCAGCAAATGCAATAACTTATATCTAAACATGACAAACCCATAAGAAAAAAAAAATAGTACACTAAAGACAACAATGCAGATACGGGAATATCTATTCACATCTTAATGTCTATGTAATTAAAGTGGTGCACCACAACAACTTATTGTAAAAAAAAATATTATCAAGTACTTGAATAGAAAATAATGTATGCAGTTATTGTTATTAGTCTATTCTTATTGTTCTTTCCTTTCCAAGTGCTCCTTTTTCGAAGAATGTGAATCGTAAAATTTATATTTACTAGATCTGTTGACAGAAAGTGTTCACATTAGCAAATGCATTTAATTTATTTTATATAACCAATGCTGCAACAAAGCTGGATACCAGAGATCAAATGAAATAAGCAACTATGTAACGCAAAGCTCAAAGCACATGCTCCGCAGTATAATCATGTTTCCAAGTAATGTGCGTGTCGTATTTGCGATGCTTTCTGTAAAGGAATGACAATAGCGAGATTAATGGCCTCCCTTTTTTTTCTAATGGCTTTTCCTCCAGGCGACTGGCACAGCTGCATGCCACAACGCATTACGTCAAGGTCACTTAGCTTTCTTACCGAAATATTTACAACAGCAGTTTGCGCTACAGTGACAGTCCCATACAAAAAAATTTCACAGGTCGAAAATTTGCGTTACAAATGTGTAGAAACAAAATCCTATAAATATAAGTGTTAAAAAATTTTCGCCGGCATTGTGATACATTCACGCATTTTCACACATTTCATAACTCTTAAAGTATGATTCTTTGTTTCCAACATCCTTTTCATGAATCGGAGTCCCTAACCACTACTCTTTATTCCTTACCTTATTACACATATACATATTCATCAAAACGTCTTCAATACTTCATCATAATAAATACATAGCATAATCAGATTCCTCATATAGCATCATCTCATTTATCATAAACATACCTCAAGAGAATAATACACATCGTCATCATAATAATAACATCGTAACACCTCAGTCAAATCTCAAAAACGTCGTAGCTTTCTGCAATAATTTCAAAACCTAAAAAAATTTCTCTGCTCATTTCAATAGTGTCATTATCTCAAACGTACTTTAAAATCATGATCTCATACCAAAAACATCGTTCAAAGCTCTCATAGTATCACAATGGTTCCGAAAAAATATGAAGAGTTCACAAAGTACAGACAAAATACAATTTCATTAGTGTGAAGTTATCCAAATGTGTAATTGTGTAAACATGTGTCACTGATGTATTAAAAAAGTGTTTGTTTCTATGTGAAATAATCAGATAGCTGTGTAATTCTGTGTTAGAGAAATATGGTACCGATGTGTAAAGTTGTATAAGCAAATACCATATTAGCTAGGGCTCCTTGTGCTTGCCAAACACATGGTACACAAAGTAGGCGTGTACCCCCTGAGCATTAATGTAATTATACCCTCAGGTGTTACAGATTACAGCAATGGAATGAAATCTATCACGGAAAACTCTTGTAATTCAAAAATCTTTAAAAATAAATGTTTTAATTACAAAATTAATCACTTAAATGCCTTTGTTATAGCGCTAAATGTGCGTCTTGCTGTAAGATAATTCTGTGGAAGTGTCGTAGTTATCGTCGTCCATAAGCAAAGTTCTGTAGAAGTCAATGTACTTACCTCATAAACAAAAGTGAAATGCTATGCATATAGATATCGTAATTATTACGTACATTACCGTGATCAAGAAAGTACTATACTGCAACGTATTGTTGTGCTACAGAAAAGGCTGTCTCATTGTAGCTATACCACAAAAGTTACTACTAAAACATGTTTTCCTTTCCAGAAGAATTTAGAAAAACTGTGCAGATATAAAACAGATACACCGCAAAAGCCACAACGTAAATTGTGTCACACATTAGTAGCGTCGTCATATAGTCGTGTAGCTGTCAAATAAACTAACCACTGTGTCATCTGGTATCTCTCAGAAAGCACTTTATATCCATAATGTATTTTCAAGTAAACCAAAATGTTGCAGTAAAATCTCATTAGCAGTTCTGGCATATGTTCTAAGTATGTAAGCCTTGTAGTCATTACGTAATCGTGCAACTAACAAACAAGATTGTACACACACAGTAACACTGTGTCGTCTGTTCACTATAACAATGCACTCTTAAATCCTGTCTAAATAAGTTCCCTAGATTCTAGACTGGATAGTTAACTTTAAAACATTGTTGCATGTTAACAGTTTGTAAGTGTGACAAAGCATACTAATAACGTGAAGTGAAAAGTTTTATGGCAAAGACAAAGTTAAAAAGCAGATTATCTTTCAATAAACGGTTTTACATGTGAAATGTGGTACAAGCCTTTACTCTTCCTACAATGCAGACCTCCAGCTTCAACGGAATTATCATGTGGTATATGGTGCATCAGTAAAGAATGCTAAAATTTTTCTCAAGTTTAGCGTCTATGTTATTTTTCTCTGAGCCAGCCGGCGCACATGTCTGCCTGCGGTGCGAGTCATTGTCTGCTATCTCTTTGTTGGCGTGTGTCGTTATTGGGAGTAGGAGACCTAACTTCTACAAATTCACCTTGCCGAGAGGGCTCTGCCCTGTTTGCATACCGCCAGTTCTGATGAAATTCAGGTCTGTCGTTACGATTATATCGCCTGTCGTCGTTTCGGTAGATTCCATAGTTTCTTTCTTGTCGGTCACGTGATGGAGAATTTCTCCCTGAATCGTAACTGTGCGCTGAACTGTTGCGTCTGAAGTTATTCTGTCTCCCTTGATAATAATTGTTTTGGTTCCCACATTGTCTGTTTCTATGGTTATCTCTGTCATTGTCATTACCACGGAAGTGCGTTCTTTCTCTGTAACTATTATTCTGCCAACGGTTGCCATACGGGTGGTGTCTGCTTTTGGTCACGATTTACGTTGTAAGAAGAGCCTTGTCGTGTCCAGTTATTATTTCTGTCATCGCGGAATTGTGACGGATGTGACCTGTAATTGTTCAAAAAATGGTTCAAATGGCTCTGAGCAGTATGGGACTTAACATCTTAGGTCATCAGTCCCCTAGAACTTAGAACTACTTAAACCTAACTAACCTAAGGACATCACACAACAACCAGCCATCACGAGGCAGAGAAAATCCCTGACCCCGCCGGGAATAGAACCCGGGCGTGGGAAGCGAGAACGCAACCGCACGACCACGAGATGCGGGCCTTGTAATGTGCTCCTGTTTTTGCGTTCCGCGATTGTCAGTGTCAATTTCCAATTCTTTTAACAGTCTCTGAAAAGCTTCAATGTCGTCTTTACAACGTCCTGCCAAAATAATATGTTGTAAATGTTCAGGCAATTTGATTAAGGTAATGCGGATGAGGTCTGAGGGACTGTATGGGTTTGAGAGATACTGATTCTTATGCAACATGTCATCAAAATATTTCACAAGTCTGGAAAATTTAGATTGCTCGAAATGTTTCATCATTATGATGCTATGTTTTACTCGGTCTTGTGTAGCTTGGGACAATATGCTGAGAGGAAGGCATGATAAAATTCTCCTTCACTGTGACAATCGTGAATGACCGATCGCATTCTTACAGCTGGTTCATTCTCTAAATAGCCACACAAATTCTAATCTGTGCTCTAATGACCAGTTGGGAGGAAAACAATGAGAGAATTGATGAAGCCACGCTTGTGGATGAATGTCATTGCCGGAATTCTTAAATGTTTTGAATTTACGTGTAGTAATTAACAGCTTATAGTGAAAATCATCGTGTCGGCGAGTCGCATGTCGGTCATTGTTGCGTCGTTTCGGCGGTTCCATCTCAAAATTTAGTGCGCCTTGCCAATTTCTTTCATAATTTCCGAAATGCCCTGTGTTATTATTATTTTGTGGCTTTTCCGTATTTCTAAGTCCTTCTTCCCGTATTGGAGCGCGAGTGTCCTCTGAAATATATCATTCCTGTAATACCTGTGTCAACTGATCTTGGACTTCCCGGATTTCTCTTTTGTACTGTGTATTGATTTTATTTTGATTTTGTTTGAATTTTCTAATTTGTTCATACTTTTCTGTGTCAGTGAAGGCTATGTGTCTTGTGTCATTCAGATCATGATCTACCTTTGTAGGTAAGTTAGTGAACTGATCCGAAAGTTCGGCTACTTTCTCCAATAATGAACTGATTTCCTCAGTGTGTTTTTCTGTACCAAGTTTCAGAGTGTCCATTTGTGTTGAAATCGTATATACTGTGTCCTTTAAGTTTTCCTAAGTTTTTGCAAGTTGCGTAACCGAATCGGTAGATACAATTGAGTCAATTTTTGCTTGCAAGGTGTCGTGATTTTCATGAACAATAGTTTGCAGTTGTTTTATGGCTGCTTCGTGATTCTGTAATGCATTTTCATGACACGAAAAAATAGGATGAAAATGCTCACAAATTTGTGCTTTTACGTCATTACAGACTTGTTGACATTTCGATTCGATTTTAAGTAACTCAGCAGTTAAGCCATCAATTATTTGCTCAATTGTTGTGTCTAACTTTTGAAGATTTTGTTCCATTGTGTCTAACTGTTGCTGTGTTTGTCTCTGATTTTGTTTCATTTGTTGCATTAATTGCAGTAATAATTTATTAGTGTCTGGAATCTGTTCCTCTATGCTTTTCGGCAGTGCATTTGCACAGGCAACATTCACATTTTGACAAGCAGAAAATGTGTCTTGACTTATTTGAGAAAACGGTGAGGACCCAAAACCTGAATCTACAGTATTTGCAAGACTGTGTCCTGTCATTCGGATTCGTGGGGCTTGCTGTTGCCGACCGATCGATCGATAATGCTTCCCTGTTCACTAATTGTTTCATTGTCTACACCCTATGCGCAGTTACCAAATTACTACTTTGAATGTCTGTTAATTCAATACACGGTGATGCTGATAAGCTACGCTCGTCGTCACTATCATTTCTCAATTTACTTTGGAGCCTAGTGTTACGTTTTTCACACGCCATTATTGTCGCAATATATCACACGATAACACAGAAAAGCACAATTTGAAGAGCGAAATAAGAAAACACATTAACATAGCACTGAAAATAATATCGCGTTAATTGCTAGTGCAGCTGCGAAATACTTGGTGCAAATCTAAATGCATGCCACAACTGTTTTACTGTACAAAATGAAACACTGCAACTACAAAGGAGATTCTCTCTACAATTACGCGCTAGCAATAAACAAAGGCTGCACTAATTGCACAAACTACAAGAAAAAATCAGAAGATTCCAGTGAGGTATCCTCGGCTAAGGGTCGACATATGAAACGACCCCTTAGAAAATTTATATACGACTGCTTAAACTGACACAATATTTTTAGCGCAATGCAATCTGACTTTCAATAATCCCTACAAAAGAATGGCCCTGACTAACAATAACCTATACCTTTCATGAATCACTTACCACACAAAAATCTTGGTTACTCGAACTACTGCAATACAGTTAGCGCCAATACTCCCAGCTAAATAAAAGATTCTAACTACTGAAGTCACCAACTACTGATAGGCATAGTTAGCAAAATGAAAGACTTTGATAGACAACAAACAATGTATTTACCTTAATAATGTTCCAAAGTCATCATATATATATCAGTTCATGATATCCAGTCTTAGAAATTTACTCTTTCTGGCGGACACACGTCCAAATCGTCCACTCTTAAAATTCTGCCATCTCTCTCCCCACATCCACCACTGCTGGCGGCTCACCTCCAACTGCGCAACGCTACGCGCTGTTAACAGCCAACTGCCCAACACTACAATAGCATATACTCCAACAATGCAAACCAACCACAGCCTTCACACACCACAGTCGTGATTTTCATATACAGCGCTACGTGGCGTTACCAACATAAGAACCTAAACAGCCTACTTACAACATAACTGTCGAATAATGGCAACGGAAAATCCACACTCAAATCAACCAGTTCCACTTCATCTTGAGAAGGTCACCGAGTGCTTCGGGTTACGGAATTATTTATCAAGCGCTATATTTTTTCGAAGAGACAGGTGTTTCCGGCCCTGTTACCTGAACAGTCACTGGTAAGCGCTATGAACATCTTTTGCGCAACTACGTCATTCCAGCTCTCCAACAGCGTGGATGTGTGGACGGGATCATCTTCATGCAAGATGGTGCACCTCCGCACATGGTAAATCCAGTTATGCAGCTGCTGAAGCGCTATTTTGAAAATGGTAGAATTATCAGCCGCCACTTCCCTACATCCTGGTCGGCCAATCATCTGATCTTATTCCGTGTGACTTCTGGCTGTGGGGCTATATGAAAGATGTGTTCAGTGTTCCGACTTCAAACGTAGCTGCATTGACTCACGCATTGCGCAAGACATTCTGAACGCGACCCCGGAAACACTTCGATCAGTTGTAGAACATGCTATTTCTCGATTTCAAATAGTTGCAGAAAACGGTGGACAGCATATTCATCATGTTTTGCGCCAGTCACACAGAAATTAACAATCCGATTTGATTTTGATATATGCTTTTTATGCGGTTTTTGGTCTCGGGACAATTAAAAACCGATTTTTCCCATCCGATGTGATAAGATCTTGCCGTGGTGGATGGGCTTACGTAACTAACAATATCACACCGTGTAGTACAGTCTGTTTAACGTCAAACGTACACCTTAGGCATTGCTGTATGATTCATTTCTCATTGTGACCACTATTAAATTATGATGCTTATAGCGCCATCTATTGCTACGTTTTGTAACTATTTATTTTCCTTGTGCCATACGTTTTCCCCTTCTCCGATATTATTACTTTATAATTTGACGTCATTCTGACCAGTGGTGTTATTTCTACTGCGGTTTGAATGTTTAACTTTAATTATAATCGCCTCATATATATATATATATATATATATATATATATATATATATATATATATATATATGAGACTACTCTGACATTCACATTTAAGTGCTTGGCAGAGGGTTCATCGAACCATCGAACCACAATCATACTATCTCTCTACCATTCCACTCCCGAACAGCGCGCGGTAAAAACGAACACCTAAATCTTTCTGTTCGAGCTCCGATTTCTCTTATTTTATTTTGATGATTATTCCTACCTATGTAGGTTGGGCTCAACAAAATATTTTCGCATTCGGAAGAGAAAGTTGGTGACTGAAATTTCGTAAATAGATCTCGCCGCGACGAAAAACGTCTTTGCTTTAATGACTTCCATCCCAACTCGCGTATGATATCTGCCACACTCTCTCCCCTATTACGTGATAATACAAAACGAGCTGTCCTTTTTTGCACCCTTTCGATGTCCTCCGTCAATCCCACCTTGTAAGGATCCCACACCGCGCAGCAATATTCAAACAGAGGACGAACGAGTGTAGTGTAAGCTGTCTCTTTAGTGGACTTTTTGCATCTTCTAAGTGTCCTGACAATGAAACGCAACCTTTGGTTCGCCTTCCCCACAATATTATCTATGTGGTCTTTCCGACTGAAGTTGTTCGTGATTTTAACACCCAGGTACTTAATTGAATTGACAGCCTTGAGAATTGTACTATTTATGGAGTAATCGAATTCCAACGGATTTCTTGTGGAACTCATGTGGATCACCTGACACTTTTCGTTATTTAGCGTCAACTGCCACCTGCCACACCATACAGTAATCTTTTCTAAATCGCTTTGCAACTGATACTGGTCTTCGGATGACCTTACTAGACGGTAAATTACAGCATCATCTGCGAACAACCTAAGAGAACTGCTCAGACTGTCACCCAGGTCATTTATATAGATCAGGAACAGCAGAGGTCCCAGGACGCTTCCCTGGGGAACACCTGATATCACTTCAGTTTCACTCGATTTGCCGTCTATTACTACGAACTGCGACCTTCCTGACAGGAAATCACGAATCCAGTCGCACAACTGAGACGATACCCCATAGGCCCGCAGCTTGATTATAAGTCGCTTGTGAGGAACGGTGTCAAAAGCTTTCCGGAAATCCAGAAATACGGAATCAACTTGAGATCCCCTGTCGATAGTGGCCATTACTTCGTGCGAATAAAGAGCTAGCTGCGTTGCACAAGAACTGCATGCTGATTACGTATCAATAGATCGTTCCGGAGGAGGAGGAGATTACTGTTTAACGTCCCGTCGACAACAAGGTCATTAGAGACGGAGCACAAGCTCAGATTAGGGAAGGATGGGGAAGGAAATCGGCCGTGCCCTTTCTAAGGAACCATCCCGGAATTTGCCTGAAGCCATTTAGGGAAATCATGGAAAACCTAAATCAGGATGGCTGGACGCGGGATTGAACCGTCGTCCTCCCGAATGCGAGTCCAGTGTGCTAACCACTGCGCCACCTCGCTCGGTTTATCGTTCCCTTTGAGGTGATTCATAATGTTTGAATACAATATACACTCCAAAACCCTACTGCAAACCGATGTCAATGATATAGTTCCGTAGTTCGATGGATTACTCCTATTACCCTTCTTAAACACTGGTGCGACCTGCGCAATTTTCCAATTTGTAGGTACAGATCTATCGGTCAGCAAGCGGTTGTATATGATTGCTAAATAGGGAGCTATTGTATCAGCGTAATCTGAAAGGAACCTAATCGGTATACAATCTGGACCTGAAGACTTGCCCGTATCAAGCGATTTGAGTTGCTTCGCAACCCCTAAGGTATCTACTTCTAAGAAACTTATGCTAGCAGCTGTTCGTGTTCCAAATTCTGGAATATTCCATTCGTCTTCCCTGGTGAAGGAATTTTGGGAAACTGCGTTCAATAACTCCGCTTTAGCGGCACAGTCGTCGGTAACAGTACCATCGACACTGCGCATCGAAGGTATTGACTGCGTCTTGCCACTTGTGTACTTTACACACGACCAGAATTTCTTCGGAGTGTGTGTGTGTGTGTGTGTGTGTGTGTGTGTGTGTGTGATGTTTTTCGCCGTGTAAAAACACTAGGGATAATTCGATGAGAGGATACGGAGGAAGAACTGTCTGATAAACTTATGTCTGGATATGCATAGTGTCCATGCTGTGGAGAGAATTTATTCAGTCATACATTGGTACAGAAACTGCGGTCTAACACGTGCTGTACCATGCAGCTAAATTACAGTATGTGTTGAAAATGGTTTCCATGTGCCTCAACGCACCGTAGAATGTTGTCTCATACGTTCATATAGGCCAGGGTGTAACCGAACAGTTTCAAAGACTCCGTGAATACGCTGCTCCACTCTCTCTACATCTCTAATGGGCTCTGCACATACGACACTTTTGAAACGGCCCTATAACGAGAAATCGCACGGGTTGAGGTCCGGTGAATCAGCAGGCCATGCAACCGGACTTGTCCGATCCATCGGCCAGGCAAGACACGATTGAGATGCGTTCGGACGTTATCGGCAAAGAGCGCTGTAGCAGCCACATAACCCTTCGACTGATCAATGGCACCTCTTTCAGCATGGGAGGCAAAGTGACAGGAAAGAAACGCCGGCGTGGAAGGTCGCTAATTATCCCAGTCCACACATTCCGGTTGCACCGATGCTGATGACTCACTTTAACCATAACGTGGAGATTCTGTATACTATCCCACAGATGACTGTTATGAAAGTTGAAGATACCAGCCGGCCGAAGTGGCCGTGCGGTTAAAGGCGCTGCAGTCTGTAACCGCAAGACCGCTACGGTCGCAGGTTCGAATCCTGCCTCGGGCATGGTTGTTTGTGATGTCCTTAGGTTAGTTAGGTTTAACTAGTTCTAAGTTCTAGGGGACTAATGACCTCAGCAGTTGAGTCCCATAGTGCTCAGAGCCATTTGAACCATTTTGAAGATACCAGTCCGCGCATAGGTGGCCTTATCTTTGAATAGGATGGATGGCACAAATCCGAGAATCGCGGTTGCCTGGTGAAGAAACCAGTGACAAAAATGCTCCAGATACGACATGGCCGGCCGGTGGTGACCGAGGGTTCTAGGCGCTTCAGTCTGGAACCGCGCGACCGCTACGGTCGCAGGTTCGAATCCTGCCTCGGGCATGGATGTGTGTGATGTCCTTAGGTTGGTTAGGTTTAAGTAGTTTTAAGTTCTAGGGGACTGATGACCTGAGATATTAAGTCCCATAGAGCTCAGAGCCATTTGAACCATTTTTAATACGGCATGTCTGTCGCTAGTAAGCCCTGCAACGCTGTAATTGATAAGGGTAGTAACAACTGTCATGGAGAATGTTCCACAAGGTCGTCTGGCTTAAATGGTTCAAATGGCTCTGAGCAGTATGGGACTTAACATCTATCGTCATCAGTCCCCTAGAACTTAGAACTACTTAAACCTAACTAACCTAAGGACATCACACAACACCCAGTCATCACGAGGCAGAGAAAATCCCTGATCCCGCCGGGAATAGAACCCGGGAACCCGGGCGTGGGAAGCGACAACACTACCGCACGACCACGAGCTGCGGACTGGTCTGGCTTACCCTGTACTGGCGGGCCGACTGCCTGGTACTGACAAGGCGGTCGCTTTCCGCAATGTTAATTGCATTCTCCCCCAAGTCTAACGTCCGAATATTTCGGGCAAATCGTTCTTAATTTACTGCTTCATGAAACGACGCTGTCTCAGCGAAACGACGAAATATTGTTGCAGGCATCGAATTTTGTGGCTGTTGTCGGCGGGGACATGTCATCTGATAGAACTTTTATGCCCACCGCCCGTTGCCATTTGCCTTTCCGTAAGTAAACGCCATGTTGGCAACCTCCCGATTCAAATATGGAATCATTCTCTACGACGCTATATCGTATCCACTACAAGGTGAGTCAGCAAGAGACATGAATCGGACCCAACATTACCAGTTACAATGGCGGGAGTGGTCGCTAGGGAATGATGTATGAGGAACAGTACCACCGTTTAGGAGGAAACCATGCATACTGTAACTGCGTCTGCATCGTAAAGCGCGTATTAGACAGCAGTCTCTGTATCAATTAGTGATTGAGAAAAATCACCCTATATATATACAGGGTGGTCCACTGATCGTGACTGGGCCAAATATCTCGCGAAATAAGCGTCAAACGAAAACACTACAAAGAAACTTGTCTAGCTTGAAGGGGGAAACCAGATGGCGCTATGGTTGGCCCGCTAGATGACGCTGCCATAGGTCAAACGGATATCAACTGCGTTTTTTCAAATAGGAACCCCCAGTTTTTATTACATATTCGTGTAGTACGTAAAGAAATATGAATGTCTTAGTTGGACCACTTTTTTCGCTTTGTGATAGATGACGCTGTAATAGTCACAAACATATGGCTCACAATTTTAGTTGAACAGTTGGTAACAGTTAGGTTTTTTAAATTAGAATACAGAACGTAGGTACGTTTGAACATTTTATTTCGGTTGTTCCAATGTGATACATGTACCTTTGTCAACTTATCATTCCCGAAATTGTATGCTGTTACAGCGTGATTAGCTGTAAATACCACATTAATCCAATAAATGCTCAAAATGATGTCCGTCAACCTCAATGCATTTGGCAATACGTGTAACGACGTTCCTCTCCACAGCGAGAAGTTCGCCTTCCGTAATGTTCGCACATGCATTGACAATCCGCTGATGCATGTTGTCAGGCGTTATCAGTAGATCACGATAGCAAATATCCTTCAACTTTCCCCACAGAAAGAAATTCGGGGACGTCAGATCAGGTGAACGTGAGGACCATGGTATGGTGCTTCGACGACCAATCCACCTGTCATGATATATGCTATTCAATACCGCTTCAACCGCATGTGCCGGACATCCATCATGTTGGAAGTACATCGCCATTCTGTCATGCAGTGAAAAATCTTGTAGTAACATCGGTAGAACATTACGTAGGAAATCAGCATACATTGCACAATTTAGATTGCCATCGATAAAACGGGGGCCACTTATCCTTCCTTCCATAATGCCGCACCATACATTAACGCACCAAGGTCACTGATGTTGCACTAGCAGCAGCCATCGTGGATTTTCCGTGGCACCATAGTGAATATTATGCTGGTTTACGTTACCGCTTTTGGTGAATAACGCTTCGTCGCTAAACAGAACGCGTGCAAAAACTCTGTCTTCGTCCCGTAATTTCTCTTGTGCCCACTGGCAGAACTGTACACGACATTCAAAGTCGTCGCCATGCAATTCCTGGTCCATAGAAATATGGTACGGGTGCAATCGATGTTGATGTATCATTCTCAACATCGACGTTTTTGAGATTCCCGATTTTCGCGCAATTTGTCTGCTACTGATGTGCGGATTAGCTGCGACACCAGCTAAAACAACTACCCCGGCAACATCATTTTTTGCAGGTCGTGGTTGACGTTTCACGTGTGGCTGAACGCTCCCTGTTTCCTTGATCAGAATAGCCATACATCAACACGAAATCGACCTTTTCCGCAATTGGTAAACGGTACATTTTAACACGAGTAATGTATCACGAAGCAAATACCGTCCGCACTGGCAATGCTACGTGATACCACCTACTTATACGAGGGCTATTCCGAAAGTAAGGTCCGATCGGTCACGAAATGGAAACGACTATGAAAATCCGATAAAGCTTTGCACAGATGTGTTGGGTAGTGTCTCTAGTATAACCCCAGTTAGCATCACGTCGCTCTTCTCATTTCTGAGCTCGCAGTGAGTGCGTAAAGATGTCTAGAAAATAGTGTCTGCCGCCAAGTACGGGGGCCTGGTGAGAAATTTCCCCTGAAGCTATGCAGCTAACATTACATAACTGTCGTGCTGTTTCGTCTTCAAGACAATTCTCAGCCGCATTCTGCAGGGGCAATGAAGATGCTCCTGCATCGTTTTCAAATGGAAATGTGTGATTACCCACAATACAGCCCGTAATTGTCTCCCTCTGAGTTTCAGCTCAGGTCACATGAACCGCTGGTTATGTAGACAACATTTCGGCACAAGACAACGAGCCGTAGGCCAGCGTAGAGAATTGGCGGAGAGCACTGGCGGCTGCCTTCTATAGCGAGGGTATGGGAAAGTTGGTACAACGCTACGATACACGTCTAAGTCGGGTCGGCGACTATGGAGATAAGTAGCTGCAAGGTGTATCTAACTGTTGCAAATAAAACATTTTTGATTTTTACCGTGGTTTCCATTTCTCTACCTATCGGACCTTACTTTCGGAATAGCCCTCGTACGTTTGTGACTATTACAGCGACATTTATCACAAAGCAAAACGTGGTCCAACTAAAACATTCATATTTCTTTACGTACTACACGAATGTGATAAAAATGGAGGTTCCTGTTTTAAAAAATGCAGCTGATATCTGTTTGACCTATGGCAGCGCCGTCTAGTGGGCCAACCATAGCGCCATCTGGTTTCCCTCTTCAAGCTAGACGAGTTCGTTCTTTGTAGTTTTTTCCTTTGATGTTTATTTCGTAAGATATTTGGCCTGGTCACTGTGAATGGACCACCCTGTATATATCAGGTGATTATACATATATATATATATATATATATATATATATAGTGTGTTTCAAAAATGACCGGTATATTTGAAACGGCAATAAAAACTAAACGAGCAGCGATAGAAATACACCGTTTGTTGCAATATGCTTGGGACAACAGTACATTTTCAGGCAGACAGACTTTCGAAATTACCGTAGTTACAATTTTCAACAACAGATGGCGCTGCGGTCTGGGAAACTCTATAGTACGATATTTTCCACATATCCACCATGCGTAGCAATAATATGGCGTAGTCTCTGAATGAAATTACCCGAAACCTTTGACTTCGTGTCTGGCGGAATGGCTTCACATGCAGATGAGATGTACTGCTTCAGCTGTTCAATTGTTTCTGGATTCTGGCGGTACACCTGGTCTTTCAAGTGTCCCCACAGAAAGAAGTCACAGGGGTTCATGTCTGGCGAATAGGGAGGCCAATCCACGCCGCCTCCTGTATGTTTCGGATAGCCCAAAGCAATCACACGATCATCGAAATATTCATTCAGGGAATTAAAGACGTCGGCCGTGTGATGTGGCCGGGCACCATCTTGCATAAACCACGAGGTGTTCGCAGTGTCGTCTAAGGCAGTTTGTACCGCCACAAATTCACGAAGAATGTCCAGATAGCGTGATGCAGTAATCGTTTCGGATCTGAAAAATGGGCCAATGATTCCTTTGGAAGAAATGGCGGCCCAGACCAGTACTTTTTGAGGATGCAGGGACGATGGGACTGCAACATGGGGCTTTTCGGTTCCCCATATGCGCCAGTTCTGTTTATTGACGAAGCCGTCCAGGTAAAAATAAGCTTCGTCAGTAAACCAAATGCTGCCCACATGCATATCGCCGTCATCAATCCTGTGCACTATATCGTTAGCGAATGTCTCTCGTGCAGCAATGGTAGCGGCGCTGAGGGGTTGCCGCGTTTGAATTTTGTATGGATAGAGGTGTAAACTCTGGCGCATGAGACGATACGTGGACGTTGGCGTCATTTGGACCGCAGCTGCAACACGGCGAACGGAAACCCGAGGCCGCTGTTGGATCACCTGCTGCACTAGATGCGCGTTGCCCTCTGTGGTTGCCGTACGTGGTCGCCCTACCTTTCCAGCACGTTCATCCGTCACGTTCCCAGTCCGTTGAAATTTTTCAAACAGATCCTTTATTGTATCGCTTTTCGGTCCTTTGGTTACATTAAACCTCCGTTGAAAACTTCGTCTTGTTGCAACAACACTGTGTTCTAGGCGGTGGAATTCCAACACCAGAAAAATACTCTGTTCTAAGGAATAAACCATGTTGTCTACAGCACACTTACACGTTGTGAACAGCACACGCTTACAGCAGCAAGACGACGTACAGAATGGCGCACCCACAGACTGCGTTGTCTTCTATATCTTTCACATCACTTGCAGCGCCATCTGTTGTTGAAAATTGTAACTACTGTAATTTCGAAAGTTTGTCCGCCTGAAAATGTACTGTTGTCCCAAGCATATTGCAACAAACGGTGTATTTCTATCGCTGCTCGTTTAGTTTTTTTTGCCGTTTCAAATATACCGGTCATTTTTGAAACACCCTATATATATATATATATATATATATATATATATATATATATATATATATAGGGTGCAAAGCTTGTGATGTCTGCGTGCCAAGCGCGAGGTGTTTTACGACCATAAGCTATCAGATATAAAGCGCCAGCCAGGTCTGGGCCGGATTCCCGTGTACCCGGCATGCGCCGACGTTCCGTGCCGCGCAGCATAAAAGCAAATCGCGCGCGCCTGTCAGCAATATCGCGTTGATTGCGCTCGCAGTGTTGTGGGCCGCCGGCTGGATAATACATTCCGATACCGTAGCTGGTCGTAACGCCGACCTCCGTCCTTGCCCTCCGCTAGCTTTGTGTAGTTTCCTTTCCGAATGAGAAATCCGGGGTGCTATTGACTAAAAGCGCCTTCAAAGAAAAGAGGGAAGCAAACAAACCGAAGGAGAAACGAAAAAGTCCTTGGCTGGCGAGGGTGGCGCCTGCCCTGAGCGATAGGCCGGCAGAGGGAGGCTGTACCCCCCACCCCCACCCCCCCTTCACAACCCCCTTTCATCCCATGTCTCTGGCAACGGCACTCGGCCTGCAATCGATGACTCTGTTGCATGCCAGGACTCTGTTCACTCAGACACTTCGTTGCCGACACACAACTTTGGGGAGCTAAGCTGTTGGTCTTTGCCCACCATTTATGTCGAATCTCAGTGCACAAGCGATATCAGGGAGAACTGTCCCCACAGTGGCAGTTTGTCGATATCAGAATACTGCTTTCTGTTAACCTTTCCCCAAGCCTCAACCGTCTCCAATCTCTGGTATCTTCCACTATGCTGCTAGATAGTTTATGGGTATAGTTAATCACTTTCGAGGGCCGTTAAATGTGTTATCTGCCACTATGCAAGCGCATAACTTTTACCCCGTTTCTGAAATTACTAACATAATATATCCTAACAGCGTACGACTAGTATGAGTTCTTTATTAATGTTTTCTATATTTATCCATGTTGTACTATTTTGTCTGGTTAATACTGGTGAGAAAGGCGAGCAGCTGCCATTTTCTTTTAAAACAGAATACAAATCCAGCGTCCAAAACATAAAGAAAACATTCGATAAAATGGAGTTGCGATACGGTGTCCCTAGTTTGACCAGTGCGGTAATGAAGAAGGTGACCATGCGTCAGAATAAGTAACCAAAATAGCGATCATAACGTGATATCTTCGACCACATTTTGAACCTCAGCTGGAGCAGGCAGTATTCATTAAGCGTATTTTGTACATCAGGGAAAAAGTTACTACGAAATAATGTAACAGATTTATAAAAGAAACATTTACCGCCAGGAAAACGGGCCGAGTATTAACACGATACAGAGTGCGACATTCAGGATACGTAAGAGTCGTGAAGTAATCGAAATTAGTATTGTGATATAAGCTTTAGCTATATGATACAAAATCACAAAATTTTTCTGTATATTTGAAAGAGAATGTATAGCTGTTAGGAAAAAAATTGTTAATACACATTTTTCACTGTTACAATTGTAACAAACATTATGAATCGTTTGTTGGACTGAAATTCTTAAATAGTTTGCGGCCGGTACAAAATATAATACACGTGTCATATTGTTGAGAACACTGAAGTTAGAAGGCTGAAGTCTTACAAAAGAAAAGAAACGATACATATTCCTAACTGGGAATTTTTGGGGGCGATTTTTCTATGATATTTGTGGCATGAAACGTACATCAGAGCGAGCTACTGAAATTTCCTCCATTTTTATTCTATTTTTTATTAATTTTTTAAATTTCTGTATTTATTTCCTTTTTAATTATTTTTAATTATGTAAACATAAGGTGACAAGTGGTCTAGGGGGCGGTCAGAGGGTTATCTGCCCTCTGTAATAAGAAAACTGAGTCAACGGCTCAACACTGAATTAGAACGGGTGTCATGGGACATCCGCACCGAACAAATGCAACGAACAAAATAAAAAAAAGGGGTAACGTCTTTCACTAGTATCAAAACGTCCTCCAACCCGAGTTAGAAACACATCACCGTTTAAATTTTGATTAATAATCAGCATTGGTGGCCTAAGACTTCCGGCATAATAAATCATCCTCATTCTCCCAACGGCTTTGTCAAAGAGGGCAGAGTAGCGGACAGAGGTTCGGGATACCCTTGCCTTTGGGGTGGGGAACTGCCACTAAAGGCGGAAGGGTCAGCAATGATCAAAGACAATGGAAATCACTGAATTAAGGCCACATAACGTGTATCCACAGGACAGAGATGTGGCTGTAATAGGTAAAGTGTCATGACGATCTCTCCATTGGCAAAAGACTCCGGAATGGCCCCATTCGGATCCCGGGAGGGAAATGATAAGGGGGACGTAATCAGGAGAAAAAGCTTGAGTAACAAATGAAAGGATAGCGCTCAACGAGTCGGGTCTTGAAATATCAGAAGCTTGAACACGGTAGGAAAGCTAGAAAACCTGGAAAGGGAAATGCAAAGGCTCAGTCTAGAGGTAGCAGGGGTCAGTGAAGTGCCATGGAAAGAAGACAAGGAATGAGTATAGGTCAATATCAACAGCAGCAGAAAATGGTATAAGGGGAGTAAGATTTGTTATGAATAGGAAGTTAGGGCAGAGAGTGTGTTTCTGTGAACAGTGCACTGATTTCTTATCAGAAATGACAGCAAACCAACAACGATAGATCAGGTATAAATGCCGACGTCGTTAGCTAAAGATGAAGAGCAAGAGAGAGTATTTGAGGATATTGAAAGGGTAATACAGAACGTAAAGGGAGATGAAAATCTAATAGCAACAGGTGACTAGATTGCAGTTTTAGGGGAAGGAGTAGAACAAAAGGTGGCAGGAGAACATGGACTTGGGACAAGGGATGGGAGAGGAGAAACACTAATTGAGTTCTGCAATAAATTTCAGTTAGTAAGAATCACAAGAAGAGGAGGTATACTTGGAAAAGGCCGAGTGATATGGGAATATTTCAGTTAGATTCAGAGATTCCAAAATCAGATACTGGATTGTAAGGCGTACCCAGGAGCAGAGGCTCCGAACACAAAGTAGTAGTGATGAAGACTAGGCTGGAGTTTAGGAGATTAGTCAGGAAGAATTAATACGCAAAGAAGTAGGATGCAGAAGTGCTAAGGAATGGTGAGTTACGCTTGAAGATATATAAGGCTGTATATATAGCAATAAAGAATAGCCTAGAAGGCAGTAGAGTTGAAGGGAATGGACATCTCTGAAAAGGGCAATCACAAAAGTTGGGAAAAAGAACATGGGTAGAAAGAAGGTAACTGCGAAGAAGAAATATTCCAGTTCGTCGATGAAAGAAAGAAGTACAGAAATATTCAGGGAAGACCAGGAATACAGAAATACAAGTCGTTGTGGAATGGAATAAATATGAAGTGCAGGGAAGCTAAGATGAAATGGCTGCATGAAAAATGTGCAGAAATAGCAAAAGAAATCAGCATATAGGAAAGACAAAACAATCTTCTGTGAAATGAAAAGTGAGGATGATAACGTTAAGGAGAGAGCGGATCGATGGAAGTGTACATTTAAGGCCGCTATGAGGACTAAGATTTGTCTGATGCTTTAGAAGAAAAAAGATAAATCAGTATAGAAGAGATTGGGAATCCAGTATTAGAATCTGAATATAAATAAGCTTTGAAGGACTTAAGATGAAATAAGGCAGAAGGGATAAATAATATTCCTCAGAATTTCTAAAATCATTGGAAGAAGTGGTAACAAAACTGTTCACGTTGGTGTGCAGAATGTGTGAGTCTGGGGATATGCTTTATGACTTTCCGAAAAATATCATCCACACAATTCCGACTGAAAGAGCCAGCAACTGCGAGAATTATCGCATAATCAGCTTAACATCTGATGCATCCAAATTGCTTACAACAATAATCTAGGAAGAATGAAAAAGAAAATTGATGATGTGTTAGATGTTTAGCAGTATGGGTTTAGGAAAGATACAGGCAGCAGAGAGGAAACTTTGACGTTGCGGTTGATAATGGAAGCAAGTGTAAAGAAAAATCAAGACACGTTCATAGAATTTGCCGACCTGGAAAAAGTGTTCGACGATGTGAAATGGTGCAAGATGTTCGAAATTCTGAGAGAAATAGGGCTAAGCTGTAGTGAGAGATGGGTAATATACAGTATGTATAAGAGTCAAAAGAGAATAACAAGAGTGGACGAGTAAGAACGAGGTGCTCGGATTAAAAAGGGTGTAAGAAAGGAATGTCGTCTTTTGCTTCTATTGTTCAGTTCGTACATAGCAGAAGCAATGATGGAAATAAAATAAAGGAAATAAAATAAAGGTTGATGAGTGGAATTAAATTTCGAGGTGAAAGGATATCCGTTATACGATTCACAGGTGACATTGCTATCCTGAGAGGACACGAAGAAGAACTACGGGATGTGCTGAATGGAATGAACACTCTAAACGGAATATTGACTGAGAATAAATCGAAGAAAGATGAAAGAAATGAGAAGTAGCAGAAATGAGAGCAGAGATAAACTTAACATGAGGACTGATCGTCACGAAGCAGATGAAGTTAAGGAATTATGCTACCGAGGCAGCACAATAACCACTGACGGACGTAACAAGAAAGACATCAAAAGCAGACTGTAAAAAAGGGCACTCCTAGCTAAGAGTAGTGTACTAATACCAATTTGAGCAGGAAATTTCTGAGAACGTACGTTTGGAGCACGGAATTTTGTGCTAGTGAAACATGGACTGTGGGAAAACCGGAACAGAAGAGAATGGAAGCATCTGAGATGTGATGCTACAGGAGAATGTTGAAAATTAGTTGGACTGATAAGGTGAGGAATGAGGAGGTTCTGCGCAGTGTCGGAAAGAAGAGTAATATGTGTAAAACAATGACAGGGAGAAGGGACAGGATGATAGGAGATCTATTAAGACATCAGGGAATGATGTCCCTGATACTAGAGGAGCTGTAAAATGCAAAATTTGTAGAGGATGACAGAGACTGGAATACATACAGCAAATAACTGAGGCCGTGGGTTGCAAGTGCTGCTCTGTGATGAACAGGTTGGCACAGGAGAGAAATTCGTGGCACTCCACATCAAACCAGCGTGAAGACTGTCGACTCAAAGAAAAAAAAGGAATAGTATAAAAAGTCAAACAGCAATTGTCAGGAAATGTTTACAATTATACTTAGTATATTGACACTAACACAAATTAAAACATACGCAACAGGACCGTTAAACACAAAGCAGATTCCTCGTTTGTTATTTCTGACCCCAGCGGCATCATGACGAATTGGCAGTTTTCCCTTCCACATCACTCTTATTAATGAGAGAAATTACTTTTCCATTTAATTTGAAAGCTATTGTGTTCTTTTCGACAGATTTTAGAGTCATAACATCTAGGTCATTTTCCAGTACTTTTTGTGTAATACGGATGTATATGTGGCTGTACGAATTCCTTTTTTCTCCTCTGAGTTCAGCCACGATATAAGCTCATCCATCCACAAGTGCTGTATCAGTCATTAAAATATGGTCTGGCGTGTATTCTCCAAAGAATAGACATCATGCACACTGTCGTCACTTGTAAAGAGACGTCGCAATCGGAATGGGTCTCACAAGCTTCCTCTCTTTCCTTCAGAACTTTTTCACAGGCATAGGTTTCTAGCTGCTACTTTTGGCCTACTGCTTTTTGCGTGGAGGCTTTTCGTTTTCAGAAATGAGTTTTCTGCTGGAGGTGTGGTCTGCATATGGGAAGCGCGGCAACCCGCGGTGCAGCACTGTGTGGCTGGTGGCTGGGCAGTGGGTCACAGTGTATCATTTTCAGGGATGAATCTGTAACACAATATCTTGCAGTGGAGGTTATCATATTTAAATATTTTATTGACACCTTACCCTATAGCGCAAGTGGAGAGCACCACACAGTTATGAATATGAAGAGAAAATCGAAGAGGTTATGGCTGGACAAGTATTACTATGTTTATCAGAATGGAAATGAATCGAGTAGTCAGACCTGTTCCAGAGCTTGATTGGGGGACTAAGAAAAGATTCATTTGTCCTAATATAATCGAAGGAAGATAGCAAAACAAACTTTAGTTGCATATTTCAAATAGTGTGTTCTATATAAACGAGAATATAGATTTATCAAGAATAAACCAATATGCATATTAGATCATGACATAATACAGGGTGAGTCACTAACTATTGCCACCTAGAATAACTCCGAAAGTATGAAAGTAGCTGAAATGTTTGTGGGACAAATGTTGCATTGGAAACGGGGGACATAATATGACGTTGGTTTTTGTTGTTAGGTGGCGTAGTAGCATCAGAGATATGAAGGTCTACTATGCTACGGGATGCTACAGTTTGGTAATAGTTTTCTGATAGTGGTTATCGAGGCGAAGCCAATGATCTGTAACAGTAAGTTCTTTGAAGGTCACCGAAGGTCAGAAAGGTGGCATGAACATTTACAGAAGGTTTTCGAAGTGATGACCATTGGTATCAATGCAGTGCTGCAATCTTACCATGAATTGAGTGGTATTACTGCTGTGGCCGAGCGGTTCTAGGCGCTACAGTCTGGAACCGTGCTGCTGCTACGCTCGCAGGCTCGAATCCTGCCAGCTGCTGTGGCCGAGTGGTTCTAGGCGCTTCAGTCCGGATCCGCGCTGGTGCTACGGTCGCAGGTTCGAATCCTGCCTCGGGCATGAATATGTGTGATGTCCTTAGGTTAGTTAGATTTAAGTAGTTCTAAGTCTAGGGGACTGATGACCTCAGGTGTTAAGTCCCGTAGTACTTAGAGCCATTTGAACCATTTTGAGTGGTATCGTATTCCTAATCACTTCGGCACTTAACGAAGCACATGCTCTGACAATTCTCTCTCGTACATCGTGCAAATAGTATCCATCAAAGGTGCCATTGACATGTAAACACCATTTGACGGTTTCGCAATAGAACACTAATAGGAATCATAAGACTAGGATCGTCGAATCAAGCGGATGTGAATGATGTATTCCTTCGAAAAACAAGTCTATATGGTTCTCATTTACGGAGAATTTCAAACAAATTCGGTGAGAGCTAGCGTACAGCTGAAACATATCCTCAACGTACTCACCCTAAATGTCGTACATTTAACTAAGTATATGATAAATTGAGAACAACTAGATCTTTAACGCATCTGAAACATATCCGGCAAAGCAAAGTTACTAAAGAGGAAACGGAAATAGGTACTCTTGCCACTGTGGTTCGAGATCCTTGTGTCAGTTCGCGTCAAATCTCAAGGGAATCTGGAATGAGCCAGAGTAGTGTTGATCGTGTTCTGAATCGCCATAAATATTATCCTTATCATATCAGTCTCCATCAAGAATTAACTGGTACGGATTGTATGCGTCGGACTGAATTCTTCTGATGGGTTCAACTTCAGAGCTGAGAACCGCTCGGTCACAGCGGCCGGCTGGTCAGTTCGACACAAATGTATTTTTTGCTAGTTTCTTTCTTTGTATAATGTGACTCTAGAAAAAAAAAGAAAAGCTGTTTATACGCTCTCCCACTGTCTACTTGATTTCATATTGTATTGTATTCCACTTGTATCAGGTGACAAAATTCCATCTGCACCAAATTTTTTAATGGAAGTGCTCATTCACATAATCTGTAAAAGAGAGGGCATGCAAAAACATATTCCAACAATCCTTAACGTTATTCCATCAACTGTCACAGAACACGGCTTCGAAATTTTTATTCTGGATTGAGTCACATTTCGTATCTGTTTCCTACCAAAATTTTTCACATGTCGACATATGAATTCTCAGTGTCCACTTTGATCTCCAATTTTCCAGGTTTGTGCATAAATATCCTGCCTATTTTCTTATTATGATATTTCAGTCGGCATAACTAGGGATCGTATCCTGGGTTCATTAACGTAGCTTGAATTTCAACACTCTTGTGGAAGGAGTCCTTCGTTTTATTTACCATCAATGAGGATATTTAAGGGTTGCCGATCAGTTTATGAGGAGTTCTCACCACCAATAAAAATTCGTAATGTTAGAATGAAATACTTAAATTATTCTGTTTCCAAAAACATTGGTACTACAATAACTTTTACTCTTGTCTTATTTATGTTTCTTTCACCCGTGTTCTGGTGCTTAATAACCCGTCAGATCTTTTGAGAAAAATGTCAGAATGAGCTACATGAGGAATCAAAAACTTTTACCCTCTTTCCCACTGTCACCCCTTCTCTAAGAATAATTGGAACGAACAAAACTAAAAATTGGTGTAATGTTGATACAATAATGCTCATGAAGTACGTCAGTAACCATGCCTTTTGATACTAAGTCTGTTTGAAATCTAAGCCTTAGCATCAGTGGGAAACGATTTCCTGTTATTTACACTTCCCCTCCTTAAGAAAAATATGTGAGGCTTCAAATAATAATTATTGTGCGATAAGTCACTTTATTAAGAGAAGAAAAACTTCTTAGCCAAGATCACAATAAAACACTGTATTGTAGATAACCGTGCATCTGGGAAATGATGTTTATAACAACCTGAACGTAGACTTGATGGTGGTAACATAGTTTTAGCGAAACCATTCATTGCGATCGTGGTTAAGGAGTTTTTCTTCTCTTAAGAAAGTAAATACATACCGCCCCTTCGTACTCAGTATGGGTTAACTAATGACACTCACTTCATTATTTATGGCTCTAAATAGAACTAAACAGGCAGCAAATTATGGGAAGTATTCTTAATTTTGTATTTAACCAAAGTATATGTTACTATGTACAGACGTTCAGGACTACCTGCAGAACTTCAGGGCTCTTTTCTGGTTTTAGTATCTCTATACGAAACTTTTTTTAATCATTGTTCATACAATAGAAAATGAGTATTTACGTTCAGCAGCAATCATTAGGTTGAGAACCATGTTCTTTATTTTTAATTTTCTGTTTGCGTACATAATTAGTCAGAAGATCTTAATTACTGATACCAGTTATAAAAGTAGCGAATTCGGAGCCCATTCACACAGATGTTTATAAATTGTTATTGTATGGCAAATCAATGGTTGCACTCGTACTGGTGACAACGTTTACAGTCAGCGTATTTGTTACTGGCTGCAAGCAACCTTAGATGACAGTGCTTCCAACTTAACAGCGAGGACCATAACATATCGCACTTGTAAATAGTAAATTTTCCTTGTACAAATGTCGCAACTACAGTTACAATTTTAATTATGCTACTATTCTCCCAAGAAAAACGCCATAACGTAACTTGCTATTCTTTTCATGGGTGAATGAGTTTTTTTAGATGACGTACGACATCCTGAAGATTGCTATCGCTGCTTAAGTTGCGGTGCCAGAGATATAATTTTTAACCTGACGACCATCGTAACAAAATTTGGCCATTTATGGACTTACAATGCTAATACCTGGAGCCGTTCATATCGCCACAAAACCTTACATCCGTTTAGTATGGTTAATGTTTGCTGCTCTTAATACAGGCAACACAGCTAACTTTCAAAATGTACACTTTGAGATCAAAAGTTTCCGCACACCTGGCTGAAAATGGCTTCCAAGTTTGTGGCGCCCTCCATCGGTAATCCTGGAATTCAATATAGTGTTGACCCATCCTTAGCCTTGATGACAGCTTCCACTTTTGCAGGCATAAGTTCAAACAGGTGCTGGAAGGTTTCCTGATGAATGGCGGCCCATTCCTCACGGAGTACTGCACTGAGGAGAGGTATCGATGTCATTCGGTGAGGCCTGGCACGAAGTCGCGGTCCAAAAGATCCCAAACATGTACTGTAGGATTCAGGACTCTGTGCATACCAGTCCATTACAGGGATGATATTGTTGTGTAACCACACCACCATAGGCCGTGCATTTTGACCAGGTGCTCGATCGTGTTGAAAAACGCAGTCGCCATCCCCGAATTGCTCTTCAACAGTGGGAAGCAAGAAGGTTCTTAAAACATAAATATAAGCCTGTGCTGTGATAGTGCCCCGCAAAACAACAAGGGGTGAAGAGGTGCAAGCCCCTTCCATGAAAAACACGACCACACCATAACACCACCGCCTCCGAATTTTACTGTTGGCACTACACACGCTGGCAGATGAAGTTCACCGGGCATTTGCCATATCCACACCCTGCCATCGGATCACCACATTGTGTACAGTGATTCGTCACTCCACACAATGTTTTTCCACTGTTCAATCGTTCAATGTTTACGCGCCTTACGCCAAGCGTGGCGTCGTTTGGCATTTACCGGCGTGATGTGTGGCTTATGAGCAGCCGCTCGAGAATGAAATCCAAGTTTTCTCACCTCCCACTTAACTGTCATAGTACTTGCATGGATCCTGATTCACTTTGGAATTCCTGTGTGATGCTCTTAAACTTTCGGTGGTCTCTGTCACTCAACAAACGAGGTAAGCCTGTAAGCCGTTGTGCTGTACGTGTCCCTTCACATTTCCACTTCACTATCACATCAAAAACAGTGGACCTGGGGATGTTTCGAGGTGTGGAAATCTCACGTACAGACGTATGACCCGTTACACGCAGTCGCCTGACCACGTTCGAAGTCCGTAAATTCTCAGGAGCACCACAGTCTGCTCTTCACGATGTCTAATGGCTACTGAGGTCGCTGCTATGGACCACCTGTCAGTAGGTGGCAGCTCAATGCACCTAATAAGAGAAACGTATGTTTTTGGGGGTGTTTGATCACATAATGTACGTCTATTGTTCAAACACCTGAAACTATTTATTTATTTCTCAAGCAAAGACCGGCCGCTTGTTGTTATATAGCAAATCGTACATTGTGTGATTTTACATATTATACCATACGAATTCAGTAGTATTACCAGAAACAGGAAGGTCACTGATGCAGGTCTACGCACGTGTTCGATTTCACTTTTGTTCAGTATGGTCAAGACGTGATATAAACTTCCGCTGACCTTTCCGCAGATAAACTATTTGTGAAAGTCGGACACTCTTGCTGCTACGTAGCCTATGTCGAGGAGTGTCATCGACGACATCAGATCCATTTGAACTGATAGTAACGTTTTCTTTTTGTGTTATACGCTTTGTGAAACGGATTTCAGATCTCTCGTATGAACAGACGGTAAACTAAATTCCTCGGTAATTTTCCGTGCTGCCTAATAATCAGCGAACTCTTTTCCCATAGCGCTTCTCCATGATTATGTTAAGTGTGGGTAATATTCCGCCTTCGATGGCGCCGATTCCTCTTGTATGTATGTTTCCCTTAGTTAATGATAACTGACAATGTGACCAAAGTACCGATGTGGATAGTTAGTGGACACGTATCGTTCACTCGTACAAAAGTTTACGCAAGAGCTAATCAAGACTCCACTTCAAACAATCACTATAAAGAATCTCTTATTCCTTGCACCACTTGTTAATTTAGTTGTGTTCTTCATCACAGTCTTTTAAGTAGGGGACAATCGGTCGCGAAATGGAAACCACAGTGAAAATCCGATGAAGTTTTGCACAGGTGTGTAGGGCAGTGTCTCTAGTATGCCCGTCGATATCTTTAGGTCGTTCTTTTTAGTTCTGAGCACACAGGGAGCACATAGAGATACCTAGAACAATAGTGTCTCCCGGCAAGTTCGAGAGCCTGGTGAGAAATTTCGCCTGAAGCTATGCAGCCAACATTAAGTAACTGTCGTGCGGTTTCCTCTTCAAGACAATTCTCAGCCGCATTCTGCAGGGGCAATGAAGATGCTCCCGCATCGTTTTCAATTGGAAATGTTTGATTATCCACCGTACAGCCGGTAATTGTCTCACTCAGAGTTTCATCTCGGCTCACATAAACCACTGGCTATGAAGACAACATTTTGGCACAGACAACGAGCTGTAGGCCAGTGTAGAGGATTGGCGGAAAGCACTGGCGAATGCCTTGTATAACTAGGCTGTTGCAAACTTGGTACAACGCTACGACAAACGTCTAAGTCGGATCGGCAACTATGGAGATAAGTAGCTGGAAGTTGTAGCTAATTGTTGCAAATAAAACAGTTTTGATTTTCACTGTGGTTTCCATTTCACGCCCTATTGTTCCTTTCTTTCTGAATAGCCCTCGTATTTAAGGAAACATCATTAACTTTGAACAGACTGTGCCTAAGAATAACATGGTCATGCATTTTTGAGTCTTCAGCCATTGGGAATGTATTCCAAGAAGGTATAGGTGATGCAGTTTTGTCAGACAAAGACTAGTGTGGACACCGTGGCTGTTATATAAAATAAAATGTTGATGGTGTACAGCAACCAGACGCAAATTGGTTTTCGTTACTTTATTCAAAAAATACCGTTACCGGTTTTGAATCCATACAGTTCATCATCAGACGGCTTTCATGCCTTCGTCAAAACATTTGATGCACAGGTTTACTAATGAGCTGCCCAAGGATAAACAATAATTCACAACTACAAACCTTTCAAACGTGTAATACGGATGGTTGCGCTAAAAGCTTGTGTTAAAATGCCACTTAAAGTGAAATATCCTTCTGCCTAACTTTTTAGTTTTCTTCCAACGAATCATATTCGCCATGTTGTTTGTATTTTCACCATCACATACATCAGTTTGCATTACTGAACTCCTTCGTTTGGTCACAAAACAAATTTACAATGCACACCATCTGTTTTATCACACAACATACGAAAACAAATACAAGGTTTCAATGTACATGAAAGTCAAAGCTGTGGCTCTCATAGTTTGTAGCCCAATGACCTCTTTCTTATCCGAAACAAAGATGCACGAATAGTGATTTTCACCACTGACACCAACGTTAGAGTGAGGAAAAAATTTTTAAGAAGTAGTTCTTAATTGGAATGCAACTTAACGTGAAACGTCCGTCTGCAGCAATTGTTTCCAATGAATCATATTCGCAATTTTGTTTGTATTTTCATTCATACCTGCTATAATATCACTTGGCCCGCAGTAGCGGTTAGGAGTCTTGAATGATTTTCGTCATTGACACCAACGTCAGTGTGTGGAAAAAAGTGTTTTAAGAACTAATTGAAATGCAACTTAACGTGAAGCGTCCGTCTACGGCATTTGTTTCCAATGAATCGTTTTTGCAATGTTTTTCGTATTTACTTACGTACATACTATAATATCCCTCGGCCCGTTCTCGCAATTATCAGTCTTGAATTGATTAGCTGATCGACTCATCATATTATTATAGGTTCAAAGTTAATACAAATCACGAGGCGCTGTGTTTCGCCAGCGCGAGTGAAACATTTATTCCTTGACTTAACGTTGCTCCGTGGCGAGCGAAGAAACGTAAGAAAGTTGGTATATGACCGGACTTCGTTGCGAGACAGGATAACAAAAGATTCAGAAATGGCTCTGAGCACTATGGGACTTAACATCCGAGGTCATCAGTCCCCTAGAAATTAGAACTACTTAAACCTAACTAACCTAAGGATATCACACACATCCATGCCCGAGGCAGGATTCGAACCTGCGACCGTAGCGGTCGCGCAGTTCCAGAATGAAGCGCCTAGAAGCGCTCGACCACACCGGCCAGCTGATAAGGAGAGGACGTGTATGAAGTGTGTACAATGAAACAGTCATTGTCAGCCAGAATATCGTATAATTTTAGTTTTTTGAGATTCACAAGCGATATGTAACATTAATGTGGCGTTCAGTAACAGCCATAATACAGTCTGGTGCATTTCAAAGGTACTTTCGTCTATTTATTTTTGATCAAAAGATTCTGTGATGAACTGTAATGTACAACACGTCTGTATAGGACTTCGAACATTTGGTGGTCGATGTTTGCTGTAGAGCCTGCTTCAATAATGTGGTCAAATGTTTTCTCTGCTAAAACGAACTCATTTCAATCGCAGACAACCATCGAATGACCAAATGCGAATGGTAGTACCCCAATTCGAGAAGATTCTATAGAAGTTTTCTTTCTCTTGTATTTCAAGAATCTTACAGGCGACCGTCGGAGTAGGTAGTTGTTTCTACATCACGAGAGTAACTTGTCCACATGTACGAAATTACGTATGCTGCGGGAGTAGTCGACGGCGCTCTGGAAATCGATATTGTCCTTCACAGACATACGAACTGAGACACTACACACACTAGTTCAATAACAACGGGTTTGATATTACCAGCTTAATTTCTTCTTTTGAGACACAGTATTTTAAAAATGGCTAAAACGTGACAGGACCTACAAGGAGTGAAACATAGACATTGTCAAGTATTTCATGACCAAAAATAAATAAATCACGATCATTCAGTTATATCTATTGTGATTTGTTATGATAAATGTGTGTTTTATGTTATATATATGCACTAATGTTGTGCTTTGCATAATTTCATGTGCAACTGATGGAATCATTCTATGTGAGTTACATCTGACGTCAGACAGCCGCGATAACCCGGGTCCGTCATATATGAACTTCATGCGGTTCTACTCTACAATAAAGGCAAGCACAGGAATCACATGCTAACTCTTGGCACACTTTAGTCTGTTCTTTGTAGATAACGACTGGGTGAGGAATATATGTAGATTTAGTTATTATATGTTTTACTATATGCCGAGTAATTTGTGTTTGTTTGTTGACGTGTTTACAATTGTGGAGAGTTATTCTGGGGTACAGAATCTGATGTGCATTTTCGTTGGGTAAAGCTGACTTGTGTCCAGCATAATGTAATTAAAAGAATCGTGGGCAATTGAACTCTTATGGTTGAAACCAGATCACAGTTTTAAATGCAGAGGGAAAGGGAAGAGAATGTGAAGCCCAGTGGTGATGAACATAACCCAGGGTAAACGGTAGATGCTAGCCAAGGAGAATCCAAAGATCCTGTGGCTGAGCTCTTAAATAAAATGAAACTTTTTATGAATACCGTAGCTAGTTTAGCTTCAAACAATCTCTCATGTCTGCTATTCAAATGGCCGTGTCAGCTACGCAAGCGAATATTTCAACAACAGTTGAAAATTTAGCTTCGGAACAGCCCAACTTGTCTGCTACTCAGACGAAACTGCGAGCTGAGCAAGACAATTTATCCTCAATTTCAGGGTGCTGTTCTTGGTATCTGATTCAAAGAACGGGAATTCTGAGAAAAACGCAAGACACTTACTTTTATAAACATTTGCATATGCTTCAAACTAGAAATCTGGTTTCCTAATTTGTTTCAGTAGGTGCATAAATTGTACCATCCTTACATGCTAATCATCTGAGACTGAATGAATGTACTAGTCTATATTTAAGGAAATGTTTCATATCTTAGTTGTTATGATATACAGACATTACATTGTAACTTTTTCACTCCTTTTGCTACCCTTGCATACTTTACATGAATTCACATTTCGCATTTCATATATCCATTTGATCTTCCTCGCACAACTAGTAATACTATTCCTGTTTTTTATGAATGAGTTTCTGTAACGTCTTCCCTGCGGAATCTACAAAAAACTTTCTTTTCACGGGTGAAGCTACCGATTCACATTTATTCTCGTTTGCTTCGTTTAGTATTTCTTTGGATAAGCTACTTATCGACTAACTGGATTCAACGACCAAGCACTGAATTTTTGCCCGGGACTGATCCGAGCAGTCCACTGTTTTCCACTCGTCTAGCCCAGGAGGGGCGCTGCAGGCGATGCCGTGCTGTTAGCTGGGGCACTTGCGTCGCTCGTCTGCTCCCATAGCCCATTAGCGCCATATTTCACCGCACTGCCTAACGGATACGTTCGTCGTACATTTCGCATTGATTTCTGCAATTATTTCAAGCAATGTTGTTTGTCTGTTAGCACTGATAACTCTATGCAAATGAACGGGAACACTCCCTATAAGCACTACATTCGACATAATCTTCTTCAGAGATTCAGCAAGTGTTCAGATAATTGAGGTAATTATCATTTATTGTTCCGCCTCAGGTGCGCAATTTTAGTTGCATTACATGTTTTGATCACTCTGGATCATCTTTAGATCTAGAACAAAGCAAAACTAAATACAGTATGTACAATGTAATATTTTATAACGATTAAATAAGGCAATAACTGTACACAAACGTAGAATTTACCTAAGTAATTGCCTCAGCATCCTGTTTCGTCTTCTCAGAACCACATACTCGTATCAGAATACCGTGTTTTGCAGCTGTGGTCAGTGTTTTAAATAGGTATATGTTCGCGAGGAAGGCGGGACGGGAACTGAAGTGAGACTGATTGGCGGATGGGAAAGGAAGCCGTCGCTGAATCTATCAAGACTACTACGTCGATTGCATTGAAAATGGTGCCTAATCAGACGGTGAGAGGCTGTTTTCCTTTACTGAACTTGAAACCAAAATTAATGAAAAATTGTTGAAAAATTAAATTTGACTACAAATGCTTATATAAAAATATAAGCCCAAGGAATGTAAAAGTTAAAATTGAGAATAGAAAAGCAACAGCTCGTGTAATGAAAAAGAAAAGTTAATTTATGTAAGTAAACTTAGAATTCAGGGAAGCTTACAAGAACAAGGACATATTAAACGATGAATTATACTTATTGCACTTACAGGTAGCTAAAACGTTATCTCCCGTACAGTTTGACAGCCTACGTACATTTATTGAGAATAGAGTAGACAATTAAGGATTAAAAATAACTGCAAAGGCATCGTAAGAAAGTATTATGTATGACAAGTGAAAGTAAAGGTGAATAACACATTGACGGCCGTGGTGGCCGAGCGGTTCTAGGCGCTTCAGTCTGGTACCGCGCGACTGCTACGGTCGCAGGTTCGAATCCTGCCTCGGGCATAGATGTGTTTGTGATGTCCTTAGGTTAGTTAGGTTTAATTAGTTCTAAGTTCTAGGGGACTGATGACCTCAGATGTTAGGTCCCATAGTGCTCAGAGCCAATAACATACTGTGCATAGAAAACACGAGTTCTGCGACGATCATGTTAATTTTCTTCTTACAGCTGAAGAGATCTCTTCTATCAAAAGGTTTAAACTATAATCTCAAACCAACATTAGAACAGAAAGACATAAAGAGCATCACAGCAGGCTCAAAAAAAAAAAAAAATGGCTCTGAGCTCTATGAGACTTAACTTCGGAGGTCATCAGTCCCCTAGAACTTAGAACTAATTAAACCAACTAACCTAAGGACATCACACACATCCATGCCCGAGGCAGGATTCTAACCTGCGACCGTAGCGGTCGGGCGGTTCCAGACTGTAGCGCCTAGAACCGCTCGGCCAACCCGGCCGGCACAGCAGGGTCAAATTCGCTATTGATGTAGCGAAGCTTCCCACTCATAAACTGTGTAAGCGACATGCACTTAAGTGGTGTTTATGAAATGAGTGGAGCCCGGAGCTATATCCAGATGGCTAAATGAGCCACACGCAAATCGAAATGCTATCTGACGTTAAAATCAAAGTAAAAGATTGGGTCGCCACCAACTTTAGCCACACGACAAACAAGAGGTTCGACTTAGTTGGAAAACTTATTAATTTAGTCATAAAAAACTCATAAAAGATCATTCATTGTAATGTCACTCATAGAAAAATGGGATGTAATTATTAATATGATCCAGGGATTGTTCACATGAATCAAATATTAAAATTAAGTTAAAAGTGTGTTAACACTGAGTAAGAGCAGCTGGTAGCAACATTCCTCAGAAGAAGATCTATTCTAAAAATTTATTGGACCTCAGCGCATGGAAACGCTATTGATGGGCGAACAAGGAAACTACAAGGTAAACGGCGTAGGTACAAGAGACGTAACATCGGTACACTGGATAAGACTTGAAAGAAAATTACTTATTTCTTAAGACATTGATACAAGACATCTATATAACTGCTTGCCTGGCTACTACGTATTATTGCTTGTGAAACACTATACGATTCTGTTAATTTAGAATCGCAGTCGTAATTAGAGGGGGACGGGAAAGGTTTAATACTCGCATTCGGACCCACATTCACTCCAAAAACAGGAAGGACGGCCCCAACACCAACATGTAACGAAACTAGGAGGTTTGTTCCACTGTGTTGAGAAATGATTAAATTAAAAAGTAAATCTGAATATCACGGTTGCATTTAAAGTTGAACCTCGGTTTGGAGAGACCGCCTCAACGAGGGCCACGCATACACGCTTAGGCACTCAACATGAAATCACAAACCACAAATAAAATTTAATAATCCGGACAGGATAAATTTAATATTCCAAAATCAAAGCAGTAAGTAAACTCTAGGACAAAGACAGGGGGCCACAGAAAAGTTGGGCTCACAGTTAACTCGTGTGGCCACGCCGCTAACGGAAATACAATTTCTACCTACCGTGGCCAAATTTTAGCAACATTAAACCACGCAGCCGCCAACAATTAACATTTTACACAGGACACATTTCAATGGACAAAGGGTAATGGCAAAGGGCCAACAAATTCTAATATTAACCCTCATGAGTGGCTTTCAACGGACATGTAGTAATGAAACAAAGAAAATTCACAAGGAGGCAAAAATTAACAAGAACCGGAAAGGATTAGAATGTATACGCACGCAGTCGCAAGCACACAAACATTCACACTGAACCGAGGGCGCACTTCTTACGTGAGATCGCTTCAACATATGCAACACCTTTGTGCTACGTTCTCCTTACGGACCACAGTCTGCATTGGGAATCAAACTGAAAGTCTGCAAAAGCCTTGCGATCCTTGCTGCGACCCAGCAAAACAATCTTTATAAGACAAAACGGGAGGCCAGAAGCTGCTCAAGGTGCAAGGTCAGTGAGACTAAATTACAAAAAGCTCCCCTCTCGCTATGAGCCAAAGCGCCACGCGGTTAAATCAATTCACCCTTCTTCGAAGAGACTTCGGCTGCAGACCGTCGGACAGCTGGAAGCAGACTGCCCATCTCACACTAAAACTTCCCCCACACAACCCCGTGGCCAGGAAAACCCAGAGATGAGGCTTCCACCACTGACCTAATACCGGTAACTTTCACACAAAGAGAACAAATCTCTTTGCCTACCTAAAAACTACAAGGGTTAGCCATTCTATAAGATTACCGCTGATTCTCTGCAGCAGACTAAACCACCGTACAGCAAAATGAAACACACCCACATTCATTCACTCACACATGCCGGAGAGTTTTGGAATAGAACAACGGATAAACATTTTATGGAATCATAGCCGTGGGTTGGGTTACGGATAAAAACATGGAAGACTTATAATGGCGCTAAGGACGCATATGCAAGTCTGAAAAGAACGAACATAAGAGCCATATGATGCTTGCAAATTGTAGAAAGAAATAGGCTACGGCTAGATTGAATCATAGTCTGCCTTCTCTAGTACGAAATTTAGCAACGAGAACACCCGAGTAGAGGACTACAGGACCCTTTCAACTGAATTACCTTGCCGTCAGAGAGACCAACACGTTAAAAACACAGCTGCCCTATAAAACTAGCGGTAAAAATGTAATGAAACTCGCCTTAGGAGAAATAGTTGAATTAATGGATCTTCTAGAACTAATGTTGTCCTATAAATATTTCATGTTTAACGGTACGATATACCACCAGCCTGAAGGCTTAGGCAAGGGAAATTTCCAAGCCTACGTTATGGCTGAGATTTTCCTTAGTCATTTAGAAGAAAAAAGAAAGAAAAAACGGTGAAAATCCTGAAACAGCCAATAAAATTCTCTACTATTAGCACTATGTTGATGATGCTATTTTTGTTAGTTAAATAAGATCAAAGCGATTTTAATGACATAGCGGAGAGAATGAGTGTTATTCTGCCAAAAAATAGATTTACAGCTGAGCATGAAAATAAAGGAGCCATCAACTAGCTCAACACTACGGTTACAAGAGACGCCTGTGCCGACATTATCATTGACTCTTAAGTCTTTGCACCCTGACAGCATCAAGATAGCATATTTCTGATGAATGATTAATACTTTGTCAAAACTACCAGGAAGAGAATGAGAGGAACAAAGAAATCGGTGTTAAGAAGTAAGTTGCAGTGAGTATCAGTTATCCAATCTCAACAGTAACCAAGTGACAACAGAAAATAAGGAGACAACAGCGTAAATTCTATAACAGCATACTAACAGGTGAAGAGGAAGACAAGAAACCTGTGTACATGTCCATGATTTACGAAGGACGGGTTTCGGAAGTTATGGGTAAACAGTTTTGCAATACTATTTTGTGTATAGGGTTTGAAACTAATGACATTATTCCCTTCAGACTGAGGCACCTTGTAAATAGAAAAGCCTCGAAATTCACGGCATCTGGTGTATATAAACTAAAATATGGAAACAGTGAAAAGGTATTTTTTTTTCAAAGAAAATTCCGCAATGGCTGTATGAATGATTTTAATTAAATCTGAGACCGGTTCCGCACCACTTATCGGTGAATCCTCAGGCAATATACGCTATTTATAAAATAGTAACGTTGAACATTGCCCTGTAGCCACTCTCCACCATTCACGTCCAATATACCGTCATCTGTTGAAAGCTGACGGTATATTGGACGTGAATGGTGGGGAATGGCTACAGGGCAATGTTCAACGTATATACGAAGACAGTAACTTGTTCTCGAAAGAACAGTTATTGTTGATGACCGTGCAGCTTTTCCCTGGAATAAATGATGACTAACTGACAACCTCAGCTGCCGACAGGTGTTGTTGATATACCTCGATGTGGACAGCTGAAAATGTGTGCCCCGACCGGGACTCGAACCCGGGCTCTCCTGCTTGCATGGCAGACGCTCTATCCATTTTTTTTTAAAGAGTCTCCTTCTTCTTGTTGGCGAAGAAGCAATCTTTTGGAACAAAAAAAAAATTTTTTTTTTTCAAAGCCAAACTCAAATTTCTTTTTCCTTGAAGTACAAATTGTGAGGAATAAATAAGGAAAAGTTTTTTTTTCAAAAGAAAAAAAAGACTCCAATTATACTGGTTTCTCCTTCCAGTAAACAAAAATGAGTCTCCTTCGTCTTGTTGGCGAAGAAGCAATCTTTTGGAACAAAAAAAGTTTCTCAAAGCCAAAATCAAATTTCTTTTTCCTTTAAGAACAAATTATGAGGAATAAATAAGGAAAAGCTTTTTAGGTCGTCGTGCGACTTGTAGTTAAAGTCCAGTTCTTACAGGAGCTCCTGAAGTGTATTCGCCTACAGCATGCCAGCTCGTCCAAACGTGTCTTCTCATGGCGTAGGCGTGGGTTCTGGGTAGCAGATCTATTCAGTTCGGTTCGGTTTATACAGTTTTCAGCTTCTCAGGGCTTGGACGTTCCAGCTACTAGGTGGGTCATCGAAAGTGCTCCGTAAGAAATTGGAAAAATATTGTTTATAGCGTGGGTTGCGTATCAGGACGCAGTGTCGTTTGTTGAGATAAGTCCAATATCCCAGCGTAGACTTGTCGCCAGAAGTAAAAAGATAGTGGATCGTGTGGCCACATATCCAGTTCACAGAGTTAGTTTTGGCGGAGGGGTAGAAAGTCTTATCGGGGTACAAAAGCATGTGGACGTCGATCTGAGCCGGTGTCTGGCGAGTAAGAAACGCCAAAATTCGCCGCGCAAGTGTCCAGACGTCTAGCGCTGTGCCACAGTGGAACCGGTGGACATCCGTGTCATCCACTCCACAGTGGGTGCAGAGGGATGAATCGGCGAGATGGATGCGGTGCAGACGATCTCGGTTAACTTGTTTGCCATTCACAGTGATGTGCCACGCTGATTGAACGTCTGATTCGAGAAAACGCGCATGGATCGCCTTCCATATGTGTCGCCACACGTACTGTGGATACTTACGCTCGATGGGGTTGGACGGGCGGCACTGTGGTAACAATTCGGAGACTGTTTTCGTGAGGTACAAACGAGTAAGTGGTAAGGACCGGTAGATATAACTGAACTCCAGGAAAAATCGTTGGATGTAATAAAAGGGGGTTGGAATGGTCGATACCAGTACTGGGGCGGACAAGGAGGCCGGTGCAAAGTTGTGAAGCAGGAGGCTAGTAAGGCTCTGCGGGCAACGATGCCAAAGTTTTAGTTGGGGGCTGGCGTATAGTGCCTTGACACGAGTCGGCACGTGGATGAGTCCCACCCCGCCACGATCTCGTGGCAGTGCAAGGGATTCATAATGCACCTTGAATAACATCCCTGAGCAGACAAAGGAACCGAAAGCCATCAACAGTCGTCGCGCCAGGAGATTTGGGACTGGTAGTACTTGAGCCACGTGTGGTATACGGGAAGCATGATACATGTTCCCGTATTGCGCGCGTTGGACAACGTCGAGAGCTCGTAGCCGGTGATCTGCGAGATTTGCTCTGATTGTCTGTAGCAAGCGTCTACCATTGATAGTCGCTGAGCGGCGCAGGTCTGCTGTGAAATCAAGTCCAAGACACCGTATGGTGGCAGCGACACTAAGGGGGGCAGCGCATCTCTCCGGCAAGCCCTCATCAATGAGCAGGACCTTGGATTTTGACACGTTGAGGCAGCTCCCCGACGCTTCGCCGTAAGTCGCCACCCATGTCAGTGCTGTTCGTACTTCATCTTCACTGCGCAGATATAGTACTATGTCGTCTGCGTAGGCTGTACAACAAAAACGGTGGCCTTGCACAGCCATGCCTTCCAAACGTTGGCGCATGCCCTGGAGCAGGGGTTCCAAGGCGAAAGCATACAAAATCGTGGAAAGAGGGCATCCTTGTCGTACAGATCGTGCGATGACCAGGGACGGTGTAAGACGACCATTGTACATGATTTTAGAGGTTGCACTACTCAACAGACGCATAACCACTGTGACAATACCGCCAGGAAAACCCATATGCTGAAGAACTGTCCGTAAATAGAAGTGGTCAACACGGTCGAAAGCCTGGCTAAAGTCCAGTGAAGCCAAGGCGCCAGGGAGACGCTGATGATGCGCTAATGCTATTATGTCTCTGTAACGGCAAAGGGCCGTATGGACGTTGTTGTCGCCTCCTAGGGAAGTCTGGTCGCAGGATGTGACGTAACGTGCGACCTTCTTGAGTCGCGATGCCAGTAGCCGTGTGAATATTTTCATGTCGCTGTTGAGCAAAGTAATTGGTCGATAGTCCTGGACCCTCGATAACCCGCGCGGTTTATGTACGGGGATAATAATTCCTTCTAGAAAGGCGCTCGGGACCACTGTCATCGGTGACATCAGCTCTTGTGCGATTGCCGTCCACGTGGAAGCCAACAAATAGTGAAAACTTTTATAAAATTCGATGGGTCCAGGAGATCTGTTATCGGAACCCGCCTTGATAGCGTCTACCACTTCATCTGTGGTTACGTCGTCTTGGAGGTCATGCACTGCATCCTCTGGAAGAGTGTTCGTAGTAAGCTGAGCGACTTCTGTGATCAGTGCTGCAGAATGCGGTACGGCTGCGTATAGCCCGGCAAAATGAGCATGGAGAGCACGACCGATGCTTTGTTGGGTGTCGTGCCGGCGCCCTTCCACATCAGTGAGGACTTGGATCAGAGCTCGTCGTCGTCGTCGTCTTTCCTGAAGGAGGTGGTACATCGACGGACGTTCTTGAGGGATTCGATTAGGAGCTCGAGAACGGACTACAGTGCCTTCCAAGTTACGCCGCACGATCAAGGAGATCTGCGCCTTCGTGCGATGGACCATCGACTGCCGGGCTGGCGAGAAAGGCATCGTCGTACAGTCACGTAGAATGGTGTAGTAGAAGTGCAGGGTATTAGTTTGCCACGCCTTTAATTCCTTCCTATAACTCATCAGAGTCTTCATGAGGGTCGGCTTTGCACAGGAGAGCCACCATGATAAGGTGGAGTCATAGGCTTCTCGACGATGGTGGTAGCGTGCCCACGCTTCTTCGACCATACGGCGACAGTCTGAGGAGGTCAGGTGAGCGACATTGAGTTTCCACAGACCACGACTATGCCACACTTGCTGTCGGGCGAGAGTGACGTCACAGAGGTACGCATCATGGTCTGAAAAGGCCAAGGGCCAGACTTCCGCATGACGTGTGCCATCAGCAAGGGAGCGGGTAACGTAGATGCGATCTATGCGGCTTGACGAGTGAGAGGTGTAGAATGTATAGCCCGGTTGAATTCCGTGGAGCTTCTTCCATGTGTCAACAACTCGGAGACGGTCGATGACCACTGAGAGAGATGCACAAGGGGAATGTCGCGGGAGTTGGTTCGCGGGCTCTTGTGTCGAGTTAAAATCCCCACCGAGTACCAAATCGTCCTGCGGACCGGTGAAGAGGGGTGTGACGCTTTCGGCAAAAAAAGTTTGTCGGTCATGACGGCGGCCAGTGCCGGACGGAGCATAGATATTAATAATACGCACGCCGAACAGTGTGAGGGCCATACCTCGCGCATTGGGGAGGTAGATGACGTCCTCTGCAGGGAGTCCGTCGCGTAGCAGGATGGCGAAGCCGCTACCGGTATCGGATGCGGGGGAAACATGGGCGTTGTATCCGGTGGGAACTAGGAAGTCAGCCGCAAACACCTCTTGTAAGAGTGCTATATCCACATCCGCAGAGTAAATAGTGTCTCTGAACATGGCCAGTTTATGGTGGGCACGAATGGTGGCAAGATTCATCGTGGCGATACGATATTGCTGTGTACGGCCATCCTCAGTATTTGCAGAACGTGCGGTAGAAGTAGTCGGCAGGTGGAGACCCGCCGATGGTCCCGCCGTGGTGATAGTTACTGGCGGGGCGCCAGCCCCAGTGTCGCCGAAGTGGATTCCTGTGCAGACACGCTGGCAGTCTGTTCCACTTCTTCTTCAACGTCATCGGCCCAGGAAGCTGACGACGTGGACATGTGACGGTCACGTACTTCCGGAACGGGTGTTGTGGATTCCGCAACACGAGTGGCAGGGGGACCGCCGTCATCATTCGTTGACAACGGCGAGGACACGTCCCTGGCTGGGAGAGTAGGCGTCACAGGAGGGGCGCCTGTTGCTGCCACATCGCGTGACTGGACGCAATGTGGGAGATCACCGTCAGACATCAGGTCGACATCTCATGGGGCCGTCTGAGAAAGGGCGTCATCGGAAGGCGTTCGTCGTTGTTTCCTGTGTCTGCGAGGCGACCGCTGTTTTGTGATGTGGCCTTCTGAATCAGAATGTGGTCGCCCGTCGTCTGACGCCGAACCCGTCTGGACAAAGGCAGACGTCGGCACGACACCGAGGTCGACGTCCATGGTTCCAACAGGAACATCGGTTTCGGTCTGCAAACCGGACGGTCCTGAAGCGAGCACTGGAGGCGCCGCCGTGCTTGTGTCCTCGGCGCGTTGTGCGGCGGCGGGTGGCGTTGACGATGCTGCTGGCGCAATCGAGATTGGTACGACGGGGTCCTGTGCAACCTTGGCGTAGGTGATGGGTAAGGACGTGACCGTCGAAGCCTGGGCCTCTTCACGTAACGGCGTCTGTATTAAACGGCGGTGTAAGCATTCGGAATGTACATGTCCCTCCTGGCCACATCCTGCGCACGTTCGTGGCTGTCCATCATACATGACGATGGCCCTCACACCGCCAATCAGCAGGTACGATGGGACATGTTTCGTCAGCTCAATTTTTATTTGCCAGACGCCATTTAATACGGGGTAGGTCGTAAATGTTTGCCACTTCTCCGCGACGTGATCCAAGACGGTGCCATATGGTTGGAAAGCGGCAATGACCACGTCCTGAGGCACCTCGAACGGGAGCACAAACACCCGCAATGTCCGGAGACCGAATCCAGCATGGGCGACTGTCACAGCACCCACATGTCCATCAGAGTGTTTGAATTTCAGTCCGGTGGCATGACGGTGAATTATGTCATTGCAAATTTCCTCCGTCGACATCTTGATGTAGACAACACTTCCAGTGATGGAAAAATGTATGCCGATTACGTCCTGGGGGTTCAAACGTAGATCCTCACGTATGAACTGTTCGACTTCGAAAGCTCTGGGTCGTTGATGTTCGGCCTGAAACGTTACTTTGATCGTTGCACGGCGGTACGAGTGCGCCATGGTGTACGTTAGTACTGGACTCGATAGACACAAACACCGCGATGCGGAAGTAAACACCGCCGAGAGCGGAGCGTCGGACGGCGCGCGGAGCAGCTCCGCACGCTAGCACGGCTGAGAGCCGACTGATCCATCTGAGCCACCGAGGACACAGATGAATAGCGCGACTGCAGGGACTTATCCCTTGCACGCTTCCCGTGAGACTCACATTCCCAACTGTCCACAATTCTACATACGTATGTAGCTGTCGGCAGCTGAGGTTGTCAGTTAGTCATCAATGTTCAACGTTACTATGTTATAAATAGCGTATATTGCCTGAGGATGCACCGAAAAGTGGTGCGAAACCGGTCTCAGATTTAATAAAAATCATTCATACAGCCAGTGCGGAATTTTCTTTGAAAAATGTCGAAGTTTGGCTGTGGTTGCCCGCCCTACAAAACAACAAGTCAAAAGTTTACATAGGTCGAACAGGAAGGACGTTTGAAATTCGCTTCAAAGAGCATGCTCCAATTCAAAGAAATAAATCAGCGTTGGTAGCATCGTCCAACATCGAAGCATGCTGTTGAAACTATTTATTAGCACTTGGAAGTGTTGCACAATGTATGTAAGTGACAACTGCTAACAATGTTGGAAGAAATTGAGATTTTTACACACAGTCTGCAAGAGCCTGGCAATACGTTAAATCAGCACAACGATTTCATTAACAGTGTATTTTTCAGAAACTCACCGCAGCATATGTATGATCAGCAGCCCCATTCACCGAGAAGAGAGAGTGGCACGCATCGTCTCACACACCGTCCTAACAGCAGGCCGGCATGTAAACTGGACTCCGTATATGCTGCAAAACTGCTAGCCGTACAACGGCACCCACGGCAGCTAACCGAAGGAAAAACAGTTAACCATAACTGTCACCCCCTGTTCCCTATAACTTTAGCTCCTACTCATAGTTTCACTTTTATAATGCATTCTTTTATATTTTTTACTGTTTCTTCTGAGAACGTTTCCTATTTTGTCAAATGTTGCTACTGATTTATACTTTAGATAAAATTGATATCTAATGACACTTCATGCAACACATCCTAATGAAAGAAAAAAAAATTTGAACATAGCTGCTAAGGTTCAGTGACCGTGTCAGAATTATATTGGAACGAATAAGCCCTCGGTCACAAATATTAGGTCAAAATTGACCTGGTTTCGACGCTACTATGAGCGTCGTCTTCAGAATTAGAGTAACTGTTCTAAAACATATTAGGTATACAGTACATTAATAAAATTAAAGTTTGTACTGACTGGAAAAGATGCAGTACTTCACAATACGAGCAGCCCTTAGCGGCTCGCCATCTCACAACTGTTCATGACGTCACCTTTCAGGCTTAGATCTTTTTTAATATGTGACTTGTAACTACTGTATCTTATTCGTTCCAATACAAAAACAAAATTTCGTTGCTATCGACGTCACGTCAGCAACACCCTGAGGAATTTCTCCCAGCCTCAGCACCCCGGAATCTTTATTACGGGAGGCGCCTATCCCTTCCCGGCGCCAGGCGCACAGCGCCCTATACTGCCGCATCGTGTTCACGCGGCCGTAGGCGGCGCAACTCCCAATGTGCGCGTCTTCCAGCAGGCGTCCGCCTCCGCGTCAGGCCGCGCTGCTAGCGCCGCACCTCGGCGCCCGCCCCATCGCGCGAGTAAAATGCAAATCGCCTCGCAATTTCTCATACCCCCTCCCCTCTCCCTTTCTTCTTCGCTTTTTTTTTCCGAGGGCGACCCCGGCCTCTCGCTTCGGCCTGCTGCAAACGGCGGAATATAAACATACGCTGTATGGCGCCCATATAACCCCGTATTTCGTGAACGGAACCGTTCCGTTTTAGTGCGAGGTCTTCGGCCATAACCCGGAATGGCGCCTCAATTCGGCACCTTGAGTCACCTCCGCCGCCGCTGCAGGTGAGCCGTCGGCAGGCGCTACTCCAGGCGCGTGGCTCACACGCCGAACTCACCCACCACAAATACTGACGACGTTTCTCGGGCTGTCCTCGTTATTTCCCCCTACTGAGTCCGACTACTGAGAGACTACAAGAGTCCATAAATTTGTTACGTCCGTCACGTCGCAAAATGTTTTTACGGGCGCAATCGAGTAAATTATAAATTAATATTAGAATAATGTGGACTGTCGTTATATTTTGGGCGCTCTCAACCCTTAAAATTCAAGAAGTAGATGGCGTCCTGTTTCGTCGACAACAAAAACGCCGATATGAATTTAAAAAATGGCTCTGAGCACTATGGAACTTAACTTTTGAGGTCATCAGTCCCCTAGAACTTATAACTACTTAAACCTAACTAACCTAAGGACATCACACACATCCATGCGCGAGGCAGGATTCGAACTTGCGACCGTAGCGGTCGCGCGTTTCCAGACTAGCGCATAGAACCGCTCGGCCACTCCGGCAGGCTATGAATTCAAACACCCACGCTCCAAATTTAACGAAGCACCTTGACACAGCTAGTTTTGAAGTATGTATAATTTACAGCTCTTATTTTAAAAGAAGAAATTAGTTTATTCCCCAGGTATAGATTATGTAAAGAGTTTCGGAATTCTTTGTTTGCGAAGCCTGATTTTGAGAGTTTTTCAGAATACGTCATCGTATTATAAGAATTCTATCTGATTTTAGTCACAGTGTTTCTGACCCTTGCCTGTCATCCAAAGCATCTTACCTGCTATAACGGGCAGATGGCGTTACAGAAAAGCATTGATTGCCCACAAGTTTGTTTACGCACTATACTGCGGTGAACTACTACTGACGTGGAGCCAGTGGTGCATGCTAAGCCCTGACTGCCTATTAGGGTACAGATTGCACGTAAAAATCTATAACTTAAGCTCTGTTTATTAATTAAAAAATATGTCATTTGAGTGGTTTGAAATGGTAAAAAATCTCTCTTTAGTAAACTCACCAGGACGCAATTATTGAAACTACAACTTTTGTAAAACAGGAAAATATGTTAACAGCCGAATCACTTCGAGCGTTGTCTATTTGACACAAACACAGTAAGATTATGTGCGGATGCACATAGGTCGCCCGAACTCTTACGGGAATCGTCACTTTAGTTGGCGCGAGTAATGAGAGGATGTGCAAACATTACGTATGTAGATTGTGGACAGTTGAGAATGTGGATACCACGGGAGGCGTGCAAGGGATAATCTGCGGATTTGTATTTTCCTTCGAGAACATCAGTACTCCAGGCAAAAAAGAAAAAAAAAAAGGAAAAAAACTGCGTGCTGAGCACGAGGTAAGTCACTTTTATTTTCCGGCAGATCTTATTTTGCATTCTTGTGGAAACAGTATGTAGTCAGGATTGTCAACTGCCGTACTAGCAAGTACGTTAAACTTCATTGAACACTGCTGGTAATTTCAAAGAGCTATTTATTCCGAGCAGAGCAGTAATTTAATTTTGTTGATATTCTTAGTCCAACATTGCACTTCAATTTACTCATCGTCCATAATGTGCTTCGGTACTATGGTTTAATTATACAGTTTTCACTGAGCACACAATTATTTTCTTTTGGTATTTAATTAGATTCTTTTTCTTTACTTATAATTTTGTATTTCATGAAGCTTAAAGTTTTATTTCTCAACAGTGTTCACATGCGCAACACAAGGCCAACCAAGAGTCAGTTTTGCTCAGCAATTGAATGTATTATTTAAAGTACATTTCACACGAAGAGAACGTTTTCGGTATCAGTGTATTTATTTCTCTCACAAACAAACAAAGCTTACAACAGTGCCCCAGAAATTGATCCGCAGTTGGCCGTGGGATGTGAGCCTTGCTGGCAGCAGTGTGGCTGCTCAGTGGCACGATTATGCAAGCAATGCATTGCGCATGAAAAATATTCTTCTAATGTATATTGATTATTTTGTTTGTTGATCGTATATTCTTGATCGATGGGAGCACGTGACTTTGAGATTATGGTTTTTTTATTTTAACCAACGCCAGCGTAGCGAATGAAATAACTGGCATCACATGTGAAATTTTGACTGTATCATTTTATAGATTCCCTAAGCCGCAATATCTGTGTCATGTACTGTGGTAATCCCTTTCAGACAACAGCTTCTGGTCATCATCTAATGCCTTAGCAATTACGGCGTTGCAAAATATCTGAATGGGTTATCGATGGGATCTCCCGATATCGGGCATCTTGGCCAACGCTTTTGTAATTCGTTTAAAAACTAGTTGATGACGTTTGTCCAGTAGTTAAGTCAAAAGGAGAAATAGGTGCAATCTATAAAGGACATAACAGCTTAAAGTTCTCACTCGACAAACAAATAGATGGCTTAATAAATTTTTCTTCACATAACTATAATAAAAGGAGAGCGGACATTGTTTCGACATATACAGAACACCATCAGCAGGCGCAATAATATATCTCACGTCCAACCATCCAAGTCTGCCATCAAGAGGGACAAATTCCAGGGAGCACCAACATACAAACAAGAATGCTGAAGTCATGGTGCTTTATGGTGCACTATACGTAGGAGTGCCATCTAGGAATTTTAAAACACTTTACAAAGATGATGGAAGTATGATGTTAGGAAGACGAAAAAAAGCGTACCATATTCGCAGAGCACCGAAAGCACAACTATCATCCCACCAACAATAAACAAGACATGAAAATCATCTGGATAAATAACCACAAGAAATACCTTATCCCAGTGGAACAAGAACACACACACACACACACACCCACACACACACACACATACATACAATGTGCGAGTGTGTGTGTGAGAGAGAGAAACGACAAGTTATCACAAACGTCAGATAGTTGATAATAATATTCAATAGTTGGCAATAATTTTCAATAGCTGGTTACAACATTCGAATTAAAATATGAAGAGGATATGTGTTCCAGTGCTGTTCTAATGATAAGTTGAAAGACTGGGAGCATAGCAGCAGCTTTAAAACCAGCAAAGTGCGCACTCAGAGCAGCTGTAGAAAACATGTACGTTTCAATTTGGAGTTGTTCAAAATGTGTGTGAAATCTTATGGGACTTAACTGCTAAGGTCATCAGTCCCTAAGCCTACACACTACTTAATCTAAATTATCCTAAGGAGAAACACACACACCCATTCCCGAGGGAGGACTCGAACCTCCGCCGGGACCAGCAATTTGGAGTTGTGAGTCCACCATGATGCAAAACACTTTTCATTTACAAGGGGGTCGTCTTAAATTAATTAAAGTCTCCAAACTGTGCAGAAAGGACAACAACGACACAGAACGCACAGTCTGATAGTACACCACGCTACCTTTACACACCTAACCAGGAAAGCTACAGGACAAAGGACATGTTAACGATCTGGTACCGGTAGTCAAATCCGCTTTTAATAAAAATTTTACTTTCTTTAAGGCTGAACAAGACGAGACAAAAGTTATTTGCCTTTAACAAAACTTTAATTTTTTCTTTTAAACATTATAGAAAGTAATGACAACTAAGCCCGTCCGGTTGGCCGTGCGGTCTAACGCACGGCTTTCCGGGCGGGAAGGAGCGCCTGGTCCCCGGCACGAATCCGCGCGGCGCACTTGTGTCGAGGTCCGGTGAGCCAGCCAGTCTGTGGGTGGTTTTTAGGCGGTTTTCCATCTGCCACGGCGAATGCGAGCTGGTTCCCCTTATTCCGCCTCAGCTACACTATGTCGGCGATTGCTGCGCAAACAAGTTCTCCACGTACGCGTACACCACCATTACTCTACCACGCAAACATAGGGGTTACACTCGTCTGGTATGAGACGTTCCCTGGGAGGGTCCACCGGGGGCCGAACCGCACAATAACCCTGGGTGGACTGAGGTAGTCGTCGTCGGGTTGTGGACCACTGCGGCTGCGTCGGGGACGGAGCCTCTCCGTCATTTCTAGGGCCCCGGTTAACATACAGTACAGTACAATACAATGACAATTCATCTGCCTTCAGCAGATTCTCATTTACTCCTAAATCAAGCAAATGTTAAGCAAAAGTTAGCAGGGAAATCAAATCAATTGAGATTCATATTAGGTTAAAAAACTGGGTAAGACTAACACTGTGGGTGAAATCCTCTCGGAGGAAGACTGCATGGCGGCCATAACACCAAGATCTCTTTCTTTTTGCAGCTTGCTGGTGGAAGATTAAAGAACCGAATTCAAGTTGGAGGTTAATCAGCAACTTAGGTTGAAATTCAAAACATATGAGAAGTGAACACCTCAGGTCACGGATCTTCTTACGGCGCATAGCGAAAACTGATCTCTGCTTCAAGCCAGCAGAGTGCTGTAAATGGCTACAGGTGACCGTCAGCTTCCGTCTCTGGTAAAACTTCAACCGCGTTTCCCCATCCTGCTACAAAACTTCCCACCACTCAAAAATCACAAGTGAAGGGGTTGGCTCCATACTACTGCCCACGTAACGGCCGAAAAATGTCACAAAATTTACGAAATATCAAGGAAAAGTGCAAATGTTTCCTTCACGGGGGTGGTAACGGACTGAAACTGCATGTTTAGATCGGTCGTAGCGGCCACGCCCCGCGCTGGGCATGCCGACACGATCTCATCTGATGAAGCGAAAAACAGCAGCCGCAACCGGGTTCCTGCTGACATCAGGGCGTCGGGCCGTAAGAAGCAAGCACAGAAAAGTGAAATTATCATACCCACTTAACTTCGGAAGGGGGCGGGGGGGGGGGGGTGTGCAGCAACGCAGATGCGACGACCGCTGCCCACCTTGGTGCCACTGGCCAACGAAGAAAGCAGTGGTGTGTGGTAGATTGACGCGAAGTCTAGGCCATCCACAAGGGGGCGCGGTGGACGCAATGAGATTTACCGACGAGGCTCTCTCTCTCTCTCTCTCCCTGCTACAGGACATGCCAGGGCATCCTGTGACCGCCATCGGAATGAGAAGCTTACACTGCCAGCAGACAGTCCAAGAAACCAGCTACATCTTGGAAAAAAAGAATACTGATCATGAAATGAGTTGATATCTCATAGCTATATGTGTCAATAGTCTCACAGTTTAACTCCGCAGCCGGCCGGGGTGGCCGACGGTGCTAGGCGCTACAGTCTGGAATTGCGCGACCGCTACGGTCGCAGGTTCGAATCCTGCCTCGGGCATGAGTGTGTGTGATGTCCTTAGGTTAGTTAGGTATAAGTAGTTCTAAGCTCTAGGGGACTGATCACCTCAGAAGTTAAATCCCATAGTGCTCAGAGCCATTTGAACCATTTGAAATTTAACTCCGGAAACTAGTTTCGGCAAAATACGACCAACTTCAGTAGGTTTCACTGTTCTAAAAAATGAGAAATAAACATCGTTGACTACATTACGAAAAGAAGCTGTTACATGTGTGCTGTTTGGTTGCAGAGATTTGTGTGAACAATTTTGTAGTAGAGTAACTTTTTACTTTAAAGACACTGCATTATTTCTAAGTTTCTTGCCATTTCTCGGCATACCGTAAATTATCTGCAAAAGGTATGAGCGAATATCATTAACAAATGTACGAAAATATGAACTTAAATACCGACTGTGTTATTAAAAATGGAATTTGTGGTTGTGTTCTCTCATAATTTTTGTGGATACTACCTTGTAACAAATTCTGTCGTGTAGTCACCTTAGTAGGTCGCCTTATGTTGCTCTGAAGAACACAGAAAAGCATAATTTTTCACTTTTACAATGACTGAAATATTATCCCAGCTTCCTGATGAAGTGTGCCGTGATACGTATTACACTTCGTGAGAAATTTTGAAAGGTATAGTGGAAATTCCTGACGATTTTTGTTCTTGCATCTATGAATGTGTGGCTGGGTAAGCATGTGTATGTATGTGTGTGTGTGTGTAGGTTGTTCCTGTTTTGTGTCCTATGACAATTCTCGAAGCAGAACGAGTGTATATCTGGACAGTGTTGTGTATTCATGTATTATGTTTCTGTCTCCCACTAGAGCCTTTGGTATGTAATTATTTGCTTCTAATGTTAATTTACAATTTTTCATAAAGTGTATGTCAGTATCGATATTTTTGGGGTTTATGTTCATTTATTGTTTTGGAAAATGGAATGTGTGTCGACACAAATCAATAAAGGAAGAGATCAAGTTACAACCACATTTTGACTGGTATTACCATGGAGGTAAAAAAGGAAGGGAGGTGATGGACAAGAGTGACGCTGTGCGTTGGTTTGAAGCCAGAGTAGGCGTGGCCCGCCGCCATCTTAAATAGCCCGAATCATTAGCAGACTACTGATTACGATTGCTTCTTGTTCATTATCTCCGTGGTGTGCACGCAACAACTGCTTTAAATACTAAAAATTACAAGGCTTACATAAACATCGTAGGGTCAACAAAGCAATTTCGAACGTTTTTCTGTTCTTGAATGAGTATTTGCTGTAGTAATACGATATGTTTGGCCTCGTTAATGTAACTTGTTTTTTGTTGATGTATATTGTATAACCAAGTAGGGAAGGAATTGGTGTGAAAAACATGTTTCCGTAATCCATTAACTCTACTTTTACTGTGTTTGCATCGATAATAAATGAACCTGGAACTCCGAAACCAGTGCTTGATTGCTTAATGGCTCTGAGCACTGTGGGACTTAACATCTGTGGTCATCAGTCCCCTAGAACTTAGAACTACTTAAACCTGACTAACCTAAGGACATCACACACATCCACGCCCGAGGCAGGATTCGAACCTGCGACCGTAGCAGTCGCGCGATTCCGGACTGAGCGCCTAGAGATGGCTTAATGGTACAGCCTGTTGTTTGTTATATTTTCAGCTTTCAACTCGTATGCACAATGTTTTTATGTTCACGGTGCAAGAAAACTTACCTACATGTACTTTCTTAGCCCATAAAAGTGTGCAATGAGGAAAGAAGCAAGGCATGCTATTGAAATAGAGCTGTATAGAGATGTACCTCATACGGAATGGAGTTCATTTATGTAAGTCATCTTTTTAGTAATGATAGCCTAGCCTTTCCAACAGTAGCCTATTTGCTTCTTTTACCGAGAAATTTTCGGGAATAACCATACATATCACAGTTGGAATGCACGTTCAATTTGATCATCTGCTTCATTTTACTTTCTAATTTAATTTTGAGATTATACCAAGCTTTGTTAGTTAGGTAGCTTCATGTTCCATGTTTCATTTGCACAATAAATCGTATTGAGGGGGAACGAGTCATTCTAAATAAACATCAGTTTTTTGTAAATATGCCTTAATGTTGATCATTTACTAGTTTTTTGGTTTTTGATTAAAGACAGACAGATGTTATTCAGTAACTCCTACCCATCACCATTTAAACATTACAGTAATAGACCGACTTCTGCGGAGTAGGAGCAGTCGCCAAAGAGAAACTTTTTCAGTTAAGTTTCAAATTTTACTTTGCTCTCTGTCAGGCATTTTATAACACTGTGTAAGTGATCAGAACTTTTGATTGCAGCATTGTGAACATCTGTTTGTGCTACAGACAACCTTAATCGGCGTAATGAATAATTCGGCGTAATGAACGTTATTTTTATCTTCCGGTATTGTAATTATGTACATTTTGTTCTCTTTGAAGCGCAGTGGATTGCTTATAACATTATTCATCAGGGATTAACTACCCTGTGAAGCCAATAGATTGCTACTCACATGGTTGGCAGGCGCGACGAAAAAGTGTGTTCACGTAAGTTTTCGTCTAAAGCCTTCTTCAGAAAGGAAGTAAAGCACACACACACACACACACACACACACACATTTCTACAATCATATGCACAAAACTCACACGCAAACGACAGTTGTCTCCGGCTTTCTATCCAGAATTCTTTTTTAAAGAGGGAGGAAATCCAAAAAATGAATAATTATAGGTGAGAGGAATTCAGGGCATGAGATGTTCACCAACAATCAGTATGGTTACATAGCCGTGTGTTGTGCGGAGATAAGACCGTTGCTACATTGTGGCCCGTACGTTGGAGCGTTTGCAGTTTGGAATGCAAGAAAAAACACTGGAAAGAATAAAACTAAGCAGCGCAATCATAATTCATGTGCACATAAGAAAATACGGCTTCAACGGCTCCACTTACGAATGAAATGTGTTTCCTATAAACTTTCGGTTACGATCGGATTGACTAATGCTCTCCTAGTCGACGCAAGCTGGCACTTTTGATGAAACAGCTGCGTCTCCATACGATAAATACACCGGATTCTACTTGGGATACGACCACAAAAGTCGACAGATATCCCCAGCGGTCTAAACTGGTCCTGGGCATTTCAGAGTGACATTGATGGGAAGTGTCACCGCTGTGAACCTAATATTCTTAGGCCGCCTAAGATGACGGCTGTCATCTTCAAGTTTATGACGCAATGAGAATTCCCTTATCTTTTTACCTCCATGACTATTGCGTTAGAGTCAGTCAGAAACTGCCAGAACTGTTTCTAATATGAAAGTACAGTTTCTAAGCTGGAAGTACAGTGTCTATTAGAAATAAACAATACTGCTTATAAATATGTATATGACCTAGGTTGACAATACTCATGTGACAACGAAATGCACATATACAGATGTCGGTAGTATAGCGTACACGTGCAAAAGGGCAGTGTATTGGCCAAGCTGTCGTTTGTACCCAGCTGTTTCATGTGTATAGGTTTCCGACGTGGCTATAGCCGCTCTACGGAAATCAACAGACGATGAACGCAGAGTCGAAGTTGGAGATAGACGCGTGGGACATTCCATTTCAGAAATCGTTAGGGAATTCAATGTTCCCACATCCACAGTGTCAAGAGTGTGCCGAAAACACCAAAAGTCAAGCATTATCTCTCACAAAGGACAACGCAGTGGCCAACAGGCTCCAGTTAACGACCGAGAGCAGCGGTGTTAGCGTAGAGTTTACTGTGCTAACAGACATGCAACACTGCCTGAAATAGCCACAGTAATAAATTTGGGATGTACGACGAACTTACCCGACATTACAGTGCAACGAAATTTGGCGTTAATGGGCTATGGCAGCAGGTGGCCGACGCGAGTGCCTTCGTTAAGAGCACGACATCGCCTGCAGCACCTCTCCTGGGCTCACGGCCATGTCGGTTGGACTCTGGACGACTGTGAATGTGTGGCCTGGTCAGATGAATCCCGATTTCAGTTGGTAAGAGCTGATGGTAGGGTACGACTGTGACGCGGCCCCAAGAAGCACTGTACCGTGTTTTTTAACAAGGCACTTTGCATGGTGATGGTGGCTCCATAAAGGTTTAAGCTGTGTTTACATGAAATGTATTGGGACACTGGCTGGAAGTGGCTATGTTCGGCTAGTTGGAGACCATTTTCCACCATTCATGAACTTCTCAATCACGATGTAATTTTCGTGGATAACAAAGTGTCGTGTCACAGGGCTACAACTGTTCGCCATCGGTTTGAGGAACACTCTGGACAATTGGACCGAATGATTTGGTCACCTAGAGCCCTCGACATGAATACCCATCGAACATTTATGGGCAGTAATCGACGTCGATTCGTGTGCAAAATCCTGCACTTGCAACACTTTCACAATTATGGACGTCTGTAGAGGCAGCACCATGACTCAATATTTCTGCAGCGGACTTCCAATGATATGTTGAATCCATACCATGTCCAGTTGCTGCTCTGCGCTGGACAAAAGGAGGTTAGAAACGATATTAGGAGGTATCCTATGGGTTTTACCACTTCACTGTATGTCAGGCCACTAACGATGTTTCTTTTTTTTAAAAAAAAAAAAAAGAAAAACAAAGACGAAGCGAACATAGTATGATAATATCATTTTGTTCACTTGAAAACAAACGAATCTGACGTGGCAGTTATGAACATAGTATAAGTTAAGGAGTTAAGAAAATCTATTGAATATTTCCGCTGTCCTAATAAAGAGCAACGCCACAGGAATTCTTGAAACTAATATATTGAAGTATAATGTCATTCATATTAAATTATATTATTTCATACAAAAAAACCAAGAGTTCATTTGACTACATTCACTTCTGCAGATTGTTTCGCTATATTCATGAAATATAACTTAAATATATTATAAAAAAAATTGTGGTGAAACCAGACACTTGGAGCAACACAAATGCCGATGTTTCTTTGTCTTGTTTTATACTGATACCAGGGGTTACCTCGTCTTTCATTAAATAAGCAGGGAATATGTGCGAACGTGACTGTTTTCGCTTCGTTAGCAAATTTATTTGATCCAAACTATGCGACTTTTAATTACATACTAACTTGTGTTATTACGATATGTTTTTCTGTTTTACACGCTTATCTGCAATTGGTCACCACGCAGCTATACTTAGGAGCAACAGCCTGTGAAATAACTCTTGTCACATCATAATGGTGGCAAATGGAACACAATACTATAGTACTTTCCATGCTATTGGATTCCTTAAGGATTCATTGGTACATTTCATTGAGTATATTTTCGTTCTTTTCATTCACAACTATAAGCACAGACATATCGAAAGCCTTACAGTAGCTACCGTTTCAAACAATGGAATAGATGTGTGCACTCTAATTCTCCTACAGATAACGAACTACTACTTTTTTTACTACCGTACTGCAGTTATTTAGCTCGCTAGTCACATTTTTAATAAATACTTATTCCACTATTTATTGAAAAATTTGATCGTCATTTGTCATTGACGCAAATATCAACTTTCTTTCGTTTTAAATGAATTGTTTTCACTAAGTTCAGTACGTTTTGTCATGTAAACTGCCATCTTCTCGTTCTCTTACCAAGAGAATACTCCATTAATTCTATTGTACAATACTCTAGTACGCGTGTTTTTAGTAGACTTACATTGTGAACTATTTTCAGCGCATGTGGTCGATCAGTGCCGTACCTGTCAAGCACAGACACAGTGTTAGGACCCAAATAGGCAATTTTTAACTGTATTTTGATGTGGATATTCGGTCATTTGAATTCTATGACATAAAAATGTATCCATAAACAATTCAAAATAAGGCTGCTGTACAACTGGAAAAAACGTCGAAACTGTTGCACTTCGTAGAGAGACAAAGAATTTTAACTTACTTTAACTCCTTACTTATTTAATCAAAGGCAAAGACTAAAACAAAGTGGTGTACACCACGTTTTGCTATGATGTAAGAGATATGGCTAATACTTGTAGACACTGAATTCATGTGAAGACTATCTTCCAGATGTTACGTTATAGTGACAGCTGTGAGGGAATTATGGAATGCGTGTTTGGCACACGCTGACTGATTTACTTTTCACTGACAGCTCTATGGACACCTGCAAGTAATATAAGTTTTGTATTCCAGATGACAAAAAGCCAAAACGTTTACTCTTAATGTAAAAGTAAATAATGTGTGGTGATAACGTGCTTGCACTCACATTATATAAATACTGCAACAGTTTGAAACGAAGAGTAACTGACTCACGAACCTCTTGTATCAAACGTTAGTTGCAAGCAATTTCTGGGACTCAACACTGGAATTTTTGCAATTCCTCATACCTATCAAATGCATATGTTTGACGCGGGTCTGGCGTTTCCTCGATAAAAGATTTCATGTGGAGATTCAAGAACGCATATCATAACATGAAAATCGAAATTTATCATCATGTACACTAGCAATATGGACGTTTATTTGTAGTGGTCTAATATAATATTTTTCTCGTTGTCGTGGATCTTTGGACGCGTAAGATTTTTTTATATTGATACTAGCTTAATATTTTTTAAATTCTGTTACATTTCCAGGGGCAGATGTGGACTCCGACCATAATGTATTGATTATGAACCGTAGATTAAAACTAAAGAAAGTGCAAAAAGAAAGGAATTTAAGGAGATGGGACCTGCATAAACTGAAAAAACCAGAGGCTGTAGAGAGTATCAAAGAGATCATTATGGAACGATTGACAAATACACGGGAAAATTAGAGTAGAAGAAAAATGGGTAGCTTTGAGAGATGAAATAGTAAAGGCCGCAGAGGATCAAGTAGGTAAAAAGACGAGGGCTAGTAGAAATCCTTGTGTAACAGAAGAGATATTGAATTTAAACGATGTAAAGGTAAAATATAAAAATCCATTAAATGAAGCAGGCAAAAAGGAATTCAAACTCTCAAAAATGAGGTCGACAGGAAATGCAAAATGGCTAAACAAGGATGGCTAGAAGAGAAATGTAAGTAGGTAGAGGCATATAGCACCAGCGGCAAGACAGACACTTCCTACAGAAAAATTAGAGACCTTAGGAGAAAAGAGACCTACCTCTATAAATATCAATAGCTCAGATGGAAAACCAGTCCTAAGTAAAGATGTGAAAGCAGAAAGATGGAAGGAGTGTATAGAGGGTCTATACAAGGGCGAAGTACTTGAGGGTGATATTATGGAAATGGAAGAGGATGTAGATGAAGATGAGATGGGAGGTATGATACTGAGTGAAGAATTAGACAGAACATCGAAAGACATGTCTAAAAATGCTCCAGGAATAGACAAAATTCCATTAGAACTACTGATAGCCTTAGGAGAGCCAGCCATGACAAAACTCTACCATCTAGTGAGCAAGATGTATGAGACAGGAGAAATACCCTCAGACTTCGAGAAAAATATAATAATTCTAATCCCAAAGAAACCAGGTGTTGACCGGTGTGAAAATTACCGAACTATCAATTTAATAAGTCGTGGTTGCAAAATACTAACACGAATTCATTACAGACGAATGGAAAAACTGGTAGAAGCCGAACTTGGGGAAGATCAGTTTGGATTCCGTAGAAATGTTGGAACACTCCAGGCAATACTGACCCTTCAGCTTACCTTAGAAGATAGATTAAGAAAAGGCAATCCTACGTTTCTAGCATTTGCAGACTTAGAAAAAGCTTTTGACAATGTTGACTGGAATACTCTCTTTCAAATTCTCAAGGTTGCAGGGAGCGGAAGGCTATTTACAATTTGTACAAAAACCAGATAGCAGTTATAAGAGTCGAGGGACGTGAAATAGAAGCAGTGGTTGGAAAAAGAGTGAGACAGGGTTGTAGCCTATCCCCGATGGTATTTAATCTGTATGTTGAGCAAGCAATAAAGGAAACAAAAGAAAAATTTGGAAAAGGAATTAATATCGATGAAAAAGAAATGATAACGTTCAGATTTGCCAGTGATATTGTAATTCTGTCAGAGACAGCAAAGGACGTGGAAGAACAGTTGAACGGAATGGACAATGTCTTGAAAGGGGGATATAAGATGAACATCAATAAAAGCAAAACGAGGATGGTGGAATGTAATCGACTGAAGTCATGTGATGCTGAAGGAATTAGATTAGCAAATGAGACACTTAAAGTAGTAGATGAATTTTGCAATTTGGGGAGCAAAGTAACTGATGATGGTCGAAGTAGAGAGGATATAAATGTAGACTAGCTACGGCAAGGAAAGCGTTCCTGAAGAAGAGAAGTTTGTTAACATCGAGTATAGATTTAAGTCTCACGAAGTCTTTTCTGAAAGTATATGTATGGAGTGTATCCACGTATGGAAGTGAAACATGGACGATAAATAGTTTAGACAAGAAGAGGATAGAGGCTTTTGAAATCTGATGCAACAGAAGAATGCTGAAGATTAGATGGGTAGATCACATAACTAATGAGGAGGTACTGAACAGAATTGGGGAGTAGAGGAAATTGTGGCACAATCTGACTAAAAGAAGGGACCAGTTAGTAGGACACGTTCTGAGGCACCAAGGTATCACCAATTTAGCACTGGAGGAAATCGTGGGGGGTAAAAATCGTAAGGTAGACCAAGAGACGGATACGCTAAGCAGATTCAGAAGGATCTAGGTTCCAGTAGTTACTGGGAGATGAAGAAGCTTGCATGGGATAGAGTAGCATGGAGAGCTGCATCAAACCAGTCTATGGACTGAAGACCACAACAACAACAACATTGCCTGGATATCTACTTATTCAAATCTTCCATTAGTCCATCTCCTCCTTCCCCTTCTCTCTATCCATCTCTTCCACTTTCCTTTCTCTGTCCATCTGATCCTTCCTCCCTCTCTCTGTCCTTTCCTTCCTGTCCCTTCGCGTGGTCCATTTCCACCTCCTGCTCCCTCTCTCCGACCACGTCCTCCACCCTCCTCTGTCTATATTCTTCTCCTTTCTCCTTCTCCTCCTCTGTCCATCTCTTCCTCTTGCCTTCCCATGTCTATTCCCTCCTATCACTCTCTCTGTCAGTCCATATCTTCCCCCTATCTATACGTTTCGTCCCCTTTCCTTTCTCTGTCCATCTGATCTCCCCCCCCCCCCTGACTATCTGCTCCTTTCCCCTCTGTTCATTTCCTCTTTCCCTCTCTAAGTTAATGAGCGCCTCCCCACCCTATCTAATTCTCACCTCCTCTAAGCCCGTGTGTTCTTTCCCGCTGCTCCTTCCACATTTCCTTTCCAGATAGTAAGTACTATGTGTACCAAGTTTGCTGGAAATCGGTCCAGGTATTTACGAGGAGCTTTTTACCTATGTCTTTGCTCGCACATTCATGTGTCACATATATTTCACATACATTTAATATATTTCACACATATTTGTATACACATTTCACTTGTATATCTATCGAATTTCACCCTGCAGCTTCGTTTCACGTAGCTCAATGTTTATAACGTCGTATCTCCTGAACCATGTGTTGTTCAGAGATATAATTTTGGATATAAGTTTGTAGATACATTCAGCGGTGTACGTGGGTACTGTCTGGGAAATGAGCTACGAATAGATTTAGCAGCAAAGAAGTAATAAATTTAAATTGTCATATATTATGCCGTAGTTTCTCGCTTATTTCTGTGTTTATGACGGCGTATTTCCTGAACTTCCTGCTGTACAATAATGTAGCTTTGCAGGTATATTCAGTGGTATATGTGAATACTGCCTAAAAATGGTTTTAATTGATTCCTTCTTAGCTACTAACTGCATGTGCCAGTAATACAGTTGGTAGCAGAGAAGGAATAAATTAAAATAGCATGTCTGCTGTGACAGTTTTACTGCATGAATAGCGAAAATATATTAAGGGGTAAACTTTTTTCATTTCATCATTTTGTGTGGAAAAAAGTTTTCTGAAGATTTGAAATTATATGTAAAGCCTGTTGCAAGTCAATAGGTGCCCTTATTCTTAAACACTGGTTGAATAAACTCTGAGTCTTCGCACTTCATGGGCAACACTACTTCTTCACCACCACCCCTTTGAGAGGTATGTTGTCCTTAGGCTCACAGCTATTCTTTGCAGACATTAAGCAACATGTGTACTAAGTTTGGTTGAATTTGGTTCAGCTGTTTAGAAGAAGAATATAGATAAATACATGTATACATAAATATACACAGACCTACATTTTAATAATATATAAGAACTACAGAAGATTCATTCATAAGAACTACAGAAGTTTCATTCTGTATTCATATGAGAACGGTTTCGAAAGAGAATGTGCTCATTTCTCTGAGATGTGAAAATAAAGTTTTGAAAATATTGATGTACTTTTTTAACTGTGCAGTCCGCAGCACGTGGTCATGCGGTAGCGTTCTCGCTTCCCGCGCCCGGGTTCCCGGGTTCGATTCCCGGCGGGGTCAGGGATTTTCTCTGCCTCGTGATGACTGGGTGTTGTATGATGTCCTTAGGTTAGTTAGGTTTAAGTAGTTCTAAGTTCTAGGGGACTGATGACCATAGATGTTAAGTCCCATAGTGCTCAGAGCTATTTTTTAACTGTGAAAACTAATAAAGAAAACGAAGCTGTAAATGCGAATGTGAATGGGTGGTGTGTTTCATCTAACAAAACTAATAATGAGGTTGTACGATTTCAGGTGGCGTAGGAAACTTTTCATCATAGGTCGGTGATGTCAAATACCTCCTGCCTCGGCACACGTTTGTAGTCTCTGTTCTGAATAAACTCGCCAGTTGCGTCACTTCTCGCTAAGGACCTCGGAGGGAACACGATTTCGATTTCAGCGAGCGTTCTGCTGATTAGACGGAATTTGGAAGGTTGGCAAAGTAAAGAAAAGATTTCCTGCAGGCAGGCAGAAACGTTCGGGTGAGAGCGTTCCCAGACGGGCTCGTTCCGCGTCCTTGCGCTCATTAAAGTTTTAATAAAGACGCCCTCGTAGCACTCGAATATTCAGCAGCCGCTCCAACTCCGGCGCGCGAGCAGACTGCGATGCGCGACATCTGGCGGCGGGAGCGGGAGACTGCTTCCCCGGACGGTCGTGATGCGCCCCAGTCCCGACTGTGCACAGCGTGCTGTCGAAAGCGGGCACTCTGCACTCAAAACACGTACCGGTTGCTGCAAACGTAAACTGATTTGACACCTCATATATTTTGAACTGCTATAGGAAGTAAGTTTGATATTCCATGTTGTCAGTATGGTCCCACAAATCCATAAACAGCATTCTGCCAACTTTATAAGACAGTAACTTTCTCACAACATTATTTTACGCATTACTGTTTTCTGCCTATCCTGTTGTTGTTGTGGTCTTCAGTCCTGAGAGTGGTTTGATGCAGCTCTCCATGCTACTCTATTCTGTGCAAGCTTCTTCATCTCCCAGTACCTACTGCAACCTACATCCTTCTGAATCTGCTTAGTGTATTGATCTCTTGGTCTCCCTCTACGATTTTTACCCTCCACGCTGCCCTCCAATGCTAAATTTGTGATCCCTTGATGCCTCAAAACATGTCCTACCAACCGGTCCCTTCTTCTAGTCAAGTTGTGCCACAAACTTCTCTTCTCCCCAATCCTATTCAATACCTCCTCATTAGTTACGTGATCTACCCACCTTATCTTCAGCATTCTTCTGTAGCACCACATTTCGAAAGCTTCTATTCTCTTCTTGTCCAAACTGGTTATCGTCCATGTTTCACTTCCATACATGGCTACACTCCATACAAATATTTTCAGAAACGACTTCCTGACACTTAAATCTATACTCGATGTTAACAAATATCTCTTCTTCAGAAACGATTTCCTTGCCATTGCCAGTCTACATTTTATATCCTCTCTACTTCGACCATCATCAGTTATTTAACTCCCTAAATAGCAAAACTCCTTTACTACTTTAAGTGTCTCATTTCCTAATCTAATCCCCTCAGCATCACCCGATTTAATTTCACTACATTCCATTATCCCCGTTTTGCTTTTGTTGATGTTCATCTTATATCCTCCTTTCAAGACACTGTCCATTCCGTTCAACTGCTCGTCCAAGTCCTTTGCTGTCTCTGACAGAATTACAATGTCATCGGCGAACCTCAAAGTTTTTACTTCTTCTCCATGAATTTTAATACCTACTCCGAATTTTTCTTTTGTTTCCTTTACTGCTTGCTCAATATACAGATTGAATAACATCGGGGACAGGCTACAACCCTGTCTCACTCCTTTCCCAACCACTGCTTCCCTTTCATGCCCCTCGACTCTTATAACTGCCGTCTGGTTTCTGTACAAATTGTAAATAGCCTTTCGCTCCCTGTATTTTACCCCTGGCACCTTCAGAATTTGAAAGAGGGTATTCCAGTTAACGTTGTCAAAAGCTTTCTCTAAGTCTACAAATGCTATCGTCACCATAATTACAGCAATCTCTACTGAATCAGTCCCCCTTCTGAACGAAGATATTTTACTGTTGTGACATAGGGTAACACATTCTTGTTTGAGTGTGTACAATGTCAGACTATAGAGTGTAAAGCGTCTCTTCTCTTTCTAAAATGTAAGCATTGTTCGTGACCCTTCAATTGTACCTCCACCATCATGGGCTCATATGGTACAGCAGTTGCACCGTTTAAAATGGCTGTAACATTACAACTATTTTAGCTGCTTTTAACTATTATTACTGCTGCCCCTAATGGTACTATCACTGTTTACACTACGGTTGTCATTATTATACAATTGGCCTTGTAACACTGAATGTAGCTGCTACTACGTATATACACTTCCATACACTGCGGAAAAAATAGTACACCTGAAAAAACAACATCGATTTTGAGCTGATACGAGCGTGTGCCAACTGGTGGGTAATAGATGTGGTGTCACATATCGATACACTGTCACAGAAGCGGAATTCCAAGTTGATGTGACACTGATCGTGGTCACATGAGACCTGGCAGACCCATTCGTGCAGGCCTACTGAGCCACACCTGTAGCAGCACTGTACGTCCATCACCCGCTGTCACGGCAAAACAGGACGGCCGGCGCTAGCCACTCAGTCCACTCATGCTTGGACCCTCTTCCTGTTAATATCGACAACTGGATTCCTTTTCTTATAGCATCATTTGTAATACATCATACATTTGGAAAAATGCAAGTTACATAAATGTTCTGTTTACTGTATTCCTATTTTGCTACTCATTTCTGCTTCTCTACAGCTCTGACACATGACAGTTGCCACACAACTCTGTAGCCCACCTCTCCCTGCCACTTTGTATGCAGACCTATACAACAGTAGATGCACTGACAATGGCTTCAGTGTCAGCGAGCAACAACTAGGATAGTGGCACGGCTATCAGGACGCCACTTGCGTCTACCCTTTAACAGGCAATGATAATGCTCTGCTGTGTAGTGTAAATATTGGAAGCCAGCGGACAACCATACTACGGAGATGCACTCGTACTTCCTGCAGCCTACTGAGTTTGTAAAGGATCAAATTATGGCCTTCCGAGTGATAGGATGGTCCTTTCAGAGAACTGCCACACAAGTTGGAAGTGTTGCATCAGTTGTTCGACGACTCTGGTATCAGTGGTGAAGGGAACATTCCCACACCTGTGGACGAGGTTCTCAACGTCCACACAGCACATACGTCTGCTAGGATCGTCGTATAGATAATTAAAAAGAAAGTCACTTTTATTCCTTTTTTCTTTCCGTTTTTTTTCCATCCTTATGTATGAGTTGAGGATGTATTGGACGATGATTACTTTCACTTTAGGAAAGGTAAAAGCACCAGAGAGGAGCTTCTGATGTTGATGCTGATCATGGAAGCAAGGCTAAAGAAAACTAAAGTCACATTTATAGGATTTGACGACCTGGAAAAGCGTTCTACAATGTAAAATGGGACAAGATGCTATCCAGAGTGAAAGTGGAGAAGAATTATATGATCTGCCGAATGGAATGAACAGTATAGTGAGTACATATGGATTATGAGTAAACAGAAGAAATACGAAAGTAATGAGAAGTAGTGGAAATGAGAACAGTCAGAAACTTAACATCAGGACTGGTGATTGCGAAGTACATGAAGGAATTCTATTACCTAGGCACTAAAATAACCAATGACGGACGGAGAAATAAAGACATTAAAAGCACACTAGCACTGGCAAAAAGACCATTCCTGGCTAAGAGATGTCTTCTAGTAGCAAACATAGGCCTTAATTTGAGGAAGAAATTTCCGAGAATGTACGTTTGGAGCACAACATTGTATGATAGAAGTATACGGTGGGGAAACCAAAACATAATAGCATCGAAGTAGTTGAGATATGGTGTTACAGACGATTGCTAGAAATTACGTGGACTGATAAGATAAGGAATTAGGAGGCTCTGCACAGAATCGGAGAGAAAAGAGTATGTGGAAACATTGAGATGTAGAAGGGACAGGATGACACATGTGGGCCGGCCGGAGTGGCTGAGCGGTTTTAGGCACTACAGTCTGGAACCGCGCGACCGCTATGGTCGCAGGTTTGAATCCTGCCTCGGGCATGGATGTGTGTGATGTCCTTAGGTTAGTTAGGTTTAAGTAGTTCTAAGTTCTAGGGGACTGATGACCTCAGAAGTTAAGTCCCATAGTGCTCAGATCCATTTGAACCATTTTGAACACATGAGGAAATGACTGTCATGGTACTAGAGGGAACGTTAGACGGCAAAAACTGTAGAGGAAGGCACAGATTGGGATGCATCCAACGAATAATTGTGGATGTATGTTGCAAGGTCTACTTGGGACGAAAAGTTTGGCACAGGAGAGAAATTCGTGGCGGGCCACATCAATCCAGTCAAAAGACTGATGATCCAAAAAAACGGTCACCTTTCCCCATTCGTTTATTTGTACACCGCTATTCCTTTCATCCCATAGTTTTTTTTTACATTACATGCACCGAACTGCCTTCCCTGCTCTTCTGCTAGTACTCCGGAAAGCATTCTTCCTCAGCCTATCGAGGTTTTCTCTCCATAGGTGCATTGTATAGTTTTTGAAACAAATCAGCAGTCACTTGATCATTTTCACCTTGTTTGTCATACCAGAATATTGTGACATGTGTCGCAATGTTCACTCAGCGTAAGTATGTCACATTGATATACGAACGATCGTTCTCCGAAATACACGTCCAGTGGCGTACCGGTACCGCTGAAGCCAATGACTGGGTGACAGGAAAGCTGTCACGGTTGCCAAGATAAAAAATACCTTGATGGCTGAAAAAAACAAAAATTACATGTGACTGTCGTTTGGTACTCACTATTAATTTAATTTGGAGTACACGCTATTTAAAAGAGAACTACTTGTCAAATGTATAATTTATGTTGCATCCTCTGCAAGCCACAATGACTTTCCAGAGATACACATACAATGGGGAGAGATTAGTGGAGTAATGGTAGCACAAGTGCATTTTGTTAGTGCAAGTTTCATATAACAGTCGCAAACATACATTAAGGGGCAAATCTATTGTTATGCTAACTGATTACTGACTCCATGGCGATAATCCGTCCTTAACCTATTCTTCTGTTAAGTGGTTTTCCATGCCACTCCCTCCAACTCCTCTTAACCTATTGTTCTGTTCCATGCATCCGCTCCTTAACCTATTGTTTTCCTTAACCTATTGTTCATTTCTGAGCCATTTTTTGTCACCTCCTTCCTCTCGCCTCCCATTAAACTATTATGCCCTTTTCCCCCTCCTCCTGGAAAATACCCAAGCCTTCCTCCCTGCCGTGCCCTTCCCTCCTAGAAAAAACTTGGTGAGAAAATCGCTCAGTCTGTGCTGAGCTGCTGGTGTGGAAGGACATATTCTTTATTTTTGCAAATTATTGGTGTTACCCTGGTGGAAAATTTTATCGAAATTGGCAGGAAAAATTCTGTGTGTGCTCACTTTGACATGCAGGGATGAACTGAGCTGCAACACAATGCCACCACAAGAGGACGTCCATGCCCACCACCCCTCAACCACTCATACCCTCACCCTCTCAGTACCAACTGCTTCCAGAAAAAATTGATGGGAAAAGTCGCTGAGCTGGTGGACTGGAAGGATCCCATGACAGGAAATTCAGTTACATTAATGAGAACATAATAATAATAATAATAATAATAATATATTGTTAATTTATAAATTTCGATTTGCATACTAATTTGTATGGGTCGGATCTCTCTTTTCTTTGGATCGAAAACCGCATTATGCTCCGTTTATTTAACTTTGGATGATGCAGACACATAGAAAAAAACGTGAGATAATACACAAATAGATCGCCATTTTCCGACCGTGCAAGGAATACCATCATGAAATTGGCAAAAAACATTCAACACACATAATTGCAGCGTTCATTTTCTTCCGCAAAAGACGCTCGCATTGCAGCTTTGGCATAAGACTGGAAGCGCCCTGATTCCTTTGTAGTAGCCACACTACCTACCAGTGGGATTGTGCCACATCACATACATCGAAACCATGGTTGGGGACCGAGCCACTCATCAAAACCGCTCTTGAAGCCTCACTGCCGGAGCCATGTACCGCGGACTGTGCTTATCCCCCTGAACAGAAGTATCAGGTGCTGGTGTTCCTTTCACACAAGACTCACTTCCTGCCCCTCTCTCACAGACACGCTCTCCTCTCTGTCTCAAGTGGCCACTCCCTGTTTTTGTGCGAACTAACATGTGCAAACACACACAGTTCGAGATGTTTCCCCCACTCTCCCTGCCCCTTATGTAGACCTGGTGCTGATAGTCAGTATATCCCTTTGTTCTCTTGCTTTGGGTGCTGTCGAAACCTGTTGTGAGCCACCAGAAATGACACTAGCCCCCCATTTGTCCTGAACGAAGTAGCAGATAGCTGGGAAATAACCAGTCCCTCCGAAAATGCTGGGCTGCGGATGTCTTGGAAGTAAGTTTGTGCTGGTTTTGAGAGAACGTTAGTCGTTGTATATAATTGTGATCTGGACACGGAAAAGACCCAAGAATAAGTACATGTTATTTGATTGTTGTTAAATGCAGAACTTAGGACTGGACATCACTGAAGTTAAGTACTCAGTTGGTTCCTGTAATAAAGTGTATTTTAACCAGTTGTGCGTTTTGTGTTGCAGTGAGAGGAAACCAGCCACACACATATCATACCATCCGCTCGTCATCCAGCCATGATACACAAACTATTACAAGAGAGCACAGCCACAACAAGTGGCGACGAGGCTGATCAACAAGTTTTGTTTGCTTTTCGTGTGTTCTAGGTTGCTGCAGGCGAGCTGTTGTTACAGTGATTCTATTGGCTCATTTGTTCCTGTTGTTGCATGTATTACAGGAGGGGACGTGCAGAACTAATCTCTCTTTCCAGAGGCTTTGAACATTGCTTTTCTATTTGTCTTTTCCTATTTTCCAATAATTTGTTAGCGTTAGGATGGATACCCCGCTCCCTCCACCCCCGGCCCCTGTATCTCTGCTGCAGACTACTGCTGCTCTGGAACTAAATCCGATTTTTCAGTTTCAGAACCAGCAAATCGCCACATTGCTGTCTAATGTACAGCAATTGTTTGCCTCACAAGCTGCGTCGGCTGCCCGGGCGACCAACCAACCGATCCAGCAAGTGACACCAAACAACATTCCACCATTTCGGTACATCGATGAAAAGCTAGTGGCTAGCGTTGTTGCCTATGGATCACGAGGTTCCGGGGACGACGACGACGATTCGATCCCACGTCCGGCCATCCTGATTTAGGTTTTCCGTGATTTCCCTAAATCGCTCCAGGCAAATGTCAGGATGGTTCCTTTGAAAGGGCACGGCCGATTTACTTCCCCATCCTTCCTTAATCCGATGAGACCGATTGACCGATGACCTCGCTGTTTGGTCTCTTCCCCCAAACAACCCAACCCAACTCCAACGGAGTCCCGGCAGCGTTGGTGATTTTCTCTGTGCAGGGACTGGGTGTTTGTGTTGTTCTCATCATTTCTTCATCATCATTCGTGACAGTGGAAAAAATGGACTTTGAAAAAATTGGGACTTTGTACGGACGCTGATGACAGCGCAGTTGAGCGCCTCACAAAACAGACATCATCATCATCACTTCGATGAAAAAGAAGAGGAATGGCCCGAATATTTGACCCAGTTCCAGACCTCCTGTCAAGTCCATCGAATTCAATCTCAATATTTCCTGTGCAGTCTCGTAATTTCCTGTCCGTCACGTGAACCCCTGTGTTTCGCTTGATTAAAAAACTCTTCCCTACGTCGTCTTAAGACTCACTCTCCTATGATGAAGTAGTAGGTGCATTAAGACAGTTTTACGAACCGCAGAGTCAGGTCACGGCAGCCAGATATCAGTTCTTTCGCCTTAAGAAAAAGCCGCAACAGACGTACCGCCAGTGGTAAACCGGCTACAGGGTCTCAGTAGGAGGTGTAAATGTTGGTGCAGTTGAGTCAACTTTTATAGTGACATTATGATCCGTGATGCGATCACATACAATGTACCTGATGGAAGAATTAAAGAACAAATTCTCAAGTACTCAGGTACTTCTCTCCATCAAGTGTTGCAAATATTAGAACAATTCGATTCGGGCGCCATAGCCCCCGATAAATTTGATCAGGACCTAATTTGTCTATTCGAGTCGCCTCTTGCCCACGACCGCCCCACTCATTCACCACACTGAGCGCGGACATAGACGCGCAGATAGCCTAGTAAAGAAGTTGCCAGTCCTGTAAATGTAGTGAAATCTTGCCCTCGCTATTTTGCTCGCCATAAGTGGCAGGACTGTCCGTCGCTCAACGCGACATGTTACTCATGTGGAAAGTCCATGTCCGAGCAATTTGCTTTCAACGGCCAAAGAATGCCAGTGTTGCATGTTCTCGCAACTACAGGTCTCATACACATTCTCTGAATGCAGTGTTTTCAAAACCGACTACAGATTCTAGCTGTAATTCAAGTAAGATTGTACCCTCATCCCGCCCAAGCGCAGTGCGACGCCATTCCAACAAACTATTTGTAACACTACAAATTGCTGACTTTCGTGTTGACTTTCAATTGGACACAGGTGCTTCTGTAACTTTGCTTAGTCATGCCACGTCCGAACGGTTCGACTCACCACGCCTGTCAAAATCTATCAAGCCCCTCACTGCATACAACGGACAGTGAATCCTAGTACTTGGACAGTTTAGTTTATCTGCCACTTACAAGTCTCACACTTGGACTGTGAAATTTATTGTGTTGCAATCAAGAGATAGCGAAAATATTTTTGGCCTAGATTCGCTCGACATGTTTGGCCTTAGCATCCAAGACAATGTACTTTCAGTGGCTGCATTTAATCCGAAAGACAGTTTAGGTTTTTTCCTTATGGAATTTGATGAACTCTTTTCTGACGGACTTGGAAAAGCTAATAATTCTGAAGCGCACATTATCCTGAAAGACAATGCAAGATAATGGTGTGATAGCGCAAATACAGCTAGTCAGTGGCAAGTCCATTGGTTTTGATGCCCAAGCTTTCTGGTCGCATTATCATTTGTGTTGATTTCAAAACTACAGTCAATCCACAGACAATAATTGAGACTTATCCATAGCCTCGCCCTGAGGAACTTACGGACAGGCTTGACTCTGGTCGTTACTTTTCTAAGATAGATTTGCTTGATGCTTATTTGCAAATACCACTAGATGAAGAATCACAGAAAGTGCTTATTGTTAATATATATGAAAAGCCTGGTTAAATTCGCAGGACAGAACAGGTAGTGGGAATTGTGTAAAGTGTCTAAAAATGAACGGCTTTGAGTTACACTCGAACACATATAACTTTATTTAGTTGCCCGAACATTACAGCGCAAATTTCCGAGCTTATCTATCGACTGTCATACAATCTTATGGCTTAAGGGCCCAACCTCTCTAATTTTTAAAACACAACTACAATAAATTTTCAAAAGGCAGAAAGTGCAAGGTTTTGTCCTTAAATAATATTTCAAATGAGGCTGAAGGCCCAAACAATCGAAGACTTTACAAGTAAGGAATTTTAATTTTAAAGCAGCTGAAGGTCCATGATTTAAAAACACAACTACAATAAATATTCAAAGACAGAAGGCCCAAAGCTTTATCCTTAAATAATTTTAAAAAAGGAGGCTGAAGGCCCAAACAATCTAAGACTTAACAACAAGGAATTTTACTTTTAAAACTGCTGAAGGCCCATGATTCAAAACACAACTACAATAAATTTTTACAAGGCTTTATCCTTAAATAATTTTTTTTAAAAAGGGGGTGAAGGCCCAAACTATCTAGGATTTAACAAGTAAGGAATTTTAATTTTAAGACGGCTGAAAGCCCATGATTAAAAAACACAATTCAAAAGGCAGAAGGCCCATTATTTAAAACCCAAGTAAAAGCATACAAATTCAAACCATCGGCTATGAGCCATTAAAATACACTATCAAACACCAATAAGAGAAGGCAGTACAGCCAGTGGCCCTCAGAAGTTTCCGGGGGTCGGTCTGCACTTGAAATATTAACGTTCCCTTAGGGGAGATAACTATATCCGATCCGCCAGCAAATCAACCAAGAGAAAGGCAACGGACCCACCGACAAGACGACTTGCTTCCCACCCGACCAATACACAAGGAACTCCAAAACCAAAACGTAAAAGGCTTAGCCACCCACTACCAATTATGCATAAGCAGTCAAAACTACACACACGTGTTGGACAGCGACAACATGGTGAAGAAAGGACACTGCCTGAATTTTACAGCAGCGGCCAGGTCAGGTAACCGGAACGCTAACGGCCACAAGGCAGAAAATTCCGCTGGTGCACTTGGACTTCAAATAACCAAAATACAGTTGAACTCCAATGGATTCTGGATAAACTTTCGCCAACTCCAACACTCGCTGTTGCTCTTGGGAATACCCCCAACAGCCAACCACGAAAATCAACGGCACAATGTGAACAGACTGCCTTCGGTAATTAAATCACCACTCAACTTTGATGTCCTGGGTCGGCGAGCCACGAACCTCGTAGCAATCGGAACAGCTACCACACACACCGACACTGTGTAGAGACCGCCATCGGGCCTGGCCCACTGCACCGCGCGGAGATTTCCTGATTGATCCACACCAACCGACCGACTCCGCACACCTGCTAGCCGGAAACTATAAGCACCAGACCAAAGATAGTACAAGGTGTGAATATCGATACACACTGCTGCTGCCACACTTAGAAAGAGAAAAAACCACGGCATAACCGAAATAACCGCGGGAAACCAAACGCAGAGTAACAGTCAAGGTTTAAACCAACGCATAAGCCGGGGCCAGTACGGCTCAGTACACTTAGCCCTGTTCAAGTATTTTGGTTTGCCCTTCGGAAGTGCCAGTTTTCAATGTTACTTGCAGCAGGTGACTGCTCAAGTGCTGTTCTTTTTGAACTACCTTGGCGATATTGTCGTCTCAGGTCGTACATCAGAGGAACACGTTGCCAATTTGCGTACCCTTATTCGAGTGTTGTCAGATACAGGACTCACGTGTCGTCTCGAAAATACAGAACTACAGAGTCGGAGTTTTTTCAGACAGAACTACAGTACTTAGGACATGAGATAAACAGTCAGGGTGTGCTCCCCCTCCAATATCATTTGCTGCAATCCGAGACCTGCCTGTTCCTCTCGATGTATCTCAACTGTAGTCGGTGTTAGGCAAGTTGACATAATACAGTCGTTTCATTCTGAACGCTTCACAGATCGCAGCTCCATTGCATCGCTTGTGTCGAAAAAATGTGCCTTTCGTGTGGACTGAAGAGTGTAACGACGCATTTCGGAAACACAAAAGTGCCACCCATCATAGCACCCTCTCCTCATCCAGCCAGGATACACAAAACATCACGAGAGGGAACAGCCACAACAAGGTTCCCCAGTCTATCAAACTGACAAATTAATTGAATCGATGTCATTTATGTGGAACACTTTTTCCTTGCATCCTATTGGTGAATACTAGGACAAGTACATGTGGCAGGAAATTGCATAACTCAATCCCGCAAACATGAGATTTCCAAGCCCAATCCTTCTCCCTTCGAGATTATTTCCCTATATTCTATTAATGTATACTGACCTAGTTAAACCGTTTGCTCCCTATCTCCTATTAATATATACTGACCCAGTTAAGCTGTTCGGCTGGAAGTCCATTACATTGAAGGTAGTTGAGAATTTAAAATTTCAGCCAAGTTGCGCCATGTTCTTAAACAATTTGCAGGAGGGGTTGGACAGATAAGTGCTTGCAATACCACTACTGGAAACAAAAAAATTGATCAATCGGGAATTTGATGTCTTGATTGGAAGTGGTGCTTTATGAAATAGAATTTCAAATTTCGGCGGGAATTTATGCTGACAAGGTTGTGGAATTCCCGATCACTACATGTCTATTAAGTGCCTTTCTTTTATTTTTTAACGCGCTATAGGATTCCTAATATGGTTCTATGGTTGTTTCTGGAGAAGAAGAATGAGGACGAAGGGTTTGCTGTGTAATAGGTTAGTAACAACAACAAATACCACTGCTAGACAGAGTCAGCAACGGAAAATTCACGAAAATATGACATCCTATGAGGAAACAGACAAACCCATAACACTGGCGTTTGGCATGTGAAATTACACACATGCTGACTAACTCCGTGAACAGAACATAGCATCTTCCACAGAAAACATCTGTCAACCAAATGTATACACACGAATCGCAGCACCTCACAAACTCATGTCACAGACTTCGAATCACTGCAGTTATGGAACTGAAGACTTAATTTATGTCCAAGATGTGGCAGGGAAATGGTGTACCTCGCATACATCTTCACACGTCTAAATAACGGTACTAAAACAGGTTTTCCATGGGTTTGGTGGACATGATTTATCACACAAGCGTTGGAAGCTGTCTGTTGAGTGTGGCATAGGAAGTCTTCCTGTTAATGGTTGCAGGAAGATAGTGCTCCAAGACACACATAACACGCATTTGTATACGAGTCAAACTCAGGTTATACAGCACAATTCAAACAGCCTGAGAGAACAACGGGAAAAATGGTTAAATGCGCCATAAATGACCTGCCACAACATCTCCCTCTCCCTAGAATGCATCAGCATACCATTCATTCATACCTCATTGCAACACCTGAGAAGTAACTGCATGATCTACTTTCTACTGTTCGTCAACAATTAAATTTTCCAACAGCTTCTTAACACCTACAATTTCCAAAAATTAAGAACATTTTCTTTGACACCAACAGCTCTGCACACATTGGGCGATTTTTCTGCCAATTTCTTTTTTTTTTTTTTTTTTTTTTTTACTGGGAGGGGACGTGAGGGAAAAATGTTGGGAGATCTGCCAGAGGAAAATGGGGAGGAGGGGAAAAGTGATAAGGGGGAGGGGAGATGGAGAGGAGGTGACGAAGAAGTGGCTCAGAAATTAAAAAATAGATTAAGGGCAACAATAGGTTAATGGGGGGTTACAGAGAACAAAACAATAGGTTAATTGGGGAGGGGGGGACGGGAGAGTCAGTGACATGGGAAACCACTTAACAGAACAATAGGTTAATGAGGGTTTTTTCCAGGGGACCTTAAATCACTGACCTTAACAATAGTTTGCCTCTGAATGTATGCTTGCTCCTGAAGTATACAACATAAACTAACGAAGTACGTTCGTTCCGCCATTACTCCAGCACTGGCAGGTCATGTGGGTCATGACCTCTGTTGTGGTTGGCAGGAGGCCGAAATGCACGCGTTTTAGCTCACGCATACTGGCGTGAGGTCTGGAACAGGACAAGGAATTTAGAATTTAGAAAAACGGACGTGGCTAGTGGAATACTTTAATCCATTAATGATGAACGTCGCTCTTGACGGTGCATGATTCACAATATCAATAGTAACTGAATATAGCACCTTGCTAGGTCGTAGCCAATGACGTAGCTGAAGGCTATGCTAAACTATCGTCTCGGCAAATGAGAGCGTATTTTGTCAGTGAACCATGGCTAGCAAAGTCGGTTGTACAACTGGGGCGAGTGCTAGGAAGTCTCTCTAGACCTGCCGTGTGGCGGCGATCGGTCTGCAATCACTGATAGTGGCGACACGCGGGGCCGACGTATACTACCGGACTGCGGCCGATTTAAAGGCTACCACCTAGCAAGTGTGGTGTCTGGCGGTGACACCACAACCTCCTCCCTTAAAGATAAAATTCTGTGCAAAACGTATGGAGGAGACACACTTCCGCATGATGTGCCACAGCTCAATATATCTCAACGAAATTTTCACCATTCATAGAGAGAACTGCTACAGTACAGTACAGAACGTAAGGTAAGGAAATGAGCAATGAGATAAACAGAAATGACGCTTTCATTCAAACACAATTACACAATGATTCATTGTGGCCCCTGGACAAGGTTCTTAAAGGTGGGACACGGTTCTTAGTAGCTGCGAGCTGCTAGATGGTCATTGGTGCATGCGGTTGTGCTGAAAATACGTCTCTGCGACGCATCCTACACGTGATAGATGGGATTTAACTCAAAAGAAAGGACAGGCTCTTCCGTTCGCCCAGTATCGTCTTGTTCGAAGAGCGCTGTTCGATTCTATATGCATAGAAATCGAGTCAGGGGCAAATGGACCAATGGAAAGACGCACTTCGTGAATCAGTATGCTGTTACAATAACGCTGACAGGTGAGTGTAACATGTTCAACGATTTGGAGACCAGTATGCCCAAGTAATATATGCATGCCCACTCTATAACAGCTGAATCACCAAAGCTACGATGTTCGACAACGTTCCTGGGTGCAACAGGTATTCCCATTTCTCGCCATATGACAGTATATCCAGAATCACTTCCCTGACTTAATCAGCTTTCAGCAGAGAAGTGTGTACAGCCTCAGCCCTTGTTGGTCCAGTCCCTAAACTCTTGGCACCATCGCAAATGGTGTTGCAGATGTGAGGGAGTCGAGCACAACGTACTGGTCGTCGATCAAAGCGTGCTTTGCAGTCCTGCTAAATGTAGCTGCTATGCACCAGTTGTTCTTCCCTTTTGCATAGTGTAGAAATCATAAGCTGATGTAGAGTGACCAAGGTCGATCACCTCCTCTCCTTTGGGCAGCATTGCCTGTGGTTCGGAATTCTCTCCACGCACGTGAAACAATACTGTGAGCAATACCCAACTTCTGAGCTACAGTCGTCACTCTTCATACTTCTTCCATCTCCGTGGGAAATTATCCAGAAGTTGACTCGGGGCCATATTGTAACTACGAACAGCACCACAGTGCACTGTAAATGCTCGGTGATTGAAGCGATATACCTTTCTCCGTTCCTTCAACTGTCTCGTGTTGTGGGGCCACGCTAACCTCACGCCGTGTGACGTCCAACATTCTGGGCACGACGGCGAAAACTCTGGCAATATGCTCCCACATTTACATTCTTTTTCACCGAGTAGTTAATACGCTCTAAGTAAAAACGACGCACCTCGATGGGATTACTCGAATGAGACGGAAAATGGTAGATGTTACGTATATGTACAGACATATAATGCTCCGAACATTCTCAGTTGGGAAGAGATCCGGCGACCTTCCTGGTCAAGGTATGGCTTACACGCACGAAGACAACCCTCGCGTTTCTTGATGAAATGTAAGACCAGTATGGCTTGCCATGAAGGGCAGCCAAATGGTTGTAGAATATCGTCGACCTACCGCTGCACTAATGAGTGCCGCAGATGACAACCAAAGTCGTCCTGCTATGAAAAGAAATGTCAACCCAGACCGTCACTCCTGGTTGTCAATCCGTAAGGCGTGGTATAGTCAGGCTGCCATTCCTCCCCTGTCTGGGGTGTCTCCAGTCACGTCTTCGGCCTGGAATCTTACTGTCTGGTGTAGAACTCCCTGCACTGATGAGTCCCGATTCGAATTGTGTCCGGATTACCAGCGAAGACACGTCTGGAGACGCACCGGGCAGCGATGGGGTACGAACCTGACTGTCACCCACCATACGGCCCGACAACCACGAGCGTTGGTCTTACGTGCCATTTATTTGGTTGTCATCTGCGGCACCTTTACATGACAGAGGCACGAAGACGATATTCTAGGCGCCGTTTTGTTGTTCCCTACGCCAAGCCATACTGACCATACATGTCAAAAAGATAATGTCCGCCGCACACGGCGAGAGTTTCTGTTACTTGTCTTCACGCTTGCCCAACCTTACCTTGTCCAGCAAGGTTGTCGAATTTCTGCCCAGTTGAGAACGAAAAAAAATGGCTCTGAGCACTATGGGACTTAACATCTGAGGTCATCAGTCCCCTAGAACTTAGAACTACTTAAACCTAACTAACCTAAGGACATCACACACATCCATGCCCGAGGCAGGATTCGAACCTGCGACCGTAGCGGTCGCGCGGCTCCAGACTGAAGCGCCTAGAACCTCTCGGCCACTCCGGCCGGCCCAATTGAGAACGTTCGGAACACAATGGGCACCGCGCTCCAACCATCTGGGGATGCTGACGATCTAACGCGTCCAATAAATTTTTGGCACAATATCCTATCCCTCAGGAGGACATCTCACAGCTCTATCAATGTACGGAAAGCCGAATATCTGCCTGCATGTGGGCCAGAGGTGGACCAACGTGTTATTGATTTCCTCAGTTTGTGAACCTCTGACTCTTAAATAAATCATTCGTTTTTTTAAAAAAAATTGCAGTGGTTTGTTTCTTTGTTCATCTACATCTCGTTTACCGATTTCTGCCCCATTGGGATAATTCCTTCGTGGCGCATCGTTTTTTATATCTTAGAGTGTATATTATGTTAAATTTACTTATCACGTCGTTAACTTTTGCAGAGCAGTGCATTTATATTTTTATATACATAAATTCCCAAGTCTTGTAGTTAATTTTCGAAGAATAAAGTAGAATGAAAACTGAGTGCATAGAAATTGGCAGGGAATTCGTAAAATTAGTAGCAATGTTGAATAGAGGACACTTATCAGTTGCTCGCATTAAGTCTTGTCCACTTGAATTGGTTTGCTGACTTAGTGAACATAGAGGAAAACGACTAAAAGAAACAGCAGACCATTCAATAAGACGTTCCACTAGCCATAGTCTGCTGATCTGTGTCTACTATCGCAGTGCTGAGTGAAAAACTGATAACGGTGAGTGTACACTACGGTTATATGTTGTGTAACTTATGACGGTGTCAGAGTTGTGAGAGACTGTTGCCATTGCATTTCTTGAATCACTTTCATAACACTTCTCAAAATTCCTGACGAATGCATTTCACATATTGTATTTTTGTGATTTGTAGTATCTTGGCAGTTAAACCAATGCGATGCACTAAGTATTGACGTAAATACATTATTACATTAAAGCGTTTCATAGATTTTATTGTAATTCAGGATTTTATCATCCTCAAACTTCAGAAAGGAGAAAAAAGTAAATGACTGTGTGATGGGAAATATGACACTGTAATAATAATTTAGCAAAGAGAGGGCAGATTAAAGTAGAAACAGTGCCCCTGGTGTAAGCGACATTCCCCCAGAATAATTTTGATCCTTGGGAGAAGCAGACATGAAAATTTTTTTTCACATGTCGTGCAAAATATGTCAGATAGCGTAAGTACCCCCAAACTTCAGTATTAATTAAATAATTCCACTTACAAAGAAGGCAGACGCTGATAGGTGTGAATGCTACCCAAGTTTTAGTTTAGTATGTCACGGGTGCAAAATACACACACAAATTATTTAGACGAGAATAGAAAAATTGGTAGAGGCTGTAGTATAGCATAGAGAGAATTTGATATTTCATTGAATTCTCTGTCTTAAAACGGGTGTGCAAAAGCGGTGAAAGTGTCAACACGGTGTAAATGTTTTCTGATTTTTTTAACATCTGACAGTGGCCAAATTATTACTTCACATAAGTTTTGAAACGTAATGCATAATTGTTTATTATTATCATGCGATCTCGCCAAACTAAAAAAGCTATATATTGTTGTACATGTTAAAAACTATGACGGTAACATTAACACTCGAAGATATAGTGGCTGCGAGTGACTGTTTTTTGTACTTGTATCTCTGACTTTGTTTGCCGACTTGGTTGTAACTTCTAATTTTTTCTGTTTGGTGTTGCATTCCTGGCGGGAGTAGAGAAAGGTATATATTGTTGTATGAAACGGATAGTCCGCCATTGCAATCAGAATTGTGAGTGTCTATATAGAAAAGTAGAAGGATTAAAAACCGTTGTAATTCCAAAGAGCTCATCTTGATGAACAAACGACGAATATAATCATCCTCAACGACAACAAAACAGGTAAAGGTAATTAGTTCTTTTAAGAAACCGACACTTCACACTGGACATTATATATGTTTTAAGTTTTATCAGCAAGATTTACATCCTGTGGCGAAAATAATTTCAAGAGCCTGCATCCAATTTATAAAAACATCGATCAATACCATCGACAAGCGACACTCCCGTGTTTTCTCAAAAGTAACGTTCAATAGCCCGGAGGTGGATTTATTCTCGCTACAGTGATTAAGGATCAGCTTCCATTTTGATTCCCCTCCCGTTTTCCTTTGGGATTGTGCAGAACCATCAATACTAAATCGTCGATCGCCGCAGCTGTGGAATCCCGGGCTCGACATCGCCGAGATTCAGAAGAAGAATTCTTCCTCCATCGATTCTCTATTTCTGCAGATACAATAATAATAATAATAATAATAATAATAATAATAATAGAAGTAGTAATAATTAGTTTCAGAGAGCCTTCAAGGTTTTTGATAGGAAAAGTCCTGCAATTAACTTCACAAACACTCATAATATGCTAGTTTTTATTTCTTTTTAATTCTTTTTTATCTGCACAGTCACTCAGTACAGTGCACATTCATTCAAGACAGAACTAGTACATTATTTCAAGTAACTAGGGGAAGGGATATTATAAGGCCGACATCGAGAAAGACCTATTTAGGTTCCTGACAAATGTAAGAACAAGCAAGGCAATATAGACATCTTAGAAGAAGGTTAAAGACAGGCAAATTTAATTTTTCAGCGTTAGTAGAATTAAAAACGTTTTGACAACGTTAACTGTTGAATGGAATATCATATTTTAAATTGAATTACAATACTGGAAGCCAAAGGTTACTTTAAGGGCCAGTCAAATGAAAATGAGACAGAAGCAAACAAGTAAATAAACTGTTTATTATTTCAAAAGCAATTGCAGTGACTGTTAATATACACTACTGGCCATCAAAACTGCTACACCAAGAAGAAATACAAATGATAAACGGGTATTCATTGGAGGAATAGATTATGCTAGAACTGACATGTGATTACATTTTCACGCAATGTCGGTGCATAGATCGTGAGATATCAGTACCCAGAACAACCACCTCTGGCCATAATAACAGCTTCGATACGCCTGGGCATTGAGTCAATTAGAGATTAGATGGCGTGTATAGGTACAGCTGCCCATGCAGCTTCAACACGATACCACAGTTCATTGATAGCAGTGACTGGCGTATTGTGACGAGGCAGTTACTCTGCCACCATTGACCAGACGTTTTCAATTGGTGAGAGATCTGGAGAATGTGCTGGCCAGGGCAGCAGTCAAACATTTTCTGTGTCCAGAAAGGCCCGTATAGGACGTGCAACATGCGATCGTGCATTATCCTGCTGAAATGTAGGGTTTCGCAGGGATCGAATGAAGGGTAGAGCCACGGGTCGTAACACATCTGAAATGTAACGTCCACTGTTCAAAGTGCCATCAGTGCGAATAAGAGGTGACCGGACGTGTAACCAATGGTACCCCATACCATCACGCCGAGTATTACGCCAGTATGGCGATGACGAATATACGCTTCCAATGTGCGGTCACCACGATGTCGCCAAACAGGGATGCGACCATCATGATGCAGTAAACAGAACCTGGGTTAATCCGAAAAAATGACGTTTTGCCATTCGTGCACCCAGGTTCGTCGCTGAGTACACCATCGCAGGCGCTCCTGTCTGTAATGCAGCGTCAAGGGTAACCACAGCCATGGTCTCCGATCTGATAGTCCATGCTGCTGCAAACGTCGTCGAACTGTTCGTGCTGATGGTTGTCGTCTTGCAAACGTCCCCATCTGTTGAGTCAGGGATCGAAACGTGGCTGCACGATCCGATCCAGCACTGCGTTCGTATTACTCTCCTGAACCCACCGATTCCATATTCTGGTAACAGCCATTCGATCTCGACCAACGCGAGCAGCAATGTCGCGATAGACTACAATCCGACCTTTATCAAAGTCGGAAACGTGATGGTACGCATTACTCCTCCTTACACGAGCCATCACAACAACGTTTCATCAGGCAACGCCGGTCAACTGCTTTTTGTGTATGAGAAACACATCGGTTGGATATTGTCCTCATGTCGGCATGTTGGTAGGTGTCGCCACCGGCGCCAACCTTGTGTGAATGCTCTGAAAAGCTAATCATTTGCATATCACAGCATCTTCTTCCTGTCGGTTAAATTTCGCGTCTGTAGCACGTCATCGTTGTGGTGTAGCAATTTTAATGGCCAGTAGTGTATATATCCCACTGTGAAATAAGACTGCCACTGCCTTTATGGAAAAATGTTGGCGGGTGCATACGTAAACATGATTGTAACCAGACGTGCACCTATTCGTTCAAAGTAGATCGGCGGCCACGAATGTTGTTCATGGGGAGCGACTGAGACGTCATGGAGGATATGTAATGGCCTCCCTTCGAAACTTCTACAGCGTAGTCAAAATATGTTGCCCACATGTTTCCAAGGTTGTTTCCTCTGCGAGGCAGAAGTTTCGCTGGGAAGCCCTTATACGTCCTCCATACAGTTCCGATCTCTCCCTTATGCGGTTTGCATGTTTTTGGTGACCTGAAGAAATATTTGTGGAAGTCGATTTGCTTCGGATGTTGAGGTGTGCGCTTGTTTACAGTCATGGTTCCGTCTGCATGGCAAACATTTTTCCATGGTGATAATGACTGTCTTATTCACAGTGGGATCAATTTTCTAAACAGCTATGGAGATTTCTTTTGAAATAATTAACTTTATTTCATCTGTCTCGTTTTCATTGGTCTGCCTCATACAGTAATTTGTACAGAATCGGCAAGTATGAAATAAAATCAGTGACTAAGTGAGGCAGTGTTGTAGCCTATCGTCAATGTTATTCAATTTGTATATTCAGCAAGCTGTAAAGAAAACAAAGGAGAAGTTCTAAAAGGGGACTAAAGTACAGGGATATTTAACAAAAACTTTATGGTTTTCTAATGACATTATTCTGTCAGAGACAGCAAGACACTAGGAAGAGCTCCTGAACAGAGTGAGTTGTATGTTGAAAAGAGGTCATTACGTGAACATCAACAAAAGTAGAACGAAGTGATGGAACTTAATTGAATTAGAGTAAGCTACGCTAATAAAATTAAACTATACAATAAGACACTAAAATTAGTAAATTAGGTTTGACGTTTGCACTGCAAAATAACTGATGATGGCTGGAGTTGAGAGGATACAAATTTCAGACTGGCAGTAACAAGAAAAACATTCCTGAAAGAGAGAAATATGTTAATGTCGAATAATTTTAAATTAGAAAGTCTTTTCAGACGGTATTGATCTTGAGTGTACCCTTGTATGGAAATGAAACGTGGACGATAAGCAGTTCAGACAAGACGATAACAGAACCTTTAGAAATGTGATGCTACAGACGAATACAGATTACAGGGGGTTATCGAGTAACTAATGAAGAGGTCCTGAATCCAATAGGTGAAAGGAGAATTATGGCCCAATTTGATTAAAAGAAGAGATTTTTTTTTGACAGGAGACATGCTGTGTCGTCAAGGAATCGTTAGTTTTGTAAAGGAGGTAAATGTAGGGGACACGGTGTTGCAAAGTGTAGGGGTACATGAATATTAAAATACAGTAAGTATATGTGTCACGTTAAAAATTGGGGTGACGGCAGTTTGTATTTGCATGGCAAAGACCGAGAGCCAAAAATTGTGACTCCGACATGAACCAAACCCTGCATCACAATATAGTTTTCCTAGATTAGTAGTTACTTACTGACTACAAATTTCCTCTCACGGAGCTATAAATTAATGCCACACGTTGCTCATACTTCTTCACGTGCCTGTAGTTGTAGAACTACCTCCTTGATTTTATCGTTCGTTGAAAGGGTAGTAATCATTTACTGGAAGGGAAAAATATGGCCGAAAGTGGTGCTGAATGACATCAGAAAATTTCCGATGCTCGCCATGTACTTACGACACTTCGCGTGTAGCAAATGTAGGCAAAAAGGATGTCGTACATTTCTATGCGAAGCTATCCGTATCATTATGAACATGGAACGCTCTGCTTCACAAATATCTAACGGAGTAATGCAAGTTTGCATATGGATACACGTAAGTGAAATTGTTTCGCTCTGTTTCATGTATTTCCAATCAACGGCATTTACTCTCGGCATTCATTTCCATATATAGCCCACGACCCTCACTGATGACGAACTGCATTGTTTGCGATTGCCTTTAATTTGTGCGGCGTAATGCTATCACCTACGAATTCTATACCATTTGGTTTTCTTCATAGATGCACTGCTGTGTCTGTTCTAGTAACGCAGTTTTCTATTAGATACCATCAATGGAGAAACTGGTCACTTTCATGACAGGATATTACGTTCTCTCTACACACAGATATTGGATCTACATTTTGATTCAGGCAATTGAAACATTGAACACCCACATGGATTTTAGCCCGAAGAGCTTAAAATAAATCAGTGCCCTCGTTGGGCTCTGGCCTCGGCTACTCTAGGAGGAGGCTGTCGGTAATCATCATTGCATCCTTCCCCCTCTCATTTAGGTTTTATGTGAGGGCAGAGAAAGAGTTCTGACGTTGCGCTTAATACTGTAGCCAAGACTACGAGAAAAACGTTCGTAAGATTTGTCAACGAAGAAAGAGCCTTCGACATTGTGAAAGCAAAATGTTCGAAATAGTCAGGTAATATGTTTCAGTTTGTAAAATGTGAAACACTCAGAAGCAGTGGTCGCAACACGCCACAGCTTGCAGAAGACATGTGATTTAAATGGAAGAATGATGGCGTTCTCGTAGAGGCAACAGCGTCCCCTTTATTTGTCCGGACAGGTCAGTGTTACACAACAGTCGGTCAATGCGGGGCCGTCACACGAAGTAGAAACGTGCCACTATGCCACCCCGACATCACGGGACGAAATACCGGCATCTAATGGAGCAGACTGGTCAACGGAAGGCGGGTCAGTCGTTCCGTGACATTTCGGCTCGTATAGGGCACATATCTTCAACAGTGAGGAATATGTGGAACCAGTGAGGGAAAAATGCCGTACGCAGCGCCGAAACGGTACTGGACGACACAGTGTGACCACAACGCGAGATGACAGTCAGCCGTCTTGTCTGCTTGCGCTAGGCTCAAGCCTAGCGGACAAAACAGCCTGGCCCACAGAGCTGGAGCTACGTTGGAGCACTGCAACAGGCGTGCACATGTCTGCATCAACAGATCGACGCCGTCTTCTGCAGGCTGGACTAGCAGCACGTCTTGTCGACTTCCATTGACCAGAAGCAATCAACGCCGCAGACTGCAATGAGCACTGAATGCCGTTACTGGCCTGCTGAGTGGCAAAATGTACTGTTTCTCCCCGAGTCCCGCGTACGCGTTCGATGCCGCCGTGGTAAGTAATATGAAAATGTCGGGTGACTAGGGCTTCCTGTCGGGTAGACCGTTCGCCGGGTGCAAGTCTTTCGATTTGACGCCACTTCAGCCGGCCGCGGTGGCCGAGCGGTTCTAGGCGCTTCAGTCCAGAACCGCGCTACTGCTACGGTCGCATGTTGGAATCCTGCCTTGGGCATGGACGTTTGTGATGTCCTTAGGTTAGTTAGGTTTAAGTAGTTCTAAGTTCTAGGGGACTGATGACCTCAGATGTTAAGTGCCATAGTGCTGAGAGCCAATTTTTTTGCCCCACTTCGGCGACTTGCGCGTCGTTGGGGATGAAATGATGATGATCAGGACAACAAAACACCCAGTCCCTAAGCGGAGAAAATTTCCGACCCAGCTGGGAATCGAAACCGGGGTCTTAGGATTGACATTCTGTCTCGCTGACCACTCAGCTACCGGTGGCGAACGCCGTGGTAAGTGGAAACGTCAGTATTGTTCAGCGGTACAGCGTACAAAAGTCAAGTGTGGTGGTTTAGGGCGTCATTGCCTATAACATGCGATATCTCCTCCTACATGTTAGGGGCACCTGAACAGCTGCAACTACACCAGGACAATTTTATATCCCGAGGCACTGCCCTATCTGCTGGCCATTCCACATGCCATATTTCAGCAAGGCGACAAGTACCACTACTTCCCTGTCATGGACGTTCGCCTGGCATGTCGCCCATGGAACATGTCTGGGTATAGTAGGTCAGTAACTTCTTCCTTCCAGTCGTCCTGGGGCCACAGCTGGTGCTTTGTGGACGCGGCTATAAAACGCTTATCAGAGTATTGCCCAGCAGCATATTCAGGCGCTCTTTGATTCCATGCTACAACGTCTAGCGGCTCTGATTGCAGCACATGATGACACCACTCCATACTGAATTTCCACAATCACAGTGCATGTATGGGTCAGTAAATCTAATCCTTTGTGTCATGTCTCCGATAGGCGGAATAAATTTCAACTGCCGGGAATTCTTCCGGGTTGTACGGCTGTGGTCCATGGAACTCTTCTATCCCTGTCGTTTAGTCCAAAGCTACGTTGGATATCTTCGGAGGTGATACTGGTTGTGCTGAGTCTTGCCGACTGACGAGTCGGACATCTAAGAACGACTTAAATACCATGTAAAGTGGGCGTGGTCTGGATTTCATGTGGTAGCAGAGATAAAACTTGTCAATAATAAAATATATCGATCATAGTACGTCAAAGATAAAAACTTCTCATCGATTCTGTAGCGCCACTGTATTAACCAATTACACTAGCCCCTCTCCTCACGTTCGGTCTGTGGAATCGATTCGTCAGTATTTGATGTGGTTTACGAAATACATCCAGCGGTAATGTTAGGTGACTCACCCTGTATAGTTATGGATAAGACATCGTAATAGTACATAAAATTTCAGTTACCGAAAATTTTACTACGTGATCACCCGACTGACGAGCATGTTCCACCATGGCTGACTTCTCCTAGTCGGCAAAGACTCAGCACAACCAGGAGTACCACCGAAGACGTTCAACGTAGCTTTGGATAAAACGTCAGGAATAGAAGAGTTCCATGGAGGACGGCCATACAACCCGGAAGAATTCTCGGCAGCTGAAACATCCGGTCGTGAAAGCCTTCATTGTAGGAATAAATTTCATTGTAATCACATCTCTCTGCATTGGTGTTTCACTTTCTCCCAACAATAGTGTATGTACGAGCTACAGAGAAAGACAGGCAATACACAATACGTACAAGAGCGGAGAACGACGTAGATAGTAACTTGGCCCGTTCAGCGCTCTAGGAGATAATTCACTGAGCAAACCCACCACACCAACAAAATTAATATAAAAGTAAGTATTTCACATAATGAACTCCAGAGCATGAAATTCATTATCATTAAGTTTCTTCATTCCGTTATATCTTAGTAAAATATGACCTTCTTCCACAAACTGAAAATCCCAATTGGTAATTAATTTTTTGTATTAGTTTGCTACAGTATTTTTAAATTTATTATCGAGTTACTTACAAATACTTTTTCTATATCTACGTTCACAACCTGTAGTCTGTTACAATTCATTTACATGTAGCTCAATAATCTTTTTAAACAAATCATAATTATTTGCATTATTGAGCTTTTTCAATAGAGTACCCATTTATAAAGAATAAAAAATAATATGAATTTCTTGAGTTACTAATTATAACTTTCCGCATTTTTTGTTGGATATGACATAGTACAATGGTTGGCAATACATAAGACTTCACGTTGCCGCGCTGGATTGGCCGAGCGGTCTAGGGCGCTGCAGTCATAGACTGTGCGGCTGGTCCCGGCGGAGGTTCGAGTCCTCCATCGGGCATGGGTGGGTGTGTTTGTCCTTAGGATAATTTAGGTTAAGTAGTGTGTAAGCTTAGGGACTGATGAATCTTAAGTCCCATAAGATTTCACACACATTTGAACTTTTTTTTATGAACTTCATGTTATCATGGGGAATATCGTCATTCAGACAGTCAAATGCCTTAGATGGATCGCAGAACATATCAGACGGAACTATTTTTTTTTCAATACTTGTAAAGTCTGGTAAGTGAACATTTGTATGGCATTATTGATAGAGCAAGTCTCCAGAAACCCAAACTGTTGTTTGCTGAGGATATTATTGTTGCGAAGGTGAGGTACTGTTCTAGAACACATCATCTTCCCAAAAATTTTGGAAAATGATGTTAGCAGTGTGACAGGTCAGTACTTACTCAGATCTCTGTTGCCGCCTTTCTTAAAGGGGGGCTTAACAACGGCTTATTTCGGTCTCTCTGAAAAAATAATTTGAGTTAGTGATACATTACATATTTCAGGTAAGACTGAGTTTATTGGCTAGTAGCAAATCTTCAGTATTCTATTGGAAACACCATCAAAACCAGATGAGCTTTTATTTTTGAGAGAATGTATAATCCTATTTATTTCAGAACGAGGATATGGTGATACATTGATATGATTGAATTTTATGAGAGTTACTTTTTCAACATACCACAGTGATTTTTCTTCTGAACTGTTTGTTCCTAAGCTTTTTACTATATTTAAGAAACGATTATTGAATACATCTACTACCTGTAATTCATCTTTTACAGCCCTTCCATTCATTTCGTTATTGATTTCCTTAACACATGATATTAACATTAATTTCTCTGGAACCTTGACATGATCTGCAGCACGTGTAACATTCTTTTATGAACTACAATGTCACATTTGAAGAAGCTTATAGCTTCATCTTCAGTAACAAATTCTTCCACTAAGAAACACGACGCTTTGACGAATGATGTTTCACGTAACGTAAATACCATAAGGACTTACATTTACATGTTTATTTTCGAGACACAGTGTCACCGCTTGTTCATAAGAAAGTCGAACACACTAAAAGGAAGTAAAGTGAGTGAGCTGTAGTTTCAAACGTTTACCTCATTTTTACGAAAACATGCACGTTTCTTGAAGGCTAGTCCACAGAAACTGTCACCTATTTGGAAGAGAAGAAGAGTGGAAGAGTTGCGTTCAACGTCCCGTCCACAACAAGGTCATTAGAGACGGAGAACTAGCTCTTTTAAGGGAAGGATGGTGAGGGAAAACGGGCAACATCCTAATCATAGAAACAATCTGTCATTCGCCTTAAGTGATATGATGTAATTATTGAGTACTAAAATTTGGATGGCGTAACAAGCACTCTTACAATAAAGTCAAGAATAAAGTATCAGCGGTCAGCACTTACATAAAAAACCTCGTCGTCAAACAAGGCACACTAGAGTTCTTTGTAGTTTTCCAAACAAAGTGCTCTTTAAATGACTAGTTTTGAGATTAGTTAACAATGACCTGAAAAATTGTCACTTTGGAAGCTATACTAATCCAAAAAACCCTAATTACATTGCCGTTTTAGAAGCAAATTAACACTCTTATTTTTACTGTTCACCTGTGTAATGCTTCAGTTGAATCCTAGTTTCCTTAGAGCTGCATTGCTAGTACTTATGAATGAAGTAGGAACTAGTACAAACAATCTTGAGAAATTTATCCGATGAGTCTGGAATGTTACAATCGCTCGGCAACCGAAATAGCATTCGGTTTTCTGCTTCAGTCAGTTAGTTATTGGTATTTTCTTTCAAGGAAATTTTCTTCTTTACAGAATACCTAATGAAACAGGCGATAGCTTCATAGTTTTAAATCAGTACCAGACGTCTTCCTTCATTAAGAAATTTAGCTAAATTTCTTATTAGTACTAGTATGATTGAAACAGTCCAAAATTACAAAACTCATCTTCCGTGAATTAGGAACATGTAGGGACGTTCCTTTTACTGTAGCATTCAAAATAATATTGCTGCACGTTGTCGCACCCGAGGTTGGATGTATACGACTTAATTTTTTTCTGAAATGCTTTGTCATTTTCAAACATGGGAGCCAAAAACAAAGAAAAGGGACTGTGAACGACGTGGGTATTGTCCAAGGTAGTGTAGAGTTTCCAGTCATCAGAATGCAGCAGCTTTAAATGATTCAAAGCAATTCCAAATTTATCTCAGCGTGATTGTACGGTGGATATCAACCAAATTAAAAATTAAGGTAACCATTCGGCTGTTTAAAACCGTAGCTTCACCACCATATCAAATTTAGACATTGTTCATCTGATCGCATAACGAGCTTCAATGTAGTATGCCTGCCAGCATATTCGACCATCCGCGGCCATTTAATGTTAGTAAATTTGGAATAGTCGTAATTAGGTATTTACTGCTTCGTAACCCTGTGCAGCTGACTAACTTGGACAACGACTAAACGGTGACTGCCTCTGTTCATCCCCTGCCCTCCAAGCCTCGACACGACAGTCGGGTTTGTACTTTGCCAAACACGGGGTAAGAGCATCAAATACGAAATTTAATGGTAAGTATCCATCGTGGAAAGACCAGCTTTTACAAAGGTCTCAATGTACAGCATCCGCAACATTAGCTTACTGCACAGAAGAAATAAAATCATATATAAATAATACAAATAATAACATGCCTAAGGAAGATCGATAGTAATAAACTTTTAAGTGCCACCTCCTCCAAATGCAAAAATATTTTGCCGAATACATAAGGAGAAATAATCATCGTAAAAAGAAGAGAAACCAGAGTTCGCTGTGGGGCTTTCCGCACGTACTTCTTTGTAATGGTTTGACAAAAATATGGAAACATCGCAAGAAATGCGTGCTTGTACATAAATGCAGAAGCCTGTAGGTTGCGCTGCTGTACGAGGGCTATTCGGAAAGTAAAGAACGATAGGTCGCGAAATGGAAACCACAGTGAAAATTTAAACGTTTTTATTTGAAACAGTTAGCTTCAACTTCCAGCTACTTACCTCCATAGTCACCGAGTCGACTTGAAGAGACACGTTTGTCGTAGCTTTGTACCAACTTTCCAATACCCTCGTTATAGAAGGCAGCCACCAGTGCTTTCCGCCAATTCTCTACGCTGGCCTACTGCTCGTTGTCTGCGCCAAAATGTTGTCTTCATAGCCAGCGGTTCATGTGAGCAGAGATGAAACTCAGAGGGAGACAATTATGGGCTATATTGGGGGTAATCAAACATTTCCAATTGAAAACGATGCAAGAGCAGCTTCTTTGCCCCTGCAGAATGTGGCTGAGAATTGTCTTGAAAAAGAAAACGCACGACAGTTATGTAATGTTGGCTGCATAGCTTCAGGCGAAATTTCTCACCAGGCCCTCGTACTTGGCGGGAGAAACTATTGTTCTAGGTACCTTTACGTGTTCCCTGTGTGCTCAGAACCAAAAAGAACAACGTAACACGATCGACGGGCATACTACAGACACTGCCCAACACATCTGTGCAAAACGTCATCGGATTTTCTCTGTGGTTTCCATTTCGCGACCGATCGTTCGTTACTTTCCGAATTACCTTCCTATTTGACCTTGAACGACACCTGTGTAGTGTTCTCAATGCTTTGCTAGTGTCAATCCTGGTCAGAACAGTTTTCTGTGTTGAACTGAATGCGTGATGTCGGAGCTTAATTGAATTGAGCTTCCGTAACCAAGGTAGGCGAAGGGTTTGGTATTTCAGGTGGTACCGTATCGAAGATCTATATCACATACAGGGTAAGAGGAAAAACATCATCCGCTCAAGTCACAATGCAGAGGGAAGTGTGTGTTGTGTGATGGTGAAGGACGGTCACTGACCGGAATTGTGACGAAAAGTAAGAGGACGACAGATGCAAAAGTCATTGCAGACCTGAATGTCGCACTCGTAAATCCAGTCAACACCGAAGTAACACGAAGGGAGCCCCGTAATCAGGGAATTTCAGCGCTAACTCGAATTCCAAAAAAGCTCATTACTGATGCAAATGCCTCAACAGAAAAACGTGGTTCCGAGCTATTAAATCTGCACTATGAAGTGATGCAAGAAAGTTATTTGGCCGGAAGAGACTTGTTTTATACTGTTTCCAACATCTACCCAGGTTTTCATCCGAAAAGTGTTCATTTGGGCGGCAGTATCACAGCTATTCATGGGCCCCATGGCTACTCCGCAAGATTGCTTTACCACCAAGGATCATGTGACCATTTTGGCTAGTCACGTCAGTCCCAGTATACAATACCTGTTCGCAAGAGCTAATACTGCGTTCCAAAACGACAAGATTTTCACACGGATATCATCTTCTATGACTGGTTTGGTAAGTACGAGTCGCATTGTGGTATCTCTCCTGGCGACCATTCACCAGACCTCAGTGTTACTGAGCCTTTGTCGTCTACTTTCGAGAGAATGTTGCGTGATCTCTGCCCACCTGTATTACCATTACCTAGACTTGCTACTCCCTGTACAACACTTCATTGAAAGCCATACAGGACCTGTATTTTTCCACTCCAGTTTTTTTAAATGTCAACGGTTTTCCTACGCCGTATTATGCATGGAAATGTATCGCATTTTTGTGTGTTTCCAGATTTCTGAACGACCCCTCTTGAGTGTGAACTGCAGTGTAGTTACGTAGTTGTGCGAGGGGCGTTCAATAAGTGATGCAACACATTTTCTTCTGAAAGCAGCTAGGTTTTACTTAGTATTGTAGTACACTATATCATTCCCTACTCCTTTGGCTACGAAAATCTATTTTTCATCTTCGCTGAATCCGACAGCCTTACGCCACCTTACTGGAAGACCCCGTATGTCCACATGGTACCACTCTACCGGTCGACGTCGGAACCAACGTCTTGCTGCATCAATAACCTCCCCATCACCCATGTACTGCTTTCCTCGGAGTGCATCCTTCATTGGGTCAAAGAGATGGAAGGAGAGAGACTCGGGCTGTAGGGGGACGAAAGAGAACAGTCGGTGAAGTTATGTGACCTCGTCTCGGATGCGTAGACTTGTGTGAGGCCTTGGGTTGACATGGAGAAGAAGAAAATCGATTGCATTTCTGTGGTGACGCTTCAGTCGTCCCAACACTGCACGAGTTGAAACGTCCCCTTCGAAAAATTATACATGAATGTCCTAAAAACTGACACACAGTATTTTTAGCGCAACGCAATCTGACTTTCAAATATCCCTACAAAAGAATGGCCCTGACTAACATTAACCTATACCTTTCACAAATCACTTACCTCACCAAAAATCTTCGTTACTCGAACTACTGCAATACAGCGAGCGCCACTACTGCCAGCTAAATAAAAGATTCAAACTACGGAAGGCACTAACTACTGATAGGCATACTTAGCAAATGAAAGATTTTAATAGAGAACAAACAATGTAGTTACCTTAATAGTCATAATATATATATAGCAGTTCATGACATCCAGTCTTACAAATTTCAAAACTCCGCCATCTCTCTCCCCACATCCACCACTGCTGGCGGCTCACCTGCAACTGCGCAACGCTACGCGCTGTTAACATCCAGCTGCCCAACACTACAATGGCAGACAACAATGCAAATCAGCCACAGACTGCACACAGCACAGCCAGTGATTTTCATACAGAGCGCTACATGGCGTTACCAATGAGAAAACCTAAACAGCCTACTTACATAGCCCCCATGCTCCCCACAAAAATTTTACAAATTGTTTTGGGGAGTGGCCAATAATGATTTGCTAAAATTTTTCATAATTACAATAACAAAGATATCAAATGCACACACTTATTGATACAATGTTGGTCAAAAGCTAAAATTGTCTCACAGTCCATAAAGACAGTCCTGATCATTCATCACAGTAAAATTGCAGTGTTTTTTTCTGAGTCTGAGCAGTAAAAGAGAATGCACACGGACGTAGTGGATTTCCATGCAGTCTTGAAGAAGTAGTGTTGTCGTTCCAACGGAAAGACAGTGCTGACTCTTGACATGCAGACAGGTAATAGGCCACAACAGAGCAAACCAATCCCAGTGTCAGTCGAAGTTTTGAAGAATGTTGGTAGGTAGGTCATCAAAGAGCAGACCCACTGTAATCCTGGTAGATATTACGGTATAGGTGGGCCACCAGAGGTGCAGACCCACTGCAGTCCTTGTAGAAATAATGGTATTGGTGGGCCACCAGAGATGCAGACCCACTGTAGTCCCTGTAGAAACGGCCAGCAGCCATCTGTTGCGACTGTGCAGGTGCACAATCACCATCGAAGAGTCTTGCTGACAATATAGCAAGTCCATAAACCACCACTTGTGCACTCACAAAGTTTTTGGAATTCTCCTTAGAACCAGCAATGCTGTTAACCAGTCCCTTGCTGAATTATTAACACACGTGCAAGCACTAACAGTCCCAACTTCTCACATACTGTCCATATACTATGACCAACAGAAACGTGTGCAGTGAAATGTAACTTACAAGTTACTTAATTTGATGAACTGGTGTCAATGGCAATTTTGTAACATAAGAATACAATAACAGAGGTACAAAATACATCATTAAAGAACATAATAGTACAGATAACATTTCTAGTAATACAGGCTTTACAAAAGGATAGAAATAAACCTGTACATCAGTGTTACAAGAATTATGACATAAGTACATACATAAAAGATGAGAATAACTTTTGAAACATCAACTTCACACATGAGCATTGAAATAAAACAGAATAAATAATGTCTAAACATCTTTACAAAGTAAATAACATATTATCAGAAAAATTCTACAACGTACCTCTCATCAGATAAACACATAAAGACAGGAAGAAAACAAATACCCAAGGGTACACAAACACATAGTGGGATAATACAAGGAAAGAACAGGGTTTGTTTTACTGCAGTATTTTGAAAACAAAACTTTCTTTACTTCTCGGAGATCTCCCTTCGTTCTTCAATATTTCCAAAAAGTCCTATCTGTACCTGCTTTCTGTACCTTTTTCGTATAACTTCTCAATGCATTTCTTCCAATTCATCATAGTTAGTTTCTTATATAGTCTACCCCCTCTTAAGCTAACTTAAATCTACTGAGCTCAGATATATATACCAAGAGACGAGGCAATGCAGCAGCACATAACAAATTAATACAAACAGCAATGACAAAAATTCAAATTGGCAAATCAAGCAGCATAAATTAGCAAAGCAAATGCAATATTACTACTAATATAAGGCAATGCACAGCAAACAAGAAAAATAAATCAGTAGTGAAACTAGCTTAATGCAATGTAAAATTCAGTAGGACTATGCCTGGCAAACAGCAGCAGCAAATGCAATAACTTATACCTAAACATGACATAGCTCAAGCAGAAAAAATATTACAGTAAAAATGGCCATTTTTAATACCTATGTCACATCTTAACACTAGAGTGATGCATCATGAGAACTTACACTAGCAGATAAGTTACCAAATCGTAAAAAAATTATTTATGCAATTCCTGTGAAGGGAAATGTCTATTTATGCGCCCTCGCTTTCTTGGAAGTAGATCATAAATTTCTTATTGACTGGATCTATAGGCATCAAATAACTATATTAGTAGATCTATTAAATTTTATTTTAACCAATGCTGCAGTGCAGCTAGAAACTAGATATTAAACAAATTGAATAAATAAATACATAAAGCAAGCCATATGGCATTTCTCTCAACTAGCCAGACAATAGCCGTGAAATGTTTATCGTTTCATTAGGCATTTTAGTAAATATCATAAATTAAGAGCTCCACAGCATGATCATCTGTTTTCAAGTTTGAGCATGTCGTATTTGCGATGCTTTCTACAAAGGAATGTCAATAGCGAAGATAATGGCCTCCCTTTTTTTTCTCCACCTGTGCCTCTGAAAGACACACACTAATGCCCACGACGCATTATGTGCAGGTGGTCACTTAACTTTCTTACCGAAATATTTACGACACCAGTTTGCACTACAGTGACAGTCTCATATGAAAATTTCACAGGTCGAAAATTTACATTACAAATGTATAGAAACAAAATCTTGTAAATATAACAGTGTCCAAAAAATTTTCGGCGAAATTGTGATACATTCACGCATGTACACACATTTCATAACTCTTTAAAGTACGATTCTCAGCTTATTGATCATAAAAGTACCTCAACAGCATAATACACATCGTCATCGCAATAATATCATAACAGATCAATCACATCTCAGAATCGTCGCAGCTTCTTTCAATAATTTCAAATCCTAAAAAAAATTCTCTGCTCATGTCAAAAGTTTCATGTACCTCAAACATACTTTAAAAATCATGATCTCATACCAAATACATCATTCAAAGCCCTCATAGTATCACAATGGTTCTGAAAAATATGAAGGTTTCACACAGTACAGACAAAATACAATTTCATAAGTGTGAAGTTATCCACCTGTGTAATTGCGTAAACATCTGTCACTGATAAAGAAAAAAAAATGTTTGTTTCTCTGTTAAATAATCAGGTAGCTGTGTATTTTGTGTTGGAGAAATATGGTACCGATGTGTAAAGTTGTATAAGCAAATACCATATAAGCTAGGGCTCCTTGTGCTTGCCACACACATGGTACACAAAGTAACCGTGTACCCCCCTGAGGATTAATGTAATTATACCCTCAGGTGTTACAGATTACAGCAATGGAATGAAATGTATCACGGAAAACCTTTGTATCATTGTAATTAATAAATCTTTAAAAATAAATGTTTTAAGTACAAATTTAATCACTCAAATGCCTGTCCTGTAGCGCTAAATTGTGTGTCTTGTTGTAACATAATCTCTGTCATTACTTAAGGGTAAAAAATGTGCCAAGTGTCGTAATTAACATCGTCTGTAGGCAAAGTTCTGTGGAAGTCAATGTACTTACCTCATGATAAACCAAAGTGAAATGCTTTGCGTATAGATATCTTAGTTATTACGCTTATTGCCGTGATGAAGAAAGTACTGTGCTGTAACGTATTGTTGTGCTACTGAAAAGGCTGTCTCATTGTAGCTATACCACAAAAGTTACTTCTAAAACATGTTTTACTTTCCAGAATAATTCAGAAAAACTGTGAGGATATAAAACTGAAAACCGCAAAACCAACATTGTAAATTGTCACTCATTAGTAGCGTCGTGATATAATCGTGTAGCTATCAAAGAAACCAAATGCTAAGTCATCTTTAATCTCACCGAATGTACGTCAAATAAAGAGTATCTTTTCAAGTAAACCAAAATGTTGCATTAAATTTTCATTAGCAGTACAAGTATATGTTCTAAGTATGGAAGGCTGATAGTCGTTACGTAATCGTGCAACTAACAAGCAAGAATGTACAAATAACAACACTGTGTCGTCTGTCCACTATAACAATGCATTCGTAATTTCTGTTTAAAAATGTTCCCCAGGTTCTAGACTGGATAGTTAACTTTAAAACATTGTTGCACGTTAACAGTTTCTCAGAGTGACAAATTGTACTAGTAGTGTGAAGTGAAAAGTTTTATGGCAAAGACTAAGTTAAAAAACAGAATATCTTTCAATAAACGGTTTTACATGTGAAATGTGGTGTAAAACTTTACTCTTCCTAGTACGCAGAGCTTCAACTTCAACGCAATTATCATGTGGTATATGGTACATCGGTAAAGAATGATAAAATTTTTCTCAAGGTTAGCGTCTATGTAATTTTTCCCTGAGCCAGCCGGCGCACGTGGCTGCCTGCAGTGCGAGTCATTGTCTGTTTCCAGAATGAGATTTTCACTCTGCAGCGGAGTGTGCGCTGATATGAAACTTCCTGGCAGATTAAAACTGTGTGCCCGACCGAGACTCGAACTCGGGACCTTTGCCTTTCGCGGGCAAGTGCTCTACCAACAGAGCTACCGAAGCACGACTCACGCCCGGTACTCACAGCTTTACTTCTGCCAGTACCTCGCCTCCTACCTTCCAAACTTTACAGAAGCTCTCCTGCGAACCATGCAGAACTAGCACTCCTGAAAGAAAGGATATTGCAGAGACATGGCTTAGCCACAGCCTGGGGGATGTTTCCAGAATGAGATTTTCACTCTGCAGCGGAGTGTGCGCTGTTATGAAACTTCCTGGCAGATTAAAACTGTGTGCCCGACCGAGACTCGAACTCGGGACCTTTGCCTTTCGCGGGCAAGTGCTCTACCAACTGAGCTACCGAAGCACGACTCACGCCCGGTACTCACAGCTTTACTTCTGCCAGTACCTCGCCTCCTACCTTCCAAACTTTACAGAAGCTCTCCTGCGAAACTTGCAGAACTAGCACTCCTGAAAGAAAGGATATTGCGGAGACATGGCTTAGCCACAGCCTGGGGGATGTTTCCAGAATGAGATTTTCACTCCGCAGCGGAGTGTGCGCTGATATGAAACTTCCTGGCAGATTAAAACTGTGTGCCCGACCGAGACTCGAACTCGGGACCTTTGCCTTTCGCGGGCAAGTGCTCTACCAACTGAGCTACCGAAGCACGACTCACGGCCGGTACTCACAGCTTTACTTCTGCCAGTACCTCGCCTCCTACCTTCCAAACTTTACAGAAGCTCTCCTGCGAACCTTGCAGAACTAGCACTCCTGAAAGAAAGGATATTGCGGAGACATGGCTTAGCCACAGCCTGGGGGATGTTTCCAGAATGAAATTTTCACTCTGCAGCGGAGTGTGCGCTGATATGAAACTTCCTGGCAGATTAAAACTGTGTGCCCGACCGAGACTCGAACTCGGGACCTTTGCCTTTCGCGGGCAAGTGCTCTACCAACTGAGCTACCGAAGCACGACTCACGCCCGGTACTCACAGCTTTACTTCTGCCAGTACCTCGCCTCCTACCTTCCAAACTTTACAGAAGCTCTCCTGCGAACCATGCAGAACTAGCACTCCTGAAAGAAAGGATATTGCGGAGACATGGCTTAGCCACAGCCTGGGGGATGTTTCCAGAATGAAATTTTCACTCTGCAGCGGAGTGTGCGCTGATATGAAACTTCATTCTGGAAACATCCCCCAGGCTGTGGCTAAGCCATGTCTCCGCAATATCCTTTCTATCTGGAGTGCTAGTTCTGCAAGGTTCGCAGGAGAGCTTCTGTAAAGTTTGGAAGGTAGGAGGCGAGGTACTGGCAGAAGTAAAGCTGTGAGTACCGGGCGTGAGTCGTGCTTCGGTAGCTCAGTTGGTAGAGCACTTGCCCGCGAAAGGCAAAGGTCCCCAGTTCGAGTCTCGGTCGGGCACACAGTTTTAATCTGCCAGGAAGTTTCATATCAGCGCACACTCCGCTGCAGAGTGAAAATCTCATTCTGGAAACATCCCCCTGGCTGTGGCTAAGCCATGTCTCCGCAATATCCTTTCTTTCAGGAGTGCTAGGTCTGCAAGGTTCGCAGGAGAGCTTCTGTAAAGTTTGGAAGGTAGGAGGCGAGGTACTGGCATAAGTAAAGCTGTGAGTACCGGGCGTGAGTCGTGCTTCGGTAGCTCAGTTGGTAGAGCACTTGCCCGCGAAAGACAAAGGTCCCGAGTTCGAGTCTCGGTCGGGCACACAGTTTTAATCTGCCAGGAAGTTTCATATCAGCGCACACTCCGCTGCAGAGTGAAAATCTCATTCTGGAAACATCCCCCAGGCTGTGGCTAAGCCATGTCTCTGTAATATCCTTTCTTTCAGGAGTGCTAGTTCTGCAAGGTTTCGCAGGAGAGCTTCTGTAAAGTTTGGAAGGTAGGAGGCGAGGTACTGGCAGAAGTAAAGCTGTGAGTACCGGGCGTGAGTCGTGCTTCGGTAGCTCAGTTGGTCGTTTTTACGTCGCGAGCGGTGCTGCGGTGGAGAGCTGCGCAGCGTGTGCGAGCGCTGTTAACGTTTGTTTCTGCACCACTGTTGTAAGTAAGATGTCGACAATTAACAGAGCGAACAGCGTTCAGTGTGTTTTCGATCGTGCTGCCTTGCGACCGACGGCTTTCGAAATCCATGAGTGGATTTTTGAGGATCTGAAATTGCCGGAAGATATAGTCGACACGTTCCAGTTGGACTTTGTGCAGTACTCGTTATTTATCAAATTTATTTCGAGTGACACTTATGAGAAATTCGTTGAGGAGCATGCTGGTGTGAGACCATTTCGTCATAATGATGGCAGTATTAGCAATGTCCAAATCGTGCCTTCGGGATACGGAGTGAGAACCGTCAGGGTATTTAATGTGCCACCTGAGTGCCCTAATGACCTGATAGCAAGTTCTCTGTCACTGTACGGCGTTGTTTTGTCAGTTACCAATGAAAAATGGTCGAGTGCATATCGCTACCAAGTTAACAGCGGGGTGCGAAGTGTACGTGTGGACTTAAAAAAGCATATACCTTCGTATGTTGCCATTGGCGGCTGTCGTGCACAGGTAACTTACATTGGACGACCCCCTACCTGTTCGATCTGCCATTCAACAGAACATCTGCGGATGAACTGTACACGTCGACGTCCATTTCAACTTCCACGGGAACGTCCTACAGACGGTAGTGAAAAGCTTGTTCCGCTATTGAGTGAGGTCGTCGCGGGGACGGTACCACCACCTCGGCAGCCGGAACGTATTAGCGAGGCGGAGATGCCAGTTCAAGTGGACTGCAGTGCCAAAGACAGTTGCGGTAGGACGGACGTCGATCCGGCACCGTCATCCTCACCGGGGCAGTTACCGCTGGATAACAACGATGCGCCAGCCACGTCTGAAACTAAGCCGTGTTAGATACAGGAGCGGGTGCAGGTCAGTTTGCCTGAACCGCCCCTCTCGGTAGAGACTGCAGCAGAAACGAAGAAAGGACGCCGAAGGAGAAGCAAAGGGAATAGTAGCAAAGAGGAAAAGTCGGATGATTTGAGACCCGTACACATGTCAGAAAGTGGCAGCGAGACTGAACCTCAATCTTCTTGCTCCGTGCGCTGCGAGGACACCGCGAGGCAAGAACGCATTCGTGAACAGACCAAACACCTGAAGGCACTACTCAGCGCTGAGAGGGAACAGAGCACCGTAACGGCTAAGAGGAAGAGCGAACAGAGTAGCGAACAGCTGCAGCAGCGCTCCCGCAGGAACTCGCTGACGTCAGTCGCAGCCCCGCGTGGTGGCCAGGCGGACGCGACCACGTTGACAGACTCAGCCGGCGGTGGCGGGCAGGGCGGCGCGCGCACCGCGCAGCACCCCGACAGCAATGAGCCGTGGTGGCAGCAGGACGAGGAGATGCAGCAGTAGCTGCTCTCGCGCGTGAACATCGCGCTTCGACATTTCCACTCTCTGAGTACTCCAGACGTTTCCAACGAGTTTGATTCAAAGACGTCGAGAAGGCCGATCCAACACAGAGCTCATTGTCCTCTGAACCATCATGTGCGATAGCCAAACCTACAACGTTACCACACTTAACGTCAATAGAATTCAAAGTGCGGTGAAACTCCGTTCGCTAACTGATTTCTTGTATGGTACCAGCGTTGACATTGCCCTCCTACAGGAGGTAGTCACAGTCTTGGAAGTGCCCGGTTACGTTCTCATTGATAACATCAATCTCCAGGATGCTGTCGGCACTGCCATACTTCTGCGCGACGGTATACCATTTACGGATGTGCAGCGGCTGCCTAGTGGTCGTGGCATTTCTCTTCGAGTGAATGGTGTGCAGATTGTTAACGTGTACGCTCCCTCAGGTAGCACTCGTAAGAGAGATCGTTCAACATTTTATAAAAACGAGGTTCCCGTCCTTCTTAGCGCTTATCGTGCACATCTCATCCTCGGTGGTGACTTCAATTGTGTGCTTAACGACAGAGACCAAACTCCTAACACGAACAGATGTATCGAACTTGAACATTTAATTCATGGCATGCGTCTTCACGATACATGGCAACAACTGCACGGTGAACGGGTAGCGTACACCTTCGTAACCAGTCATTCTGCCAGTCGGCTGGATAGGATCTATGTGTCCGAGGCCCTCCAGCGACACGCTGTGAACTGTGACATAGCTCCTGTCAACATCTCCGACCATTGTGCGTATCAGTGTTACCTTAACCTACACCGCCAGCAAATATACCGCGGGAAAGGCTACTGGAAATTGAATGTCAGCCTTCTGCAGGATGCCCAACTTGAAGCGGAGGTGAAGATAACGTGGCAACTGCTCCAGCGGCAACGACGTCGTTACGATAGCGTTCTACAGTGGTGGATTCAGTGTGCTAAACCTAAATTACGCCTCACCCTCATGAGTTACGCCCGACAAAAAAGCTTTTGGCAGAAACAGACTATTGAGTTTTATTATCGCTGTTTGAGAGAACTGTACAGTCGCGCTAACAATCCTTCTCGCGATATCGACATAAAGATCAAACGATATAAAGCGAAAATCACGGCGATACAACGCCAACGAATGCAAGGCATCATCGTGCGAGCCCACCCCAAGGACGTTGCCGCCGAAGAACGGGCCTCTCTGTACCACATCCTGAGAACGACGAAACGGTGCAAAGCCATGTTGATTGAAGCCGTCGTTGATGACGCTGAGAATGCCATCACGAAGCAACGTGACATCATCTCGCACGTCTACGACTATTATAGTCAACTTTACAAGAAGCAAGCCGTTGATGAACACTCGTGCGACGATTTTCTTAGGACCTTGAGCTGTCGCTTGTCACAACGGGATACTGCAAATCTGGAATCTCTTTTCACAGAGGACGAAATCCGACTGGCGGTCCACAGTGCAAAGAAAGGGAAGTCACCAGGACCCGACGGTCTCAGCGCTGAGTTTTACCAGCGTTACTGGAACCTCCTCGGCCCGACACTCCTCGAGATAGCGAATGAACTCTGGCACCTGGAAGTCATACCCAAGGCATTTACGGAAGGTATCATCCTGCCCTTACCGAAAAAAGGGAACAGCAGGAATGTCGAAAACATGCGACCCATCACACTCCTCAATGCCGATTTCAAAATCATCACCAGATCGATTAAGCTAAGGATGCAAACCGTTATGTACAAGGTTTTGGGCAGTTACCAGTACAGTGCAGTGCAAGGTCGAAGTGCAATCTCAGCAGCCTGCGACTTGAGGGACATCATCTGTTCGTATGCTGAAACCAAAGGACAGGGCGCTCTGATCTTTCTAGATTTTGAGAAGGCTTATGACCGTGTACGTCATGACTTCCTCTTTAAAAGCATGAAGAAACTAGGTTTTGGACTTCATCTCATAGAATTAATTCGCAAACTTACTACAAACGCTTATTCACGGATTCTCATTAATGGCCATTTTACAAAAGAAGTTTCCATTGAGCAATCCGTCCGCCAAGGATGTCCTCTGTCAATGATTTTGTACGCCATTGCAGTGGAGCCGCTACTGAACAACTTGGCGCATAGCGGGATCGGACTTAGCGTCGAGTCTGTCACTATACCATGCATTGCGTATGCTGACGATGTATGCGTAACTGTGTCATCATCGCAACAACTTCTGTCAGCGGAAACTCTTTTACAAACATTCACGTTTCTTTCAGGAGCAATACTCAGTAGAACTAAAACCACAGCTTTGCAGATCGGTGGCGGTATCGGAGACATATCCCATGTTACCTGGTGCAAGGTCAAGGATTCTCACACAACCCTCGGTGTTACTTTTGAGGCCAAACCAGACAAATTCCTGACGAAGAACTGGTCACACATGCTTAATAAATTACGTGCTGCTTTGATACTTCACTCCGACCGTGACTTGAACATACTACAGAAAGTTAAGACCATCGAGATCGCCATTACGAGCAAGATGACTTATTTGGCGCAAATTCTTCCAATCTCCGACCATCTAGCCAAGAGTATACAACAAGCGTTATGTTGGTTTCTTTTTAGGGGGCACATTTTCAAAGTTCAATTCGATACCTTAACCTTACCTTCGTTCAAAGGTGGCCTTAACCTCATTAAAGTACACAAAAAATGTGTCACCCTGCTCCTAAATCGCATCAGGAAGGAGTTCCGTACCCGGAGGACCAGTATCATCGCAAACCTCATTCAGCGGTGGAAGCCTCATAGCCTTGACCCACCCGTTAATATCGCCGGCATTCCACTTTCTTACCGACATGTGCGACTGTACTATATGGAAATGAGCTACATTCGACACAACATCGTCGATAACGGAAGCCTGACGAACAGGAAGCTTTATGGCCTTCTCAAGACAACAATCCACAGGAATCGTCTCGAAGAAAAACATCCACATACACATTGGAGTATAGTATGGCGGAATGTGCACAGCGACGTGTTACCGTCACGCGTCATAGCCGACTGGTATCTAACAGTCAACGATAAAGTAGCAACGAATGAAAAGCTACATAAAATTGGCCTTCATCCAACGCCCAACTGTGACGCATGCGGAAGGGTCGATACGCTTCTTCATAGGTTCACGTGCGGACATGCAGAAGAAATTACCTTCGTCAACGATTGTCGGTGATAGACCGTACGACGATCTGTGGTGTAGATCTTTTAGAGATCATTCAGCCACAAAAACTGAGATATCCACGAACAAAAAACAACGCTGCAACGTGGATCATGGGCCACACAGCATCGTTTATTATGCAGAATAGGCATGCTACTTTCCTCGACTATTATTCTTACATAGAAGTTGAACACTTTAAAATGAGACAACACTGTGACTACAGGAGGATATTTGGAAATATGCTGAACATCATAATTAACGGTTAAATGCTTCAAATGCAATATTTCGGATCGCAGAGGTTGCCAGTGACCTGTATGTATGAATCCCATTTGCTTCCTGGGACTTTAGTACTTGTCGGAATTTTACGATACTATTCAGATGCTCACCAATGCAGAAGGCATTTTTTCTTTCCCTTTTTCGCTTTTCCCTTCTCTCGCAGAGCGAGCGGAGCAACCTTCCTTCAATTATGAAGTGATAGTCTTTTGTGCACCATAAAAATTTCTGTTTACTACTAGGCTAAAAAAAAAAAAAAGATGGATAGAGCGTCTGCCATAAAAAAAGAAAAAAAAAGTTGGTAGAGCACTTGCCCGCGAAAGGCAAAGGTCCCGAGTTCGAGTCTCGGTCGGGCACACAGTTTTAATCTGCCAGGAAGTTTCATATCAGCGCACACTCCGCTGCAGAGTGAGAATATCATTCTGGAAACATCCCCCAGGCTGTGGCTAAGCAATGTCTCCGCAATATCCTTTCTTTCAGGAGTGCTAGTTCTGCAAGGTTCGCAGGAGAGCTTCTGTAAAGTTTGGAAGGTAGGAGGCGAGGTACTGGCAGAAGTAAAGCTGTGAGTACCGGGCGTGAGTCGTGCTTCGGTAGCTGAGTTGGTAGAGCACTTGCCCGCGAAAGGCAAAGGTCCCGAGTTCGAGTCTCGGTCGGGCACACAGTTTTAATCTGCCAGGAAGTTTCATATCAGCACACACTCCGCTGCAGAGTGAAAATCTCATTCTGGAAACATCCCCCAGGCTGTGGCTAAGCCATGTTTCCTCAGTATCCTTTCTTTCAGGAGTGCTAGTTCTGCAAGGTTCGCAGGAGAGCTTCTGTAAAGTTTGGAAGGTAGGAGGCGAGGTACTGGCAGAAGTAAATCTGTGAGTACCGGGCGTGAGTCGTGCTTCGGTAGCTCAGTTGGTAGAGCACTTGCCCGCGAAAGGCAAAGGTCCCGAGTTCGAGTCTCGGTCGGGCACACAGTTTTAATCTGCCAGGAAGTTTCATATCAGCGCACACTCCGCTGCAGAGTGAAAATCTCATTCTGGAAACATCCCCCAGGCTGTGGCTAAGCCATGTCTCCGCAATATCCTTTCTTTCAGGAGTGCTAGTTCTGCAAGGTTCGCAGGAGAGCTTCTGTAAAGTTTGGAAGGTAGGAGGCGAGGTACTGGCAGAAGTAAAGCTGTGAGTACCGGGCGTGAGTCGTGCTTCGGTAGCTCAGTTGGTAGAGCACTTGCCCGCGAAAGGCAAAGGTCCCGAGTTCGAGTCTCGGTCGGGCACACAGTTTTAATCTGCCAGGAAGTTTCATTGGCTGTTTGTTGGCGTGCGTCGTTATTGGGATTAGGAGACCTAACTTCTACAAATTCACCTTGTCGAGAGTGCCCTGCTCTGTTTGAATCCCGCCAGTTCTGATGGAATTCAGGTCGGTTGTTTTGTCGGTAGTTTACACAGTTTCTTGTTTGTCGGTCATGTGGTGGAGAATTTCTCCCGGAATCGTAACTGCGCGCTGAACTGTTGCGTCTGAAGTTATTCTGTCTCCCTTGATAATAATTGTTTTTGTTCCCATATTGTCTGTTTCTATGGTAATCTCTGTCATATTCATTACTACGGAAATGCGATCTTTCTCTGTAACTATTACTCTGCCAATAGTTGTCATATGGGTGGTGTCTGTTTTGGTCACGATTTGCGTTGTAAGAATAGACTTGTCGTGTCTAGTTATTGTTTCTGTCGTCACGGAATTGTGACGGATGTGACCTGTAGTGATTGTTTAACTGTATTCGGCTGTCTGTGTCAATTTCTAGTTCTTGTAACAGTCCCTGAAAAGCTTCAATGTCGTCTTTGCAACGTCCTGCTAAAATAATATGTCGTAAATGTTCGGGCAATTTGATTAAGCAAATTCGGATGAGTTCTGAGGGGCTGCATGGCTTTGAAAAATACTGATTCTTATGCAACATGTTTTCAAAATATTTGACAAGACTGGAAAATTCAGATTGTTCAAAGTGTTTCATCATCATGATGCTATGTTTTAGTCGGTCTTGTGTAGCTTGAGACCAATATGCTGAGAGGAAGGCATGGTAAAATTCTCCTTCACTGTGACAATCGTGAATGACCGATCGCATTCTTACAGCTGGTTCATTCTCTAAATAGCCACACATAAATTCTAATCTGTGCTCTAATGACCAGTTGGAGGGAAAACAATGAGAGAATTGATGAAGCCACGCTTGTGGATGAATGTCGTTGCCAGAATTCTTAAATGTTTAAATTTACGTGTAGTAATGAACAGCTTATAGTCAAAATCATTGTGTCGGCGAGTCGCATGTCGGTCATTGTTACGTCGTGTCGGCGGTTCCATCTCAAAATTCGGTGCACATTGCCAATTTCTTTCATAACTTCCGAAATGCCCTGTGTTATTATTTTGCGGCTTTTCCGTATTTCTAAGTCCCTCTGCCCGTATTGGAGCTCGAGTGTCCTCTGAAATATGTAATTTTTGTATTACTTGTGCCAACTGATTTTGTACTTCTGGATTTCCCTTTTGTACAGTGTATTGATTTGATTTTGATTTTGTTTGAATTTTCTAATTTGTTCATACTCTTCAGTGTCAGTGAAGGCTACAGGTCTTGTGTCATTCAGATCATCATCTACCTTTGTAGATAAGTTAGTGAACTGATCCGAAAGTTCGGCTACTTTCTCCAATACTGAACTGATTTCCTCTGTGTGTTTTTCTGAACCAAGTTCCAGAGTGTCCATTTGTGTTGAAATCGTATCTACTGTGTCCTTCAAGTTTTCCTGAGTTTTTGCAAGTTGCGTAACCGAATCAGTAGATGCAACTGAGTCAATTTTAGCTTGCGAGGTGTCGTGATTTTCATGGACAATAGTTCGCAGTTCTTTTATGGCTGCTTCGTGATTCTGTAACGCATTTTCATGACGCGAAAAATAGGCTGAAAATGCTCACAAATTTGTGTTTTTACGTCATTACAGACTTTTTGACATTTCGATTCGATTTTATGTAACTTAGTAGTTAAATCTTCACGTGTTTGTTCAAGTGTGGTGTCAAACTTTTGAAGATTTTGTTCCATTGCCTCTAAATGTTGCTGTGTTTGTCTCTGGTGTTGTTCCATTGTGTCTTACTTTCGAAGATTTTGTTCCATTGTGTCTAACTTTTGAAGCCTTTGTCCCATTTGTTGCATTAACTGTAAGCACTGGTGTCTGAAACATGTTCCTCAGTGCTTTTCGGCAGTGAAGTTGCACCGGAAACATTCACATTTTGACAAGCAGAAAATGTGTCTTGACTTATTTGAGAAAACGGTAAGGACCCAAAACCTAAATCTGCAGTATTTGCAAAATTGTGTCCTGTCATTCCCGATTCCTGAGGCGGGCTGTTGCCGACCGATCGATCGATAATGCTACCCTGTTCACTAATTGTTTCACTGTCTACACCATTGTTTGCCGCCCGCTCCATTTCCCTATGAACAATTACCAAATTACTACTTTGAACATTAGTTAATTCATAACACGGTGGCGCTAACACACTGCTTTCGTTTCACTGTCATTTCTCAGTCTACTTTGGAGCCTAGTATTACGTTTTTCACACGCCATTATTGTCACAATATTTCAGACGACAACACAGAAAAGCACAATTTGAAGAGCAAAATAACAAAACACATTAACATAGCATTGAAAATAATATCTAGTTAATTGCAAGCGCAGCTGCGAAATACTTGGTGCAAATCTAAATGCATGCCACAACTGTTTTACTGTACAACAATGAAACACTGCAACTACAAAGAAGATTCTCTCTACAATTACGCGCTAGCAATAAACAAAGGCTGCACTAATTGCACAAACTACAAGAGAAAATCAGAAGATTCCAGTGAGGTATCCTCGGCTAAGGGTCGACTTATGAAACGTCCCCTTTGAAAAATTTATAGATGACTGTGCTTAAACTGACACACAGTATTTTTAACGCATTGCAATCTGACTTTCAAAAATCCCTACAAAAGAATGGCCCTGACTAACATTAACCTATACGTTTCACAAATCACTTACCTCACCAAAAATCTTCGTTACTCGAACTACGGCAATACAGCGAGCGCCACTACTGCCAGCTAAATAAAAGATTCAAACTACGGAAGGCACTAACTACTGATAGGCATAGTTAGCAAATGAAAGATTTTAATAGAGAACAAACAATGCATTTACCTTAATAGTCATAATATATATAGCAGTTCATGACATCCAGTCTCTCCCCACATCCACCACTGCTGGCGGTTCACCTCCAACTGTACAACGCTACGCGCTGTTAACATCCAGCTGCCCAACACTACAATGGCAGACAACAATGCAAACCAGCCACAGACTGCACACAGCACAGCCAGTGATTTTCATACAGAGCGCTACATGGCGTTACCAATGAGAAAACCTAAACAGCCTACTTACAGAGTGCCTGGCGACGCACAGGAGATCGGACACGTTTGTGAGACCTTTTAACGATGATGACAGCCTCCGCATCCAACGAATCACCGTGGCTTTGTTCTTTTCATGCTCTTCGTAGACGATCTGCAAGCACCTATGAATACTTGCGATGCTTTGGTTTTCCCAAGAGACAAACCCAACGACAGCTCTCTGCTTGGAACGTACCTCCATTTCAGACGCCATTTTGAGGGCGACCTATGGCGCCGCCACCTATCGGAACTTCATTAGACTATAGGCATTGAAGCGGGGACATTCCATGATCTGTGATAAAAAATTTCGCATGTTTCCAACCAAAATTGTCCGAGAAAACAAATGTGTTGCGTTACTTACTGAACGTCCCTCGTATTTGGGAGCGTCAACGACAATTTGTTGACCTTCAGAGGGCATTTAGCAATGGGAGGCTATCACAGCTATACTAGACAGCTTGCCCAAAGTATAAGGAGAGCATCCTGTAGGTGCACATCACAACACATTGAAGCGCATGTATAGCGCCGCCACCGCTCAGAACTTCATGAAACTGTAGGGGCTAAACCAGGAACATTTTACGATTTTCCACAATATATTCTATATTTTTCAACCGAAAATGGACGAGAAAAAAAATTTCGTTTACTTATACAGGGTGAAAAGTACTTAAACCGACAAACTCTGGGAGGTTGTAGTGGACATCAAAACAAATATTTTTCCTTAATGTCATTTTTTCCTATAAGGATTATTTAAACCGGTGGAGGCCGTATTACGATCTTTAGTTCTTAGAGGGCGTATTACGCTCTTCAGTTGCAGGCAACTGCTGTCCACCAGTGTAGTAGTGCATTGTCTCTGTTTACTAATGGAGCGATACACCTGGAGTAAGTACACGGATATGGTTGGTGCGTACTACGTAGCGCACCACAACGGACGAACTGCACAGCTGGTTTATCAATAACAATATCCTAATCGCCGTATCCCGCATCATACGACCTTTGCTGCTGTGTGCCAACGTCTGCGTGAGACTGGGTCATTTAGCGGATTACCTGGACAGGGACGCCGTCGCACGGTAAGAACGCTGCAATTTGAGGAAGATGTCTGGCAGCATGTGGAGCGGGATCCTTCAATCAGCACTCGTGCAATTGCACGTAACGTGGGGACGAATCAGACGAATGTAAGAGCAGTCCTTCGAGAGCAATTGTTACGTCCATTGCATTCACAGCGTGTCCACAACCTGGAATTAGTTGATTATTTACCCAGAGCACAGTTATCGCTGTGGTACCTGGAACAATGTGAAATGCACCATTTCCATCCTCTGTATTGTTTACCGATGAAGCAACTTTCGGGCGTGGTGGAGTCTTCAACATGCACAATTCGCATTTTGGAGTGAGGATAACCCACATGCCACAGTTACTGGGGCTCATCAAGTGCGGTTCTTCGTTAATGTGTGGGTCGGTGTTGTTGGGGACTGTTTAATTGTGCCGTATCGGGTACCTAGGCCATTAAATGGCAGGCAACATTACAATTTTCTCGGCAGAGCATGGCCGGAATTTCTGGAAGACGTCGCGCTCCCTACAAGACAACTCATGCGATTCCAACATGACGGGGAGCCGACACATTTCAGTCGTCGTGTTCGTCGATTCCTGGACCGACGGTACCCAGAAATGTGGATTGGCAGAGGTGGTCCTGTACCATGGCCTGCTCGATTCCCAGATATGTCACCTCTGGACTTTTTTTGTGTGAGAAGACATGCGCAACCCTGTTTACGCTACTCCTGTTGCATCAGAAGAGGATTTGGTTGCCCGGATAGTAGCAGCAGCAGGTACAATTCAGTAAGCTCCTGGGGTTTTTGCCCATGTTAGACAGAACATGATCCGATGGTGTAACCTTTGTTTACGTGTCAATGGAGGCATTCTTGAAACTCTATTGTAACTGAAATTGGGTTGTGTTAATGTGTTGTCTCTTGGTCATAAAAAATGGAAAAGTGTTTGTTGGTTTAGTTAATTTTCCGTCAGAGAAATCTTCCTCTACTGGTTTAAATACTCCTCATAGGAAAAAATGACATTAGGGAAAAATATTTGTTTTGATGTCCCCTACAACCTCCCAGAGTTTGTCGGTTTAAATACTTTTCACCCTGTAGAACGCTCGTCGCAGAAAACATCCACGTCTTTTTTGCGGTAACTTGTCTGTGTTTCCCACCAATGCTGATTCTGCTAGGTACACGATGTTAATCATTCCTCTGTAAAACAGTATCTCACTCGTATAGATTTTATTTTCTGATTCTATAACAATTACCATAGTGTAGATAGAGGCAGTTCGAAAACTTGGATTTCTTCGTCAGCAGGAAGCTTCGTGCACTTTTCGGAAGAGACACATTTCTTCTGCGCGTGCATAAGACAGTAGCGAGCGCGCGAGTCGCCTTACGGTCGGTGTGGCTGCCAGCGCGCGGGACGAGTTAATCCGCCGCCTGCTGCCAGCTTACCGCCAGCCTGCTAGCCTGCTCTGCTGTGATCCACAGGCGACGCCGCCGACGCCGCCGACGACGGCGACGCCCGCTCCGGCACCCCGCGATAAGCCGTGAGTGACGCAGACGCACAGAGCGCGGCCTGAGCCGACCTGATACGTATCGGGGTGGCGCCACACCTCCCTGCGTGGCTTTACCCAGGAGAGGAGATTCGCCCCGACTCCGCCGTCTTGCCAACAGCCTGCATACAGCCACAGAACCCCATCTCTTAAAAGGGTCGTAAACAGTGAAGGTTTCTGCGGTGGTCGACTCTAGTGACAGCTTAACATCATGTATGTTGGTGAACCGGGTCTTACTGCATCACTAACATATTATTTTCAGAGGTCCAGACATGAAACAACTAAGGAACCACAATTTGCACTGTTAGTTTGGCAGTCCTCGGTTATAACAGTAATTTGTAGTGTTTTCAGTGAACCCTGAAGAATGCTACTACAGCGACGATGATTCGAACAGGAAGGTTTTCTTTTTTCTCAGCATGCTGAAAACGATGTAGATGGTACCCACAACTTCACAATTATAGTATGTAATAAACAGTAAATAAATTACAGAACCAGTTAAACTTTCACTTTTTTAACCCTTCCGCCGCTACAGACGTGCTCTCTGTGCTGAGCACGATTGTGTTGTTGCTGTACTGCTCCCTAAATACTGCTACCTGTGTTGAGATAGGGTGTTCCGACCGGAACGAAATATTTATCATCCGATTTTTAGAAAACTATTTGCTGAAAAAATTTGATTTTTCCACATGTTATAGTCTGATATCTTAGCTCGATAAAGGGCTAAACCTCTTTTCGTCACCCCTCGTAGTTACTGCGCTGCATCAAATTCAGTATGACACTGTACGCAATTTTAAAGAATTTGCATGGATAAAAAACGCACTGCGTAAACTTTGCATAGAGTTGGTTTTAACTCACTCATAGCAGTGCATGAAATGCAGATAAGATATCGAAATTTCATTTAAAATTGATAGCAGAACAATATCTCATTTCATTTTCGAGTTGTCGATTTTTATATCTCATGGATGGTTCAAATGTTTCAAATGGCTCTGAGCACTATTTGACTTAACTTCTGAGGTCATCAGTCCCCTAGCGGTCTCACGGTTCCAGACTGTAGCGCCTAGAACCGCTCGGCCACCCCGGCCGGCTATATCTCATGGACGGCTGCTCAACTCGACCATTCCTGTGCCTTTTCGTCGGAATTTATGTGGTCATAACAATTGTCATAATTAATAAATAGTTCCAGATACCGAAACGACATTTTGTGCAAAAAATAGCACGCATTGTAAATGCTCAAAAGATTTTCATTGTTCGAGATATCGAAGTAACTGATCTGCAGCGGTGAGATGAACAACTCAAGATGCCTAAAGATGTCAACAGCACTGTAGGAAAACCCAAGCGGCACGGGTATACACATCCACAGCACCTGGGCAATGTCGTAGGAGGATGTGATACACGTCCACAGCAGCGAAGGGGTTACCACCAGTATTGATTCCGGCGCCAAGGTAATCTGAGTTGGTTATCAACTGAGAATCCACAACACTTGCAGCTATTATTTATTAATTCCATTGGAAGTCAATTTACGCACAGATATACACTCCTGGAAATGGAAGAAAGAACACATTGACACCGGTGTGTCAGACCCACCATACTTGCTCCGGACACTGCGAGAGGGCTGTACAAGCAATGATCACACGCACGGCACAGCGGACACACCAGGAACCGCGGTGTTGGCCGTCGAATGGCGCTAGCTGCGCAGCATTTGTGCACCGCCGCCGTGTCAGCCAGTTTGCCGTGGCATACGGAGCTCCATCGCAGTCTTTAACACTGGTAGCATGCCGCGACAGCGTGGACGTGAACCGTATGTGCAGTTGACGGACTTTGAGCGAGGGCGTATAGTGGGCATGCGGGAGGCCGGGTGGACGTACCGCCGAATTGCTCAACACGTGGGGCGTGAGGTCTCCACAGTACATCGATGTTGTCGCCAGTGGTCGGCGGAAGGTGCACGTGCCCGTCGACCTGGGACCGGACCGCAACGACGCACGGATGCACGCCAATACCGTAGGATCCTACGCAGTGCCGTAGGGGACCGCACAGCCACTTCCCAGCAAATTAGGGACACTGTTGCTCCTAGGGTATCGGCGAGGACCATTCGCAACCGTCTCCATGAAGCTGCGCTACGGTCCCGCACACCGTTAGGCCGTCTTCGGCTCACGCCCCAACATCGTGCAGCCCGCCTCCAGTGGTGTCGCGACAGCCGTGAATGGAGGGACGAATGGAGACGTGTCGTCTTCAGCGATGAGAGTCGCTTCTGCCTTGGTGCCAATGATGGTCGTATGCGTGTTTGGCGCCGTGCAGGTGAGCGCCACAATCAGGACAGCATACGACCGAGGCACACAGGGCCAACACCCGGCATCATGGTGTGGGGAGCGATCTCCTACACTGGCCGTACACCACTGGTGATCGTCGAGGGGACACGGAATAGTGCACGGTACATCCAAACCGTCATCGAACCCATCGTTCTACCATTCCTAGACCGGCAAGGGAACTTGCTGTTCCAACAGGACAATGCACGTCCGCATGTATCCCGTGCCACCCAACGTGCTCTAGAAGGTGTAAGTCAACTACCCTGGCCAGCAAGATCTCCGGATCTGTCCCCCATTGAGCATGTTTGGGACTGGATGAAGCGTCGTCTCACGCGGTCTGCACGTCCAGCACGAACGCTGGTCCAACTGAGGCGCCAGGTGGAAATGGCATGGCAAGCCGTTCCACAGGACTACATCCAGCATCTCTACGATCGTCTCCATGGGAGAATAGCAGCCTGCATTGCTGCGAAAGGTGGATATACACTGTACTAGTGCCAACATTGTGCATGCTCTGTTGCCTGTGTCTATGTGCCTGTGGTTCTGTCAGTGTGATCATGTGATGTATCTGACCCCAGGAATGTGTCAATAAAGTTTCCCCTTCCTGGGACAATGAATTCACGGTGTTCCTATTTCAATTTCCAGGAGTGTATCTTTAATTTTATTTTGATATTCATATCATGTATGCACAATATATTTTTAAAAAAACTCATTTTTAGGTATGTGCTAGGAGTTCCTCACGAATCGGAAGCAGTAAGTACTGCACCTGTCGTTCAGTCAAGGGAGGCACTGATAATATGTTTGCCATACAGTTTGATAATTAGTGCCAAACTCTGCTGTCTGCGTGGAAAGTAAGAAAAGTTGTTATGAGTCTAGCGTTTTGGAGGAACTCACCTGTAGACTGTAATTCTCTGTACTCCCATGCCGTTAGCATCATAATCAATTGAAATTAGACGTGGTGGCTGAATCCAATCGTGCTATTAAAAGATTGCATGTGGTGTTGTAACTTGTTTCCACTTGAGAAGACTGTTAGTCAAAAAGAAGTGTAGTGACCACCTTAAAAGTTTTTATCCACCACGCCATCATATCTTGTTATTGCCCAGATACACAGGTAATTTCTAGATGGCATCAGGAAGGGCACGCGGCCTTCCACTGTTACTAGTAAAAGGTATCTTGTCCGTGTCACGTTTCATGAAAACATTTGTAATGATTAACTTGGCTTCAACTAGTCCATCGTATTGACTTTCTTCTGTTTGCTTACTGCAATACAATGTGTGGGAGGATTGCCTAGGGAACCAACTTTATTTATTTCATTTCCTTTAATCTCATATCACCGTTCTATGTGGCCAGTTGCTCATAACCTAATCTAGTTAGCTTTCTGATGTATGAATTTGCGGTTAATTGGAGTGCATGTGGGCTCGTAGAATCAGTATGGCTTCCGTGGTTCTCGTTGCAGAAACGTAGTGACATTTTCGTTGTGGATGCGATTACTTGTTTCACGTCATAATGTAGGTAATTGGTTCAGTTATTAAATTCAGTTACCAAGGGAGTTTTCTAGCTACATTTAGCGTGTGTAATTTTTATCGGTTTCTATTTAGAATTTGGAAGGGCGACTTGCTTCTCATTAGCCGCAACAGTTAGGATTTCTCCATTGTGCTCTACAGATTTTCTTGAGCCTAGTGAATGGCCGGACATCACGGCAACAGTTCACATTTAGTAAGAATGATTGATGAATTGACCTTCTAGTGCCTTCCTTCCAATCCTGTAGCGAGTGCTTGGGTTTCTAATGCGTTCACAAGAGTAAAATGCGATCCTTTGCTAACAGAATAATGTCCATAGAATTTGCTGGGAAATGAAGCCCAGCAAGGAACCACAAGAGTAAGGTGATCTTTACTTGGTAAATGATTCGTCCCGTTAATAAAGATCTTTCCCAAGGGTCAGGATTCGCTAATCTTTTCGCCTAAGCATTTCATCACCTTTCCCACGACCTCTAATTAATGAGATCAGGTGTCTTACTTGACCATTATTTTTTTATTATATATTTAATTCGTTCCCTGATAAGTGGTACTTAAGTTTTTCATTTAGATTCCTTTGTGCGTTTAAATAAATCGTAAGGTCAATTCTTATTTCATGCTCTTAACATTTCAGTTGATATTGTACTCGGTGGAACTTGTCTATAGAGAGGCAATGCCTGGTCTTGGTAACAAGGACAATAGCTCCAGCAAGATCTAGCTACGTCGAAAAGTGTATCCCATATGTGGAATAGTGTTCACGTTCAGAATTAAGGTTAAATCTGATTAAAAGAACAATGGGCACCTTTTACTAACAGTGACTCAACCCATACAAGAATGTCAGCCCCATAGAGAAACAGAAAATTGCAAGGAGGAAAAAAGAGAAGTAGAAGAAGAAGACAGGTACGATAAAGAAACAAATATTCGAAATGCAACAAGAAAAGCATCTGTTAAGGTAATTAGTATACGTGGGGTCACCATCATTTAATCTTGCGTTAACTAGGTTCAACATGGTGTACCGTGCAGGCCACTAGCGCAATTTCACAACTGAGCTACTGTTTGTTCTTCACCATAAAGACTCGTTTGAAACTTAAATCTCCGTTTACTAATATTTAATATGGATTCCCCAAAATGAGATCTACAACTGTGTCTAGTGCGTTTAAAATTAGTTGCGGCTTTTGACGTTTGCCTCACCGGTGGGGACATGACGCCGCTGGTTTTCCCTGCCACACCACCAACAGTTCGCTTGGTAGAGCGCCCCTGTTGCCACGCCGTGCATAAACAAGTACCACGTGATGTCGCGCTTTAGAGGCATCTACGTTCATTAGCTCTCGTAGTAAAGGGATTTCTTCTGACGTTGAAGTGTTCTGCAGTCGTTAAGTATTGCGAACGAGTGTTTCGTGTTGGCGCTTCATTAATAATAACAATGCAGCACGTCTGAACCCGAGATTCGCAATAAAGCAGGTCGTCCAAGAACACGGACATCGGCTGTGAAGATAATGTTCTGATGCAAAACATTCCTCCGAATTCGGCAAAGCAATGGATAATGCGCAAAACCACTTCGTTGTGACGGATAAAACTCCAATAAGGCAGCAGAGGTAAGCGGCTATTTTTCTCTGGGTATAAAGGAATGTTCGATTTGGATAAAGTTGAATCTAGCTTGTGCATGGCGAAGTTAATGGAACTTGTAGTATTGTACAAGCCAAAAACTCCTCGCTACCAGGTCGACGAATGGGCTAACACTAAAGGACATAGTTTAATCAGTCTTCCTTCGTACCATCCTCATTTAAATCCGACTGAAAATATATGAGTGTTGGTGAAAAGTAATGTGGCAAAAACAAGAAATCTGCGCTCAGTGACGCTGACAAAAGAAGTCATTACAAATGTTACATCACAGGACGGGACTTGTCAGCCATACCAAGAATGTATTGGAGGGGACATGGATTCATGTAGTATTGTATTGTAGCATTGTGTCGAGTTTTGAGTAATACGTCACTTCTCTTGCTGCTGTTTTAACAAGTTCTTCTTTGTCACTACAATTCTACTGTAGTTGAAATAGTGGAAATAGACAGTATCCTAAAACAACGAGACATATGATTAGTTATGAAAATGCCCATTCTCAGTATAAAGGTGCAGCTTATTCATTTACATTGTTGAAAAATCCACAACAATTTTCTTTGCACAGACTACTGAAGGTCCTTGAAAATTACTTTATTTCATACTAAAACATCTGTAGTTGCTTGAAGACCACGATAGATAAGGAAGTTTCGCATGACAATCAAATGGAAGAATACTATGTTCTTTGCTTGCTGTCATTTGCCAAAATCTTGTTTCGATATCCCAGACCTTATATGAGAGACGTTGGATCTATGAATATTTAATTCTGGCCTTTTCACTGGCGTGTGCGTTCGTGACCCATATATTTACATACATTCCATTTTCTAGAGACTGGAGAGAGAGAGAGCGATATTCTTCGAGGTTTAATGAATAATACCGTATGTTATCTAAATTTTATACGCAGCAACATACGCCCTAACACACACCAATCGCAAATTTGTAGCGATCCCTATTTTTCACTACAAATATTAAGAATTTCTCCCAGTAATTTAGCTAATACCGACATATCACAACAACCGTGACGATTAACGAAATAATAGGTGTTTCACAATGAAGGTGTGCGAGACTCAGAGGCTATTACCGTATAGTTTCTCTAAAACAGTCTGAGAAAGACTGCTGAACGACCAGCTTGCGCAGCTGACAGGTTACGTTGAGAGAATGCCTGGCGTTATCGTCGCATGCTGACATGTTCAGCAAATACGGTTTCCTCCACTACGTCCGCACTGAACTGTAAAGTCGCAACTAATTTTAGACGCACTATAATTTCATGTTCTCCAAAACTGGTGGGAAAATTGAGACTGAGTCACTCAACCAGCTGCGACACTTGGGCTTCCTCTAAGTAAATTCACCAGGTCGGATGCCTCCAGTGTAGGTTATTCCCACCTAAGTGGTCTAAGGGCAGGTATGGCCTACCAGACACCCGTGGATCTGCTACTGGTAGCGTGACACTGTGCACATTACCTCTGACAGAGATGGTGGGATTATATTAGACTTTTAAGACAGTTATTAAGATTACTATAAAGCAGGTGACTTGACTCCTGACCGTTGCTTCCCATGTTTCTCTGTCAAAGACACCTCTTAACCACCTCCATCCCGACTGCCGGGGAGGGTCTGTTCACTTTCACTGACCTACTTGTCGTCTGATCCTCTCACTCAGTCACTGTTGCCTACAGACGGCATCGTTCGAAAGGAAATCACCAACTAAGCTCATCTTTCTCCTCCACTTTATTATAAACACCAAATTATAGTGAAGAATGAATTTGTGGAAATTCGAAGCTAATGTTTCTTATAATACTTGTTCACAATGACATTTAGTAAACAGCCAAATTCTATGGCACGTTGAACGCATAATGTTAGTAAGTAGAACAGTGCTTTTGTTTCGCGTTGCTTACCTTACATGAAGTTAACTTTATCTAGGCGTGATCGTTTAAATATTATTGGTCAAAAATCACTACACGTGAATGAGGATTCTATTAAACAAAGTTTTCATTCACTTTTAATCACAATTGTCCAGTATCCAGTACTGCTCAGATTTTACTTAAAGTTATCAATTTGACGATTCCTGATACATTATAACTTTCATATCAACACTACAATGCTATGAACAATGCTAGTATACAATGAAAGAAACAAAGAATTCTCAGAAAACGCTCAACAGACAAGTGTTAAAATTGTGCAGTATTTAAGTAAAAACAATTTATTCATGACCAACTATCTGTTACATTAATTCACATTCAAATCCCACGCTGTTGACTACAAGTAGGCAACTTGTACCATCAATTCTCGTATACGTGGCACTGTCGGAATTTTGGGCGCTTCTTAGGTCACGTTTGTTACTTAAATACTGAGAATAAATGCCTCTAGAAAAGAAAGTTGGTGTTTTGTTGACATCTCAAGTCATCATGATACAGCAATATTGAATAAAATAGCTTCACTAAAAGCATGTTTTATGAAAGTGAAGAAGAATTACAGGATCTGTAGATTGGAATGCACAGTATTATATCTTTGAAAGACAAAAGTAACGAGAAGTAGAAAAAAAATGAGAATACCAAGAAACTTAACATCATAATTCGTGTTCATGAAGTAAATCAAGCTTGGGAATCCTGCTACTTATGCAGCAAAATAACCCATGATGATCGGTGCAAGGATATAACAGAAGCAGACCAGCATAGGCAAAATGGGGATTACTGCCCCAGAGAAGTCTACTAGTATCAAACAAAAAACTTACTTTTAGGAAAATTTTTTGAGAATGTATGTTTTGAGCACAGCATTGTATGAACTGTGAGAAAACCGGAACAGAAGAGAATCTAAGCACCTGAGATGTGGTGGTAACGAAGAACGTTCAAAATTACGTGGATTGATAAGGTAAGAAGTTCTCCACCTAGGTTTTCCACAGAATCGACGAAGACAGGAATATTTGTAAGACACTGACAAAAAGTTCTATATTCCGACATAGTTGTCGTAAAGGTGTGTGACTACAATATAAATTAAATGTTGATTTGACACTACAACAGTGAAGCCATAGTCAGAGTACATTAAGTTTTTCTTTAAAAAAAAGTGGTACATTACCAGTATCAACGAACTAAATCGTTAATTTCAATGTAAAACATCTGTTGGAGAAAGGATAACGGGAACTGTGATCATACATGTAACAACAATTACGAAAAATAATGAGACGGGGCAACCGAGGCAGTGGTGGCACAATGAAGTCACTAAAAGCTATGGTCATGGTTGCTCAACCGTTTCTCCTTGTCCTAATGTACAATACATAAAACTACACCAGGATAAAAACTGCCAAATATTCTTGCAATGTGTCCATGTTACATTTGAAAATGATGACGTAGTTCGTTGAAACCGTTAATGTAACCACTTTTCTTTAAAGAAAAATTTTAAGTCAAGTGACTATGGATTCATTATTGTACTGCTAAATAAACATTTAACTGACAAGGAGAATGGACAGGATGATAGGACATGTGCCAAGACGTCATGGAATAGCTTCCATCTACAGAGACGGGAACACATCCAGCAAACAATTGAAGACGTAGGTTGAAAGACCAACTCTAAGACGAAGAAGTTGCTCAAGTTACACCAATGCCCAAAAAGGGAAATAGTAGTAATCAGTTGAATTACAGGCCCATTTTACCAACGTCGATTTGCAGTAGGTTGGTTCAAATGGCTCTGAGCACTAGAACTTAGAACTACTTAAACCTAACTAACCTAAGGACATTAAACACATCCATACCCGAGGCAGGATTCGAACCTGCGACCGTAGCGGTCTCGCAGTTCCAGACTGTAGCGCCTAGAACCGCACGGCCACTCCGGCCGGCGATTTGCAGTAGGGTTCTGGAACATATACCGTGGTCGAACATTATGAACTACCTCGAAGACAACGATTTATTGACACATAGTCACCACGGATTCGGAAAATATCGTTCTTGTGAAACACAACTAACTCCTTATACTCATGAAGTAATGACTGCTACGGACAGGGGATGTCAAATTGATTCCATATTTTTGGATTTCCAGAAGTCTTTCCACACCGTTCCTCACAAGCGTCTTTTAACCAAACTGCGTGAGAACGAAATATTGCCTCAGTTGTGCGAATGGATTCGCGATTTCCTGTCAGAAAGGTCACAGTTCGTAGTAATAGACGACATGTCATCGAGCAAAACAGAAATAATATCCGGCGTTCCCCAAGAAGTGTTATAGGCCCTCTGTTGTTCCTGATCTATATTAACGACAATCTGAGTAGACCTCTTAGATTATTTGCAGATCATGCTGTCATTTACCGTCTTGTAACGTCATCAGATGACCAAAATGAATTGCAAAATGATTTAGATACGATATCTGTATAGTGCAAAAAGTGGCAATTGACCCTGAATATAGAAAAGTGTGAAGTTATTCATATAATAGGAATCCGCTAAATTTCGATTACGCGATAAGTCACACAAACTTGAAGGCTGTAAATTCAACTAAATATTTAGAGATTACAGCTACAAATAACCTAAATTGGAACGACGACATAGATAATGTTGTGGGTAGAACAAACCAAAGACTACGATTCATTGACAGCATACTTAGAAGGTGCAACAGGTCTACTAAAGAGACTGCTTACACCACGCTTGTCCGCCCTGTTCTAGAGTATTGCTGCGCGGTGTGAGATCCGCATCAGGTGAGACTGTCGGCCGCTGTGGCCGAGAAGTTCTAGACGCTTCAGTCTGGAAGCACGCGACCGCTACGGTCCCAGGTTCAAATCCTGCTTCAGGCATGGATGTGTGTGATGTCCTTAGGTTAGTTAGGTTTAAGTAGTTCTAAGTTCTAGGGGACTGATGACCTCAGTTGTTAAGTTCCATAGTGCTAAGAGTCATTTGAATCAGGTGAGACTGACGGATGACATCGAAAATGTTCAGAGACGGGCAGCTCGTTTTGTATTATCGTGAAATAGGGGAGATAGTGCCACAGACATGATACGTGAACTGGAATGGCAATCATTAAAACAAAGGCGTCTTTCGTTGCGATGGGATCTTCTCATGAAATTCCAATCACCAGTTTTCTCCTCCGATTGCGAAAACATTCTGTTGGAACTCACCTACATATGGAGAAATGATCTTCACGATAAAATAAGAAAAATCAGGGCTCTCACAGAAAAAGTAAGTTCTCGTTTTTCGCTCGTGTTGTTCGTGAGTGGAACGGTAGAGAGACAGCTTGAAGGTGGTTCATTGAACGCTCTGCCAGGTACTTTATCGCCAATAACAGAGTAATCAAGTAGACGCAGACGTAGACGTGGCACAGAAGAGGAATTCGTGGCCGCCCGCATCAAAACAGTCACCAATCATGTTCAAATGGTTCAAATGGCTCTGAGCACTATGGGACTTAACATCTGTGGTCATCAGTCCCCTAGAACTTAGAACTACTTAAACCTAACTAACCTAAGGACATCACACACATCCATGCCCGAGGTAGGATTCGAACCTGCGACCGTAGCGGTCACGCGGTTCCAGACTGAATCGCCTAGAACCGCACGGCCACAACGGCCGGCACCAATCAGGAGTTTGGTGACTCAACAAAAATAAAAATATGTTTATTTGACTTTGATTCCTAATCAATGTTGGCTACTATAATGCGTTCATTGTGCTGTCCATAGTACCTAACTCGCACCCCTGTGTTCTTATTCATTACTAGCTGAGTATCTCACGTTGCCCACGTAGGTATTTCTTCCAATTTTCTATTAGTCCATCCCTTCCATCCCCCTCTGTTTGCCATTATCTCCTCCCCCCTCTGTCCACCTGCTTCTTCCTCCTGTCCCCATCTCCTCCTTCCCCTCTAATACCATCTCTTCCTCCTCCTCCTCCTCCCCCCTTTTTTTCTCCATTTCCTCCTGCTTTCTCTGTCTATCTCATGCTCCCCTAATGTATCTCCTGCTTACCCCTCGCTATCTGCCCATCTTCTCCTCTCTTTCTCTTCCTATGTTATCATTATCACCCCATTAGGTGGCTGGCGGGTCTTACCGCCAGAGTATTTAGTTCCTGATCGTAACTAATATGTGTTCCAAATTTGCTTTAAATCGTTCCCCGGGTTTAGAATGAGTTTTTTTTTCGCGTTTGATGTCACATATATTTCACACGTATCTGTACACATTTCTACAGTTTAATTTTACATGCATCTCAGTGGTTACGACAGCGTATCTCCTGAACTATGTGCTGTAAAATGACTTAAGTTTGTAGGTATATCTAGTGGTATACGTCGCTTCTGTCTACGAAATGTGTTGTGAATATAGTTAGTAGTAAAAAAATAATAAATTAAAACGTCATACATGGAACCAAAGTTTTCCACGTATCTCAGTATTTGACGTCCTACATCCATCCTGAACTTTATGTAGTAAAATTATATATTTTTATAGGTACATTAAGCGACATATGTTGCTATTGTCTGCGAAATGTGTTGCGAATAATGTTAGTAGTAAATAAGTATCAAATTAAAGCATCAAACATCATGCGGCTGTTTTTCACGCTCTCAGCATTGTCGTATCTCGTGAAATGTGTGTAGAACAATAAAAAAATTTTTGAAATGGAGTTCAATGGCATATGTGGATACTGTCTGCCTAAAGTGTTGCGAATACAGTTAGAAGCAACGAATTCTTGCAAGAGCGGCGGTTTTTCACACATCTCAGTATTTATGACGTCATATCTCCTGAATCATATCTCCTGAGCTGTACGTCGTACAGTGATGTTTTGCTGGTACATTCACTAGTATATGTGAATACTGTCTACAAAATTTGTCGTGAATACAGTTAGTAGTAAGGAAGTAACAAATGAACACGTCATGCTTTATGCGTCAGTTTGACTGCATGAACAGCGAAATTTTGTAATGGATAAACTTACTTACTCCCACATTTTTTGGGTGATGTCATCGAGAAAAGCTTTTGTGAACGTTTCAAATGATAGGTAAAATTTGTTGCAAGTCACTATGTCCACGCAGTCTCAAATAATGGATGACTAATTTACCAGTATTCGCGCTTCGTGAGGTACAGTGCTTTTTCACACCCCACCAGTTTGAGAGGTCTTATCCCCATAGCGATTCCTTTCAGACAGAAAGTGATATCTGTACCACGTTTGGCTGAAATAGGCCCAGTGGCTTAGGAGAAGATGTGCAACATATGTACATACACTGAGTAATCCCAACATTATGACCATCTACTATCGATATAAACCGATCCAGGCGATAACAGCGTCATCTCGCGAGGAATGACTGCTAATCAGACACACACACGGTGCATGTAGTATCAGTGAGCATGCTGCCCATGTGTAGAATGGGAGAGGCTCACGATCTATGTGAGTTTGACCAAGGGCAGATTGTGATGGCTCGGAGGGTCGGCACGAACGTTTCAGAAACTGCTCGACTTATCGGGTGTTAGAGGAGTGCTATGGTGAGTATCTTCAATATGTGGTGAGATGAAGGTAAAACCACGTCTAAACGTCATGGGTTTGGGTGGCCACGGCTCATTAGAGATGTCGGACGTCATAGGCTGGGCAGTCTGATATAACAGGGCAGGAGGCGAACTGTGGCGGAACTAACGTCACACTTTAATGCTGGGCAGAGTAAAAGTGTGTCTGAATACACTGTGGGCACCGACACACTCTTAACGATGGGTCTCTGCAGTCAACGACACATGCATGTGTAATTGTTTACACCATCACATCGGCAACCACGACTGAAATGGGCTCTTTAGCATCGGCACTGGACATCTGTTCAGTGGCAGAGCGTTGCATTGTCTGATGAATCCCGATATCCTCTTCATCATGCCAATACGAGGGCACGAATCCGTTTCTTCCAAGAGAACAGCTCCTTGATACCTGTACTTCAGGAAAGAGGCAAGCTGGCGGCGGCTTCATTATTGTCTAGGGAAGATTCACGTGGCCATCAATGGTCCCTGTGGAGCTCGTGCAAGGCACCATGACGCCCAAGGAGAATGGTACACTGGTTACAAACTAGTTACATCCTTTCATGATGATCATATTTCCCAATGCCAATGGCATTTTTCAAGAAGATAATGCGTCATGTCACAAGGCCAGGAGGGTGATGGAGTGATTCGAGAAACACAGTGGCAAGGTCCAATTCATGTGCTGGCTCCACCGCTCGCCAGGTCTGAACTCGATCAAACACACCTGGGATGTGATTGAGCGTGGCGTCAGAGCTCATCGACCTCCTCCCGGAGTTAGAGGACTTATGTGTGCAGATGTGGTGCCAACACTCTACAGCAGAGGTTCCCAAACTTTTGTTTGTCACGCCCCCCTTCTGCCGAAAAGAGAACTTCCGTGCGCCCCCCCCCCCCCCCCCCGCTAAAAAATATAGAGATTTTTATTAATTATCAAGAAACTATTGAAAAATTTGTGATGGTGACGTCATGTAACATGGTGGGCTGTTAATGTTTCGACTCGCAGTTATTACGTCATCAGTCTAGTCTAGTGATTATAAGCCATTCCTAAAGTAAAGAAAGTCCTTGGTAAACAAGGAAAAATATTTGCGACCTTTGCAAATTAGTGGATGCGGACCATTATTTTAAGTTGAGTGTAGCTTATTACTTTCACTCATTATCAAAAATAGTCACTCAGTCACGGTGTTAACGAACATCAGTGATTTGTACGCCTACAGCGCTCCCCATTGTCATTGCGCATAGGTTGGCATTTATGTCAACGACGACAGCTACCGAACGGCGACAAAGGCCCATTTCCCCGAACCAGACAAACAATAGAAAATTAGTTTTACGAAATAATTTTGCAGACTACACACAACTTTAAAAAATATGAATAAAACAATTTCCTTACCTTCATTACATTCCCTTGCTGCACACCATTTCTCCACCAGTATACAATTTTAGGACTACTCTTCGCTTCCCATATCTAGGATAAACTTTCGCTGTGTCTTCATCCAGAAGAAATACCATTATTAGTTGAAATAACATACCACACGTAACATCAGAATCCATTAGGATCACACGCAGTATTTATATTTAAATCAGATTCACTATGTTTATTTTATATTGTTTCTTCGAAAATTTTTTTTTATAATTTTACAGTATAACCTACATGTAAGGATAGTTAGGAGGAAAATAACAAGTTCTCTTATAATGTCACGTATTTATTATAAAAATATTATTTCCACACGTATATGGCAAGAAACAAACAAATAAATCCATGTGAAGCATGAGCTTGCATATTTTTTACAAGATTTTGAATTCTTGGCTGAATAGTAGAAACTGCGCAACGTAAATCGTTGGCAATACTAAGTTTGCTTCTAAGCTTATTTTTTTTATCGCCACTACCGCTGGAAATGCTCTTTCGCACAAATATGTGCTTGAAAATGGTAAATACAGTTTCAGTGCTTGTTCTGCTGTGGTGGGATACACTGTAATCGCATCACATGTGGATCCGCGGGTTGACAGGGTAATAAAACGGCATTTTTGCAGTTACGCAGTATAAGTGATTACTACTCTGATGAACATAGCCTACTACGGCTAAAAGCTATGACATGATTACGTTCAGTTCATGTGTACAAATGTACGGAATAGTTAATACCTGACTTTTCTGTTTTCCAATTGTCAGAAGTAAGTTGTTTACAAATCTGATATATTAGAATTAACGCATATCGCCTTCGTAATTTTGAGAGTTTCTGTGTGTGACTTTCTAAACATGACATTCTAAACGTGATCTTCAAAAGCTGTATGTTGTAGGATAGGTTATTGGGATAGGATTGCGGGAAGTGGGACACCAAACGATTGCATTTAGCACCATAATCTATCATTAATACCTGCACATTCATTTTTATTAAAATATCGATATTAAAAAGAAATATCAGGTTTATACCGCTAACTCCACCCGCGTCCCCCTTGCAACATCATCACGCCCCCCCCCCCCCCCCCCAGGGGGGCACGCCCCCCAGTTTGGGAATCCATGCTCTACAGTGACCAGCCAGTACCTCGTTGCTTCTACGCCACTGTGCGTTGCCGCTGTTATCTGTGTCAAAGACGGACATAACGGCTATTAAGTAGGTGGTCTTAATATTCTCACTGATCAGTGTCCATTTTATTATACAAATGTATTAGATGTGCTTTTACGTTAGCCTCACTTCATTTTTTATTTGTAGCCCGACAAGAAGTCCTGTCTTCTTCTCACCGCATCTCACTAATTCCGACTACATCTAATTTCAGCCTACTCACTAATTCCCACTACATCTAATTTCAGTCTACGCATTTCCCTTTTTCAATTCTCTCTCTATCCAATTAAGGGACATAAAATTGCACACCATAACCTACAGAATCCCAATTTTGCTTTTCCTGGTAGCTAGATCGTCTAGAATAGTCCGCTTGGAGATAGACAAGAATTTAGCTCCCGTATATTTTACTCAACATGATGCCATCTTTATGTAACCAGGTAGCTATATGCCCTCGCGAAAAATAGCGACTGTAGTCATCCCTTGTCCTGATCTGTTCACAGGACCAACACAGTAAGGCCATGGTGGATAACGTTCCAAGGTCAGACAAGTCAGTCATCCGACTACTGCTCCTGAAACCGCTGAGAAGGCTGCTGCCCTTCCTTAGAACTGAAATTTTTTGTCTGCCTTCTTCACAGACAGCTTACTGTTCCGTTGTGGTTTAACGACGGTACGGCTATCTACGAGGAGCTGCGGAAGAGTAATGTCTCCGAATTTGTGATGTGAAATCTCTTAAAGCTTTCGCTTGTTTCCAGGATTCTGGAAGACTGACATCGGCAACTATTCTTGTTAACCAAATCATGCATGTCCAAAAAATTATACCTGTTTATATAACTTGTTAAATAAAATGGATTTATTTTTCCTGGGTAACTGCGATGTTTTTTTTTTTTTAGGTTTGGCACCTTATTATTTCCATCTTCTGGCTTGCTAAAGTTTTTAATTTATGGTTTTCCCCAATGTAAGGGAACTGCAGTATGTGGCATACCAGGAGATGGATGAGCATGACATGACAACCGAATTGACTGCTGGGAAAGCGCAGGGCGGAAATGTTGAAGTGCTGGACTCTGATGTGTGACAAAGTGCACCGAACACTGAAACAGCAACTGTGTCGCATTAGGCTCAAAAAATTTTTCTCTCGCTACTTTCCCGGCTTGTAACTGGGATCGTTGTTGCTCCACGGGGGAAAAAGCGAAGAAAAAGCGTTTAACGGGCAGCAACGAGCGCCGCCGTTGAGTGTCTGCGGTAATCAGCGGACCGGCGCGGCAGTCTTGGCAATTTGTACGGCAGGAGCGGAGCGTCCCGGGGGACGGCGACGCGCGATTTCCCACAAGGCAATGGCAAATTGAAATATGTCGCGCCGACCGTCCGGTCGCCCTAATTACTGCTCTGGGAGGCGCTGTTGCTACCCGGCAGCCGCGTGTACGCACTGCGTGTGCGTGTGTGCGTGTGTGCGTGTGTGAGTGTGTGCGAAGGCTACGGCACATGTAGCGGCTGGGATCTCATTTCGAGCCGCCGTTAGAGCAGCTGGCCCAAGCTCAGTGGCCCTGTCGTTCTCGGGAACACGGTCGCTATTAGCTCCACGCCTTTCGGAAGCGTGTCGACTGATATTGGAATAGGATCCAGCTACTTGTGCGAGTGTCACTTGCGCGCACAACTGTGTTAAACACTACCCGATATTATCCATAGACACGCTGGAGAGTTAAGAAGACGTACACTCTTATATATATATTATATATATGTGTGTGTGTATACAGACTTCGAGACTACGAAGCACCATGAGTCATCGGACAATATCTGAACTAAACGACGCACCACGAATGTTGAGATACGTATAACAATGACAGAAATACCAGTCTTAACAAGAGAGTCACCCATGCAACTATTGACGATATAATCTGAATACTAAGTTTGATTAGGAGCGGTGGGTACACCTATGATCTTTTAACATTGTTCACCTCATGATGCGGCTTAAAGCAGCGAAACTGGTCGCGTTTTAATAAATAACAATATTACTAGCTATGAACGGAGTTATTCCTGAAATATACCTTTCTACAGCTGCCATTGCACGGAAAATACAATAGTTTGTGAGAATATAGGATAGCTTCACTAGAGTGTTGTATATCTGATGATAAAGAAATCACTTTCCCCAAGGCCTCCAACAAATCGAGTTATTCCGCTCCCATCTCCACTACGGAAGTTAAATAGATTGGTGACCCTAATTAAAGCAACAAACCGCTATTTCCCCGTCCTGTGTCTAAATCACAAACAGTCAACAGCTGTCTGTACGAGCGTGATTTGCACGGAAGATGGCATCCCAGTCAATGGACAACACTCTCTGAAACGCCTGAGCTAGCAGGACAGAGTGGATTGGGTTGTGGAAAGGGACCAAAATAAGTTCCTCTCAGTTGCACTAAACATACAAACTTTATTTATCAACACACACTATTACAACAAGGGCGCAGAGCACTCAAAACTCTAATCGACCTCCCTTGATTGACCTTAGATCGGCTGTAGGCCACACTCAAAATCCAAGACAGAAGGCCTGAGCAATACATTGAATTATAAGGTTCTTCTGGAGGTTTCAGCCAAAAATATTTTCTAAATCTTCAATCTAAACAGGCTGAAGGCCTTAGCAATTTAATTTTAATGGAACTTGGCTGGAGGCGGCATATTAAGCAATAAGAAGAGTTACAATCAAAAGGCCTGGCGTTATCTTAAAACATTTCATGCAAAAGGGCAAGACAAAAACATTAATTTAAGAGATATTGAAACTCGGCTGAAGGCCGCACATAAACCAAATAACTAAGACCCAAACAGGGAAATTACTGTGTAACAACGCGGAACGGCCCTCAGAAATTTCCAAGGGTCGGCCTGGAATTGTAACACTAACGCCCCTTTAGGCGAGACAGGCAGCCTGACCTAATCTCTGAATCGGAAGGCAACCCAACCGACAGCCAGCCAGCCGACGAACCAACCGACTACATGATTTCGGTCACCAAACCAAAAACACTACAACCAAAATGCCAGGCGAAGAGACCAGTAACACTCGTCTTCAAATAATGGTGTGTTAATAGGCCAAGGCACAATAACTACTGACATACATGAACATCGCAACGGCTGTGGAACTACACGCCGCGGCGGACAGCATCAACACGGTAAGAAAACACTCACTCGCTGCTCTGTCGCAACCGACCAACTAGCTACTGCAGTACGCAGACAGCATTACAGCATTTAAAGCATTGCTCAGTCGAACTGACACAGGGTACACAGTGTTGCACGAAACACTGCCACAAGAAACTCGAACACTCGTAAAACGAGTCACTGATGAACAACTATAACAAATCACCGGCGAACACACACACACAAAACCGAAGGACGGTCCGTGACGAAACACATGTCGTCTGACCAGACGACCGACCAACAACCAACCATGGTCGTTGGCAGTCAAACCATGCGTGTCAGCAACGGTCGGGCGAGTCTTGCCTATCCGGAGCTCACTGTAACTCCAACCCGGCTCAACCCGATGTCGGTCGCGAACTGCAAGACGGCGATCCGGGCACACTGGCTCGGACCCATTTATGCAAAGGTAACTCTTGCCCATTGGCCACGACGTCTCCGCACAAGAAGGAACCGTGCCACTTCCAGCAAATGACCGAGTGACGAAGCCCAGAAACGGTCAAAAGTCCAAACACACGTCGCCCAAAGAGGCGACCAACAGAATGACCGATCAACGGTCGATCCCGCTGCCTTCTACGTCCGTCGGACAGTTCATCCTGTGCCGCCAGCGGTCGGCGAGTACTGGCTGTCCACGCCTCCCTAGCGCTCTGTCCCCGACTGATGCTACGTCCCGACTGCAGTTCTGGCGCGTTCCAACCCCAACCGCTTCAGGTCCGATCTCCCCCTCGACACACGATGATCTGGAAGTAATAGCCGACCAGCAAAGATAATATGGCAGGGCTAACATCGATACGAGCTGCTGCTGCCACTCACGGGCAGGCAAGACAGCAATTCAGTGACAACAGTAATTGAAATTAAAATGACGAGGCGGTCCGTACGGTAAAAACAAGATGTTAAATAATAGATGGCACGAACATGAGCGACGCACGGCTCATCCTCATCTGTAAGTACTTTTCGTTTGTGTAAAGTTGTCAGTGATAAGAGACAAGCAACTCTGCGTGATATAGCAACATAAGTCGATGTAGGAGGTACGACGAACATGTCTGTTAGGACAGTGCGGGGAAGTTTGGCGTTTATGGGCTACGGCAGCCGACTTCAAACATAAAATTAAAACACTCTCTAAGGCTTTTGAATCCCTAGGACCGATGTCTTGCCAGTATCAGTGTCGATAACTGGCAAAAATCGCCGCGACTCTAAATTCCCGCAAACTGTCTATGTACATAGTTGAGTTTGTACAGAACCCTCAGCGCAACAAGTCGTACCACGCCAACGATAACGTCACGACACCTATCAAAAGGGACAATGTTTGCTGAGTATTCCTACATCGGGTCGTGGAAAGACAGGAATCAGGACAGTCGCAAACTGATGCGAACCGATGGCTTAATGTGAATCGTTATGTTGTTTCTCGGACGTGACGACAGTTTATAGAGACCGAAACTGTACTCCAGAGACCAGTGCAGGGTAAACCATGTGTGACATCAGAAAGACAGGACCGTTATTTGGCTGTAAGGGCACGAAAATACCGCACGGTAACTGGCAACTGACCTCGCAGCATCCAGGCATCGGTGTACAGAAGGCCTCGGCAGGGTGGCCTTTATTGTTGGAGACCTGCTGTATGTGTACTTCTGATGCGTCTTCACAGAAGGGAATCGTCAACATGCCAGCTGGACAGTAGAGGAGTGAGCCAATGTTCTTTCCCCACATGATTCCCGATTTGGACTGAAGGGTGACTCTCAACGGATTCGCATCTGGACGTAACAGGGTATGCGATTTCGGGGGCTGGGGTTGGGTTGGGTTGTTTGGGGAAAGAGACCAAACAGTGAGGTCATCGGTCTCATCAGATTAGGGAGGGATGGGGAAGGAAGTCGGCCGTGCCCTTTCAAAGGAACCATCCCAGCATTGGCCTCGAGCGATTTAGGGAAATCACGGAAAACCTAAATCAGGATGGCCGGACGCGGGAGTGAACCGTCGTCCTCCCGTGCGATTTCTGGATCCAAACATAGTGGAAACAGACTGGTATCGAGGAGGATCCCTTATGGTGTGGGAAGGGATTATGTTGACCACTTGACACCTCTTCATGAGATTGTGCAGATGAATCGGCAGGCATTGTTTCACTGTTGTCAGGTATTGTGACGAAATCTTGGGACCTCATATGCGGTCGTTGCGAAGTGCTGTGGGCCCAGACTTCGCACTGATGAGCGATATTGCTCGACGCCAAAGGTGGGTGATATTTTCTTGGAAACAGAAAATATTACACCATACATAGCATGTCCTGCTCGGTCTCCATATTTGGATCCCGTAGAGCAGGTGCGGTATGTACTTAGGGCACGGTGTGCTTCATATCAGCATCTAGAAACCACTATCAAAGACTTACGAGCAGCTCTGCAGGGAGAATGGGAGTTTTTGCCTCAACATCTGATTGATAACAACATTCACAGCAAGACCCGTCGTCGTCAGGTCTGTATTGTTGCCAGAGGTGGTCACACTCCGTACTCGGCAGATTAGCCAGAGTTCGGAACGTGTGTGCAAATCTGTTAAGTTGGGAAAAAACGAATAACACTTGTTTTGCTGATATGCATGTTGCATTTGTTTATGTTCTGTGTTCTTTACATTGTTTCCACTTTACTGTCACCTGTTCCTACTGTCCCGTGGCAAAATAAACACCACCTTCCTAAATTTCCGTTTGTTGCTTTAACTTTAAGACATCAGTGTATTTGCATTTCATATCGCATTGCAGTAGAAGCCCTAGGAATTTAATAGATGTAATAGTTACCAGAAGCATTACCCTAATGTAATATCATATGAATGGATTATTTTTCTTGTTAATGGGCAACATCTTGCATATATCCACATTTAAAGAAACTTACTATTCAGTTGATCTATTTGAAATAGTCAGAGTCGTTCTACATTGTCTTACTATACTACAGCAACAATAATATTTTGTGGGCAACCAGGGATTCTGTCAAAGTCGTTCCACATTTTCTTACTATATTACAGCAACAATTAAATTTTGTAGACAACCAGCGTGTGGTTCCGACAATATGTAACCAATCGTTCACGTATATTTAAAACATTAGTGGTCCTCCGACTACTACTTGGACACACTCAAAACGATTTTCGTTGTAACTGAAAATTTTCCGCCATTTTATCAGTGTATTTTCATCAGATCTCAGTCATATTTAGGTTATCATTAGACAGTGTACGACAGTTGAAATCGTTTGGGAATCTAAGAATGGTGGAACTACTAGTTCACCTGCGCCTATTATCTGCTAAATATCGAATGTAAAATAATACGGACTGGCGTCCCGAGTTCATACTAGTTCTCTGGCAGAAGCTCTGCTCTTCAACGAATGTCAACGAGTGAGTTAGTGCAGAGAGTGAGACAGCGGGATTGCATTTGTAGAACGACGGGTCAAAGTACTCTCAGGCCACTCATTCAGGTTTGCCATGCTTTCCTTAAATGCTTAAGGAAAATACTGGAATGCTTCTTTCGGTAATGGTACGTCCGATTTCCTTCCCCATCCCTGACCTAAGCGCCTCCCCCATCTCTAAAGACCTTGTCTTTGATGAGACGTTAAAACCTTTCCCTCTTGATATGTTAAATCCTTCCTTACTGTGCCGAGTTCTTGATGTAAGAGTTCGTTCCGAACATTTTATAATTGTGGTCCAGCCAGATGACGTACATGGGCTGGAGAAAAATAGAAAAGTACATGTGCAATGTCCTCAATACGTTGTACGCGTCACTTGTGCTCGCAACAGTGTTTTGTTCACTCGTATATGTTGGAGCGAAGTGAATACGAACGTGGGAAAATTGTTGGCGCTCGTATGGTGCGTGCTTCCACAACCAAGGGAGTCGAAGTGTTTAATGTTTTAACAGGCACAGAGGCACCGTATCGAATATTCACACAGCATACAGACAAAGCGGGAAAACATCATCCTCTAACCACAATGCTTCTGTGTTGTGTGATCGTGAGAGACGATCACTGTGCAAGGTTGCGGATTTTTTTTTTTTAATTTTTTTTTATTCTAGACTTGAGAACAACTGTGGGAGGTGAAATGACAAGTTTAATGTCGCAATATTTCTCACCAAATTTAACCAAATTACAGCTTTTCACACAGTTTTTAACTCGCCAAGATAGAAACAGCGCAATGGACAACGCATCTTGCCAACATCAAAAAGTGAAATAAGTTTATACACAACAATGTTAAATATTAACTCTCTGAAAGAACATTAATCTTAAGCACAATATTTTGAAAGTGTAATTGGAAATTTCTTTACATAATTGCTCCTGCGCATACATTATGATGTTGGTCAGTACTACGAAAATCATCCGATTCCGCTTCAAAGTTCGGTACTATTTAGGATGACAATCAAGTCTACAGTGGATGTTTAGTCAAGTGACAAATTTGAGTGCAAGATTACCCAAGGCTGCTCGAGTTTACAGTGGATGCAAGCTGGTGTGTCAACAAAGTTTACGCCTCTGCAAGCAGTATTTACCTTAAGCTGCGACGTGCTGCTGTCTGCAAGGCCGCTCTCTCCCACTGAAATTCCTACAAAACTAATCTGGCCTTTACTGAATTTTCCAACAGAAACTTTCCCTATGTTTCTCATTATGCGAGAAAACATGTACTGAGCTCTAGTCTTATTATGTGGCGATATACACGCGCATGGTTGGAGCAGCGTGCATATTATATTGCCCTCTCAGTTCTCACAAGAACAATTAAGTAATTTTGCTGGTTCATTTCTCCACAGTTGTTGCTAAACGTTGCTACAGCTAACTTTAGTTGGAGTGCAGCTGCTGTGAATGCAGTGTCCACACCAATTTCTTCTCTGCATCGTACGGAGCGGTAAGTGCTCCGGTCTGCACTTGACGCCAGTTCAGAGAACATACCAAATTTTTCTCTTGTCCTCTCATGGCAGAACTGCCTCCCTCCTCTTGGGTTCCTTTTTCACGTCACGGCTTTTTTCGACCAATAGGAGCGTTCCTCTCATTTTGTAGAAACACCCTCCACCAATCAAAACGTCCCTTCTATCAAACTGCGTCGAAACTTCAGTAGTTTTCTCCTTCCTAGTGAGTCTCCGCCAATCGGACGTTTTGTGCCCGTTCTAGACACCTAAAGTACATTGATCTTTCCATATGTCGCACTTGCTGGACGAAAATGCGTCACTTTCTTTTGTTCGTCTGCCGTTGGAATTTCGAAACGCAGTTTTCTAAAGCTTCTTTTCTGCCCTTGTAACGATGCCCTTGCTACAGGCGGCCCTCCAGCTTCAATCGCCTGGCCCAGGGTTGCTGTCCTCTTTCCTGCCAACCCTTTAAGTGGTCGCTGGCATAACTCCCGCAGCGCGGTTTCGCTACGCCATTGTGGAGCTGGCTTCTCGAAACTAAAGTCGACTCGACTCGCCTTCCCTGTGCTACCTTCCGCTCAAAGGCATGCATTGTATAAGAATGGTGTGTTAATTACTGTTGATTGACTGCCATCCCTTTTTCCATTACATATTGATAGGCAAATGTTCTCATAACTGTCGATTTACGTTAGGTGTCATCTTCACCTTCTCATTGTGTTTTGTAAAGGTCTCATGTAAGGTGCGAATCTGACCATTTATTCTGCCACCTTACAACTGAAGAGGATTGTGATGAAAAATAAGAGGACGACCAATGCAAAAGTCACTGCACAACTGAATATCGCACTCGCGAACCCTGCCTACACTAAAACAACACGAAGGGAGTTCTGTAAGCAGGGAACTGCAGTTCTAGCTGGAATTCAAAATGCCTGTAACAGGAAAACATGAAGCTGAAGCGGTGGAAGAAAGTTATTTCGTCGAATCACTCTTGTGTCACACTGTTTCCAACTTCTGACCATGTTTACGTCTCAAGATCAAAATATGGCGGCAGTTCGGTGATGATTTGGGCAATAATACCGTGGTATTCCATGGGATCCATTGCTACTCCGCAAAGTCGCATTACTGCTAAGGATTATACGATCATTGTGATCAATCAGGTCCATTCCATGGGACAAAATATTTGGTCCCCAGTGGTGAGGCTGTGTACCAATACGACAGGGCTTCTGTTCGCAGAGCTCACACGTCCAGGAATGGTTTTCTGAGCGCAGGAATGGACTGCCACGTCTCACCTGGCCACCATAGTCTCCAGATCTCAGTTTTACTGAGCCTTTGTGGTCTACTTTGAAGAGAAGAGTGCGTATCGCTGTGTATCGCCATCATCATTACCTGAACTTGCTACTTTTCTGCAGGAAAAATGGTTTAAGATTCCCTTAAAAACCATACAAGAACTGCATTTATCCATACCGAGCCGAATGGAAGTTGGCCGGCCGCTGTGGCCGAGCGGTTCTAGGCGCTTTAGTCCGGAATCGCGCTGCTGCTATGGTCGCAGGTTCGAATCCTGCCTGGGGCATGGATGTGTGTGATGTCCTTAGGTTAATTAGGTTTAAGTAGTTCTAAGTCTAGGGGACTAATGATCTCAGATGTTGTCCCATAGTGCTTAGAACCATTTGAACCGTTTTGACAGGAAGTTGTTTTGAATGTCAATGGTTTTCAAAAAAATGGTTCAAATGGCTCTGAGCACTGTGGGACTTAACTTCTGAGGTCATCAGTCCCGTAGAACTTAGAACTACTTAAATCTAACCAACCTAAGGACATCACACACATCCATGCCCGAGGTAGGATTCGAACCTGCGACCGTAGCCGTCGCACGGTTCCGGACGGCGCGCCTAGAACCGCGAGACCACCGCGGCCGGCAGTCGCGCGGTTCCAGACGGTAGCGATTAGAACCGCTTGGCCACTCCGACCGGCCAATGGTTTTCCTACACTGTATTAACCATGGTAATGTGCCACATTTTTGGTGTTTCCTTGTTTTTGTCGAACTGTTATATCAGTCAATTTCTATATTGCTGTTTATGACGATTTTCCCTAATGGAATCTTGGAGCAGCTGAACCTGTCTTTTTCTGTCGATATTTTAGCTTTGTAAACATTGTCTCACGACTACGTACTTCAAATGTAACGATGGGTTTTATTTAGAGACGAATGACGTGACAATGGGGAGCTCTTTAAGGTGGGTAGGACGTCAAACGGGCCGACTTGAGGCAGGAGAGGCACCATTTAATTTTCACTGTCTACACTTTTACAAATAAACTCAGAAAACTTTGTCAGCATGACCAGGAAAGATTCAGGATTCACATTCATAGCAGCGGAAGTCCAAAAACATAACTAAAGAAATTTTTTACATGTGAAATTTCTTCATTTTTTCACTTACTATTGGCTGCATTTGTAGCTCCATGTACGCTTTTCTTCATAAGTAAGAGAGATTCTTCGATGAATTTTCCACAGCATTCAAACCATATCTACGGTGTATGAAACTATAGAATTTATTCAATTTATGAAAAATTAAATAGGCCGTTACATTTTAAACTTAATGTTTGGAAAGAAAAATCAAATTTTGTAGTTAATTATCTCAATTTTTACCAAAGTTTTTAATAGATTTGGAAATATCTAGAGTTTCATACACCTGTAAATATGGTTTGTAGATGTGGAAAATTCATCGAAGACTCCCTCTTACTTATGTAAAATAATTATTTTGCTATGTTTTTCAACTTCCACTGCCATTAGTGTGAATCCTGAATCCTTCCCGGTCATGCTGCCGAAGTTTTATGAATTTATTTGTAAAATGTCCTCCTGCTCCAGCTCGGCCCGTTTAACGTTCTGTCCCCCTTAAGCCCGGTGTTAGCAAATTTCTTAACGGAAAAATCTGGAGAACAGAGGAAATGTCAACAAAGAACCTAGAATGTGGTTCCGTTATGTGGATGTTGCGTTCGTGTTATGGAGACGTTTAATTTATCGGCTCTTCCGGTCTGGTTTGAGAATATCAGACAACATACAAATTATAATAGATAATGGTAACAGTATGTGATCAGAGTATAAATTTCTAATGGTGAGTAATACAAACTTTGGGCGCTTGACAGCAGCGTTTTGGGTTAGGTCCGTTCACTGTTTGACCGTGAGTGACTCTTCTGAAAATGTTTATTTATCGGGATTCGAAGATTGTAAAATTTCGAAGCATTGGCTCGTGCTGGACCATTCATAAAATTTGTAACACGGAACCTTTAGACATGCCAAGACGCCATTTAATTGGAAGAATAGCTAGCAACATAAATGAAACACAGGCTTAAATAATATCACTATATTCACAAAATATTACTAAATTAAATTACATAGACACTTACATGAATTCTATTGCTGTATGTAACTATGAGTACGCCTAGTGAGATTCCGTCTCCATAAAATACAATAATGGCAGTGTGCGAAATAATTATCTGCAGCGATGGAAGATATATGTCCTATCTCGACCGCTACAAGAACAAAAATGGCGTCGTCTCCTCGGCAAGGCAACTGAACTGCGTAATTATTCTAATGTTTCAGCGGTTTCACGCCACAATCGATACAACCGCTTATACTAATTAATATCTCAAATAATTCGTTATTTATATTCTCAACTTATATATATATGTTTTTGCAATATATCAACGCCCATACTGCAAATGTGCCTTTAAGCGTGGCAGGCAGGAACTAGGTCACTTTCATGAACATCTCATGGAAGTAATCCGATATGTTCAGTTTGCTATGGAGAAGGAGGTATATGGCAGATTTCATTTTGTGATTGTGAGAGTCTTCAAGAAATGAGTTGGTAGCTAGGACCACACGGTAATCTATATCGAAAACCCCCACGCACGGACCGTTACCCACAACGGGATTCAAATCACCACACGCGACACAAATGAGGTACCCACAACGGGATTCAAATCACCACACATGAGGTGTTATAAAAACGTCAGCGGATAGAGCGAGGAACATGTGTGAATGGGCATTGCCCGACGCGGAGTGGAAATATATCACCACTGTGTTGCAGAGGAATGAATATTCTTCCGCCGAGGTAAAATGGCTCGAAAAGATCATAGTGATACACAGGCGTTTACAAAATCCAAGGTTTTCCTGCCGTTCATCAAAGACGTAACTGACTGCTTAGGGATGAATTTTGATGAAACGAAATATCGCTATAATCTACAAACCCGTCCAGAAGATGCAGGATCACCTGAAGCTGTCAAGACTGCTTGACAACCGCTAGTGGCTGACGGGGGGTAAAGGAGGGGGTGGAGGCGGGGATAGCGGGGGGGGGGGGGGGAGGGGACGTATACTTGGATGCTACAGAAAAAACTGCCGAAAAATCTTCTTGGACACGATGACAACAGGAAGATCAGCTGTTGCGGAACGCGCCTCGCAGACAGGAGGTCACTGTTTCTCTATTTTATAACACTCAGATATTGGCACCGAGCGAGGTGGCGCAGTGGTTAGCACACTGGACTCGCATTCGGGAGGACGACTGTTCAATCCCGCGTCCGGCCATCATGATTTAGGTTTTCCGTGATTTCCCTAACTCGCTCCAGGCAAATGCCGGGATGGTTCCTTTGAAAGGGCACGGCCGACTTCCTTCCCCGTCCTTCCCTAATCCGATGACACCGATGACCACGCTGTTTGGTCTCTTGCCCCAAACAACCTAACCTAACCAGATATTGGCAGCCACAAGCGAATACTAGAAATCTGAGATCATAAAGATGACATAACACCCAAATAATTTCAATTCGAAAAAGGACGGTGTGAAGCCATACGGTATCTGGAGTTTGGTGCTGAAGAAGATGAGTCCAGTCTTCCACCATGGGGCGACAGCAATAGCAGACCACAGCATCTGACAAAGGCCACCTGCTCTCGAGTTTTCAAAATATGTGACGTCAGGCTTCTGAGTGGCAGCAGGAGGAAACAGAATTTTATTTCAGTCACCAGCGAGTAACGGTGTGCATCGGACATTAGAAAAAAATTCAATCTTCCTTGAAGGTTTCCTCCATTTCATGTTGAGCTTCAACACAAATTCATTCGACCACGACATTATAGACAGGAATGTTTCACAACACTAGTCAATCAGACTGTAACAAAATAAACGGTTAAATGACAATTTCAGCCGTGGTAAAATTTGCTGTTTTGAAGAGCGCACCACAGCGTGTAGTGTAAAGCAGTCGCTTTCCGTTTCTGGAGGTGGCGCCGCTGTGGCAATCGCAGCTTTTGTGTCTACCTCTGGTGGGAAAGGGGAAAAGCTGCCTGTTCACGTGCATTTAAGGGACGCTATGAGCTCGGCAGGGGGTCAGTCTGTCAGTCGGAGTGAGGCTAGGTCAGTCTCGCGTCACCAGTTGCTGGTCTGTCTCTCGTTTGCATTTGTGCGGCAGTTAATGTCTGTCTGTCGTCGGAGTGCTAGTATGTCTGTCGTTTGGATCAAACTTTAAGCCAGAAAATGAGAGCCTTGCAACTCCGCCAGTAACAGAAATCAGCTAGTGGTCGCCCGGTCGGGGCTGAGTTCCTGCATCTGAGTCTGCGAGTTAGGCCGCCAGTCTGATCGAGTTGCTCGGGCAACGGTCATTGGCGGTTGGATCGGTCGGTCGATTGGTCGGTCGCGCACTGAGACACGAGATAACTTGTCCGCCTTGAGCGTCGGCGCATGTGGGGTCCCCACGTGAGTCCAATGGGCAGCGCCGTATAGAAAGGGGTAGTGGCTTCGCGGTTCACACGAGAGCAACAGCAGCGAAACCACGACATCGGGCTGGCCGGCGCGAGCTGCGACGCCGTGAGACGGGAGATCGGCGCACCTTCCTGCGTCCGTTGAAGCAGCCGGCAACAGACGGTTCGGGAGAGCGTTTTTGGGGTGCTGCGCCAGGTCTTCGCCAGAAATCGCAGTTTATTAGAAGTTAAGTGATTGGAGATATGTTGTTTCACTTACTTGATAAATTCTACTTATTTTTTGGTGAGGTCACCAGCCACTTTGTTTTGGGGTCGTCCCACCATTCTTCTCCGTTTGCCCACCCGCGGGAAGATGGTTATTGTGAATTGGTTGGTCCGTTTTTCCCTTGTGGAATTGGGGAGGTGTTGAGCAATCTGCGGTTCGAGTTGTTTAGTAACCCCTACCCCCCTCTCTGTCAATCTGCCATTCGTTAATAGCTGCCTCTGTCATGTTTGTCGGACTCGGTGTTAACCAAGTTATTGCTTAAAGGCCGAATTCTGGAAATATGTTTTTATCTTGCCTATCATCTTGTGAGGTGGTATATGTGTAATGTAGAGCATGTTGTACATTTTATGTAAGTCTGCATTTTAGGGGTTTTATTTAATAATCGTTTTAGGTTATAAGGTTGCCACCCTTCCACCGTAAGAGACCTTTTAAAAACATTTGCACTTGCGCTGGCAAATAATTTGAGTGTTGTACCATTTCCATCCCTCTTATAGGGTGCATAGTTTACGTGTTTGTGTGAGTTGTTAAAAATTTGTCAGTTGAAAGTAATCTGGTGTGTTGCAGATTTGCACCTGTGTTCTTTCAGAGGCTGTTGTGAGCGGTCATGACTACGGCCGTGTTGAAATGGAGCAGGCAAGCTTCTCAGCCCGAAGGCTCCTACTGTTAATATTGTTCTTTCTGCATGTAAATAAAATTGTAACTTGATATTTCGAGGGTGCTTTTCTGCTTGTAATTTTTAAATCTGGTTTTGAAAAGCTTTTGAGAATAAAATTCACATTTGTTAAAAGTAATTTTATTTTACATCAGTTGCTTCCTGGCAACTACTTCCACGCTCACCTAGTGTGATTAAATGTGTTAATGTTCTTGATGAATCGCTAGTAAATAAAGTAAGTTCTTTAAAAAATTTTGAAAGTAAATGCACGGTTCAATTACATGCCTCTCAACGGTAAAGGTAGTTTTATACTACAGAGTAAGTATTCAGTAGTATTTATGTTTGGATGTTGGCGCCAAGATAAAAGCAGCAACTTTATTTTAGAACTATGGTACAAGGCTTTCAATAACAATTTCATATTCAGTAACTGCAGTGGATACTCGTTAATCATAGACGTGAGATAATTTGGTCTAATATAGAACAAAGAGAGTGTAAGGTAAAAAAAAATGGCTCTTAGCACTATGGGACTTAATTTCTGAGGTCATCAGTCCCCTAGAACTTAGAACTACTGAAACCTAACTAACCTAAGGACATCAGACACATCCATGCCCGAGGCAGGCGACCGTAGCGGGCGCGCAGTTCCAGACTGTAGCGCCTAGAACCGCTCGACCACTCCGGCCGGCAATAAGATAAAAAGTATGTCATTTTCTATCTATAGTACCATTGTACGCCCAATGACTATTTAATTCTTAGCTTTAAAAAGAAAGACATGAAGTAGACTGTTCCATTTTGGTGGCAATTTCACACATAATAAAAACGTATGGACGAAATGGCCTAAAAGCGCCAGTGGCACAGGGGAGGGACTACTTAAATCACGAGGGAAACGTGCTGTGGCTGGATTGTCACAATTTATTTTCCGCCACACGACCCAAAGGAGAAAGAAACCACATTCCGAAAATTGTCCATTTTAATTGCTTCCTTTCAGTCACTTCTGAAAGCAAAATTAATTTAATGTTCGCTTCGTACTCGCAGGCAGCGCAATTATATTTTGAGGTCAGCGGGGTGCTGCCGACCCCATACTGGGTCCAATTCCAACTTTGATAACATCACGGTGGTCGCTGGCGCTTTTCCCGTTTGTTTCGACGAGCATCGCATATATCAGGACGCCGCTTGTTTTTAATTAGACCGGCCGTCAAAGCGTATCGCCCATAAATCAAGAGCGGATAGACTATTCGGCAACAGGGCTGTAAAAAGAAGAAAAAACTAGAGTAACGAGCGGGCGACATGCACGGTGCTAAACGACCTGCTATGGCGGCGCACTTTGACGCGATGCGCTTCGTTACAAAATGAACTGTGGGCTAGGCGCCGCTAGTTCATTGCGCGTTCGCTACTATGAACACGCGCATTCAGCGGCACCATTGCCCGTTCTACATGTCGGCTGCCCCATGCCGACCAGCGCGGTATAACAGGAGCTGCCATATTTCTCTCGTTGTCCTACGTGACAGACTGAAATTTAATTTCTGTCTCATAATTGTTGGAACGATCTTCTCTGGAGCTATTCCATTCGTTACCGAGCACGTATGGCTTGTGGGACCTGATGGCCATTGCGTCATTTGTCATTCCCATTGCAGCTTAGTAACGGCAACATCACTAATGATACAGCTGTAGACGGAACACCAAATAGCCCTGGTGAGCACCGAGGTGGTAATTCAGAAAAGAGAGCAATTCTCACAGTACACTGAAATGAAGTCGTCAACTCTTTGTTTTCTTATGTCACTACATGCGGCGTCACTCATGTTTCAATGTAATCTGAGAATTTTTTTGTTTACACAGTTCTTTAAATCAAACACATTGCACTGAAACAAATAAATTTGAAAATCATGCCCTCACAATATACCGCTTTAGGCAATTTATCGTCAACAGAAATATATTGTAAAAACGTGAAAGTTTTTTTCGATGTGTCAGATATCTTATTAGGAGCAAAGGAGTTCCATAAACAAATGTTCAGAAACATATATTTCTTGGAACACGGGCCATTTTAGCTGTGTCGAGAATCCTCAGTTCTCGATACGGCATCTTTCCAATGAAGTTCTTTCCTCATTCCTTATTGGTTGTGATTGTCTTTGTATACTTAGTTCAATGGCAATGATGCTTTTGTCAGGATATCACATTCTTCTCAGTCCTTCCGAGCTATGATGACTGCAACGCGTCTACTGACAATGATGTTAAATGGACACCAAGTAGCCGTGTGTGTGTGTTCTATGCGCGCTGATCGGTATTGGTGAATGAACAACATAGCAAATATCTTTTCACATTATTAAATACAGGGTGTCCAGCGAAGGAATCCCTGATTTCAGAATGAAATATCTTGAAAACTACGATCGACAAACAGGTGCAACAGAGAGTATGTTTGTTATAAAAGCTGTAAGAACTTTATCCAAAAGATTCAAAACAGTTGGAAAAGTTGTCAATAGATGACGCTAAAATTGTAATACGTAGTTTCAGTAAATAGTCCGCCGTAGCTCACAGATGTCAGTTCCACCACTGAAACGAGAAAGGGGGTTAGGGCACCGAAGGAAGATGTTCAAATCATGTATACGATTGAACAACGTGTTTTTTGTTAGTGGACTACCACAGTTTAGAAGTAAATCGTACGGCAACAAGGCGCGGATCTCAAACACGATTTAATCTTCCAAAAGGACTCCATGTGGAAACCCTTCGCAAGCTCTTCGCCAAATACCAACCGAACAGTGTAGATAGAGAGTAATGCTGGCAGCAAGCAAACTGTAGTTGCGCCTGAAAATGTCACCATGGTTTCTGGAATAATTCATCAAAAACCAAGGAAATCCGTCGAAGAATTGCAGCATAGAGTGGTTTGAATCGTTCTAGCATCCAGACAGTACTGAGACGGAGCCTACACATGTTTCCATCAAAATCCAAAGCAACCAGGCCATATCTGCATGAGCTGTGCGACAGCGGACTGATGTTTCAAACCAGATTTTCGCAGTGATTTGTAATGAAGGATTTGATATTGGCTGCACCTGGTGCACAGATGAAGCACACTTTCGCCTGAATGGAGTCGTGAAGAAACAAATCTGGCGATTTTGGAATTCCGGAAATACCAGTCTGTGTGAAGCGAAACCACTGCATTGTTTCAACATTAATTTTTGGGCTGTGGTTTGCAGCACAGGCACCATAGGCCCATTTTTCAGGCAGTAAATGCTACGGTACAATTTTGGAACGATTTGTCGCCACAAAGCTAGGCACCAACTGGTTCACGCAATACGAGGTCAGCCCATATCGCACCGAACACGTGTTTCGCTTTCTTGATGAATACTTGGCACCAAAAGAGGAATTGTGTTGGATCATTGCAAATTCACTGACGAATGGTTTGGCCTCCATATTCTGACTCCGTGTGATTACTTTTTGTGGGGCCCTTTGAAAGACACCGTCAACCGAAACCATCCCACCGCGCCAGATGAGCCTGCATCGGCGATCTGAATGGCATCTGAACCCATTTCCGTTGAGACGCTACAAGATCTGAAGGCAAATTTCATTGTTTGTTTACGCCACCCGCGTGATGTGAGTGGTAGACATTTCGAGAAGATTGTGGTATGATTGCAATGACTGCTTACAGAGGACAGGTTTAATTTTGCACGCTGATACTTACGAGCGGCACACTGTATAGCTTCATCTGTGAGCTGCTTTTCGAACTACTTAGAACCTCTGTATACCTTCTGTACAAAATTCTTACAGCTTTCGCAACAAACATATCATCTGTTACACTCGTCTATCTTAGTTCTCGATATACTTAATTCTGAAACCAGGGACTCCTTTACTGAACATCCTGCAAGTTCTTTTCAAGAGTGTATAATCCAAACAGTATTGTACACTAAAGCTAAATCGAGCTAGGTTGACTCGTCCATTCGGCACGATAGATGCTTCAGTCTCCATCCAGCCATTCTGATTTCCCGTGGTAACCCTAAATTACTCTGACAAATAGAGTTAGGCATCAGAGTTATCAAGCCTCCACTTCTCATTTTTCAGCTGAATATTTACCTAAATTAAAGTTTAGTTTACATGAGTTTGTTCTTATTTGATATCAGGTTAATTTACAAACAGATAGTTAGTGATCACTACTTCTAAATGCAGTGGGTTCTTCATTTGGTTTCAGCTTCTTACTTTATTCCTGCATTTGGTGTAACATCAATGAATGTGATACAGCAAGCAGCAGACACACTATCTCAGCAAAATGGTTCAAATGGCTCTGAGCACTATGCGACTTAACTTCTGAGGTCATCAGTCGCCTAGAACTTAGAACTAATTAAACCTAACTAACTTAAGGACATCACACACATCCATGCCCGAAGCAGGATTCGAACGTGCGACCTTAGCGGTCGCTCGGCTTCAGACTGTAGCGCCTAGAACCGCACGGCCACTCCGGCCGGCCTATCTTAGCAGCCTTTGTTCATCGGCTACGCGTGAACAAAGCGAATGCGTGACTGACGGCAGCATCTACAACCGTAGTCAGGGAAGCAGCAGTGGTGGAAACAATGTGCAGTGCGAAGTTTTGAATGAGCAACGAGTGGCAGGACGGTTAGATTTCAGGTTAGGCAATATGGGGCTTAGATTAACAGTAATATGTGTTCGTGCTGACCAAAGAGCGTAGTTTTGTAGTTAAGGATGTTTTGGGTTTTTCATCTTGTATTGTTTGGGTCTAGTAATCACTCATCTTAATCGTTGAAGTCGAGGGAATACGTGTCGTAGAGTCTTGAGTATTTGTTTCCTGAATCTTAACCATCACGGTCTTTCCTCCACAGATTTCAGGTAAATGTTATGTTACGTGTTATTCATTATTAATTCTGTGTCATTTCAGGCATTGGAGAGTTCAATATAGTTACTCGTTTCAAACGTGTTTGTCTCCTGTGGCGCCGGCCGCTGTGGCCGAGCGGTTCTAGGCCCTTGAGTCCGGAACCGCGCTTCTGCTACGCTCGCAGTTTCGAATCCTGCCTCGAGCATGAATGTGTGTGATGTCCTTAGGTTAGTTAGGTTTAAGTAGTTCTAAGTCTAGGGGAATGATGACCTCAGATGTTAAAGTCCCATAGTGGTTAGAGCCATTTGATCCATTTTTCACCTGTGGCGGCCCTGGTTTTCTGGTGTTTTTATAAACACGTTAATACTGCTGCTTCATCGATTTTCGTTTGGTATGTGGTGTGACCACTTTAATTATTGTACTGGCGAACACAGTACCATAACTTAACGGTTACGGCCGTTTCTGCAAGTACTCATTGCTTGTCAACTAGGGATTTAGTAGCGTTTCCTAAAGTGCGGCAGTATTGTAACTGCTAGGTCCCTACAGCACGAGTTTCAGAATGTGACGGAACAGTAGGAACTCCATCAGCTCAAGGAGAAACTCGCTGCAGGATGTTCCTAATATAACGCCACGGAGACTACTTAGCTCTAGCTTTTCAATCTATACCGGTAGGTGTGTAAATGTCTGTATGTATGAATCTTTTTTTTCCAATATGATGTACAAGTTACCACTACTACTAGGTGTTACTGTACTACGACACCAACCATTCCTCATGCACCGTTTCGAGCATGTGATAGCATCAGAACAAGATTAGTGATTCCCTGCAGTGTGAACAGGGTGAAAAGCGGAATTGGTTCAGATTATTACAAGCGATAATTGGCACCCGTGCTGTTCTTCAGTCGTTCAGCCGACGCCATTAATCGGGGGATACCTGTCCTGTACTACAACGACACTCTGAAGGCATCATCACGTCTGAAGAAATGTTCAGCCTGTTGTTCCAGCGACTTGCAGACATGGTGTCATGGCCAACAAGAACAGGGATTGAGGCAGGCCTGGAAAATTTGCACGCCGAATATGGAGAAACGTGTTGTGACGAGTAGGTGACCCTAAAACATACGTGTGGAGAGTTGGAGCCTTAACGGAAAGAAATAAGGTATGCTGTTTATTTATAGGTGATTATCGCAAAATGTTACCCTTTCAGAAACACAAAATATTAGTTTCTCCATGTACGAAGGGTGCTGACTACGCAGCTGTATGTTCAGTTAGTGAAATGCGGCTCCATTTGCTAATGAGAACATTATTGAGTCCATTACTGTTTTCGCCCTTTATGGCAGGCCATTTTCAGCTACCATTGTAAATACATAACGTACCACTGTCAATGCGTTATATTATTGATATGAGAAAATTCCGGGCTTATTTATGTACAGTGTTAAGTACAGAAAAAGTATATAACTCACGTTATACTGTAGAGGAGCAACGTCAAATTATACAAAGAAGTAAAATTCATATGGTTTTAAAAATTTGTATGCCCAACGACATCGTGAGAAAATTGGGTGTATCATGATCATAAAAAGGTGAACATCCGCTGTCCGTTATCTATAACTTTCATTAAAGATGCTACGAAGGTTCATAGTTCTATCTAGATGTTTGTAAACATGCTGCGTGTGTATGTGTGAATTCCTAAGGGACCAAACTGCTGAGGTCATCGATCCCTAGACTTGCACACTACTGAACTGACGCATGCTAAGAACAACACACACACACCCATGCCCGAGGGAGGACTCGAACCTCCGGCGGGAGGGGCCGTGAAAACATGCTTTTGTCAGCAATGCACGATGCATCCAAGCTACGTAGGGCCTACTTCCGGTCTTTGTGTTTTAGCTTTTGTTCGCCAGAGGACATAATTCTACACTCGACTTGGGCAAATATTTCAATACTTTAAAATTAGAAAAATCACTTTTAGCCTTTTCTACACTTAATTTCATGGCAGATGGTTCATCGAACAACTTTCACAATAATTCCACTCTCGAACAGCGAGCAGAAAAACAAAAACTTACTATAATTTCGCTTATTTTATTATGGTGATCATTTGTTCCTATGCAGGTCGGCGCTAAAAAATATTTTCGCATTCGTAGGAGAAAGCTGCTTACGGAAATTTCGTAAGAGGGCCCCGCTGCAACGAGAAATGCCAATGTTTGTTTTAATTATGTCAACCCCAAATTCTATATCGTATCCATGACACTCTCTCCTCCATTTCTAGATGATAAAAAACGTGCTGCTCTTCTTTGAAGTTTCTTGATGCACTCGATTAATCCAATCTGGCAAGGAACCCACACCGCACAGCAGTACTCAAAGAGGACGGACAAGCGTTGTGTAAGCAGTCTCTCTAGCAGATATGTTGCATCTTCTAAGTTAGTGTTCTGTCAATAAATGGCAATCTTTGGTTCGCCTTCCGCACAATATTTTCTATACGTTCTTTCCAATTTAGGTTGATAGTAATTGTAATTCCTATGTATTTAGTTGAATTTACAGCATTTAGATTTGATTGATTTATCGTCTAACCGATGTTTAACGGACTCCTTTTAGCGCTCTAATGGATGATCTCTCACTTTTCATTATTCAGGGTAAATTGCCAGTTTTTGCACCATACAGACATCTTTTCTAAATCATTTCGGAATTTGTTTTGATCTTCTGATGACTTTACTAGACGATAAATGACAGCATCATCTGCAAACAACCTAAGACGGCTGCTCAGATTGTCTCCTGAATCATTTATATGCATAAGGAACAGCAGAAGGCCTATAACACTACCTCGAGAACACCAGACATCATTTTCCGGCGTTTACTAGGAACTGTGACCTCTCTGACAGGAAATCTCGAATCCAGTAGCATAACTAAGGCTCATCTCTTCCAATATCTCATTGTTTTGTCCTTGTTTACATATCAACTCGATCATTTAATTGCAGAACTGACGTAGCTTCTTTACCATACTGACGCATTGAAATTAAAGTGTGCCATCACTGTATGCAAGAAGTACAAGTTCAATTTGTTACGTCTGAAGTATGTTTGCTTAGTCATTTGGCTTCGCACCAGATGGTGGGTTGTGCAGTAAGGTACACATCAGGGATATAACAACAGCGATAGTAATTATAGTCACATCTATATGGAGGTGCAGGTACAAATAGACAGCTTATATGCATTTACTTTGTATCATTTCACTGCGATATCAGGTTTGTTTCCCTTCCTTTGACCATCTCCTCCTTGCTTTCAGGCTTTCATCTACTCATATTTCTAAAAACCACAACCCAGTTCCCTCGTTCCACTTCATAAAAACCAGTTTCATGCATTTTATACGCTCATTCGCATCCACCCAAAAGTTTCTCGGTGCTAACAAATACTATCCCTTTGTCTAACATCAAACACATCGAACTTTATCGGCCGGCCGAAGTGGCCGTGCGGTTAAAGGCGCTGCAGCCTGGAACCGCAAGACCGCTACGGTCGCAGGTTCGAATCCTGCCTCGGGAATGGATGTTTGTGATGTCCTTAGGTTAGTTAGGTTTAACTAGTTCTAAGTTCTAGGGGACTAATGACCTCAGCAGTTGAGTCCCATAATGCTCAGAGCCATTTGAACCATTTTTGAACTTTATCGCTACATCTCTACTCACGGTACTCAGTAACTACACGTAGCAGAGGCAGTTATTTCACCAGCAGCACTGCCATGTAAGGTGTGTGAGAAAAGTAATGATACTGATTCGTTATCTACCGACGTTTTCATGGTTTTCAAACAACAATGTGGTTCCCTTCAAATTAGTTCCCTTCGGAATCGCTCCCAGTCGTGGTAGCAGCGCAGAAAGGCTTCAACTGGTAGGGCCTATAACGTGTGATGTCCGTTTAACACATCTTTGAATTTCAGGAAAAGAAGGAAGTCTCAGGGACTCAGATCAGATGAATAGCAGTGCCTTTTGAGGTCAAAAATTTGGTGATGGAAGTGGCTGTGTGACGTGGGGCATTGTCATGCAGCATCCACTTGTCTGCAATGTGCGGTCTCACTCGTTTATCCTTTTCCCTGAGCCTATCTGGGACGTCCTTTTGAAATACGTGGTTCACAGTCTGTCCTAGATGAACAAATTCTGTATGCGCGTTACCACTACTGTCAAAAAGCAAATCAGCATTGTTTTGGTCTTGGAGACATGTCCTCGACCGGATTAGTGAATCAGTGTGTCACTCCTCACTTTGTTGCTTTGTCTCAGGATCGTGCTCAAAAATCCAGGACTCATCACATTTGATCACACGACTGGACCATTCGTGGTCATTGGCAATACTCTCAAGAAGATCAACGCGCACGCTCCTTCGATTGTCCTTCTGCTCAGTTGCGAGGTTTTCCGGCGCCATTTTTGGATTAACCTTTCGCAATGGAAAATATTCGTTCAAAATTTGATAGTGTTAAATAGGTTGTCCCTCATCCTTGTTGTTAAACGTTGGTCTCCTCTCGCGAGATCACGCAACCGTTCACCCGTTTCGTCGGCTTCTGAAGTTGATTGTCTTTCTGAGCGAGGTTCATCTTCAAAGTGCTCTCGGCCTTCCAAAACCGATTCGTGCCAACGAAAAACTTGTGCTCTTAATACAGAATGTCCCCCATATGCCTGTTTCAACTCTTCAAAAGTGACAATCGCGGATTCCCCAAGTTTAACACAGAAGTTGCTTACAGAACGCTGCTCTAAATTCCGTTGTTTCATTTTCATAAGACATAACAAAAACACAGCTTCACCGATGGCCTTCTCAAAATTCACTTGGTGGCTGTACGGAGCTGAAATTCAGATTAAGCATTTGGAAGGGAAGAATACACTGCTCTCCACAAGCAGAACAACACAGCGTTGCTGGATCGCTCGCAGTGTTGTAGGTCTCATTACTTTTCTCACACACCTCTTTAATTCAAATCTAACTATCTCCTAAATGCATTGGTAAAACATGTATCAGTAATTAATAACTAGCACTGCCTTCTCAGTTTGCATTACATAATGACATCGGTCAATTTTAGAAGAATGCATTTGATTAAGTTTTCTTTTTATTGGTTTCCCCGAACTTAGCACGCTCTCTAACATTACGATATTGTAACGTTATTAACTTATCTTTAAACAATATCACAGCTATTTGCATTTTTAATTTGTACCACTACGAAGCCCACACCTACTACAGTAGTACAAGTTTATATGCCAACTAGCTCTGCAGATGACGAAGAAATTGAAGAAATGTGTGATGAAATAAAAGAAATTATTCAGATAGTGAAGGGAGACGAAAATTTAATAGTCATGGGTGACTGGAATTCGAGTGTAGGAAAAGGGAGAGAAGGAAACGTAGTAGGTGAATATGGGTTGGGGCTAAGAAATGAAAGAGGAAGCCGCCTTGTAGAATTTTGCAAAGAGCACAACTTAATCATAGCTAACACTTGGTTTAAGAATCATGATAGAAGGTTGTATACATGGAAGAACCCTGGAGATACTAAAAGGTATCAGATAGATTATATAATGGTAAGACAGAGATTTAGGAACCAGGTTTTAAATTGTAAGACATTTCCAGGGGCATATGTGGACTCTGACCACAATCTATTGGTTATGACCTGTAGATTAAAACTGAAGAACTGCAAAAAGGTGGGAATTTAAGGCGATGGGACCTGGATAAACTGAAAGAACCAAAGGTTGTACAGAGTTTCAGGGAGAGCATAAGGGAACAATTGACAGGAATGGGGGAAAGAAATACAGTAGAAGAAGAATGGGTAGCTCTGAGGGATGAAGTAGTGAAGGCAGCAGAGGATCAAGTAGGTAAAAAGACGAGGGCTAGTAGAAATCCTTGGGTAACAGAAGAAATATTGAATTTAATTGATGAAAGGAGAAAATATAAAAATGCAGTAAATGAAGCAGGCAAAAAGGAATACAAACGTCTCAAAAATGAGATCGACAGGAAGTGCAAAATGGCTAAGCAGGGATGGCTAGAGGACAAATGTAAGGATGTAGAGGCTTGTCTCACTAGGGGTAAGATAGATACTGCCTACAGGAAAATTAAAGAGACCTTTGGAGAGAAGAGAACCACTTGTATGAATATCGAGAGCTCAGATGGCAACCCAGTTCTAAGCAAAGAAGGGATGGCAGAAAGGTGGAAGGAGTATATGGAGGGTCTATACAAGGGCGATGTACTTGAGGACAATATTATGGAAATGGAAGAGGATGTAGATGAAGATGAAATGGGAGATACGATACTGCGTGAAGAGTTTGACAGAGCACTGAAAGACCTGAGTCGAAACAAGGCTCCCGGAGTAGACAACATTCCATTGGAACTACTGACGGCCTTGGGAGAGCCAGTCCTGACAAAACTCTACCATCTGGTGAGCAAGATGTATGAAACAGGCGAAATACCCTCAGACTTCAAGAAGAATATAATAATTCCAATACCAAAGAAAGCAGGTGTTGACAGATGTGAGAATTACCGAACAATCAGTTTAATAAGCCACAGCTGCAAAATACTAACACGAATTCTTTACAGACGAATGGAAAAACTAGTAGAAGCCGACCTCGGGGAAGATCAGTTCGGATTCCGTAGAAATACTGGAACACGTGAGGCAATACTGACCTTACGACTTATCTTAGAAGAAAGATTAAGGAAAGGCAAACCTACGTTTCTAGCATTTGTAGACTTAGAGAAAGCTTTTGACAATGTTGACTGGAATACTCTCTTTCAATGGAATGTAGTCGAATTAAGTCGGGTGATGTTGAGGGTATTAGATTCGGAAATGAGACACTTAAAGTAGTAAAGGAGTTTTGCTATTTGGGGAGCAAAATAACTGATGATGGTCGAAGTAGAGAGGATATAAAATGTAGACTGGCAATGGCAAGGAAAGCGTTTCTGAAGAAAAGAAATTTGTTAACATCGAGTATAGATTTAAGTGTCAGGAAGTCATTTCTGAAAGTATTTGTATGGAGTGTAGCCATGTATGGAAGTGAAACATTGACGATAACCAGTTTGGAGAAGAAGAGAATAGAAGCTTTCGAAATGTGGTGCTACAGAAGAATGCTGAAGGTAAGGTGGGTAGATCACGTAACTAATGAGGAGGTACTGAATAGGATTGGGGAAAAGAGAAGTTTGTGGCACAACTTGACCAGAAGAAGGGATCGGTTGGTAGGACATGTTCTGAGGCATCAAGGGATCACCAATTTAGTATTGGAGGGCAGCGTGGAGGGTAAAAATCGTAGGGGGAGACCAAGAGATGAATACACTAAGCAGATTGAGAAGGATGTAGGTTGCAGTAGGTACTGGGAGATGAAGAAGCTTGCACAGGATAGAGTAGCATGGAGAGCTGCATCAAACCAGTCTCAGGACTGAAGACCACAACAACAACAACAACAACCACTGAATGCTGAAATTAACATGTGGTGGGTTCATACCAAATCCACTAAAACTTGTTCTAAAATTCAACAGCATTACAGCATAGAAGGATGTCATGACTGAAACAGAAAATTAAGTAATTTGATTATTACTAAGAGGATAACAACGATGGAGAGCCAATACAATAACACCTGGTACCGTACAGTAATGTCTGCTGGTTACAGCATAACGAGTGCCTCATTTGGATGGCGAGGCTCCAGTGGACTGCAATCGCCAGCAAGTCGCCTTCGAACAAACCTTGTGCGCACTTACGATGGCTTCAAAACGCACCGCAGGGTTAAGATGCTGTCATACTTTGTCGCGATATGCAATGAAAGTTTGTAAGTCATTGACTCACAGTACACTATCTGTGCCAGTATATTTAAGTGAAATGCAAAGTTTTTAACTGAGTTATCTGACCATATTTTCGTTACCGACGTATCTCGCAGTTGCACTTTAGAGTTTCTGGTGAGTAACAGCTTTATCTTGTTCGTCTCTGTTGTTTATTTCCCGTATGTCCTTCCCGTCTGTTGTGAGACCCTTACACGCACTCCATTGCAGGCCTGTAGTCTTGCGACGCCGTAGACAATACATAAAATGCATAACCATCAGAGATTTCATTCATTCTAGAAGGATGGATAAGAGATTGATCCTTGTGGTTAGCATTTGGTAATTCCTTCTTATGACCTTACCTGCCTCTGCGATCCACTCCACCATCATCCCTCCCCCCCCCCCCCCTCCCCTACCCTAACGCCAAAAAAAGGAAACAAAAATTACTTCCCATGTGTTTAGACTTACTTCTAAAATGTCGAGTGAGGTCTGAGATTTTTATATTTTTAATTTCTCTGCAATTGGTAAGGTATTTTGTAACTGCTGATGGATCACCATCACATAGAGGAAAGAAAGGCAGTATCTCGTAGCTGATTTCTGTCTCGCGGCTCTCTTAAAATGGCCATAGAGCAGACAACTTACGCTGGTACGTATTATGTCCTGTTGTAGAGCGCAGTTTACGTCTGACTGCCATTCACTATGCCTTTTGCCGTGAAATCTCCGTGTACTGTATTCCTTGTGATTTGTTTAAGAGTTATCCTAGTGAATTAAATCGTAAGATTGAGTATTCACGTTACTGAATCAATAAATACAATTGAAAAAATACACGGAGGAACATTGCGAGAGATAATATTTACACACAACGGGAACACAGAAACATGGAGAATAAATTGTACTTAATGTTATGCTCATTGCTTAAAGAAGTTCTTTTTAGAGTATGCGCTTATCTCTTACAAAATTCGAGGAATAGGATATCCAGAGACATTACTTTCCGGAAGCAAAAAACTTCGGTATCACTCCTACTGAAAGTGCGTAAGATCAAACAAAAGAAAGCACATTTTTAACGTTAGCGTCAACTGCAGCGTGCCAAGTTTGTTCCGGACAAAAGGAAATTTCTTAAAATTAACGGCTGAGTTGGCTCGTTCGCGCCATTTCCCGTCCTTTGTCCGGCGCTGTAACTGCATATCACGCTTGGCTATTGTTTCGTGAGTCAATAGCCTGTGTCAAACACGTGGTGCCAGATCAGCGCGCCAAAAACATGTTGCTCCGCTGGAAAAAGATCTCAAGAAGTTCCGCGTTACGAGAGCGTTACACAATTAATAAGCCCGCGAACACGGTCCATGACAGCGAACATCAATTTTACGAGGAGCGCGTTAATCACCCACGCACGGCGTACAGGACATTATACAGCCGTCCACTGTTCAGTCATGGAAAGTTCAATTAGATAAACGGTTTGCAATTTGTGTAACGTATTTGGATAAATTCAGGAACGTTCTGTACCACGCAACAAAGGGGAAAATAGTCAAAATATCCACGGGTGTACTGCCGGTCTACAGTGTCCAACGGGCACAATATTTCGAAATATCCACGGGTGTACTGCCGGTCTACAGTGTCCAACGGGCACAATATTTCGGCGATCATACATGTCGCCATCATCAGGTGAACTGACGGACTGAGCTCCTGTGAACGTGCCGGCACGGAAATCCGTACGCTATGGCTGCTCAGAGGGAACTGGGTTCGGTCGCGGCGACCGAACCCAGTTCCCTCTGAGCAGCCATAGCGTACGGAGATCCGTGCCGGCACGATCACAGGAGCTCAGTCCGTTAGTTCACCTGACGATGGCGACATGTATGATCGCCGAAATATTGTGCCCGTTGGACACTGTAGACCGGCAGTACACCCGTGGATATTTCGAAATATTGTGCCCGTTGGACACTGTAGACCGGCAGTACACCCGTGGATATTTTGATTATCAAATACGCCGGGAGAAACTCAAGTACCACAAGGGGAAAGTAAGTTATTCCGCAAATATTGACCCCACGTGATTGTTGTTGCCACAGAAATGCGTAGTATAATAGGCAATCTTTCTTTTGAAAATGGAAAAATAAATTGTATTGCTGTACATAGTATGTAAAAAAAAATCTAAATCTGTCATTCAAACACGCTCCAGTGGCAGATGCGACAAGAAAGATATAGTGCGTCTTGAAGAAAGTGACATCCAGCGGCTATTCATTACAAGAAGAGTCGGGAACATATTAGCCTACTTTCTCTCTCTCTCTTTCTCTCTCTCTCTCTCTCTCTCTCTCTCTCTCTCACACACACACACACACACACACACACACACACATCTAGCGAAATGACCAAGGCGAAAAATAAGGAAAACTGCAAATCACACAAAGGTATAACGGCATTCGCGAATAACACACACCACAAGTCGATGGAAGAGGAAAGGAGGAAAATGATGACGGATCCAAAAGCAACCCGTTATACAGGGTGTTACAAAAAGGTACGGCCAAACTTTCAGGAAACATTCCTCACACACAAATAAAGAAAAGATGTTATGTGGACATGTGTCCGGAAACGCTTAATTTCCATGTTAGAGCTCATTTTAGTTTCTTCTACCTACGCTCAATGGAGCACTTTATCATGATTTCATACGGGATATTCTGCCCGTGCTGCTAGAACATGTGCCTTTACGACACAACATGTGGTTCATGCACGATGGAGTTCCTGCACATTTCAGTCGAAGTGTTCGTACGCTTCTCAACAACAGATTCGGTGACCGATGGATTGGTAGAGGCGGACCAATTCCATGGCCTCCACACTCTCCTGACCTCAACCCTCTTGACTTTCATTTATGGGGGCATTTGAAAGCTCTTGTCTACGCAACCCCGGTACCAAATGTAGAGACTCTTCGTGCTCGTATTGTGGACGGCTGTGATACAATACGCCATTCTCCAGGGCTACATCAGAGCATCAGGGATTCCATGCGACGGAGGGTGGATGCATGTATCCTCGCTAACGGAGGACATTTTGAACATTTCCTGTAACAAAGTGTTTGAAGTCACGCTGGTACGTTCTGTTCCTGTGTGTTTCCATTCCATGATTAATGTGATTTGAAAAGAAGTAATAAAATGAGCTCTAACATGGAAAGCAAGCGTTTCTGGACACATGTCCACATAACATATTTTCTTTCTTTGTGTGTGAGGAATGTTTCCTGAAAGTTTGGCCGTACCTTTTTGTAACTCACTGTATACACCGTGGTCCGCAGGGTATAGGCACAGATATTAATAGCTATTTGCCTGGTTAAAGATTCTGCCAAGCACCGTCGACCGGGGTGGCCGAGCGGTTCTAGGCGCTACAGACTGGAACCGCGCGACCGCTACGAACGCAGGTTCGAATCCTGCCTTGGGCATGGATGTGTGTGATGTCCTTAGGTTAGTTAGATTTAAGTAGTTCTACGTTCTAGGGGACTGATGACCTCAGAAGTTAAGTCCCATAGTGCTCAGAGCCATTTGAACCAAGCACCACCTATACTTCCAAATATTAGGCTAACAGCCGGTTGTCTTCCAAGGTTATTGTGAAGCCCACCTCAATTTGGGGCTTACTATGGTTCTCCTTTCTCTCTAACTTTATCGCCACAGTCCTTGTTTTGGCATTCTGCTCATATGCTCCTTCGAACTTTCTTTATTTGTCTGTTGTGTTGTTTACACCTTCAACATCGAATTCATCTCTGATTTATTCCTTACTAATGTGGCCTTGGTGTGTTCACCCTTTCACTGCTTTTAGAAATCTCTTTGCAACTGACTGCATTTTGCTCTTATCTCTCTTCATGAGAATGTAAGTTTAACTCCCTTACTGCAGAGACACACAACCACAGTTTTATAAAACTTTACTTTTGTTTCGTTTCTAACTCCGTTCTTTATGGTTCTGTTGACAGAGCCACATATGTATTGAAACTGATGAAGCTGCTTGTCTAGAACATCTTATGCTAGTAGCTAATCTGCTTTCCTAAATAAGTAAACCATTAATTTTTTCGTTTATTCTTTTAGTAAAAACTCTTTCAGATTTCACTCCCTTCGTTTTTGCATTCTTTATCCATCAGGTGCAACTTATTCATCCTCTAACGTAATAAACTGATTGTCTGCAAAACGGCAGATATTTAAGATTCCATACTTTGATATCGCTAACACAACATGAACTTTTTGTTTCTATCTTAAGATATCGTCAGCGTGTCTATTAAACAGTGTCACTGATAAATAAACTGCACCGTAGTCTGACGCCCTAATTCACGAGTATCATATTCGAAATTCTTTCGCATGTTGTAATCATTATTTTGTTGTCTGTGTACAGATCTTTCAGAATCTTTATGATGTGGTTAGGGTAGCTTTGTTTCTCTAGTACGCTCCCTAGCATTCGCGTATTTACACCAGCGAGGGCTCTTACGTTATCCATAAATATTGTATTCGCTTCCATATTAAATTCACACCTTTTGCTATTAACCATTTAAAATAAGTATACTATTCCCTCTTCTTAAAGGAGTGTTTCACTTGTGGCCTGTAGTCTCTTGCCAATTATTCTAGCTTATATCTTCTAGGCTGTGCCTATCCAACCCATTCTTCAATAATTATCCCAGCTATTCCGTTTACCGTTTTTAAAAAGAGGGATGATAATTTGACCAACTTCTTCATGCACTTGATATATGCCACTCTTTGAACACGTATTAAACAGATGGACCTGAAGCGTTGCGCGATCGATAGCTAGCTAGCGCAACGTCTCCTGGAAGACAATCTTTGGTCTGCATAGGGCGTGGCACGTTTGCTGTGAATGCCGTTGTGGCCGCGAATACGGGAGAGGCAGTGGGCGAAGCAGCAGCGACAGCGCAGGTCTACGGGGCAATGGGCCAGCTGTTTGCTCTCTCAACCGTGTGACTTCCAAGTTGTTGTGGCTGGGCATCTTCCGGACACGAGGGACCTACACCGGAAACGGAAGTGGGCACCTGCCTAAACGATGAAAATAGGCGACTAAGACTAAAACTACAGAGAGCCTCGAATCCAGTCAAAGACTTACAAATACAAACTTTGCAAGAGAAGGCTGAGAAATTAGAGAACGAAAATAGGGAATTGAGTGTAGCGAACCAAGACTTGCAGCAGCAAGTAAGAGAACTAACTAATAAAGTCACACAACAAGCACAGACACAAGCACAGACACTGACATATGCTGCCGCCTTAACTGTTGTTGTCGTCTTCAGTCCTGAGACTGGTTTGATGCAGCTCTCCATGCTACTCTATCCTGTGCAAGCTTCTTCATCTCCCAGTACCTACTGCAACCTACATCCTTCTGAATCTGCTTAGTGTATTGATCTCTTGGTCTCCCTCTACGATTTTTACCCTCCACGCTGCCCTCCAATGCTAAATTTGTGATCCCTTGATGCCTCAGAACATGTCCTATCAACCGATCCCTTCTTCTAGTCAAGTTGTGCCACAAACTTCTCTTCTCCCCAATCCTATTCAATACCTCCTCATTAGTTACATGATCTACCCACCTTATCTTCAGCATTCTTCTGTAGCACTACATTTCGAAAGCTTCTATTCTCTTCTTGTCCAAACTATTTATCGTCCATGTTTCACTTCAATACATGGCTACACTCCATACAAATACTTTCAGAAATGACTTCCTGACACTTAAATCTATACTCGATGTTAACAAATTTCTCATCTTCAGAAACGATTTCCTTGCCATTGCCAGTCTACATTTTATATCCTCTCTACTTCGACCATCATCAGTTATTTTACTCCCTAAATAGCAAAACTCCTTTACTACTTTAAGTGTCTCACTTCCTAATCTAATCCGCTCAGCGTCACCCGATTTAATTAGACTACATTCCATTATCCTCGTTTTGCTTTTGTTGATGTTCATCTTATATCCTCCTTTCAAGACACTGTCCATTCCGTTCAACTGCTCTTCCAAGTCCTTTGCTGTCTCTGACAGAATTACAATGTCATCGGCGAACCTCAAAGTTTTTACTTCTTCTCCATGAATTTTAATACCTACTCCGAATTTTTCTTTTGTTTCCTTTACTGCTTGCTCAATATACAGATTGAATAACATCGGGGAGAGGCTACAACCCTGTCTCACTCCTTTCCCAACCACTGCTTCCCTTTCGTGTCCCTCGACTCTTATAACTGCCATCTGGTTTCTGTACAAATTGTAAATAGCCTTTCGCTCCCTGTATTTTACCCCTGCCACCTTCAGAATTTGAAAGAGAGTATTCCAGTTAACGTTGTCAAAAGCTTTCTCTAAGTCTACAAATGCTAGAAACGTAGGTTTGCCTTTTCTTAATCTTTCTTCTAAGATAAGTCGTAAGGTTAGTATTGCCTCACGTGTTCCAACATTTCTACGGAATCCAAACTGATCTTCCCCGAGGTCCGCTTCTACCAGTTTTTCCATTCGTCTGTAAAGAATTCGCGTTAGTATTTTGCAGCTGTGACTTATTAAACTGATAGTTCGGTAATTTTCACATCTGTCAACACCTGCTTTCTTTGGTATTGGAATTATTATATTCTTCTTGAAGTCTGTGGGTATTTCGCCTGTCTCATACATCTTGCTCACCAAATGGTAGAGTTTTGTCATGACTGGCTCTCCCAAGGCCATCAGTAGTTCTAATGGAATGTTGTCTACTCCCGGGGCCTTGTTTCGACTCAGGTCTTTCAGTGCTCTGTCAAACTCTTCCCGCAGTATCGTATCTCCCATTTCATCTTCATCTACATCCTCTTCCATTTCCATAATATTGTCCTCAAGTATATCGCCCTTGTATAAACCCTCTATATACTCCTTCCACCTTTCTGCCTTCCCTTCTTTGCTTAGAACTGGGTTGCCATCTGAGCTCTTGATATTCATACAAGTGGTTCTCTTCTCTCCAAAGGTCTCTTTAATTTTCCTGTAGGCAGTATCTATCCTACCCCTAGTGAGACAAGCCTCTACATCCTTACATTTGTCCTCTAGCCATCCCTGCTTAGCCATTTTGCACTTTCTGTCGATCTCATTTTTGAGACGTTTGTATTCACTTTTGCCTGCTTCATTTACTGCATTTTTATATTTTCTCCTTTCATCAATTAAATTCAATATTTCTTCTGTTACCCAAGGATTTCTATTAGCCCTCGTCTTTTTGCCTACTTGATCCTCTGCTGCCTTCACTACTTCATCCCTCAGAGCTACCCATTCTTCTTCTACTGTATTTATTTCCCCCATTCCTGTCAATTGTTCCCTTATGCTCTCCCTGAAACTCTCTACAACCTCTGGTTCTTTCAGTTTATCCAGGTCCCATCTCCTTAAATTCCCACCTTTTTGCAGTTTCTTCAGTTTCAATCTGCAGTTCATAACCAATAGATTGTGGTCAGAATCCACATCTGCCCCTGGAAATGTCTTACAATTTAAAACCTGGTTCCTAAATCTCTGTCTTACCATTATATAATCTATCTGATACCTATTAGTATCTCCAGGATTCTTCCAGGTATACAACCTTCTTTTATGATTCTTGAACCAAGTGTTAGCTATGATTAAGTTATGCTCTGTGCAAAATTCTACAAGGCGTCTTCCTCTTTCATTTCTTCCCCCCAATCCATATTCACCTACTATGTTTCCTTCTCTCCCTATTCCTACTGACGAATTCCAGTCACCCATGACTATTAAATTTTCGTCTCCCTTCACTACCTGAATAATTTCATTTATCTCGTCATACATTTCATCAATTTCTTCATCATCTGCAGAGCTAGTTGGCATATAAACTTGTACTACTGTAGTAGGCATGGGCTTTGTGTCTATCTTGGCCACAATAATGCGTTCACTATGCTGTTTGTAGTAGCTAACCCGCACTCCTATTTTTTTATTCATTATTAAACCTACTCCTGCATTACCCCTATTTGATTTTGTATTTATAACCCTGTAATCACCTGACCAAAAGTCTTGTTCCTCCTGCCACCGAACTTCACTAATTCCCACTATATCTAACTTTAACCTATCCATTTCCCTTTTTAAATTTTCTAACCTACCTGCCCGATTAAGGGATCTGACATTCCACGCTCCGATCCGTAGAACGCCAGTTTTCTTTCTCCTGATAACGACGTCCTCTTGAGTAGTCCCCGCCCGGAGATCCGAATGGGGGACTATTTTACCTCCGGAATATTTTACCCAAGAGGACGCCATCATCATTTAATCATACAGTAAAGCTGCATGTCCTCGGGAAAAATTACGGCTGTAGTTTCCCCTTGCTTTCAGCCGTTCCGCCTTAACTATAGAGCCCAAAATCAAGGAAGCTCGAAGAATAGAGCAGGCTAAAACAAAACAGGCCACAACCCTCTATATCAAATCGACAGAAAATCAAGACGCCAAAGCTGTTCGACAGACCATCACCAAGAATATAAATCGCAGGAAAGAGAATATACATATAAAATCAATCAGAACCATACAGACTGCAGTTATAGTAGAAACGGAAACACAGGAGGACTGTCGAAAAATAATAGAAAAGACTAAAGACCTGCACACCATTGTCTGTGAAGGACCGCGAATACGCAAGCCACTCGTGGCAGTATATCACGTGCCAGATACACTTACCGGCGAAGAGTTTCTAGAAAGCCTTTACGAGCAGAATCTAAGCGGTGACACCACGAAAGAAGACTTCGACAGAGAGGTCAAAATTAGATTCAAAACAGGGCCTAAGGGAAGGGGTTTCAGTCACCAGATACTGGAGGTCAGCCCACACCTGTACAGTCCTTACAAGAAGACAGAGAGTCTACATAGACTTCGAATCACTTTCTGTGAAAGACTATACAGTAGTAAACAAGTGTTTTAAGTGTTGCGACCTAGGACATACGACTAAAACCTGCAGAAAAGCCGACGTCACGTGTGCCAAGTGCGGCAACCAAGGACACAAGCGCAGTGAGTGCAGGTCCGCGGTTTGCGTCTGTATCCTCTGCAAATACAGAGGCCGCGTCTGCAATAAAACAAAAGGAGGTGATTGTCAGACCTATAAACAGCTGCATGACTGGCTCCTGGACAGTATAGACTATGGCAGCTAAAATCAGCACACACACAAGAAACGCGAACGCCAAAAGCCAATCACCCAAAACACATAAATACAAATCACCGTCAACATTACAGAGAAGCTACCAAAGAGCAATCTCCTGGAGAAGACAAATGAATCTTCTGCCGGAGAATTACGAAGATAATGAACCCATTACGCCCCTAACACACTCAACTACGTTACAGGATAGCTGCATTAATACGATAGAATATATAGATGACATGACAATCTGTGGCTTCATCCACTACGAGGTGGCAAAGCAAATTAAAAGACAATTACACCACTGGATAAACTTCCAAATAACATTAATGCAGAGGATAGATGAGTTGGAAGATGATCTTACATATATTGTGCGCAAGAAAATGTACAAACAAAACCGACATACTCCCTCACAATTTCTCCCAGCCGAAGTACATCACACCACACATACACAGGATGAACACAAACCAGAATCATCATCATATGGAAAACCCTACGACACACGTAAATGTGAACAGTACATCAAACCAGTCAAATTTGTCTCGGGAGGTACTCTTCACCCCGGGAAAAAGGAACAAAGAACAGACAGGCACACAGTCCCTGAATCAAAACACATCGAAACATTCAGGCTACAGACCAATACAAAACTCAAAACTACCGGACCCAGACTTATAAAAGTAGACCAATTAGATGAGGACAAATCTGAGGGAGAGACACGTGACATTTGCAACGATGTCAACGTGCGTCTAGCAACAACCTCCACTCCAAACACAAACAAAGACAACATAACACATACAGTCAGTCCCATACAAATCACCACCATCGCCGACACCACGCCAGCAAGCACCACCAACATCAGTGAAAAACGTGTGAAGGCAAACAGCACTGAAGAGGCGTGTGACAAAACGAAAAGTAACCGTGTGACATCCCAAAGAGTTCTTAAAATGTCCCCCAATCAGCGGCCAACACCAAGCCACAATCCATCTAGTACCACCTCAGAGACCGCAACAGAAACCAGCACCAACAGCAAGCCAGCTGCACCTAATTACGATAATTTAGAACTTAACTTACTTTTAAGTAGGCTAGAGAAAAAAGAAATACTGCAGACAGCGCAGCGGATGCTCCTTAGGTGGCCGGCCGAAGTGGCCGCGCGGTTAAAGGCGCTGCAGTCTGGAACCGCGAGACCGCTGCGGTCGCAGGTTCGAATCCTGCCTCGGGCATGGATGTTTGTGATGTCCTTAGGTTAGTTAGGTTTAACTAATTCTAAGTTCTAGGGGTCTAATGACCTCAGCAGTTGAGTCCCATAGTGCTCAGAGCCATTTTCCTCTCGCTCCTTAGGTTGTGCCATCCAAAGGGAGATTCTCTCTGTTTTCCAGTAACAGAGCAAACACAGAATCATCCTAAAGACAGAAAATATTCCTACATCAGCAGAGCCGCTGCTCGATCTCATGCTCCAGGTCTGCCTGCGCAGGTCAGAATCTTTCGACTTGGACAAAATATATATAGATCATGTAAGAGCACACGGACGAACATATTTTGATTACTCACAGACTGGCAGTAAATGTTTTGTACACGTAAAACACCCAGAACACATAGACAAAAAATGAATATCTTACAACATAATACAAAAAACAGTACGACAGTCAGCGCGGAAATCCCTAAAATAGCACAAGACCTGCAGGCAGACATCATGTACTTACAAGAACCTTATAATAGTAACGGGCAACTGATATGTCTACCAAAACATGCTACCACAATAACAGGCAGCAATGACTGTAAGGCTGCAATAGTAATTCTAAATAGAACTTATAACATAATAAGGTAACACAGTTATGCAATCAACACTTGGTTACCATAGAGATAACTAACGGGAACGTCACATGGGTTATTGCATCCACGTACGCCCAATACAGCCATCAAATACAGCCGTATGCAGACTACATCAGAGACCTAGTAATGTATGCCAGAGGCAAAAAATTAGTAATAAGTGCTGACATTAATTCCAGATCGACCCTCTGGAACTCAGACGGAACAGATGACAGAGGACGCATAATCACCGATCTAATACAAGAAACACAATTACATGTAATGAATACGGAAGGACCTATACCAACATATGCAGGGTTCGATGGTACGAGCAGTAATATCGACTTCACGCTAGCAAATAATGCAGCAATGGCATACGTAACAAACTGGACTGTACACGACAACATAACCAGTAGTGATCATAATTTCATAACATACACACTAACTGACACTCAGAATACAATGACCAAATCACACACCAGACACTTGCTGTTGCACAAAGCAGACTGGAACAAGTTAACGGAAATTATCCAACGACACGATCTAGAAAACATAAATGGAAGTATCGATTATAGAGCACACAAGTTAACACAGGTGATACAACATGCACAAAACACATCAATACCGACAGCAAAGAACACAAATTGCTCACCAGTACCATGGACCTACGAACTTACGAGACTCAAACAAGACGCAAGACGCAAACGAAAATTATATCAAAGGGCGATAGTAGATAGGGACAGACGAATAAGGCTTGAAGCATATAGGCATGCACAAGACTTATATAGACAGACCCTGTACAACACGCGTAGACAACAATGGGAGCTATTTGTAACAACACAAACAGAGCAAAATATATGGGGGGAACCATACAAAATACTGACAGAGAAGATAAGAACCCCACTAGTTCTGGGAACGCTAAGGCAGGATGACGCCACGATGACGAGGGGATGGAGGAATACAGCGGAGGTTCTGCTGTATAAACTGCTCCCTGACGACGTTATCGATACAGACACACAATATCATGCAACACTAAGAGAAAACCTACACACACCATACAACACTGCAACCGTCACCTGTCCTTTTGCGCAAGAAGAGGTTGCCCTAGCAATCTCAGAGCTGAAAAACAAAAAAGCACCTGGACCAGATGGTATCCACTCGGAAACACTGAAGAAACTAGCACCGCAGATCACCCCGTTCCTAACAACATTACTGAACGATGCCTTACGGCTGGGCAGGGTACCTACAGTATGGAAAACCTCCAAAGAAGTCATTATTAAGAAATAAGCGGACAGGGATCCTTCAGATCCAAAGACTTACAGGCCAATATGCCTAATAAACACCCTAGCAAAGATTCAGGAGAAGCTACTGTGTAAGCGCCTGCAAACACACAGAGCTCTCAGGGGTATGAGCCAACACCAGTTCGGCTTCAGATCTGGCAGATCAATAGATGATGGAATCAACCAGGCCCTGCACATAGTTAACACCTCTAAACAGAAATACGCCATGGCAATAATGATTGATATTGCCGGAGCATTTGATAATCTTTGGTGGCCAGCACTGTTTCAGAGGCTAAGACATCTGGAGGTACCTCAATCACTGTACAACAGTTTTCTAGACTACTGTAAAGACCGAGTAGTCGAATGGCAGATGGACAGCCGGAAAGTAATTAAAAGAATTACCAAAGGCTGTCCTCAAGGGTCGATCTGCGGCCCCATCTTCTGGGACATAACAATCGAACCACTCCTACAGCTTCTGGATGGGGATGACAGGTCAGACGGAATTGTCGCCTACGCAGGTGACCTATTAGTTGTAGTCACTGCAAACAACAGAGCCCAGTTAGAAGAGAAAGCCAGTGGATTACGACAAACAATTACTCAGTGGTGTCACAACAACAGACTCAGGATAGCTGAAAACAAAACAACATACACTTTACTGAAAGGATCACTCCAAAGGAATCCTTCGGTTAAAATTGGGGACATAAACATCAAACGAGCACGCATTACGCGCTATCTTGGGGTACACATGGATGAAAAATTCAATTTCAACGGACACATAAGACAGACAAAGCAGAAAAAATACTCCAAAAACTGGTGAGGCTAAATTCAAAACAGTACAGACTACCTCTACCAGTCATACGTACATACCACTGTGCGCTCTTCGAATCAGTACGCAGCTTTGCAGCTAGCACGTGGGAACATAGACTGAACGTGGTCACCAACAAAGCATCCGTCAGATGAGGGCAGAGAAGTGTCCTACTTAGGCTATCTGGAGCCTTCGGTACCACCTCAGCGGATGCACTGTGTGTGGTGCTCGGAATATGCCCCATACATATCACGATCAAATACAGAGCTGCAAGGTACTGGTTAAAGGTGGGGAGACTAGATAAGGTACACACAATACGTCACCTTAAAAGTTTGCATTTGGGTACATGGCAAGGTGAGTGGGATGTAAGTGATAAGGGACGTAGACTGCACGACTTCCTCCCTGACATAAGGGAGCGGTTGAGAATGAGACATATCGATCCCAGCCGCGGTATGGTACATTTCTTAACCGGGCACGGACCTTATCCCACGCACTTAAACCGCGTGAGTCTGAGGCAGACACCTACATGCACATGCGGGGAAGAAGGTTCCCCAGAACACACTGTCTTTTTCTGCGGGCAATACGCGAACAATAGACATACACTACACTTAGATTACACAGATACAGACATAGATATATACACAGCAATGAGAGACGAAGAACAATGGGCCCAATTAAACGCACTGACAAACAGTATTTCAAAAACAACACATCAAGAGTATATGCGGACACATCACACACATGGATATGTGCAGCGTAACAGAAATGTCCAGAGGATGGACAGCGATACCCACAGTGGCAGCGAAAATAGTGACAATGAGGAGGAACAGGAGGAGGAAACTGAGTTGTGACAGTAAATAAGCAAATTGCTGGCAATCTAGCCAAGAAAACACCAAATGCTGTACATGGATGCGCACCTAAAGTAGTTAATACATATAATTAGTAACAAATCGGATAAGCTACATTATTTCTCTACTAATAACCATTTGTTTGTGTGTGTGTGTGTGTGTGTGTGTGTGTGTGTGTGTGTGTGTGTGTGTGACTGGCGGTCAACGGCTCGATGAAACCATTCCGAGGTATTCACCGTCAGTCACACTCGGTGATGGTACTAACAAACCTCTCATCTATCCTATCTTCTTTTTATATTCTTCTTAAAATACAACAAAATTTTATTTATATTTCAACCTTAAATTATTGTTAATTTGAAAAGTATCATTCTTTGTAAATGTTGTAGATAAAACAAAAGGAAAGAAAACTGTAAAAAGATGAAAAACGAAAATTGTACGATGTAGGACCTGTTTAAAACTTCAGGCAACAGGTCCATAATTTGGCAATAAATAAATAAAGAAATAAAAAATCCTGTCTGATCACCTGCATCCATTCATATCCATAGTGCATTCCCACGGAATTGAAAAATTCCAGCAGGACAATGCGACTCTCCAAACGTCTAGAATTGCTACAGATGGCTCCAGGAACACTTTCTGAGTTTAAACACGTCCGCTTCTCACCAAACTCCCCGGATATGATCATTATGAGCATATCTGGGATACCTTGCAACGTGCATCCCGTCAATCTCTTACGGATTTATGAACATCCCTGCAGGATTCATGGCGTCGGTTTCCTCCAGCACTACTTCAGATATTAGTCGAGCCCTTGTTACGTCGTGTTGCGGCACTTCTGTGTGCTCTCGAGGGCCCTACACGATTTTAGGCAGGTGTACCAGTTTCATCGACTCATCAGTGTATTTCAACAATAGTAGCTAGTGGCACAAAAAATTGTACATTTTGAAAAGAGAATAACATTTGTTGAAAATTTAAATTTTCATACTTCGTGTTCCCATGAATGACTTTTAGAGAATTGAGAGCAAGTATCTGAATTAACATTATAACTTTTTGTTCTTTGATATTGGATAACTTTGTTCATCTGTTTGTTTCTCCCTGAGGGTGTTAATAAGAATCTTGATGTGAATGATGTTCAACCCGTGTTCGGCTCGATCGTTCTGCTCTCGGGCAGCCTCACGCCAGTGCGTACCCAGGGGCATTCTTAATTTTACGAAGCCATCGCCATGTGTTAGAAGCTCTGCCTATTTGCCACCCTCATATTCTGAATACAGCGTCGTTAAGTTCTTCTTTTGTCAAAGGATCACCGTAGTAAAATTCGCCTGTGACATTCTCTTTGGATGCTTCCTGTATTCCACTATACTACAAGCTGTTGTAATTTAGCCTAATTTTCTTTTGATAGTGGTTTCTCTATCGTATTAAGTTGTTTCATTATTTATATATGGGCCATCCACGACAGTATTAACAAATCTACTCCTTGCTTACCCTAGATTTTCTCGCAACTATGTTCAAAAAGGGGAAAGAAAGAGAAGGAATTAATGATATCAATTGGCCGCTGTGGCCGAGCGGTTCTGGGAGCTTGGGTCTGGAACCACGCGACCGATCCTCGGGATTGGATGTGTGTGATGTCTTTAGCTTAGTTAGGTTTAAAGAGTTCTAAGTTCTAGGGGACTGATGATCTCAGATGTTAAGTCCCATAGCTTTCAGAGTAGTTTGAACCGTTCGAATGATATCAGCTGCAGTGGTACTTTATGCGGAATAAAAGGCGAAGTGTGAAAATGTGTGCGGGACCGGGACTTTAACGCGGTTTTTTCTTCTTACTACACACTTGCGTTAACCACTATGCCATCGTGACAGCGTTTCTCCTTCCCTCGAGCTTCAATTTTTCATAATATCTATCTTAGACGTGGATTCCGCATCGTGTCTATACTTCCAGACATTCATATAGATAATTCAAAAATGTTCAAATGTGTGTGAAATCCTATGGGACTTAACTGCTAAGGTCATCAGTCCCTAAGCTTACACACTACTTAACCTAAATTATCCTAAGGACAAACACACACACCCATGTCCAAGGGAGGACTCGAACCTCCGCCGGGGCCAGCCGCACAGTCCATGACTGCAGCGCCCTAGACAGCTCGGCTAATCCCGCGCGGCCATATAGATAATTGATTCGCCTCATTGAGTCATGAATCCACCACTTTCAGTGCGAATACACAGTTACGTTCGACCTCCTGAGAGCAACTCGAAACAGCAAGCATGGAGAACATGGACGGGACTGCCAATAGATGGCGCTCGGTGGAAACGTGGGTCGGCCGGGGGCGTGCCGAGATAGTTCACGCTGTTGCCTAGTAAACAGGCGGCCCCGGGTTCGAGTCCCGATCCACGACACATTTTCACTCGTCGCCACTGATTCCGCATGAAGTCCTGATGCATGTGGTGTCAATCATCACATTGCTTTCCTTTCTCCCTTTCCAGCTCCACGATGTGATAACGCTGCAACCTGCCACAGGCTAAGGCAACGGTGCCATCCAGCGGCTGGTGTGCACACAGTGCCGTAGAGCCATCTTAAGGATGAAACGAAAGCAGAATTATGTTTACTTACTGACATGCCATCGCACTGTACAAGCTTTCCTTTTTCTCGTGTGCGGCTGCCAGTGATGTAATCCGCACCCTGTCGGCCGAGCCAGCCGGCCGGTGCGCCCCCGCACAGTGGCGGGAGAGGCGGGCCCGCGCACACGTCGTGGACAGACGCCGTGCTGCGGCGCCGCGGGTCACGCCCCGGGCCAGCGCTAATGAGTCCGCAGCAGCCGCTAATGGGGCGCCACAGCCGGGCGCGGAGCGCGCTCCACCGCTGCTACCTGCTGCTGCGCCCAGCACGTGCCAACAGCACCCTTAAACACCGGTCCGGCGATAAATGTGCTTAGTGTCTCTCTTACTTACTTTTTAAGACACAACGTTTTCTGCATCTACATGTACTCGTATAGTCCACAACCCACTATTTGTTTGACGGGTGCTATTTTTGTAACGATTGTAGTGTCGCGGAATAGTAAAGAGTTGGAAACGTGGAGTATTGTCAAAGTTTCGTTGCCTATGCCGAGAGCCAGAGGCAGTACGTTAGCCAAAAGGTAGGAGGATTGCACATATATCGGAATGTGTCGTCAAGCAGGGGCAATGGCCTGGTTACACAGAACAGGCGAGAGAGAATTGCTTAGCACGCGGGTTTGTGTTACACGGAGACTTTCGTAGAGTGCAAGACAGAGGTATAGCGTCAGCTGTACTGCATTTCACAACTTCGCCTAAGTCTGCCGTAACAACACGTAACTCTGGCGCAAGAACATCTAAGGGGCGAGTACGACAGATGAATCAGCAGTATAAGTGGAACGAATGCGTTCATTACAAACGAGCATGACGTCAGGACGTCGCTCGTGCTTCCTTTAAATACGCCAGCTCTGATGGCAATAAGGCACTCGCTGTTAGACTTGCAGTGAGATGTGTACTGGGTCGCTGCGTAGCGCTCGGCTCGGTGATCGACGTGTTAATCTTTATTAAGGAGATGTTGCAGTAAGGGTGGCCCATCCAGCAGCAGACGTGAGGGGACAGTACCAGCTCTGGTCCTCTCTGCTGCCGCTGTCAATCATCAACCCAGGATTAGCAGACATCGCGGCAGACTCGCTCGCCGCCAATGCTGACCACATCGGTGAGCCGTCGTCGAGATCGTGCGGGGCCTAGGACCTGTGCATCCACCGTCACAACTGGGTGAACCGACGATGCTGGGGGATTGCAGCCCGTCCACCGTGGACGAGCCACCAGGAGGAGCAGGGAAGAAGACGGGGTGGGGTAGAGTACACTCCGCACTACGAGAACGCCTCTCGTGCCGACAGTGCCGGGACTCAAACCCGTAGCCTCCTACACGCAGTGGCTTGCTGTCCGCAACCGAGTCGGCTGGCCAGCCGGGCGCCACCAGCCACACGCGGCCGAAGAACGAAGTAAGGACATTCCTTTGCTACGTCACAGCACGTCGCGCTGCGCTAGCAAGACTGAGGCGGCCCGGAGCTGGTGTCATCGCTACGAGTCAGCGAGGACTCAGGGAAGGTCGTTGATATCACCAAGCTCAGCCAGCCTCTGTTACGCGGGCCACATTGTACTTGACAGGAATAAAGGTGTTATGAATTAATAATGTTTCTTTCGCGTTTCTGACGCGTCCACAGTCATTTCCTAGCAGCCTGACAACTGGAGAGGTCACCGCTCGGCCATCCAGTCCACCGTAGCCGAGCGGGACCACGGGGGCGCCTACACAATGTCACATCCCAGTTTTCCGGTTCCACTCGCGAATGGTTCGCGGGAAGAACGATTTCTGGTAAGCCTCCGGGTGGACTCGAATCTCTTTGAGTTTATCTTAATGGTATTTTCGCGATACATAAATAGGAAGAAATACTGTGCGATCCGCATAAACATGAACCACTTTAATGAGTCGTAGCAAATGAACCAATATTGGGACAATAGCAATTTTGGGAGATAATACTGAGAGATTATATGCTTGTACAAGAAGTCCTCACAGCAAATTTTGTGTTGGTAGTTGATGGATGAGGACGCAACAACGTTGTTGCAGTTTAGGGAAAAAATGGTTCAAATGGCTCTGAACACTATGCGACTTAACTTCTGAGGTCATCAGTCGCCTAGAACTTAGAACTAATTAAACCTAACTAACCTAAGGACATCACACACATCCATGCCCGAGGCAGGATTCGAACCTACGACCGTAGCGGTCGCTCGGCTCCAGACTGTAACGCCTAGAACCGCACGGCCACTCAAGCAGGCAGTTTAGAGAAACCAGTTCACATTGCCACTGATGGAATCGTGTATGCGATAGGAGTTCAACCCCTCAGCGTCAGTTAAGATCTGGCCTGTTGAATGACCGAATCTGTTACTTATACATTTTTAAACAACTTACCTGAATTCAGTCATGTAAAATTTACAGCGACCGCCGATATTTCGGCGGGAGTACACCCCGCCATTTTCAAAGCACAAACTGCAACGGACAGGAGGTGTACAAGCAAATTTAAAACCTCGCTTCTTGGAGTAATTCAGGAAACATAACACACACACACTGAATACTAGTGCCACCAAAGATGACCAAAGTCAGAGGTACCGGTAGTGAAATACTAAGAAATAGGAACATTGACTCTGTCCATCTGCTTTTTGACAAGGGAGAGAGCAGAGTTTAAACAAAAACCTCCATCCCTGTTTAAAAAGTTGCTTGCTAATTTAATCTCAGCAGCCTCCTTAATAACACCGTCCCAATAGCTGGACGTGCATGCCAATATCTCGGTATTGTTATATAAGGTGACCAGCATCCAAACAACGTTCGGCAATAGCAGATATACCTAGCTGCTGTAACCGGGTGTGCCGTTTATAGTCAGTACATCGGTCCCCCACGGTCCTGATGGTCTGGCCAATATATGCCATGCCCCAGCAAAAAGGAATGCGATATACACGCGCTTTACGCAAACCAAGATCACTCTTAACGTAACCCAAAAGCGCTCTAATTTAGGTGGAGGTCGGAAAAAACATTTCACGTTGTATTTCCGTAAAATACGACTGATCTTGGAAGTACTTACTACGTAAGGCAAAAAGGCAGTAGATTTAGGTGTCGACTCAGTATTATCATAAAGCACTCGATGCCCAGTTGGTCGATAGGTCAACGCACGTTCATTTTGCCTTTCACTATAACCATTTTGACGAAATGTAGCTTCAAGATGGACCAGCTCGGCCAGCAAAGTCTCAGTGTCGGAAATGACATAAGCACTGTGTACCAATATACGAAGTACCCCTTCACGCCGAGCCGGATGGTGACAACTATCAGCATGTAAAGTCAGTGTGAGTACGTTTCCGGTAAACTGCATGCCCCAATGGCCCGTCAACCTTCCTCCTAATCAAAACGCCAAGAAAGGGAAGGCAGCCATCCTCTTCCACCTCCATCGTAAGCCGGCCGCGGTGGTCTAGCGGTTCTAGGCGCTCAGTCCGGAACCGCGCGACTGCTACGGTCGCAGGTTCGAATCCTGCCTCGGACATGGATGTGTGTGATGTCCTTAGGTTAGTTAGGTTTAAGTGGTTCTGAGTTCTAGGGGACTGATGACCATAGATGTTAAGTCCCATAGTGCTCAGAGCCATTTGAACCTCCATCGTAAAACGAAATTTCGGGTAGATCGAGTTCTAAAACCGCATTCAAATGCTTCCTACCATGAGGCCAAACAACCAAAGCATCATCAACATATCTGAAGAAACAGGCGGGTTGCAAAGGCGCCGACTGCAATGCACGTTGCCCAAAATCTTCCATAAACAAATTTGCAATCACAGTAGACAACGGACTACCCACAGCAACTCCATCTGTCTGCTCGAAATACTGGTCATTGAATTAAAACTCAGTGGATGTCAACTAACCGCAACGAATCAGAGAGAGGAACATTAGTGAAGAGAAAGATCACATCAAAACTTACTAAAATATCAGAGTCAGTCCCTCCAAACGACTAAGAAATCAGCTGAGATCCTGATATGCTGTTCACACCAACCGACTTGTGGACTTTAACAGAGAATCAAGATTCTTAGCTACACGATGTGTCGGAGCACCGATATTGCTCACTGTAGGACGGAAAGGAACCCTTTCCTTGTGTACGTTCGGAAGGCCATATAACCTAAGCGGTTAAGACTTTTGAGAGCGTCCTGCGACAAACCACTTTTCTTCAGGATTCTATTGGTCTTTCTCTCAACACCTTTCTTGTAGTCAGCATCGATTCTGCGATACGCTGAGTCAGATAATAAACGTTATATCTTTTGTACATAAACCTGTTTGTTTGTTCAGCGATGGCATAGCCCTGGTCTGCAGCTAAAATAACAATATCATGGTCAACTTTGATAGAACATAAAGCAGCCCTCTCTGCTGCTGTTACATTACTCTTGAGTGGACGAGCCTACGACAATTTTCGTGCCGTCGGCGTCCCCTGGCGACCCGTTGTGTCGCTGCTTTTTTCATACGCAACATCTGACCGTTCAGCCCTCACTGGGGAGTGGGTGGCAGCAGACGTGGGTGGACTCGCGTGTCACTGGGCGGAAGGCGAAAGAGGGAGAAAGTCGCGCGACTTGCCCCTTACGCCTTAACAACAGGTACGAGTGCTACCCAGTGTTGATGATAACTCTTAGCCAGCACGGGAAGCCTCTCCTGCTGGGTCAGCGGCCGATTTTCCTGCCCGATCCGGACAAGTGCAGAGGATGGGTATGCTTGTCATTGGGGGCCCCAATGTTAGACATGTGGTGGAGCTCCTCAGGGAAATAGCAGGAAAGGTGGAAAAGAATGCCATTGTGCGCTCGGTATGTTTTCCAGGGGCCTCTTCCGTAATGTGGAAGAGGCCATGCCGGCGGCTATCGAAAGCACTGGGTGCATCAAGCTGCATACAGTGGCACATGACTCCTGCCGCTTGGGTTCTGAGGGTATCCTCAGCTCCTTACGGTGGATGGCTCATTGTGAAGGCAACTAGCATCGCATGTAGAGTGAAGGCTAAGCTGTCTATTAGTAGAACCGTGCCCAGGGTGGATCGCAGTCCTCTGGTTTGGAGCAGAGTGGAAGGTCTAACAGGAGGTTCAGACTGGAATATGTATAAGGACAGGTTAGTCGCCAGAATTCTATAAAATCTATCAAGGTTATCACAGATTCCGATTGTGAATAAATCTGGGTGAAGTTAAGCATCAAAAATCGGTTAAAAATGGTAATTGGATTCTTTTATTGACCGCCTGGGTCAGGAGTTCCAGTGGTAGAGTGCGTAAGCCAGAACTTGCAGAATTTTGTTTGTAATCGTCCTGCTCATGTCATTGTAATTGGAGGTTACTTCAACGTAAAAAGTATAAATTGGGGTATGTCATGCTGTCAAAACTGGTGCCAGAGACATGGATTCGTGTGACACTGTCCCGGGTGTCTTGTCCGAAAATTACTTTGAGCAGATAGAGAACGAACTCACGTGGGTAATGTCTTAGACCTTCTGGAAACTAACAGACCTGAACTTATTGAATCATTAACGTAGAGGAAGGTAACAGTGATCATAAGTCTGTAATAGCATCTACGCTGAAGAGCGAAAGAAGCTAGTACACCTGCCTAATACCGTGTAGGGCCCCACGCGAACACGCAGAAGTTCAAAAATGTGTGGGAAATCTTATGGGACTTAACTGCTAAGGTCATCAGTCCCTAAGCTTACACACTACTTAACCTAAGGACAAACACACACACCCATGCCCGAGGGAGGACTCGAACCTTTGCCAGGACCAGCCGCACAGTCCATGACTGCAGCGCCTTAGACCGACACGCAGAAATGCAGCTACACGACGTAGCATGGGCTCAACTAATGTCTGAAGTAGTGATGGAGGGATGTCCATAAATCCGTAAGAGTACTACGAGGTGGAGCCCGCATCTCGTGGTCGTGCGGTAGCGTTCTCGCTTCCCACGCCCGGGTTCCCGGGTTCGATTCCCGGCGGGGTCAGGGATTTTCTCTGCCTCGTGATGGCTGGGTGTTGTGTGATGTCCTTAGGTTAGTTAGGTTTAAGTAGTTCTAGGGGACTGATGACCATAGATGTTAAGTCCCATAGTGCTCAGAGCCATTTGAACCATTTGAACTACGAGGTGGAGATCTCTTCTAAACAGCATATTGCAAGGCATCCCACATATGCCCCATAATGTTAATGTCAGGAGTTGAGTGGTCAGCGGAAGTGTCTGAACTCAGAAGAGTGTTCCTGGAACCACTATGTAGCAGTTCTGGACATGCGAGGTGTCGCATTGCCCTGCTGGAATTGCCCAAGTCCATCGGAATGCACACTAAACATGAATGGATGCAGGTGATCAGACAGGATGTTTACGTGTCACCTGTCAGAGCTATATATAGACGTAACAGCTGTCCCGTATCACTCCAACCGCACACACCCAACACCATAATAAAGCCTCCACCAGCTTGAACCTTTCCCTACTGACATGCTGGGTACATAGATTCATGAGGTTGTCTCCACACCCGTACACGTCCATCTGCCCGAGACTCATCCGACCAGGGAACATGATTCCAGTCATCAGCAGTCCACTGTTGGTGTTGACGGGCCCAGGCGAGGCGCAAAGCTTTGTGTCGTGCAGTCATCAAGGGTACGCGGGTGGGCCTTCGGCTCTGTGACATACTTGGTTGACCAACAAAAATGCCGATCGTCATTTTTCTCCACTTTTCGTAGATACAATATATTGTTGTAGATTTTAAAATAGTCTCTCAATTTTCCTCCAACAATACTTCTTCCGTCATGTTTAGTTTTGATCAATTTCAAACACTCTTATTGCAGTGGTAAGCTAGGAAGTCACATTCTAGTCGTTATAATATGCCTGTTATCAACGGTGAAATGTATCATACTTTCATAGCGTGTGATACCAGTTTTATGGTGTACACCGAAGCGCCAAAGAAACTGGTATACGCATGCAGACCAAAATACAGAGTTATGTAAACAAGCAGAGTACGGCTCTGGGGTCAGCAACGCCTATAAAAGACAACAAGCATCTGGCGCAATTGTTAGAGTGGTCACTGCTGCTTCAATGGCAGTAACCACTGCTGCTTCAACGACAGGTTATCAAGAATTTAGGGACTTTGAACGTAGTGTTAAAGTCGGCGCACGAGCCATGGGATACAGCATCTCCGAGGTAGCGATGGGGTGGGGATTTTCCCGTGCGACCAGTTCACATGTGTACCGCTAATATCAGTAATACGGTAAAACATCAAATCTCCGAAGTCGCTGGGTCCTGCAAGAACGAGACCAACGACGACGGAAGAGAATCGTTCAAAGAGACAGAAGTGCAACTCTTCGGCAAATCGCTGCAGATTTCAATGCTGGGCCATCATCAAGTGTCAGCGTACGAACCATTCAACGAAACATCGTCGATATGGGCTTTCGGAGTCGAAGGCCCACTCGTGTACCCTTGACGACTACACAACACAAAGCATTAAGCCATGCCTGGGCCCGTCAACAAGGACATTGTACTGCCGATGACTGGAAACATATTGCCTGACGGACGAGTCTCGTTTTAAAATATATCGAGCGGATGTACGGGTATGGAGACAACCTCATGAATCCGTAGACCCTGCAGGTCAACAGGGGACTGTTGAAGGTGGTGGAGGCTCTGTAACGGTGTGGGGCGTGTGCAGTTGGAGTGATACGGGACGCCTGATACGTCTAGATACTACTCTGACTTATTCAGCCTGATCACCTGCATCCATTCATATCCATTGTGCATTCCGGGAAATTCCAGCAGGACAATGCGACTCCCCACACGTTCAAAATTGCTACAGAAGGCTCCTGGAACACTTTCTGAGTTGAAACACGACCGCTTGCCACCAAACTCCCCCGACGTGATCATTATAGAGCATATCTGGGATGCCTTGTAACGTGCTATTCAGAAGAGATCTCCATCCCGTCTATCTCTTACGGATTTATGGACACCCCTGCAAGATTCATAGTGTCAATCCCTCCAGCACTACTTCAGACATTAGTCGAGTCCATGCTCCGTCGTGTTGTGGCACTTCTACGCGGGAGCCTTATACGATATTAGGCAGGTATACCATTTTTTTATCTCTTCAGTGTACGACAAAAGGGCTAACAAACAATGTTAAGAAAGGTAGGAAGATATTTTCGCTTAGCAAGAGTGACTGGATAAAACTTCTGCAGTATTTGAGCAGTCCGCGTGAAATATTCGGTGATGAGTACGAAGTTGTGGAAAAGAAACGGAAAAAAAATTAAAGGAACTGTGGAAAATCCCCTAGACAATAAGGTCTTAAATGACAGGAAAGAACCACCATGGTTTAATAGCCGTGTTAGAAAACTGTTACGTAAACAAAGAGGACTTCATATCAGATTCGAAAGAAGTAAAAACCTAGCTAAAAAACAAAGGATGAACGAAGTGAAAGAGAGCTTAAGGACATCAATGAGAGAAGCGTTCAATTACTTTGAAAATAAAACTTTGTCAACCGATGTAAGAGCCCAGAGGGGTTTTGGTCACACGTAATATCAGTAAGTGGGTGAAAATCATCTATTCATTGACTCAGTGACTATACTTGGAGCGACACTGAAGCTAACAGACGGCCGGAAAACTAAATTCGGTCTTGCGAAATTGATTCACGGCGGAAGATCGTAACATAGTCCCTCCATTCAGTCGTTGTACGAACGTCGAAATTGCAGATATTCAGATAACCGGCCGCGGAATGGAAAAACAATTACAGTCGTTTAGTACTGGATCGGCGTCAGAACCAGAGGAAATACCTACATGGTTCTACAAATCAATAGAATGAAAAACCAGTCCGAAGTTGCAAATTTTACTTTTTTTATTTACTCGATAACTAGTCTCGGACCGAGACCCATTTTCAAATCATCAAAACATAGTCACAGAATCTTGGGGTAAGATATTTTAGTAATACTTCAGGATTAAAAAGTCGTCTCCGATAAGTATTAGCTGTGGTTGTACGAGCTACCAGGTTTTTAGCAATTGCACAGCTTTGCTTGAAGTACGTCGAATCTGTGCAGCCTTGGCTATGCCGTTATCATAGCACTTTGATTAGAAACAATAAATTTGCAGAAGTGTTTTTGGTACCACTTTCTCTACTGCGCTGTACTTGATAAAGCAAGCTACGAACTTTTTGACCGTCATTAATTCAACTCGTTGTTCGATATATTGCCATTTTTGTCTGCTGAGCGCTCGGTTTGATTTCAAAAGTCAGCATCATTTTTTCTTAAAACTTACGTTCAAACATAAGGACGATGACTGTAACAGCAGCAACAGTACCTGCAGTGTGGGTCACTTCGCTACGTCACTTGAGTAGAAGGCATTTTCATGAAGGCATTCTCTTAAAGTTACAAGAGTAGAATTTATTTACTCAAATGACAAGCATTAACTTTAACAGAATTTTGAAATTATTAAAGTAATTAAAAGGAAGTCAATAAATATCTTGTCAGTTGTCTTCTGGTTATCCAAAGCAAGTGTGAAAAAAAGCTAATTTCAATAACTGTTCCAAGATGAATGAATACATTTAATTCAAAATTCGGTCCTTCGAACGGTGGCGACCGCATATAATAGAGGCATTAAAATTCAGGAGGAATGTCTAAAGCAGAAATTAGTCACAGTTCCAGTTCCGATGGTGGATGCAACCACTATGTTTAGTGGGACACCGAATCAAAGTGAGCAATGATGTGCGTTGAATATTTTGTTGCTAAATACAACACCCCAATGGTTTGCCTACTATATACTTTAGAAAAATTTCAACAGCCAAATTAGATTTCGGCGAGGTAAACATGCGGTTGCGATTAGTTAAAGAGTGCACTGTAGTTAAGTATAGCGTTCTAAAGGCAAAACTTTTGTTTGGATTCGCGATTACGCTGTATGACGCTACATGTCGGAGAGACACCGCCATAGAAAGATCGTGCTGCTTCACAAACGCTTGCAACCCACCTCCTCAATTAATCTATTATTTGCTGTGTGTATTTTTCCTCTACAGTTTCTACCCTCTACGGCTCCAACTAGTACCACGGAAGTCATTCTGTGACGCCCTAACAGATGCACTGCCAACCTGTCCCTTCTTCTTGCCAGTGTTTTCCACATATTCCTTTCCCCTCCGATACACTTAAGAATCTCCTCAGCCCTTACTTTATCAGTCCACCTAATTGTCAACATTCATCTATAGAACCACATTTCAAATGCTTCGACTCTCTTCTGTTCCGGTTTTCCCACAGTCCATGTTTTACTACCACACAACTCTGTGCTCCACATATACATTCTCATAAATTTCTTCGTCAAAATAACACCTACGTTTGATACTAGTAGATTCTCTTAGCCAGAAATGCTCTTTTTGCGAGTGATAGTCTACTTATTATGTCATCCTTCCTCCGTCTTTCATGGGTTATTTTGCTGCATAGGTAACAGAATTCTTAACTTCGTCTACTTCGTGATCACCAATCCTGATGTCAAATTTCTCGCGGTTCCCATTTCTGCTACCTCGCGTTACTTTCCTGTTTCCTCGATATACTCGCAATCCATATTTCGTACTCATTAGACAGTTCATTGCATTCAGCAGATCCTGTAATTCTTCTTCACTTTCACCAAGATAGCAATTCATCCGCGAATCATATCATTGATATCCTTTTACCTTGAATTTTCATTCGACCCTTGAAATTTTCAGTTGTTTCCCTCATTGCTTTTTCGATATATATATATATATATATATATATATATATATATATATATATATATATATATATATATATATATATTGAACAGTAGGGGCGAAAGAGTATATCCCAGTTTACACCCTTTTTAATCCGAGCACCTCGTCCTTGGTCTTCCATTTTTATTGCTGCCTCTTGGTTCTTGAACATATTGTATATTATATGTCATTCTCTATAGCTTACACTCTTTACCTCAGCATTTCGAACGTCCTGCACCATATGACAATATCGATCTATGAACAAGTCTTGACTTTTTCTTAGTCATGCCTCCATCATCAACCCCCCCCCCCCACCCACAAGCCGCGCGGGATTAGCCGAGCGGTCTCAGGCGCTGCAGTCATGGATTGTGCGGCTGGTCCCGGCGGGGGTTCGAGTCATCCCTCGGGCATGGGTGTGTGTGTGTTTGTCCTTAGGATAATTTAGGTTAAGTAGTGTGTAAGCTTAGGGACTGATGACCTTAGCAGTTACGTCCCATAAGATTTCACACACACCATTATCGACCTTAAAGTCAGAATTGCCTATATGTTGCCTTTCCCTTTCCTGAAGTCAAACTGATCGTCTTGTAACACATCCTCAGTTTTTTCCATTCTTCTGTGTACTACTCTTGTCAGCAACTTAGATACAGGAGTTTATACAACTACAGAAAGTGCCAATAATAATAATAATAATAATAATAATAATAATAATAATAATAATGATACAAAGACACAAATACAGACATTAGACCATTCTTGCATAGACCGCCAAATAACCCACAAGTCGAAACAACAATAAAAACTATCAACACAATCATACACAACAAAATAAATGAAAACACAACTATGGAAGAGTTACAACAACTGGTTTATATAGGAGCACTCACTACACTAAATATACACACTAGGCAGAGATCAGAACCAACCAACACACAGAAGAAACCCACAAAACCAGCATGGCAACACAGGCTACAAATCAGAATAGAAAAACTGAGAAAGGACATCGGACAGCTAACACAATTTATAAGAAATGAAATGTCAGAAAAAAAAACGAAAAAGGTTAGGTAAAATCTCACAACAAGAAGCGATAGAGCAATTAGATGAAAAGAAGCAGAAATTACAAGCATTGGCCAAACGACTTAGAAGATACAAAAAAAGTGAAAATAGAAGGAAACAAAACCATACATTCAACACAAATCAAAAGAAATTTTACCAGACAATAGATAACACACACATTAAAATAGACAATCGACGAAACATAACAGACATGGAACACTTCTGGAGCCACATATGGTCAAACCCGGTACAACATAACAGGCATACACGGTGGATACAAGCAGAAACAGACACATACAAGATGATACCACAAATGCCTGAAGTGATAATTTTGCAACATGAAGTCACCCAAGCAATTAATTCTACTCACAATTGGAAAGCCCCTGGAAAAGATAAAATAGCAAATTTCTGGCTAAAGAAGTTCATCTCAACACATTCACATCTAACTAAATTATTTAACAGTTACATTGCAGACCCATACACATGGAATAACTTATCTGAAACCTAAAGATCAAGCAGACACAGCAAACCCAGCAAAATATCGCCCTATAACATGCCTACCAACAATATACAAAATATTAACTTCAGTCATTACACAGAAATTAATGACACATACAACACAGAACAAAATTATAAACGAAGAAAAAAAGGCTGTTGCAAAGGAGCACGAGGATGTAAAGAGCAACTGATTATAGATGCAGAGGTGACATATCAAGCTAAAACTAAACAAAGGTCGCTACACTACGCATACATTGATTACCAAAAAGCTTTTGATAGTGTACACCACTCATGGTTACTACAAATATTGGAAATATACAGAGTAGCTCCTAAATTGATACAGTTCCTAAACATAGTAATGAAAAATTGGAAAACCACACTTAATATCCAAACAAATTCAAATAATATCCCATCACAGCCAATACAGATTAATCGTGGAATATACCAAGGAGACTCATTAAGTCCTTTTTAGTTCTTCCTTACTCTGAACCCACTATCCAACATGCTAAATAATGCAAATTATGGATACAATATTACTGGAACATACCCACACAAAATCACACATTTGCTATACATGGATGATCTAAAACTACTGGCAGCAACAAATCAACAACTCAACCAATTACTAATGATAACAGAAGTATTCAGCAATGATATAAATACGGATTTTGGAACAGACAAATGTAAGAAAAATAGCATAGTCAAGGGAAAACACACTAAACAAGAAGATTACATATTGGATAACCACAGCGACTGCATAGAAGCGATGGAAAAAACAGATGCATATAAATATTTAGGATACAGACAAAAAATAGGAATAGATAATAAAAATATTAAAGAAGAACTAAAAGAAAAATATAGACAAAGACTAACAAAAATACTGAAAACAGAATTGACAGCAAGAAACAAGACAAAAGGTATAAATACTTATGCTATACCAATATTGACCTACTCATTTGGAGTAGTGAAATGGAGTAACACAGACCTAGAAGCACTCAATACACTTACACGATCACAATGCCACAAATATAGAATACATCACATACATTCAGCAACAGAAAGATTCACATTAAGCAGAAAGGAAGAAGGAAGGGGATTTATTGATATAAAAACCTTACATTATGGACAGGTAGACAATTTAAGAAAATTCTTTCTGGAACGAGCAGAAACTAGCAAAATACACAAAGCAATCAGTCATATAAATACATCGGCTACACCACTGCAATTTCATAACCACTTCTACTACCCTTTAGATCACATAACATCAACAGAAACGAAGAAAGTAAATTGGAAAAAGAAAACACTACATGGCAAGCACCCGTATCATCTAACACAGCCACACATCGATCAAGACGCATCCAACATATGGCTAAGAAAAGGCAATATATGGAAGTGACACTTGATCAAGGTCCGCGTCACTTTCCATTTTTAACCAGACTTAACGTCTGAGAAAGTAAAGAAATAATAATGATAATGATATGCATAACTGATCTGAAAAATAAGGAATTATTTTTCTGTAATTTTTTTTGTATATAATTAAGTACAGTTTATGGCAAGAACGAAATAATGTTTAAGCCCTCGCCAAACAACGTTTCAAATTTTTGTGTAAGACGAGTTTTCGTCCTTTTCTATTTTTTATGACAAATGTACAAGATCCTTAACATATGTCTTAGTCCACGATGTAACTTCCGGGACGTTCTTACGTTGCAGCTGCCCAACAACATACGCTTACTATACACTTCTTCGTTAAATGTTCGCTTGTAGGCAAGCTTATTTGATTTCATCTGGTCTAGGAGGCCTTAGTTTAGTTCCTTCGCCATTAGCTTATCCTGGTAATTTTCTTTTCTGTTAGCACAAACACATTCAACGGAGTTCATACTTACACTACAGAGGAAAGCCGATTCCAACACAGTAAACAACAAACTCCCGTTCTTGGAAATCAGTAAATTCAGGTAGTAATGTCAATAAGCATGGTCACTTGACTGGAATACAAATAAGGCGCTGAGAACTGTAAGGACCAAAAGCACACCTCTTCGATCCTGCTTTTAAGGGAATGTCAGACAGCCCAATGAAACAGCTCTTCGTGAATGTTTATATATGCAGTGTGGGCCTACAGCATAGGTAAACCTGACCCAACATAACGTTAACAGATGTCAGAAGCATGCATAAATGCCACAATATCCGAATCCATGATGATATGCTTTATGGTTGTCATTGCCTCAAATGATAAAATCCGAAACTTAATATACGATATCTTATTCAGAAAAGCACAAAACAGGTTTTTCTGTCTCTATAACATATACTGACATCCGATCTAATTTTACTGTATAGTCACTGAATTGGCATATCTGAGGAGTATGCTACCGTCCAGAGGGGCTTATGCCAAGCAAACAGGGATAAAAGACTGCTGCGGTGTGCTACTACCTGGTGACATTAATTTAGTTGAGTAGTAAGGACTAGCTCTGCACTCCGTGAACTGTGCACATTGTTTATCAAATCTGTATGTGTTTGACCTATAAGGCAACTACGTCACGCCAAGTTGCCCATGCGCAAAAGCTCCTTTAAATGTGCACAACTGAAGGTGTGCTCACGATCCTGATGCCAAGTTTGACGAAGTCTAGAGTAGCAATAAAGCAGTGCCGTGTATTTCAGATTACCGCATCTATGCTACATTTAACAGCATTCCAAGAAAAATAACCAAAAAGTCCGCAAGGTGTCAAAAGCTGCAGTGTTCGCGTGCTCTTGTGTTCTTACACAGCAGCTGCCACTGTGTATCTCCTCGTTCCTTAGTACATCCGTATTCCACTTATTTGCATATTGTTTCTTCGTCACTAGTCTCTTAAGTTTCAGCATGCTCTTAATCATTACTAAACTGTGATCTGAGTATATATTTGCTCCTGGCTACACCTTAAAATACAGTATCTGATTTCAGAAGTTCTGCCTGACAGTAATGTAATCCAACTGAAATATTCGCGAATCTTTTGACTTTTCCAAGTACACCTCTTCCTCTCATGGTTCTTGAACAGAGTATACACTATGCTAACTGAAATCTACAGGAGAACTCAATTAGTCTTTCATCTCTCTCACTTGTAGTACTATTCCCTTGTTCTTCCATATGTGTTGAATTACCCTTTCAATATCCTCACATGCTTTCTATATCACATGGGTACCTGAACTATCATTGTCGTTGTTGGTTTGCTGTCAATCGCAAAAAAATGACCCTATCCCTGAACTGTTCACAGAAACTAACTCTGTACCCATCCTTCCTATTGTTGTCATCTTCCCGTTTCACTTCACTGACCACTCCCCCCTCTCTTCCCCCCTCCCCCTCCCCCCTCCCCTCCTCCCCTCCCCTTCCCCCCCTATATTTAGAGTCAGCCTTAGCATTTTCCTTTTCGGATTTCCTTGCTTCCCTACCACGTTGGAACTTCTGACATTCCACGTCCCGACTCGTAGAACGTTACCATTTCGTTGGTTATTCGATATTTTTCTCACAGTCACCTCCTGCTTGATGGTACCCCCCAGATACCCGAATGGATGTCTAGCCCGTAATCCTTTGCCAACGGAGAGATCACCAAGACACTTTTTTTTAGTTACATACCATATGTACTTAATGCAGTGGTCTCTACTCCATTGCCTTCCTCATGTCGTTGATACTTCCGCCTGTTGGAGCACTTTCACACCCCACGGGTAAGAGAGAGTTCTGAACCTCTGTCCGCTCCTCCGCCCTGTTTGACTTGGCATTGGATGACTCATGGTGACTTCTTATACCAGAAGTCTTCGGCCGTTATTGCTGATAATTTTTACTCAAAAATTAAGCTATGCCGTGGTTCGAACTCAGGACCGAGAATGTATCGATTATTATTCAACCAGCTAGGGATTTTAAGTTTTACTTATGTCGGTTTTATACTGGTGGTGTATACCGAATCTTTTAATACAAGGGTTGTCCAGAAAGTAAGTTCCGATCGGTCGCTTAATGGAAGCCACAGTGAAAATCATAAACATTTTATTTGCAAGAGTTGGCTACACTTTCCAGATACTTCCCTACATAATCGCCGCTCCGACTTAGACGTCTGCCGGAGTGTTATACCAAATTTCCAACACCATCGTCATAGGAGGCAGCCGCCTGTACTTTCCGATAATTCTCTATGCTGGTCTATAGCTCGTAGCCTGGCCCAAATGTTGTCTTCATATGCAGCGTTTCATGTGAACAGAGATGATACTCAGGACGAGGCAATTAGGGCTGTGTTGTGGGTGATCGAATACTTCCCATTGAAAAGGCTGCAGGAGCGTCTTCACTGCCCCTGCAGAGAGCGGCTGAGAATTGCCGTGAAGAAGGAAGTGTGTGGCAGTTGTGTTATATGGGCTGCATTCATTAAGGCGAAGCCTCTCAGTGGGCCCTCCTACTTGGCGGGAGACATCGTTGTTCTAGGCACCTTTACTCGCTCACGGTGCGCTCGCAAATGCAAAGAGCGTCTTGATGCGATCGACAGTCATACTAGAGAACTACCCAACACATCTGTGCAAAGCTTCATCGGGTTCATCCATTTCACGACCGATGGGAACTTTTTTTCTAGACAACCCTCGGATGTCCTACTGTGTGTCATCCTGCCCGGCTAGTCAGCAGTCATGCTTTGTACATTTTGGCAAGCATCTTTTGGATGTACTCAATGCATCGTTGGGGTGTATTTTGTAAACCCTCGTCGCCTGTTTTTTAAAGGCCTCGTCGCCACTGAAGTGGAGGCCGAGTTGCCACTGTTGTAATGGGAGGCCGAGCTTGTGGGTACGTGAAACGGCTTCTGGTGCAGTACACCGCTAAGACGATTTACCCCTGCCACTATAACACAGCTATGACCCAGAGTCTGTAACATTATGCCTTATCATTTTAAATCATTCACTCATCGAGCAGTCGCTCGGCAACAGCTACAGTTAGCAAATAATGTTGCGAAAATGTAAAAGGTGAACGACCTGTGACGTAACTTGTTTATTGTCGAAGCGCCGTCAGAGATGCAGTGAGTTATTGACTTTGAAAACCGCGACGCGAAAAACGGACAGAAGAAGAACACTTTTACACATTTTTTTTGATGTACGAGATATTCTCGATGAACAGTTACTCATTCTTCTCTTGTCTCTTGTAACTTGTGTCGGACGCGCATGTCTTGCCGCCGTATTATTATCGTTGAAAATCATATTGTTTTAGTGTAAAGTAAATGTGTAATACTAAAAGTGACTAGCAGTAGATTTATTGTGCGACATGTATGTGAAAACGTCAAAGGAATTGTTTTCATTACTAGAAGTGCCAGTCAAAACGGCATCCACGTTAAATCCTTCATTGCAGTGTAAGTTCGTCTATTAATTGCCATAAATTCAGAGTTAAATGGAACTGGTGTATGGACTATTTATTTAATATAGACTCTATGTCTCACTCCTTCATGAAGTTATTTAATTTTCTTTATGTTTCTGCCAAATAGAGAGTTCACAGTCACGAATTCTTTCGTCCAAATCGGACGGAAGTTGTATGCGGCGAACTATTTTCTCCGCGCCATATTCTACGGTCCCTTAGGAAATTCATGTTGAGCTATCCAAAAATAATTATATTTAGAATAGGCATTCACTCCCCTCTGCAATGCAACTTCCGACTGATCAGACGATCAAACAAGAAACAGCCGCACACGGTCGGCGTTCGCAAATGTTTCCACCGCTGATTATAGCTATATGTTACAGCACAAAAGTAAACATATTGTTATAATTAGCGACTACGAACGGGGACATTTATAACTATGTTTATGTATACAAATTACGTAAACATATCGTTATAAGTCACATAAGAGGATAGGAGAATGAAGGTTCTACAACACTCCAATAAATTAGTAAGAAGTCACACAAATGAGTTGTGGCTAATTGAATGATTAAATCTGCAACACCGCATGTAATATATCACAAAAAAGGCCCTCAATGGCTAAGTGCAAATAATCGTAGGTAGGCTTCACAGTACATAGCAAATGTAATTTACAAAACGTCACAATTACAATTACACTTCAGACAATTAATTCACTCCTATGAGTTCACTGAACGACGTCCCCTTTCTAAGTCAGCCCTGGACAGTAATCTATAATCAACTGGGCGAGAGCTCCTCTCCTATCTTCCGAGTAGGCTTCTGTCCGTTGTCGTCTGGTCATTGGCGGATTGTACTCGGGCGGCAATTGGCCGAGGCGAAGTCGGTATCTTCATCCTCAGCGCCGGCCGTGTCGCCAGGGGCAAGTCTCTACGGCACTGGTATCAGCTAGTGCTTTTGCCCTGGCTGTGTCTTGTTCGGACGACACAGCAGTTTCCTCTTAACATGCATAATTTTCAGAAAGCTGGGACTAAGTAATTGTCCATCTACACTCATGCTCATTAATTAAGGATAATTGCAAAATGTGGTACCACACAACGTGGCACTACACAAACCTGACGCTAATAGCATAGGCACATAGGGAACACACACGACACAGTTCTGTAAGTCCACGGTATTGGTGAGAAGTTAAGAAAACCGTCCTGAAACGCATGTGCTACATGACGCCGCTACTTCCTGCGCATGTACCCCGACATCAATGTGGGACATGATCACCATGCACATGTACACAGGCCGCACAACGGATTGGCATATTATGGATCAGGTGGTCGAGCAGCTGCTGGGGTATAGCCTCCCATTCCTGCACCAGTACCTGTCGGAGTTCCTGAAGTATTCTAGCGGTTTGAAAATGTGCAGAGATACGTCGACAGAGAGCATCCAAGACGTGCTCTATGGGGTTTAGGTCTGTTTCAAGGTACTCCTCCACGATGGCAGCTCGGCGGGGCCGTGCGTTATCATCCATCCGGATGACGGTGGGACCCACTGCACCCCTAAAAAGGCGGACATACTGGTGCAAAATGACGTCCCGATACACCTGACCTGTTACAGTTCCTCTGTCAAAGACATGCAGGAGTGTACATGCACCAATCATAATCCCACACAACACCATCAAACCACGATCTCCATACAGGTTTCTTTCAAGGATATTAAGGGTTTCGTATTTGGTTCCTTGTTCACGCCAGATGGAAACCCGGCGAGAATCACTGTTCAGACTATACCTGGACTCGTCCGTGAACATAACCTGGGACCACTGTTCAAACGACCATGTACTGTGTTCTTGACACCAGGCTTTCGGGCTCTCATGTGACCAGGGGTCAGTGGAATGCACCTTGCAGGTCTCCGGGCGAATAAACCATGTCTGTTCAGTTGTCTCTAGACTGTGTGTCAGGAGACAACTGTTCCAGCGGCTGTGGTAAGGTCCCGAGCAAGGCTACCTGCAGTACTCCGTTGTCGTCTGCGGGCACTGGCGGTGCGATATCTGTCTTCTTGTGATGTTGTACACTGTGGACGTCCCGTACTGTAGCGCCTGGACAGGTTTCCTGTCTGTTGGAATAGTTGCCATAGCCTTGAGATCACACTTTGTGGCACACAGAGGGCCCGTGCTACGACCTGCTGTGTTTCATCAGCCTGCAGTCGCCCTAGTATTCTACCCCTCATAGCGTCACCAATAAGTGTTCTTTGAGCCATGTTCAACACACAGTCAGCATTAGCACATCTCAAAACGTCTGCACACTTACTCGCTGCACCGTACTCTGACATGCACCAACACACCTCTGCGTATGTGGAATGCTGCCAGCGCCACCGTGCGACGACCGCAGGTCAAATACACCGCATGGCCATACCCCGAGGTGATTTAAACCAGAAAACCGCCCACCAAAGCGTGGTTTCACCATGTATCAGCATTATCCTTAGTGTATGAGCATGAGTGTACATTATGGAAACGTAGCCATTATAAACCTGATGCGACTTTTGGAAACACTTCCCCAGTCTTGACTTTTTAATTGCTATAATTTTTGTAATAATCTGAATGGTTATTGAATGTTGAGTGTTGTTATTGTTATTCGCAATCTCTCTGAGCTGTCGTTGCCGTCCCCAGGAAGCTGTGTTTGTAATGGTACTCCCAAAAAACGTCCGTCTGCTTAGCTGGATGGTAACGATTCCCGGCCACGTTGTAGATTTTCTCCGCTCGGGTACTGGGTGTTGTGTTGTCCTCATTATCACTGTATCCTCATCACAGGCGCGCAAGTCGCCCAATGTGGCGTCGACTGAAATAAGACTTGCACTTGGCACCGAACTACCCTGAATAGGGGCCTACCGACCACCTATGCCATACGCTTCTTTCATTTTCTCACAAAAAACAATCTTGCGGGCGGCAAAAATTCCAGGGAAATCAGAAAGAACGATAAAATATATTTTGAAAGATCTTAAGAAATAGGAAGAAAGCCGGAAAAAGTTAAAACTCCTAGAAGTCAAAGGTGTGCTAGAAAAGTAGTTCCTCTGCATGACTTCGAAAATGTACTTATTCCAAGAAAATGTTTGGAGTGTTACATACAGAGTAAAGAAACTTGAACGTTGAGAAATCTGATTATATTTTAAAGATCTATGATACGTTTCATAGGGGAGGGGCAACATTTCCGAAGATTTTGAAAGAGGTGGGATTTCATTTCAAAACATGTAAAACTCAAAATAAGAAAAAGGGGTCAAGATATCAGTGGTATTTACGGATGAAATGTTGGTGCACACGCATTATTCCATCGCAAATTGATGGTAGCATTAAGAAGTTCTACATCTACATTTATACTCCGTAAGCCACTCAACGGTGTGTGGTGGAGGACACTTTACGTGCCACTGTCATTACCTCCCTTTTCTGTTCCAGTCGCGTATGGTTCGCGGGAATAACGACTGTCTGAAAGCCTCCGTGCGCGCTCGAATCTCTCTAATTTTACACTCCTGGAAATGGAAAAAAGAACACATCGACACCGGTGTGTCAGACCCACCATACTTGCTCCGGACACTGCGAGAGGGCTATACAAGCAATGATCACACGCACGGCACAGCGGACACACCAGGAACCGCGGTGTTGGCCGTCGAATGGCGCTAGTTGCGCAGCATTTGTGCACCGCCGCCGTCAGTGTCAGCCAGTTTGCCGTGGCATACGGAGCTCCATCGCAGTCTTTAACACTGGTAGCATGCCGCGACAGCGTGGACGTGAAACGTATGTGCAGTTGACGGACTTTGAGGGAGGGCGTTTAGTGGGCATGCGGGAGGCCGGGTGGACGTACCGCCGAATTGCTCAACACGTGGGGCGTGAGGTCTCCACAGTACATCGATGTTGTCGCCAGTGGTCGGCGGAAGGTGCACGTGCCCGTCGACCTGGGACCGGACCGCAGCGACGCACGGATGCACGCCAAGACCGTAGGATCCTACGCAGTGCCGTAGGGGACCGCACCGCCACTTCCCAGCAAATTAGGGACACTGTTGCTCCTGGGGTATCGGCGAGGACCATTCGCAACCGTCTCCATGAAGCTGGGCTACGGTCCCGCACACCGTTAGGCCGTCTTCCGCTCACGCCCCAACATCGTGCAGCCCGCCTCCAGTGGTGTCGCGACAGGCGTGAATGGAGGGACGAATGGAGACGTGTCGTCTTCAGCGATGAGAGTCGCTTCTGCCTTGGTGCCAATGATGGTCGTATGCGTGTTTGGCGCCGTGCAGGTGAGCGCCACAATCAGGACTGCATACGACCGAGGCACACAGGGCCAACACCCGGCATCATGGTGTGGGGAGCGATCTCCTACACTGGCCGTACACCACTGGTGATCGTCGAGAGGACACTGAATAGTGCACGGTACATCCAAACCGTCATCGAACCCATCGTTCTACCATTCCTAGACCGGCAAGGGAACTTGCTGTTCCAACAGGACAATGCACGTCCGCATGTATCCCGTGCCACCCAACGTGCTCTAGAAGGTGTAAGTCAACTACCCTGGCCAGCAAGATCTCCGGATCTGTCCCCCATTGAGCATGTTTGGGACTGGATGAAGCGTCGTCTCACGCGGTCTGCACGTCCAGCACGAACGCTGGTCCAACTGAGGCGCCAGGTGGAAATGGCATGGCAAGCCGTTCCACAGGACTACATCCAGCATCTCTACGATCGTCTCCATGGGAGAATAGCAGCCTGCATTGCTGCGAAAGGTGGATATCCACTGTACTAGTGCCGACATTGTGCATGCTCTGTTGCCCGTGTCTATGTGCCTGTGGTTCTGTCAGTATGATCATGTGATGTATCTGACCCCAGGAATGTGTCAATAAAGTTTCCTCTTCCTGGGACAATGAATTCACGGTGTTCTTATTTCAATTTCCAGGAGTGTATATTCGTGATCTCCTCGGGAGGTATAAGTAGGGGGAAGCAATATATTCGATACCTCATTCAGAAACGCACCCTCTCGAAACCTGGCGAGCAAGCTACACCGCGATGCAGAGCGCCTCTCTTGCAGAGTCCGCCACCCGAGTTCGCTAAACATCTCCGTAACGCTATCACGGTTACCAAACAACCCTGTGACGAAACGCGCCGCTCTTCTTTGCGTCTTCTCTATCTCCTCCGTCAACTTGATCTGGTACGGATCCCACACTGATGAGCAATACTCAAGTATAGGTCGAACGAGTGTTTTGTAAGCCACCTCGTTTGTTGATGGACTACATTTTCTAAGGACTCTCCCAGTGAATCTCAACTTGGTACCCGCCTTACCAACAATTAATTTTATGTGATCATTCCACTTCAAAACGTTCCGTACGCATACTCCCAGATATTTTACAGAGGTAACTGCTACCAGTGTTTGTTCCGCTATCATATAATCATACAATAAGGGATCCTTCTTTCTATGTATTCGCAATACATTACATTTATCTATGTTAAAGGTCAGTTGCCACTCCCAGCACCAAGTGCCTATCCGCTGCAGATCTTCCTGCATTTCGCTACAATTTTCTAATGCTGCAACTTCTCTGTATACTACAGCATCATCAGCGAAAAGCCGCATGGAACTTCCGAAACTATCTGCTAGGTCATTTATAAATATTGTGAAAAGAAATGGTCCCATAACACTCCCCTGTGGCACGCCAGAGGGTACCTTAACTTCTGTAGACGTCTCTCCATTGATAACAACATGCTGTGTTCTGTTTGCTAAAAACTCTTCAAACCAGCCACATAGCTGGTCTGATATTCCGTAGGCTCTTACTTCGATTATCAGGCGACAGTGCGGAACTGTATCGAACGCCTTCCGGAAGTCAAGGAAAATAGCATCTACCTGGGAGCCTGTATCTAATATTTTCTGGGTCTCATGAACAAATAAAGCGAGTTGGGTCTCACACGATCGCTGTTTCCGGAATCCATGTTGATTCCTACAGAGTACATTCTGGGTTTCCAAAAACGACATGATACGCGAGCTGAAAACATGTTCTAAAATTCTATAACAGATCGACGTCAGAGATATAGGTCTATAGTTTTGCGCATCTGCTCAACGACACTTCTTGAAGACTGGGACTATCTGTGCTCTTTTCCAATCATTTGTAACCTTCCGTTCCTCTAGAGACTTGCGGTACACAGCCGTGTACCGCAAGTTCCTTCGCGTACTGTGTGTAGAATCGAATTGGTATCCCGTCAGGTCCAGTGGACTTTCCTCTGTTGAGTGATTCCAGTTGCTTTTCTATTCCTTGGACACTTATTTCGATGTCAGCATTTTTTCGTTTGTGCGAGGATTTAGAGGAGGAACTGCAGTGCGGTCTTCCTCTGTGAAACAACTTTGGAAGTAGGTGTTTAGTATTTCAGCTTTACGCGTGTCATCCTCTGTTTCAATGCCATCATCATCCGGCAGTGTCTCGATATGCTGTTTAGAGCCACTTACTGATTTAACGTAAGACCAGAACTTCCTAGGATTTTCTGTCAAGTCGGTACATAGAATTTTACTTTCGAATTCACTGAACGCTTCACGCATAGCCCTCCTTACGCTAACTTTGACATCGTTTAGGTTCTGTTTGTCTGAGAGGTTTTGGCTGCGTTTAAACTTGGAGTGAAGCTCTCTTTGCTTTCGCAGTAGTTTCCTAACTTTGTTGTTGTAGCACGGTGGGTTTTTCCCGTCCCTCACAGTTTTACTCGGCACGTACCTGTCTAAAACGCATTTTACGATTTCCTCGAACTTTTTCCATAAACACTCAACATTGTCAGTGTCGGAACAGAAATTTTCTTTTTGATCTGTTAGGTAGTCTGAAATCTGCCATCTCTTACTCTTGCTAAACAGATAAACCTTCCTCCCTTTTTTATATTCCTATTAACTTCCATATTCAGGGATGCTGCAACGGCCCTATGATCACTGATTCCCTGTTCTGCACTTACAGAGTCGAAAAGTTCGGGTCTGTTTGTTATCAGTAGGTCCAAGATGTTATCTCCACAAGTCGGTTCTCTGTTTAATTGCTCGAGGTAATTTTCGGATAGTGCACTCAGTATAATGTCACTCGATTCTCTGTCCCTACCACCCGTCCTAAACAACTGAATGTCCCAGTCTATATCTGGTAAACTGAAATCTCCACCTAAGACTATAACAAGCTGAGAAACGTGATGACTGGGTGTTGTGTGATGTCCTTAGGTTAGTTAGGTTTGAGTAGTTCTAAGTTCTAGGGGACTGATGACCATAGCTTTTAAGTCCCATAGTGCTCAGAGCCATGCTGAGAAAATTTATGTGAAATGTATTCTAAATTTTCTCTCAGTTGTTCTGCCACTAATGCTGCTGAGTCGGGAGGTCGGTAAAAGGAGCCAAATAATAACCTAGTTCGGTTGTTGAGTGTAACCTCCACCCATAATAATACACAGGAACTATCCACTTCTACTTCACTACAGGATAAACTACTACTAACAGCGACAAACACGCCACAACCGGTTGCATGCAATCTATCCTTTCTAAACACTGTCTGTGCCTTTGTAAAATTTTCGGCAGAATTTATCTCTGGCTTCAGCCAGCTTTCTGTACCTATAACGATTTCAGCTTCGGTGCTTTCTATCAGCCCTTGAAGTTCCGGTACTTTACCAATCCAGCTTCGACAGTTTACAATTACAATACCGATTGCTGCCTGGTCCCCGCATGTCCTGACTTTGCCCAGCACCTCTTTGAGGCTGTTGCCCTTTCTGTACTTGCCCGAGGCCATATAACCTAAAAAACCGCCCAGTCCACGCCACACAACGCTTGCTACCCGTGTAGCCGCTTGCTGCGTGTAGCGGACTCCTGACCTATCCAGCGGAACCCGAAACCCCACCACCCTATGGCGCAAGTCGAGGAATCTGCAGCCCACACGGTCGCAGAACCGTCTCAGCCTCTGATTCAGGCCCTCCACTCGGCTCTGTACCAAAGGTCCACAGTCAGTCCTGTTGACGATGCTGCAGATGGTGACCTCTGCTTTCATCCCGCTAGCGAGACTGGCAGTCTTCACCAAATCAGATAGCCGCCGGAAGACAGAGAGGATTTCCTCCGATCCATAGCGACACACATCATTGGTGCCGACATGAGCGACCCCCTGCAGATGGGTGCACCCTGTACCCTTCATGGCATCCGGAAGGACCCTTTCCACATCTGGAATGACTCCTCCCGGTATGCACACGGAGTGCACATTGTTTTTCTTCCCCTCTCTTGCTGCCATATCCCTAAGGGGCCCCATTACGCGCCTGACGTTGGAGCTCCCAACTACCAGTAAGCCCACCCTCTGCGACCGCCCGGATCTTGCAGACTAAGACAGCCTGAGACAGAGCCTGAAACCGTTTCGTCAGACAAACTAGAGACGCCGTCCGTTCAGCCCTCTGGAATGTCTTTCGCCCCCTGCCACACCTCGAGACGACCTCCCACTCTACCACAGGTGAGGGATCAGCCTCACTGTGGGCAGTATCCCGGGCAGCCACAGTCGTAGTCCGATCGTGGGAGTGCGTGGGACGAACTGGCCGTCCCCGACAAACCCCCATCCGGACGCCACAGTGATGCCCATTGGCAACAGCCTCAAGCTGTATGACCGTAACCAACACTGCCTGAAGCTGGAAGGGAAGGGATGCCAACTCAGCCTGCATCCGTACACAGCAGTTGCAGTCCCTATCCATGCTAAAAACTGTTGTGCAAAGAACGTCTGAACTAATCTACAGAGAGCACAAACAATTCGACACAAAATTTAAACGGTTATTAAAATACAAGATTGCCTAATAGATGCAGTAATGCTGCTACTTGCGCACTGCTGACACACTGCTCGGCGGTGGAAGGAGACTACGCGATTTTACACTATTCAGGTACTAAAACGCGATGCTACACTCTGAAATACTATAATACGCCCAAAATTTATGAATTAAACTGTGCAAGTACCAAAAACACGCAAAGAAATTACGAATTAAACTATGTAACAAATAAGTGAGCTAAGAGTATACGACTTGCTGCTGCAGCTGCTTATTCAACAGGCGGCAGGGAGCAGTTCTGGGTCAAATGCCAAATAGCAGTGCCTGTCGAAGAGCTATTGTTGCCCACGCTGAAAAAGCAATGGGTTTCATAGAGCCAGCCGAGTTTATTTGTGATTCGAAATGTAAATCCCTAGGTTACCACGATAATATGAATGGGAGATAATCAACACAAATAGTTGGGAGCTAAAGCATTTCAGCTGGTACTAATGTTGTTCTTGATAACACACCGTATCATACTGTTCAAATAGAAGCCGCCATTACTGCAACTCGCGAGAAGCACATAACTGAGTGGCTCCTTTAGAACAAAATCAGTTATGAACCGAGCTTAACAAGAAACGACATTTCACAAATTGTGCGTTACAATAAGCCCAAACATATTTTAAAGCAGATGCACTCTTTAATCCTACGGGATATAGGATTCAGAGGCACCGATCACACCACAGTGATTAATTTTGAACTTTAAAGAGCTAATCTGGAACACAATAACCAAAATTTCGGAATAAAGGTTTTTGTCATTATCTTACTGCCCTACACCAAATGACCAAGGAGTCGTTATATAAGATTAAGACATTAGTGATTAAAAGCTCGCTAACATGCAAAAGGAACTGAAAATAAATATTGACGCAGGGATGAGCTAAAGGGAGAAGCAATGTTCGTATGGAGGGTAAAGTACAAGACGACGACAGTGATATGGAAATTGTCACGGCGGATGAAACAGGAGCGTATTCCAGCGAAACGGTTACAGCAGCTAAACAACTTGGCTTCTACCCGTTGTGGGATGGATCATCGACTTCAAAACTCTGTTCACCAGGTATAGTGCAGTTTTCGTTGCATAACTTAGTTGTACCGTCCTTTTTACCCTCGTCAACGCCTATTACGTACTGACACGGTACACCGACTGAAGCGGCGTCACTCACGGTGGTATAATATTGAGCGAGGTGGCGTAGTAGTTAGTACATTGGACTAGCATGCGGGAGGACGACGGTTTAAACGCGCTTCCAGCCATCTTGATTTAGGTTTTCCGTGAATTCTTAAATCGCTTCAGACAAATGACGGGTTTTATTCCTTCGAAAGCGCACGGTCGACTTCCTTTCCCATGCTTCCAAATCAACCAACCAAATTCGAGAAAAGAACCACTATTACCTTTCATAGATGCGTGTATATATTTTTCTTCATGGTTCGTATGTCTACACACTTGTCTCATAAATGCATCTACAACATGACAACATAGATTGTGCATTTAAATGCAGGTTCCTGTTTAGAAATCGCAGCTTTTAGGAATATGGTTAAATGGTGTCAGGAGGCAAAGTTTGTAATCGACAGAAAGCCATTTCCACGTTCGGAATATTTCGAGAGAAGTTGTTTCCTTGCGAACTATATAAACTGCAGAAGTATGTTCAATCTATCTTTCGTTTTCCTAACGATATACAGCAGAATGTAAAATATTTTTGTAAACCATGGGGTCCATCATGTCGTATTTTAACTGTAGAACTTTTAAAGAGACGGAAGTGCAAGCACGAGGAGATATCGCGCGTACACCACAACTGTAGCTATTCAATTTGTCTGCTTTTCACCGTAGACTAGTTGTGTTATGGGGCTCGTCTCCGCCAGAAAACGTCGCTAATGCAGCCGCTTCTTGAGCCTTCTTGCGATACAAGCACCAGCCTTAGATCTTCGTAGCTCGCGTACCTTGTCAGTATCGATTGTATCGCCCGGCGGTGACATGAGAAAATTCTCGTAAATAGCACTTTAGGTATATAAAACTATATGTTACAGTTTTATATTCCTGAAGATCGAATTTAACTGTAACACACAGCTTTACACACCTGACCGGCCGGAGTGGCCGAGCAGTTCTAGGCGTTACAGTCTGGAACCGCGCGACCGCTACGGTCGCAGGTTCGAATCCTGCCTCGGGCACGGGTGTATTGATGTCCTTAGGTTAGTTATGTTTAAGTAGTTCTAAGTTCTAGGGGACTGATGACCTCAGAAGTTAAGTCCCATAGTGCTCAGAGCCATTTAACAATTTTTTTTTTTTTACACACCTGAAGATGGAATTTCAACATCCCAAAATCGATAGTGGCTTTAATGAACTATTGCTGCAACTGAAGCGGATCTCTTTAAATTAATTAATCGTGTCTGAGTCGCCCATGTCCTAGAAAAGAAATTTTATACTATGTGTATTTTCCAAATAACACATTTAGTAGTAAATTGTCTACAGACGGGAGACTGATATTCTCTAGGATAGAATAATTACACGTTTTCCAAAGCAGTTCAAACAACTGTAAGTTCGATTTTGACGCTTGGCGGTCTGCGCCACAAGCTCATGCGAGACAGCACATTTCTGGCTGGATCTGTTGACGAATCAGGTTCAAAGTTTCAAAATTATTAGACAGTAGGTATCTGGCTTCGATTTACTTGTGAGTCACCAATGTGTAAAAAGGCCACGAAAGCGTCACTTGTATACCTATTTGCTGTTCTGATGTCGAAGGAATATGAAATGCACACATGTGCCTGCTTCTTTGTCAGCACCCGCATCTGTCGTTTCCAGCACGGAAATAGTGTAACATATGAATGGCAAGGTAGTGAAAAGGATAAACTGAAATACTGACCCTGGTTTCCAGTTAATGTGATACTACAGTCTCAAAGTCACAATCATTACTTCGTGACAAGGCAGCAGACTTCGGAGCTTCGACAGACTTGGCAGGGGAGTCTTCATACTGGCCACAGTGACGACACTGATGGCCGGTCGCCGCGTGCGGGGGCGGTGGGCGGCGGGCGGCGGGCTCCGCTGATCGGCCGCCTTTGTGGCCGCAACAATAGGCAGCACTCAGGCCGCTTGCCTCGGGCGGGGCTTCCCCTTCCTTTGCGCTCGGCGCCGTGGCCAGGCTAAGGCTGGAAATTGCGTCCCTGGCGAAGCGACCGCGCCGCCAGATCTCCAGGGACCGCAAGTTCTGCTGTATGCGGCTCTTTGTGCTCAATAGACATTTACATACGCATAAAAAATACAAATGCCGCCATCAGGACAGCGTCGCTTAAAACCAATAACAACGAAAATACGCAGTCGAGTAAAGACGAGTTACCACGACACACTTGTTTTCCATTTTACATACTGGAGACACACGTAGATTCAGAAAAACTGCGCAGTTGCTCACAAACCAATAAATAGAGTAATGCAAGCTGGAGATACATGATGTGCGGTATACTGTACATTGGACAACTGAATTGACAGAAAATCATGCATACTTCTCCCCTCTCACACTGGTCTTTCAGATGGTTAAAATGACTCCGAGCACTATGGGACTTAACATCTGAGGTCATCAGTCCCCTATACTTAGACTACTTAAACCTAACTGACCTGAGGACATCACACACATCTATGGCCGAGGCAGGGTTCGAACCTGCGACCGCAGCAGCAGCGCGGTTTCGGACTGAAGCGCCTAAAACAGCTCGGTCACAACGGCCGGCAATGGACCTTCCAGCGTCTACTTAGCAACTTACGGGTGCTGCCACAGATGTGCCACACTGATCTGATCGTACCTTCGGTGAGTGACGTATCAGTTCTTTAAAGTTCTCACTCGTTTCCTACTTTATTTGCCCTCTTATTTTTTATCCTCGTTAATTAAGTTTCTCTTGCCGAATTCTTATTACCTCATAACGGTTTTATCGCTGCGATGACTTAACATAAGAATTATCGGTTGACATAGTATTAGCATATGCACTACAGTAGCAAGACCAATTGCAGAATGTACACGGTAGAATATCCAGGTAGACTGCACTCAGTTCCGCTCATCCCCAGAGACAGTACCGAAAGATTTTTCGGGCAATTCAGATAACTTACTCTAAGCACAAATGGCAGCTGTGAAAGTAGTTCTAGAACATAGAGCAGTAATGCAAATAGAAATGAAACTATGCCCTGTGTAGTCTAGATCAGTGATTCTTAAACTTTTCTCCTCTGGGCTCTCCTTCACGAGGAAAAATAGTGTCAACCTGCCCCAGCCTATTTTATTAATAAAAATAGTCATTTCTTATATTTTCTTTGCCTTTTTCTCAGATTTACCAAATTCAGTTTAGAATGATTTTACGACGTAGAAACCATAAGTACAGAATAATTATGCCAAATGTACGAAACAAATTGTTTACCATATTTCGTTTATTAAAAAAACTATGAAATGTACAATATTTACAATTTAGCAAAAAAGGGGGTACAACAATAATAACAATTTAAATTACTAAGTTCAGTGTGATGGATGAGCTTTCTTTCGAGAAGAAAGCTTCTCAAGACATTGTGTAATAGCAGAAACAACCATTTGAAGTTCTTTGCTTATATTTTGCTTTGAGCCGTAGTTCGACTTCACAGCTGCCTAAGCTTTAACCAGTCTGGCACAAGCGTGTTATTTCAAAACCAATCGAGATCTTCATGGTATTTTGGTTCAACGTTGTTAACTCCTTGCTATGTATCCAAAACTACAATGAAATTTACTCTTCAGTGACGTATCACAAGTGAGATTAATAAGCTGTTCTTGCTCTTTTATATTTAGACACGATGGCCCAGGAGCATTTGTGAATGGATTTTTAATCTAATCAAATTTATCAGAATCGTCGCTGAAATACTTTTCGTAGTGAACTTCTGGTGTTGCAAGATAATGAAAAAGGCATGCTTTCATCTCCATTAAAAGTACCTGATTATCTGTGTGCTCCAACAGTGACACTGGAGTAGGGAACATATCTCGCATGCCATTTTCCATTCGGTTTTGCCATTGACTCTCAATTTTTGTATGAAGCCTTCACTTCTTCATTCAAAGATAGTACAATTGCTTGATTATCTTGAAGTGAAGTGTTTGGAATATTTAGTACCTCAAAAATGTGGGGTAAACGATTTTCAACAAAAAATCTGAGTTGCAGAAACAGTCTGCCGGGCAGTAGCTTTTCTTTTTTAAGAAACAGAATAGCTCACACATCATTCAAAAGCCCATATCCGAAAATGTACCGTTTGCTTATACAAAAAGTTTGTAAATCAGATTAGCATTACACCTCCCGCTTCAGGTTACGCACAAAATCTGAGAAGCGGCCAACGTTGTCGGTCTCGTTGCTTAACACACCGTTTTCTTCCTACTAGAACAACGGCTGCGAGAAATACGGTTCGTTAGAACTATACCCGCGCAGGCGAAAAATTGCACTTGAGAGTCCACATTACAAGTTATGGTTGTACTGCAATAGTGATGCTACAGCAGCCTCTATACGCAAAAGACGATACCGTTTCCTGTTGCATCTTGTAAATGTAAGCTATTGGGCAATAGCAGCATGTATACGAATTGTTTTTGACCTGCTATCACAACAACAGAAAATAAAGAACCGCTTAATAATGTAGATATAATAGGAAAAAAATCACACGCTTTCAATAACGGAGCAAAGAAATACAGAAAATAAGCCTTTGATGATGACCGATATCTTGAAAACGATATGGCATTTAGTTTGCAAAATAAATAGTAACTGAGAATGTAACTTCTCGCTCTATGCTTTATAATGAGATGATGCCAATAAATAACCGGCATTCGTAGCTTTTCACTCACCATTTTACGGTGAAAATGGTCCAATTCCATCCAGCTCCTCTTCCTCACTGTATTCGGTTGTGATTTTTTCCCATCCCTGAAAAATTAAGTTTCCTTTAACGACGTTTTCTACCGCAGGACACTCTTTCCTGCTGTAGTAAGCATAAACATGCATGCGAGTTGCAACACTCTTGAAAGAATCTAACTCGATGACAGGGTTAAGCTGCTTTTCCTCTTTCCAGGAGTCGCTGAAAATAGAGGTGTGATTGGAAAGTTTTGAGAATTAGTCCGCTACTGCTCACTGGTTTGGCGAGTAGGTACACTGAGGGTGGGGATTGAGTCATTGCCTTGTCCTTGAACTCCCTCTGACAGGAATCTGCGTTTCCTGCATTCAGTTTGTTGTGGCAGCTGGTTGAGTGCGGGTCTGTTAGGGCCTGTTCCCGGATTCTGTCTACGTGAAATGGACGTTAAAACGGAGCAATGAGTTTGTGTGAAATTTTGTTTTAAAATCGGGAAATCAGCTTCTTAGAGTTACGAGCTATTAAAAACAGCTTTTGGAGATTAATGTGTGAGCCAGTCAAAATGTTTTTGTCTGGTTCAAACGATTTAAAAAAGGCCGCAAATCATTTGAAGATAAATCACGGACCGGCCGTCTTTCTACCTCAAAAACGAATGTAAATGTTAGAAAGTTCACGACTTAGTGCTCTCTGATATTAGACTTACAATTAGAGAGATGGTTGATGAACTTAATTTAAGTTTTTATGCAGTTCAGTCAATTCTAACTGAAGATCTGAACATGCGTCGAGTGTCCGCAAAATTCATTCCAAAAGTGTTGTCAATTGACCAGAGACAATGCCAACTTGAAGTGTGCAAGAACTGATTAATCAGGCTAAAAAGGACCCAGATTCTTAAATAGAGTAATTACAGATGACGAATTGTGGGTATATGGGTATGATTCTGAAACCAAAGTGTAGTCTTCGCAGTGGAAGACTCCAGGTTCACCATGATCGAAAAAAGCATGTCAAAGTCGATCGTAGGTGAAGACAATGGTCGTGATTTTTTTCGATTCTACCGGTATTGTGCATCATGAATTTACCCCTGGAGGACAGACAATTAACCAGGAATACTACAAACGTGTCCTTGAGCGTTTTCGTGAAAAGGTGCGGAAAAAAGGTCTGCATTGTAGAGAGACAGGAGTTGGGTACTCCACCATGACAATGCTCCGGCTAATTGTGCCTCCTGCATCGCTGAATTTTTGACCAAATTCAAAATTCCTGTGCTTCCACAACCGCCGTATTTCCCTGCTTTGGCCCCTGCAGACTTCTACCTGTTTCTTAAACTGAAATCTTCACTGAAAGGGAGAGATTTGACCCGATTGAAGACATCCAGGCCGGCCGAAGTGGCCGTGCGGTTAAAGGCGCTGCAGTCTGGAACGGCAAAACCACTACGGTCGCAGGTTCGAATCCTGCCTCGGGCATGGATGTTTGTGATGTCCTTAGGTTAGTTAGGTTTAACTAGTTCTAAGTTCTAGGGGACTAATGACCTCAGCAGTTGAGTCCCATAGTGCTCAGAGCCATTTGAAGACATCCAGGCAAATGCGGTGAGCGTCCTTAACACGAATCAAGAAAAAGTTTCCAGGAATGTTTTCAAAAGTGGAAATACCGGTGGAGTCGGTGTGTTCAGTCACAAGGGGACTGTTTTGAAGGAAATGCATCACAGTAGCATGTAAGTACCACCACTGTACAATTACAAGACCATTCTTAAAACTTTCCAATCACACCTCGTATATTTTCTGATCCATACGGTAGTAACACTCCCCTGATTACTACTGTTCTTGCACTAATTCCAAGAGTTTTTCTTGTTCATTACACAACTTTATCGCAAGAAACTGATTGCTGTCCATGAACACTTACGTATGCTTTCTCCTGCTCGAAAAATTCAGCAGCTTTCTGTAGTAACGTCAGTGCCTCGGTGTTCAGCGGTAGTAGATGTTTTTACGAGTATCAGAATTTTCTAAACCACTGCTTAACAAAGCACAGTACAACGCAAGCACAGAGTAGAAATCATAAAAAACAGAGGTCGTTTATGTTCGCACCAAACAAAGCCGCCTTTTACGTCACGACCGGCAGCGATTACGACGTTTGGATTGTTCACGTCCCACACGCCCCACTTCTAGCGCCTCATGCTTCTCGTTCTTCACTTGTTAACCTTCCAGCCTGAAACGCATACGTAAAGTGCAAAGTTTCAGCGGCCTGGGTTGTCTGTGGTGCTCCATTGACGAGCTGCACTCTCGACTTTGAAGAAGTCGTCCTTTGTCAAGCAGAAAAAATGGTTCATATGGCTCTAAGCACTATGGGACTTAACATCTGAGGTCATCAGTCCCCTAGTCCGCGGCTCGTGGTCTTGCGGTAGCGTTCTCGCTTCCCGCGCACGGGGTCCCGAGTTCGATTCCCGGCGGGCTCAGAGATTTTCTCTGCCTCGAGATGACTGGGTGTTGTGTGTCTTTCACCATCATTTCATCATCATTGACGCGCAAGTCGCCGAAGTGGCGTCAGCTAATAAGGACTTGCAATTTCGGCGGCCGAACACCCCGCATGGGGTCTCCCGGCTAACAATGCCGTAAGATAATTTCATTTCATTCCAGTCTCCTAGACTTAGAACTACTTAAACCTAACTAACCTAAGGACATCACACACATCCATGCTCGAGGCAGGATTCGAACCTGTGACCGCAGCAGCAGCGCGGTTCCGGACTGAAGCGGCTAGAACCGCTCGGCCACTGCGGCCGGCTGTCAAGCAGGAGAGAACCCGAAGAACGAGTACTCGAAACACAGCCCATAGCATGTGCTCATGTACAGTGCACAGGTCACAGTTCATGTCTCCGATGCTTGGGTACCGTGAAGAGGGAGACTTGAACATGACCCTATCTTCGTACTTAATGTACATCCAAACGGTAAATGTTCGGACATAGACATAGCCGGAAATCTAAAACTACATGTTGAAAAATTTGCCTTTGTGTATGTGCAGAAAAGTAGATATCCGCGAGGTGCCACCTGCTCATGTCAGCAAAGTGTGCGTTTTTTGCAAGACTGGATTACGAAATTATTCAGCTAGAATTACTTATGGAACCAAGCCGTAGCATTGAAATACATGTGTTTTCCGAATGTACAACAACGCGAGAGGATTATTGTAGTATTCCAAAGAGTGAATTCGCCGAATTAATTTCAGCTAATTCCGCCAGAGCCGCACGCCCATTTATACTTTAAATTATGATAATTTCATTAAATACGGAAATTAAAACAGTGCACCGAGCCACAGATATCGGGCGATTAATTTTAATGCGGACGTAAGCTCATTAATAAACCAAATAATTCCAAAACAAAGTTCCCCTGCATTCGCGTTCAGCTGCGCCGCCCTACGCGGGGGGTTGACACACGACTGGCTGCCGGATTCTCGGCAACGCCGCAGTCAGCTGCACAGCTGCAGAGGCTCCAGTTTGCGATCTGTCCACTGTGAAAGTGTCAGGTGGTGTGGGGCTTTCATTTTAAAAAGTATATCGTATAAATTAGTCACTATGCTCGACCATAGTTCTGTTCCATAGAGAATTTTGGAGGACGTTTATACATATTTTATTGTAACAACATAATGTGTTTGATACTCTGTAATATAATAGCTAAAGTTCTCACATGGAGTCGTCAATCAATACTTCTGGAGTTCTGCGCGTATGCGGATATGCGCTATGTACTGCATCTGCGTGTTAATAACTAGCAAGTTTACGGTTAAAAGGCTACGCCGATGAGGATATCCGCGGAGGTACTGTATTAATAATCACTTTGAACTTGAAAGGTAACTGGCGGTGTCAATATTACGATATTCGTCTATTTGCTTTACATGAATCAATAGTAATAATTATTATTGTTAGGTATTTCATCCAATGCTTCCTGGTTTACCGTGTAACTACTCTTGCATCCTGTTTCCGCCTTACGTGCAGTTGCCTCAGGTCAAAATCACTTCTGTTTAGTTTTCAGCAACAAAGGAGATCATGTATGCAGTTCCCATCAGTTACCACAAAACTAGTCAGAGTAGGACACTCAAAAAGTGTGCTCTAAGCACTATGGGACTTAACATCTTAAGTCATCAGTCCCCTAGAATTAGAACTACTTAAGCCTAACTAAACTAAGTACATCACACACATCCATACCCGAAGCAGCATTCGAACCTGCGACCGTAGCAGCAGATCGGTTCCGGACTGAAGCGCCTAGAACCGCTCGGTCACAACGACCGGCTGAAGGACACTCCACTGAGGGGAAACTTCGCTTCAGGCTATGACTCCTGCTTGTGTATCACATATGGCACAATGGTAGCTACGAAATCAGTGAATCTATTAAAGTTCGCCTTAAATACATTATCAATTACTTGATGTACTTCATTGGGGACATGTTGAAAATGTGTGCCCCGACCGGTACTCGAACCCGGGATCTCCTGCTTACATGGCAGACGCTCTACCCATCTGAGCCACCGAGGACACAGATGAATAGCGCGACTGCAGGGACTTATCCCTTGCACGCTCCCCGTGAGATCCACATTCCCAACATGTCAACACCACTACGTTCGCAGTGCGCCTAATAGATGTTGGCCCATCATACTCATTACTCGTGGCAGATTAATCTACCAAGTCCCGTACGAGTTCGGGCATAGCGTGTGCGTACGCACAAGAAGGTCAATGGCCGGAAAGCCATATTTTAACTATATATGACGGTAGTATCTGTTCCCGAAAGAACAGTTACCGTGGATGACCATGCAGCTTGCTAGAAATGAAATGATAATTAAATGGACACCCTAGCTGCAAAAAATGAAGCACATCAACGCCTGTTTGCAGCTAGGGTGTCCATTTAATTATCATTTCATTTCTAGCAAGCTGCATGGTCATCCACGGTAACTGTTCTTTCGGGAACAGATACTACCGTCATATATAGTTAAAATATGGCTTTCCGGCCATTGACCTTCTTGTGCGTACGCACACGCTATGCCCGAACTCGTACGGGACTTGGTAGATTAATCTGCCACGAGTAATGAGTATGATGGGCCAACATCTATTAGGCGCACTGCGAACGTAGTGGTGTTGACATGTTGGGAATATGGATCTCACGGGGAGCGTGCAAGGGATAAGTCCCTGCAGTCGCGCTATTCATCTGTGTCCTCGGTGGCTCAGATGGATAGAGCGTCTGCCATGTAAGCAGGAGATCCCGGGTTCGAGTCCCGGTCGGGGCACACATTTTCAACATGTCCCCAATGAAGTACATCAACGCTTGTTTGCAGCTAGGGTGTCCATTTAATTATCATTTCATTTCTAGCAAGCTGCATGGTCATCCACGGTAACTGTTCTTTCGGGAACAGATACTACCGTCATATATAATTATCAATTACACAATGCAAAGCTTATCACATTGAGAAGTGTAGCAAGTTATATGATTATGATGAGTTAACATACAATCCACGTATGAAATATGTGAAAAAAATGGTGCAAATGGCTCTGAGCACTAAGGAACCTACCATATGGGGTCATCAGTCCCCTAGAACTTAGAACTACTTAAACCTAACTAACCTAAGGCCATCACACACATCCATGCCAGAGGCAGGATTCGAACCTGCGACCGTAGCGGTCGCGCGGCTCCAGACTGAAGCGCCTAGAACCGCTCGGCCTCTCCGGAAATATGCGAGAAACATGAAATAGCATGCAGTACGTCACGAGAACTTGTAATATGACATCATTTGACTTCCTAGTACTTCGGAAGTGCTCCACAGCAAATGGCACAAAATCCGTTTTTTAATATTATGATAGACGAAGCTTTTCATCAAGGTGTCAGGGCGTGTTGTATTAAAACGTAATCGTAATCATGATCAATCTCTACGACCTTAGTTAACGGCAAATAAATAACGAGATCCAACGTAAGCAGGCGAAAATTTAGGCCTTAGGGAATCATAACGTCAGCACTCCTGCGTACCGAATCAGTTAAAGCGGTTTACACAGTTATACCTCATATCCGCGGCTGCAAATGCGGATAAAACACTTATTGATGAGGCATTTCCGAATGCGTTGCGGTACACACCTCTAAACATAGAACTGTTGCGCTCAATCAAGCGTCCCAGGAAAATAATGTAGGAAACTCGGCAAGAAAGGCTTTACCCATTCTCGGAGAAAAAGTTATCTGTCGATGGATGTGTACACAACTGCCATGAATCTATGTACCATCTGTCGACTATGTGTTCTACTGGTAGTATCTTAACACACTACACATTTCAGAAGCAAAGCATTAGAAATATACAAATGCCTTACCGAATTGGTACATAGCAACAGTAAGATTTTGGAGTAGACCAAGAATATCATAATATATTTTATTAAAATTATGAATCATAAAAATAGTTTTAAAGTGTCAGATCATTAGTTTCGGCTCGTAGTAAGCAATGTCAGACCTGAGTGTACAGTTTGTCTTTCAAAGCGATCAGCATATGTGAAACGATACGGTCAAAAACTGAGCAAAATAAGTTTAGTAATTTTGATTTAAAACTCTAAGTACAGTTGTAATACACATGATCATTTCATGAAGAAGTACCTTCTGCTAATTTGTGTAGCTATTCTGCGGTGTACTACATTCTGCATGGCTCCCTGAAAATTTTTCGCTGCTCAGGGAATATGCTCTAAATTATGATTAAGTATGGAGCTGTTGTATATTCAAACCCCCGTTTACAATCTAAGAGTGACTTACCAACTACTGGGCTCTTGTTTAGTTTTGATGACTTCACCTGGATTTCAGTAGACATGTACAACATTCATATCTGGGTGAACATACTAATGAAAACATTAATAAATCGCAAATAATTCCTTGCAATATGGATCCTAAGTGGGTGTTCACGTTTGAAATGATCTCCCACGAATGTGTTTTATCCATGTAGTATACATGAATATGCAACACACGTTCTTACACACAAAGACAAACTGAACAGATATCAGTTTTCTTTGCTTAATAGCGTCATATAGCTACAATGTAATCGTGCAGTCATGGGTACACAAGATGGATGAGATATCTGTTATCTCCACGCGTTGTCATAGCAGATCTACAGTTGTCGCAGTCACTGCACACAGAACAAGCCTTGTTCTATCAGAACCTATACACTCCCAGTGGGAAGCAGGTCTCGCATTCGTGTTGGCCGAAGGCGTTGTCGAGCGCGCTCGGTCACGACACAAATAAGTACAGTGTTAGACATAAAAACTGACCGCCGGCCGGCCGCCACAGAGACTAAGTCCGAGTCGTTCACTTAAGGTGGCCAATAAAACTGACCGCCCCTGACAACTCTAAGTCCGGCCATCTGTACAATCTGGCAACACTGTAAGATGGGGAAGTGTCAAGAGGAAGTGTTGTCTACTTGCGAGGTATTGGCGGATTGTGTGAGCCCGTGATCTAGTGACCCCCAAAATGTCGAACTAAAATATCCTGACGTACGGTGGCGCGTGGTGTCGAAGACTGTACACGATGCCATGCTTGATTCTGATGTTGTTTCCCAATGGTACGTAGTCGTTAATGGGAAGCTGGTGACGCAAGAACGTCTCTACAATATCCACATGGCAGAATCTCCCAATTGTGTGGGTTGCAATACAGTAGATTCTGACGAGCACCGCCTCAGCTGTGGAGAGGCGGAACCGGTTTGGCACCTTGTGCGGCAGATGCTGGCTTATCTCTTGCGAGTTAGGCCGGAGCATATATCTGCACGCACGTTATTGTTTCCGGATGAGACATTTTACCCTACGACTCGAACCAACTCTGTCAACTGGATATGTGGACATGCGGTCCATTACATCTGTCGTGACGGACACAAGAACTTACTTGACTTCTGGCTCTATTTGCAAGAAAGACATCATGCTATTTCCGGGCATACCAGATATCGACAATGCTTCGGAAACTACCTCTGGAGTGCCTTTCACAACCCGCCGTATAGATGTAATGTTCCAGGCAGTGGTAGATGAGGTCAGAACGAACTGCAAACGATCATATATTCAACAATCCTTATCAGTGGGCACAGTCGCTGGGAAGCCTAGCTACGAAGTAGTGGCTTTATTTTCATGTTATTTATGTTTACTATCTTCGATGGTGTCTTCATTCTGTTATAGTTTCCAGGCTTCATTAACTATGACTGTTCGCACATTGATATCTATATAAATAAAAAGAATGAAAAAAAAGTAAAAAAGTAAAAAAAAAAACAAAAAATAATTTAAAAAAAATTACCTTCCGCGCCCTACTAGAAATACACTTCCCACATTCCTTTCATCGTGTTTTTGTGGGTTGATGCACATTTTCGATGGGGGGTGCTTACATATAGTTAGGAAGGCAACGCCTGAAGAGGTAAGGGTTCATTTTTGTTTGGAGGGACACAAGTGGCGGTGCCCCGTAGGGATGGCTATGATTTTGTTTTATTTCTTTTGATAGGAAAAACAATTTTAAAAAAAGGGGTAGCGTCTAAAAAAAAGTGGAAACCGTCGTGTATTCTAAACTTATAAGTCGCCTGTTCGCGTCCAACTGTACCTTTTTTTTTTTTTTTACATTTCGGCCCTCGTCTAAAGTTATGAGTCTGCAGGATAGCTCATGGCTGCGACGTGATCAGAACAGCTTACGCTCGAGCGTTTCCTCGCGCTGCAGCGGCTACCGGCCACCGGCCAGACGCCACCCGCCGCCCGAAATCCGGCGCCGCTCAGGTGAACGCGGCGCGACGCTGTCAGTGTATGTGTCAACTGTGATTTTCGAATTTGAAGCTCTAGTTATCATCTTACAGTTAAGCATTGAATTTTGCATAACTGAAAATCATGAACTACGGTTAAGCATTGTAAAATTGAGTCGCAAGTGGAAAAAGGTGTAATATCTACAACACAATATATACTTTTGGTATAACAGAGGGGTGAATGCAGAGGAGGCAGCTACAAAGATTTGAACTGTGTGTGGAGCGAGTGCTTTTGGGAAAAATACGCCAGAAAAAGATATTCTTGTTTCAACAAAGATCGTTCTGGCATGAATGATTTTCCACATTAAGGAAGTCTCGACTACTGATATATGTGATGGATTACCACTTAACCATCATGCGACATTTGCATTCAACAGGGAAAGTTCAGAAGTCTGGTGTAGGAGTACTGCTTGCTCTAATTCGAAACAACAGAAATCACCGGAGTGAATATTATTGAACGTCATCAGGTCGCTCATTGAGCATTCCTATGCAGTACTGTTAGTGGTAACGAGTTATGATGCCTTTATCGTTAACTTTCTAAGAAGAAATGAAAGGCTGAGCCCACTAAAAGACATAAACTCGAGCAAAGGGTAGTGTGAACATAATAGCTTACATCTGATGGCACCAAAAATGTGTTTTGGGCTACGAATTATGCTCCAAGGAGTGTGTGCATCACAGCAGGAATTTGTTACCAACAACTGAGACACCTTTCGGTCGCAGTGTACGAAAATCGACCGACAAAACTACATCACCTGTGCTACTGCGTGATAACGCACTCTGCTGATTTGAGAAACAGAACCATCCAGGAGATTGATAGGAAAGTCGTCTTTCAAACACTTGTATTGATAGGGAAGTCATCTCTCAAGCAGTTGTCCTCGTCATATACTCGTAGAATTTTTACGTTTCCCGCTCTTGATCGATCAACCGTCAAGACAATTCATTTCTAGACGAAAATACTCTTCAAACCACACTGGTTTAATGACATCGTTAGAAGCAGTAGGTTTCTACGGGCGTGGAATTTGTAAACTACTTTAGCATTGTCAGATTGTTTTAGATATCGTGAAAGAAAATTCTGCTGCTGATTAATTTCTCTTCGATGATGACTGTTGCGTTCAGTAAACTAATGGAAAACGCAATTAAAATATTCACTGTACTAACACAAATTAAATTCAGCTTACCTCAGAAACATCACGACGGCAGTCTATCATAATAAAGCATTAAGTATCTGTAAGACTATTGCGCCTATTTTAACACTAATTAGTAGGATATTACCCACTTCTGACTTCAAAAAGGTCTGTATTTACTTCATTTACTGTACCATTCGCAAGTATTATGAAAATGTGGCAGTTCATAGATAAAATTATGTATTCACAACAAAAAATATGTCGGCTTATAACAAAAGTGGCATATGAATTTTGCAGTACCGTAAGGTTTTCTCTCTGACACTAAGAGGTACTAAAAGTAGCAAGACGAATTTTGCTCGAGCGTTGTCTTACGATTCCCTTATTGAGTTTGTATCTGCGTGCTTGGTCCTCTGCTACGAAAGAATTAAAAGTCTGGCTTCCAGCGAGTCTCGAAAGGCTTGCACCTGGTAGCCAAGCATGTTACCTGAGAACTGGTTTTTTCCTAAAGTGGGTAGACATCATTTTGAGGTTGAATTGTTGGCAAATGTCAGTCAGACGTATGCTGTTGGTGTAAGTGTTTCAGTGTGTTGAATTTGTACCATTGATTTTTCTACAGGTTTTTTCTGTCCCAAATGCAGAGTTGAAGTCTCCCAAGCTGTTCCACAGAGGAAGACCGCACTGCAGTTCCTTCTCTAAACCCTCGCACAAAAGGAAAAATGGCTGACATCAAAATAAGTGCCGAAGGGATAGAGAAGCAACTGAAATCACTCAACAGAGGAAAGTCCACTGGACCTGACGGGATACCAATTCGATTCTACACAAGTACGCGAAAGAACTTGCCCCCCTTCTAACGGCCGTGTACCGCAAGTCTCTAGAGGAAGGGAGGGTTCCAAATGCTTCGAAAAGAGCACAGGTAGCACCAATCTTCAAGAAGGGTTGTCGAGCAGATGCGCAAAGCTATAGACCTATATCTCTGACATCGATCTGTTCTAGAATTTAGAACATGTTTTTTGCTCGCGTATCATGTCATTTCTGGAAACCCAGAATCTACTCTGTAGGAATGAACATGGATTCTGGAAACAGCGATCGTGTGAGACCCAACTCGCTTTATTTGTTCATGAGACCCAGAAAATATCAGATACATGCACCCAGATAGATGCCATTTTCCTTGACTTCCGGAAGGCGTTCGATACAGTTCCGCACTGTCGCTTGCATTTGTAGGTCCACATGACAATGACCTTGTTACCTCTGCCCACATATTCTCTATCTGGTTGATGTTCGGTGATCTTGTAACAAACCGCTATGATTTATCCTCTCTTGGCCCTGAAACCAATCTTGCACTGCTCTGGTATGATGTATGGGGCACTGTTCCTGTAAATAAATTGTTCTCTCGTTACTTCATACATTTATATTCAAATAACGTTTTTGTAATAAGCACATTGTATTAGTATTTTCCATAGTGTTTAAGAATTCAGGCCCTGTCGTAGATAAGTGATCCAGATTCAGCAGTCCGATTAAGAATGTGGTTTACCCAGTCTATCGTGTATGATGAGAGCCGTAGTCGGATATCCACATTAAGACTGACTGGCTGATTCCGATTAGAACGATCTGATATCGAAAAGAAATTACAGAAATCGGATAATTTGAACGTCTGTATTGCAACAATGCTGGGCAGATAATTCCTTTGATGGAGTAACATTCAGCAACTGTCTAAGGAGAAGTGAAAAATATGTCTACTAGCAGCAATGTAACGTAATTATAACCCACAATTATGTGATGGAAATATTGAATCGAACAATACACATCTACTCCAGTGGTGGGAAGATACACCATATCGGACTTGCTGATGACATAATGATAATATTAATAATAATAATAATAATAATAATCCAGTGTGGCGGATTGGGGAAAGCCTCCCACATATGGTTGGTAGCGAGGAAATCAAATACTTGGGGTGAACCAAATACTAACACAATTCTGAACGGCTACTCAATCTGTTGAACACAAAATCCAGACACGTCTGAGGGAAAATCACCGGTACTCTGGTCACCGTCTGTTAGCTCAATGAGCTCGGCTGAAAATATTTTCTTCCAAAGGCTTCAGCACCCTCTGGTCCTGTCTGGTCCTGGTATCACCCAGGCCATACCAATGAAACAGTAACAAACATGAACTGTGCAAACAAAGTCAGCTTTACCCCAGGTGGTACACAAAGCGCCCGTCGAAAGGCGACAGCTGGATTTTCGGATTCAGGGGAGTGCAGGCTAGCACGGCAAAGAATATCGCAGATCTCTGGTAAATTTCCCTACAAGCAGAAAACATGCATTTACAAACTAAACATCGATACATTGATGCAAACACGAAAACTACATAATCTCACATAAGAAATCGACCGACAAAAAATTCTCATGCTTGCTCTTCCAGAACCACGACTAACTAACAATGAAACGTTGCATTACGGGAACCATCGCATCTTGAAGAGCAAAACACAACAAAAGATAGCGAAATGCGCAGCAATCCTCGGCATGGCATTTCTCGAACACAGATCTATCATCAACTCTGTCAAAGAAATCACACACCTATCAACACTCGACTTATGACTATGCTCATTCAGATCCCTAATAAAAAATATACACTCATCAATGCACATGCCCAGACGAACATCAAAAATAAGAAAAACACCGAAAAAGTCGATAAATTCTGTAACACACTCGAAAAAACTATGAGCTAAATACACCAAGAGACATGTAAATACTAATCTACTTCTACATCTACATTTATACTCCGCAATCCACCCAATAGTGTGTGGCGTAGGGCACTTTACGTGCCACTGTCATTACCTCCCTTTCCTATTCCAGTGGCGTATGGTTCGCGGGAAGAACGACGGCCGGAAAACCTCCGTGTGCGCACGAATCTCTCTAATTTTACATTCGTGATCTCCTCGGGAGGTATAAGTAGGGGGAAGGAATATATTCGATAACCCATCCAGAAACGCACCCTCTCGAAACCTGGACAACAAGCTACACCGCGATGCAGAGCGCCTCTATTGCAGAGTCTCCCACTTGAGTTTGCTAAACATCTCCGTAACGCTATCACGCCTACCTACGAACCCTGTAACAAAACGCGCCGCTCTTCTTTGGATCTTCTCTATATCCTCTGTCAACCCGACCTGGTACGGATCCCACACTGATGAGCAATACTCAAGTATAGGTCGAACGAGTGTTTTGTAAGCCACCTCCTTTGTTGACAGACTACATTTTCTAAGGACTCTCCCAATGAATCTAAACCTGGCCCCCCCGTACCAACAATTAATTTTATATGAACATTCCACTTCAAATCGTTTCGCACGCATACTCCCAGATAGTTTACAGAAGTAACTGCTACCAGTGTTTGTTCCGCTATCATATAATCATGCAATAAAGGATCCTTATTTCTATGTATTCGCAATACATTACATTTGTCTATGTTAAGGGTCAATTGCCACTCCCTGCACCAAGTGCTTATCCGCTGCAAATCTTCCTGCATTTCGTTGCAATTTTCTAAAGCTGCAGCTTCTCTGTATACTACAGCATCATCCGCGAAAAGCCGCATGGAACTTCCGACACTACTAGGTCATTTATATATATTGTGAAAAGAAATGGTCCCATAACACTTCCCTGTGGCACGCCAGAGGTTACCTTAACGTCTGTAGACGTCTCTCTATTGAGAACAACATGCTGTGTTCTGTTTGCTAAAAACTCTTCAATCCAGCCACACAGCTGGTCTGATATTCCGTAGGCTCTTACTTCGATTATCAGGCGACAGTGCTGAACTGTATCGAACGCCTTCCGGAAGTCAAGGAAAATGGCATCTACCTGGGTGCATGTATCTGATATTTTCTGGGTCTCATGAACAAATAAAGCGAGTTGGGTCTCACACGATCGCTGTTTCCAGAATCCATGTTCATTCCTACAGAGTAGATTCTGGGTTTCCAGAAATGACATGATACGCGAGCAAAAAACATGTTCTAAAATTCTACAACAGATCGATGTTAGAGATATAGGTCTATAGTTTTGCGCATATGCTCGACGATCCTTCTTGAAGACTGGGACTACCTGTGCTCTTTTCGAAGCATTTGGAACCCTCCCTTCCTCTAGAGACTTGCGGTACACGGCCGTTAGAAGGGGGGCAAGTTCTTTCGCGTACTTGTGTAGAATCGAATTGGTATCCCGTCAGGTCCAGTGGACTTCCCTCTGTTGAGTGATTTCAGTTGCTTTTCTATTCCTTCGGCACTTATTTCGATGTCGGCCATTTTTCATTTTGTGCGAGGGTTTAGAGAAGGAACTGCAGTGCGGTCTTCCTCTGTGGAACAGCTTGGGAGACTTCAACTTTGCATTTGGGACAGAAAAAACCTGTAGAAAAATCATTGGTATAAATTCAACACACCGAAACACTTACACCAACGGCACACGTCTGACTGACATTTGCCAACAATTCAACCTCAAAATGATGTCTACCCACTTTAGGAAAAAACCACTTCTCAGGTAACATGCTTGGCTACCAGGTGGAAGCTGCTTTCGTTCGCCTTTCGAGACTCGCTGGAAGCCAGACTTTTAATTCTTTCGTAGCAGAGGACCAAGCAGGCAGATACAAACTCAATAAGGGAATCGTAAGACAACGCTCGAGCAAAATTCGTCTTGCTACTTTTAGTACCTCTTAGTGTCAGAGAGAAAACCTTACGGTACTGCAAAATTCATATGCCACTTTTGTTATAAGCCGACATATTTTTTGTTGTGAATACATAATTTTATCTATGAACTGCCACATTTTCATAATACTTGCGAATGGTACAGTAAATGAAGTAAATACAGACCTTTTTGAAGTCAGAAGTGGGTAATATCCTACTAATTAGTGTTAAAATAGGCGCAATAGTCTTACAGATACTTAATGCTTTATTATGATAGACTGCCGTCGTGATGTTTCTGAGGTAAGCTGAATTTAATTTGTGTTAGTACAGTTAATATTTTGATTTCGTTTTCCATTAGTTTACTGAACGCAACAGTCATCATCGAAGAGAAATTAATCAGCAGCAGAATTTTCTTTCACGATATCTAAAACAATCTGACAATGCTAAAGTAGTTTACAAATTCCACGCCCGTAGAAACCTACTGCTTCTAACGATGTCATTAATCCAGTGTGGTTTGAAGAGTACTTTCGTCTAGAAATGAATTGTCTTGACGGTTGATCGATCAAGAGCGGGAAACGTAAAAATTCTACGAGTATATGACGAGGACAACTGCTTGAGAGATGACTTCCCTATCAATACAAGTGCTTGAAAGACGACTTTTCTATCAATCTCCTGGATGGTTCTGTTTCTCAAATCAGCAGAGTGCGTTATCACGCAGTAGCACAGGTGATGTAGTTTTGTCGGTAGATTTTCTTACACTGCGACCGAAAGGTGTCTCAGTTGTTGGCAACAAATTCCTGCTGTGATGCACACACTCCTTGGAGCATAATTCGTAGCCCAAAACACATTTTTGGTGCCATAAGATGTAAACTATTATGTTCACACTACCCTTTGCTCGAGTTTATGTCTTTTAGTAGGGCTCAGCCTTTCATTTCTTCTTAGAAAGTTAACGATAAAGGCATCATAACTCGTTACCACTAACAGTACTGCATAGGAATGCTCAATGAGCGACCTGATGACGTTCAATAATATTCACTCCGGTGATTTCTGTTGTTTCGAATTAGAGCAAGCAGTACTCCTACACCAGACTTCTGAACTTTCCCTGTTGAATGCAAATGTCGCATGATGGTTAAGTGGTAATCCATCACATATATCAGTAGTCGAGACTTCCTTAATGTGGAAAATCATTCATGCCAGAACGATCTTTGTTGAAACAAGAATATCTTTTTCTGGCGTATTTTTCCCAAAAGCACTCGCTCCACACACAGTTCAAATCTTTGTAGCTGCCTCCTCTGCATTCACCGCTCTGTTATACCAAAAGTATATATTGTGTTGTAGATATTACACCTTTTTCCACTTGCGACTCAATTTTACAATGCTTAACCGTAGTTCATGATTTTCAGTTATGCAAAATTCAATGCTTAACTGTAAGATGATAACTAGAGCTTCAAATTCGAAAATCACAGTTGACACATACACTGACAGCGTCGCGCCGCGTTCACCTGAGCGGCGCCGGATTTCGGGCGGCGGGTGGCGTCTGGCCGGTGGCCGGTAGCCGCTGCAGCGCGAGGAAACGCTCGAGCGTAAGCTGTTCTGATCACGTCGCAGCCATGAGCTGTCCTGAGGAATTGTTTGTAGAAGTTCTTGTTATTGCTGGTGGGTAGAATGTGAAGCGGATTATGTTCGGTGTTCAACCAGACTCATAACTTTAGACGAGGGCCGAAACGTAAAAAAGAAAAAAAAAGAAAAATTATGTTTCAGTTGGACGCGAACAGGCGACTATAAGTTTAGAATACACAACAGTTTCGACTTTTTTGTTTCTGTTCTTTTTTTTTCATTTTTATTTTATTTTATTTTATTTATTTATTTATTTTGTAAAAAAAAAATAAAGTTGGACGCGAATAGGCGACTATAAGGTTAGAGCGCATGACGCTTGCCACTTTTTTTTTTTACCAGGAACAGGGTAAACGAACAAATGATCTTTATTGGTACAAACTTAAATACAACAGAAATGCCATCCTTCCGGCGAAAATAACACATGACATACTCGTACAACGCGATTTTTTTTGATGAACAAGTTGTAGGAAAAAAAAGAATAATAATACTGATGTAAGCTAAGAGGTGTGAAGCAATATACAGTGGAGTGAGGGAAAAACCAGTGTTTTCTGGTATAGTGCATAAAAGAAAGGAGGCGCGTGTCCATGTGCCTACTCCACTGTGGGTTACAATGTAGAAAGTAGCGCGGGGAGTCTCAGATTTCAGCAGAGGGGGCGGGAGTTTTGTCGGCGTGTGGCACCATCCAACTGAGCGGGGTGACGTAAAGATCGCATGTAGGTAATTGGCGAAGAAGTCGCGGTAGCGCGGTCGGTGTTCGACTTTACTGTGGGCGGTTTCTAAGTACTGCCAGAAATCAAGGTGTGATTTGTCGCCATCATTATACATGTAGGTGATCGTCCATCCCTTGACCCATACAATCGCATGATTTTTGGTGGCGGGGAAATAAGTATTCTCGGGATGGATAAAGGTCCATGGGTCAATCGAGTCCGGCGGAACGCGGAGGTAACAGGCAACGAACTGTCGGGCAAGTTTCCAGACGTCACTGGTGGCAGCACAAGTCAGTTGGTGGACATCGTCATCCACGAGGTGGCAAATGGAACAAAGTGGAGAGTCCTTTAGTCCGATGGCGTAAAGACGATGATTTGTGGCGAATTTTTCATTTGCGACTTGGTGTCATGTTGCCCGGACGTTGGAGGGAACAAAAGGCTGGTGGATGTGACGCCAAACCGTGGGCCACCGCGTGGACGGATGTCTCATTTCGATATTGTTGCTGGATATGGAACGAAGGAGTGGGGTGTAAAAATCTTTAGGTCGAGGAGAAAGCGTGGCCGGTAAGTGTGTGAGAGCATAACTGAAGTCGACGATGAAATCAGAAATGTGCGTCAGATGGTGCTTGATGTGTCCGACTGGTACTGGTGGTGTTATGGTCGCGGGCACAAGAATTTCCAGCAAGCTGCGCGTAAGGGAGGTGCCCCCGTGCCACTGCTTGTGCATGGTGGACATGTACTGTACAAGGACGCCGCGCGGAGTCCCACATTGACAAGGCCGAGGCCCCCCGCTCGCGGGGGGAGGGTGAGCGTGTCGTAGCGGGCCTTAAAGAGCGTACCGGCCGTAAGGAAGTATCCGAAGGCAGCCTGGAGGCTGCGTCCAATAGTTGATGGCAGCGGGAGGACCTGTGCAATGTGGACCATTCTGGACGCCACATGTTGATTCAGGTATTGGACACGTTGTAAAGAATCGAGTCGTCGGAGAATATTTTGTCGCACCGTCGTGCGGATAGTTTGGAGTGCACGCCGAAAATTGATGGCAGCGGCGCGGCGCACGGTGGAGATGAAAATGATACCAGGGTATCGTAGTTTTTGTTCACACGGGAGAGGTGCTACGTCGTCGTGTGAGAGGCCGCGTCCAATGGGCATCGCCGCGGATTTAGCCACATTCATGTTACTGCCCGCTGCAGTGCCGTACGTTGATATCAAATCAAGTACCGTGTGTGTTTCACTCCGTGAGCGGATCAAGAGGAGGAGGTCGTCCGCATACGCACGACATCGAAAACTGTGCTGTCGCAAAGTGAGACCAGAAAGGTGGCTCGTCAGACTCCCGATGAGTGGCTCCATACTTATGGCATAGAGTAGGGTCGAAAGTGGGCAGCCTTGCCGTACGGAACGCTGGATCCTTATGGCATAGAGTAGGGTCGAAAGTGGGCAGCCTTGCCGTACGGAACGCCGGATCGCCACTGGTCCCGCCACGCGGCCATTAACATGAATCAGCGATTCGGCGGTGCCATACATGCGCCGGATCACGTCGATAAAGGCTGGTGGAAAACCCATGCGGTTCATCATTGAGAACAGAAAAAGATGCCGCACTTTGTCGAATGCGCTGTCAAAATCAATGGCAACCACTGCGGCGCGGAGTCTGCACGCCGCTGCCAGTGCAATTAAATCGCGACATTCTCCTGTGGCCGTTTGTATATTAACTGAACCGCCCGGAGTTGTCTGTTCCGGGGATAGAATGCTAGGCAGGACCTTGCGGCATCGCGTTGCCAGTAGGCGTGTAAAAATTTTACAGGCTGCGTTAAGCAGAGTCAGGGGACGGTAATGTGCTGTCGTCACACCTGGTGTCTGTTTGTGGATGGGTATAATAATTCCCGTGACGAAGGACGGCGGTACGGCGTTCCCCATCCTCAGCAGTTCATGAAACATCGTTGTCCACCGTGACGCCATTAGTGTGAAGAAAGCGCGATAAAATTCTATCGGCAATCCGTCGACACCAGGTGACTTATTCAGAGCACCTTGCATCGTGGATTTCGTCACGCGTAATGGGCTCCATCAGCTCGTCCGCTTCGTCGCTGGTGAGGGTGCGAGTTACGTGTGGTAACACAGACTCCTCAGCATGGTTGTTGGTAGTCTCCTCCTGGTACATTGTGCGGTAGTGGTCGACAAAGGCACTGACGATTTCGGTCTGGCAAGTGACGTGCTGGCCGCGACAGGTGGTGATCTTCGTGATGAGTTGTTGTCGTCGATGTTTCCTAGCGGATGCGATATGATGCATGGTCGAATGTTCTTGTTCCGCCGAATCTTGACATCGGGTTCGCACCATGGCCCTCTGCAGTCTACGGCGTGTCAAAGTTACAATTTGCGCCTTAATCTTGCTGCGTTCCCTCTGGGTGTCGGGGGTGGGCGGTTGGGCGTCCAGGTCGCGGAGAGCGGCGTAGAAATATTCGGTAGTGTGCCGGCGCCACATAGCAACTTCCTTTCCATAATGAATCAAAGTACGTCGAATGGCAGGTTTGGCACATTCCAGCCACTAGGTCAAGATCGTGCAATATTTGGGTAAGCGACGTTCACAGGTGGCCCATGTCTCGGTAACACGTTGAAGACATACGGGATCATGAAGATGGAAGGTGTTTAGCGTCCACGGTGCACGACTACGCCAGACCACTTGCTTGGGGAATAGAATGTTGCAGATGTAGGCACAGTGGTCCGAAAAGAACAGGGGCCAAAGTTCTGCACTTTGGACTGCAGGTGTGGGTTCCCGAGAGACGTAAATTCTATCAAGGCGGCTGGCGGAGTGACTAGTCTGGTAAGTATGTCCAGGCGCGTCGCCGTGCTGAACTTCCCAAGTGCCGCGGAGCAACAGATCTCGGACGACAGGACGCAGTTCTTGACAGGTGTTGTAGTGGGGCACTTGATCTTTAGGGTGCAAGACACAATTAAAATCACCCCCAAGCAAGTAATGGTCGAAGAGTCCAAGAAACAAAGGAGCGATTTCTTCTGAATAGAAGAGTGCCCTGTCGCGTCTGCGGGTGGAGCCTGACGGAGCGTAAATGTTGACGATACGCGTCCACATGACGGTGACGGCCATGCCTCTGGCAGATGGAAGGTATGTGATATCGACCACGGGAATGCCTTCTCTGGCGTAGATGGCTACGCCGCGTCCCAGTTGGTCACCAGGAGAAGGATAAATGTTATATCCCGCGACGTCTGGAAGTGTGGCCAAGTATACTTCCTGTAGTAGTGCGATATCGACGTCCGACGCCCATATCATCTCTCGCAGCAGTTGATGTTTCACGGGTGAGCTAATGGTGTTAGTGTTGATCGTCGCTATTCGGTAGGTTTGGATCCGTACTCCGCCGTGGAAGGGAACTCCACCGGCGGAGGATGAAGAGGGGCGAGGCAACGGCGAGTCGTGCCGTACGCCACCTGACGGCGCTATCAGCGGCGTAACGATGCTTCCGTCTGGGGTAACTCTGTCCCCAGCGTGTGGTCCGGGTCCTCATCGACGTCCTCACTCCACACCATTGAAGGCGCTGTCGTTGTGATGGTCGTACGTTCCACTTCGGTCGTAGGGGCGGAGGACGTCTCGGCGGCAGTCGCAACGGTGGAGTCCATTGGTTCAGGAGCACCTGAGCGAGCCAGTAGAGTAGGCATCGACACAGCCACAGTCGGCGTCATGTTGTTGTCATTCGTATCGTCATGTAGGTTCTCCGAGGCCTCGTCGGGTCGGACGGCCTCTGGAGCATCAGGGGGACGTGATCCGTCTCGTTCCGAGACCGTACGGCGCCTCCTCTTGCGGGTGGGTGTCGGAAGTCGTTGCTGTTGGTAGTGGCGCCGGAGTAGCGTCAGGCTTTGAGCGCGACGTGTCGGCCCCGGCGGTATCCGCAGCAGCTGGAAGGGTCACCGGTGCGTGGTCCGATGGGCGGCGACCGGTGGGAGGAGAAGAGAGCGCCGATGCGTAGGTGATCGGTAAAACCGTCGTCGGAGCCGGAGGTGCCACGGTAGCGGCTGGCAATTGGGTGATTCGTCGCTGAAGACACTCAGATCTGAGGTGGCCTTCTTTGCCGCACCCGGAACAGGTCTTGCGTTGGCCGTCGTATATGACAACCGCGCGGCACCCGCTAATTTGCAGGTAAGATGGCACGTGGCGATGGAGGTCGATGGTGATCTGCCGTACACCGTTAAGAACGGGGTACGTTTGGAATTGAGCCCAGCGTTCTGCAGTGTGGCCATGTAGAGTGCCATAGGGGTGGAAAGCCGCGATAACCTCTTCCGCCGGAAGCTCGAAAGGGAGTTCGAAAACTCGTATGGTGCGCATTCCTAAGTCGGCATGGTCGACAGTGACCGCTCCGACATCGCCGTCGGCGTAGCAAAAGCGTAATCCATGGTTGGTGTCACAAAGTATTCTTTCACATACCGCGTCATTGACGACTTTGTCGTACACGGTACTGCTTAATATGGACAAATGGATGCCCAAGATGTCGGAAGCTGGGATCTTAGCAACGTCGCGTAGGAAGCGTTCCACTTCCAAGGCCTTTGGTCGTGCGTATTCGTTGCAGAAGTTGAATCGTAATGTTGATTTTCTAAAACGGTTGGCCATGGTTCTAGTGCACGTAAGCGACACGTAAGTGACGGCCGCTGAAATGTAAACAACAGCGAGCGCGCGCGCTCCGCAGGCGGAAACAACAACACGTCCGCACTGCACGGCTGCGAAAGCCGGACTGCTAGACCACGGGCTCACACAATCCGTCAATACCTCGGAAGTAGATAACACTTCCTCTTGACACTTTTTTTTTTATTTGGCCTTTGAGTGTGTACTCAATTTAGCCATCGGCAACACATAGTAACAATGTACACATATTTGAATAAACAAATACAGAAATGCATATTCACAAGAATAAAAAGCTTAACTGTTACAGTTTTGTACATAATGTTTTAAAAGTTGAATTGAATTGAATTGGAAAATAATTAAAAGTGTCTTGGCTTACAATTCACACCAATTCTGAAATATCTTCGTCAGCAAGACATATTTATAATTGACGTACACCATTAAAACCTACAGATTGTGACCAGTACTCTTGATGAAGTTAACGATCACTTTATATAGACGAACGTCTTTAGTGCACGAAAGAGAAGAAGCTGATTGAGGAAGATGGTAGCCCATACTCAGCAATATCTTCAAAAAGACCAACCGATCACGGTCAAATTTGGGGCACATAAATAAGATGTGGCTGACATCAGCTTCCGACTCAGGATCACACTCACATGCTGGTGAACTGTAAACGTTGATCAGATGTAGATGTTGTGGGAAAGAGGCATGATCGAAGCGGAGTCTTATGATGGTAGAAATCGTGGATCGGCCCAGATGTGTCCTCATGAACCACGGCTGTGAAGGAATCCGAGGTTGTAGCACTGTGTAATAACCGCCTTTTGTCTGTTGAGAAACGTTCCACATTTCCTGCCATTGTTGTCTTGCGTGATCCTTGACTGCACGTAAGTAGTCTTTATAAGGAACTCTTGACACTTCCCCATCTTACAGTGTTGCCAGATTGTGGAGATGGCCGGACTTAGAGTTGTCAGGGACGGTCAGTTTTATTGGAAACCTTAAGTGAACGACTCGGACTTAGTGTCTGTGGCGGCCGGCCGGCGGGTAGTTTTTATGTCTAAGACTGTACATGATATTGTATTGTTAGCACAGCAGTCTTACAATTGTAGGAACGGGAAGAAGTATGTTCGATAGTGTTCTGGATGCATCTTGCACTATTGCTTTGTAGGGCAAAGCTCCCCGAACCATAACTGACGGAGATGTTACTGAATCATATACGGATGGATGGATCTAAGATGATTGGGTGCAAAACAACGAGGTAGTCAGCGCTCTTCCTCAAGTACTGGTGTATGGGTGGTTACTGTTTTTGAAACGAAAAGCTAAGATCATGTAACTACTATATTTTCACATACAGTTTCCAGTATATCTGTTCATACCGGTGTCATATGTTAAGAATAGCACTAAAATATTGGACAGCATTACGATGGCTGGTCAGTCACTGAAGTAATAGGATAAGCCCAAGACGCAAAAATACATAAAAACCATCGTTCAACTCAGCATCTCTCTCGCGACCAGAGTCCCACTCAGAAAAAAAAGTCTTCACTGGCACAAGGTACAATCAGGTCACTTAACTGAACACAACCTTACCTCATTCTTCTCAGGGTGTCCCAGAACGACTGGTCAATATTCAGGAATATGAAAGGAATGACCTGTCGAAACAAAAATGTCGAGTACACACGGGCTTTAAAGCCTATGGCTTAAGAGCTATGAGCAATTGTGCATCGTCGCTACTGAACAAGTGCCCGTAGCTCTGAAGACATGGGCCTTAGAGCGCATGCATACTGGACAGCTTTCTCTTGTTATCTGCTCCCAAAATACTGAAAACGAAGATCTTGCAGTAGAGGAAATTAGTTTCGCACTATCGAAGATGAAAAAGTGCTCATAGCTCTTAGGATATGCGTTTTAGAAAACATGTTCAGCATACTTTTTGCTTCGAATAATCGCTCCTGTCATATTGACCATTACTCCTGGGACCCCCTGTATAGCTGAGATTTCCGCTATCACGTTGGAGGTGGAATGAGGATGAGGGGTCGTGGGACACACAATCACTCGCCGTCACCCAACTTCTACTCATTGCGCGGATGTCAGTGGCTGCTCGTCTGCTAAATCGGTCCTGGCGCGTAAACTACAGCTGTCCGGAACATGAACGACGAGATTAAGCGCTTTCTGTAGACCAACTGTTAGGAAACGGAATGTACTCTCGGTAGCCACGGTGTGGGAGAGGGCGGCAGAAACGTTCTCCCGTCGCAGTCTCCAATGATTTTGCTTTCCTACCACGAACGTTGAGGTCTGAAACTGGTCACAGACCTCTGGAGCGACAAAGGTAGACGTCAAAAACTCGTACTCCGTTTCGTAAGTCTTTTGAAACAGTTTACCTATCATATACGAGGAAGATACAAAACTGATATTCATTTAAAGAGGAAAGTAGCATCAAATAATACTACTAAAATAAATGTATTTGAGAGCAAGTAGTTAAAAAGTAAGTTGTACGAAAAGCGAAGCGGGCGTACTCAAGAGCTCGGTGTTCTCAGCACCAGGAAAGACGATAACGCCACAAACGTATTTTGTCACTTAGAGTGTCCAGGGTATGGACATGGACCTTAGCGAGCTCTGCGTTTGCATCCGATGACGCTTTACGGGTATTTACGTAGCCGTCTTAGTCTCAACGTATGAGACAACTTAATGTTAAATTGAATATTATTCAATGATTTTCTTTTCATGTGGCCTCTCATGCATACATTCAGGTTTTCAATGTGTGATAAAGTGAGTTTTCTTTTCTCTTTTAACTTTTTAATATCTCTCATCTCACGCACGCTCGTGGTGTTTTATATCATTAGGTATACAGACTATAAAACTATTAATCAAGATAACAGGTTGAAACTTCCTGGCAGATTAAAACTGTTTGCCGGACCGAGACTCGAATTTTTGACCTTTGCCTTTCGTGGGAAATTGCTCATACCAGAGCACACCGCTGCAGACTGAAAATTCATTTTGGAAACATCCCCCGGGATGCGTCAAAGCCATGTCTCTCCAATACCCTAACTGCCAGGAGTTTTGTCCTGGAAGTTTCGCAGCAGAGCTTCTGTGAAGTTTGGATGGTAGGAGTCGAGGTACTGGCGGAATTAAAGTTGTGAGGACGGCGCGTGAGTTGTGTTTGGGTAGCTTAGTCAGTAGAGCAGTTGCCCGCGAAAAACAAAAGTCCCGAGTTCGAGTCTCGGTCCGGCAGACAGTTTTAATCTGCCAGGAAGTTTCATATCAGCGGGCAATCCACTACAGAATTCTGGAAGGTAACAGTTTGTTTGAGGTACTTTTGTGAAAGCTTCACTGTGCAGTAACGTCTTGGCCACAAAGTTTGTTGCTACGTCTGATTAAGTAGCGGTTAAACACTCTCTCCTTTGGTGATTTATATGGATCTTTTCATCCAGATCACCGTTGTTACACTTGTTCCCATTAAATCCAGTGTCAGAGTTGTGGAAAGTCCATAATCAGCGATAAGTTTTACGAGAACATTAAAATTCACAAATATCTCATGATCAACGCTTTGGCCAATTCCTCGAAGGGAACATCCACAAGGTCGCAATGTGACGTGTGCTTTCCTGTCGATGTCTCATCCTAACTGACCCAGCATAAGTTCGAAACAATGACCGCCCACTCAGCATGTCAATTACAGCTATTTTTGGCTCGGTGGTATTATGAACAGTGCGTAGTTCATACTCCGGCTACTTCACAGAGCTTTGAATCATTCCCTATATTGCCTCCTAGCAGTGTCTTAATGCGGTATTTCTAAGTCCTGTCTTTGGTGTTTTTCATTTTCCACTCGTATTATTCGTGCTGAAATGGCCTGTCACTTGGAAAACCATTAAGCCCTGCCAGCACTTACGTTTCACGCTGCGTATTCACCCGCTGCTGTAGTTGCCGCACTAATGAGCGAACTCAGTGGAGCGTGGGAGAGGGGAAATGATCTGCACAAACCCAACTCGAGTATCGCCCACCACGCGTAGGTATCAGTTTGAAGAAAGGTGGAATAAGTAATGCATATTGACTACTAGCAACTGTACCCAGAATAATTTATCGAGAGACTAACACAAGTTGCCTCCTCCCCTTAAGTTCTGATGTCGTGTCTCGTCACTGGTCCTACCACCAGCTGTGAATGAAAATGTGGTCTGTGCGGCGCAAACAGGACACAGGCGACAATGTGAGCTGAGGTCTATTCCTTTAATGGGGTGAGAGGCAGAACGTCTAGTAGCATATTTAGCAAAGATTAAGTTGGAACGGAGAGGAGAAGTTTATTGGCTAGGTACGAAGTTAATAACGATGCAAAAGTTCCAGATACAATTTATAATTCTCGATAATTCAGCCCTATTGCCAGAGGTGCCTTACAGTGTCTTTTCACAAGTCATCGACTACTCTCCACTGCTTTATATTGTAAAGTAAATGCGGCAAATTCGCTGAGTAGCTACAGCCATATTGCCAATGTTCGTCATTAGAAATGGACTCGATAAGGAACCTGAGTTATCAGTAAACTGAATTTAAGCTGCTAAACACTGTGTGCGTGTTTTATCAGTGTCAGTTTCACTGTATTTAAGCCCTCAACAGATCGATACATGAAAAACTTAAAACTAACATTTGGATAAGGTATCTGACTGCGTATTTGAATATGAAAATCTACAGGAACAAATGAACCTCTAACAATGAATACCTGAGCTATCTGACTGCGTTTTTGAACAATAATTTACAAGTGATGCAAAATCTGACTCGTGCAACGGAATTTACTGGATTAGAGTACATGACGTGTTGTGATGTATCAGTGTCTCTGTTTTGGCCCTAAGTTTTGCACTCACCTCCTTAGATGACTGCCTGTTTCCATGTCGTTTACAGCAATTGGCAACAGCATACAGCAGGAGCGGCTAAAGCTTATTGTTACTAAAAATGAATTTAATAAAAAGGAGCTTCCTTGGGTCCTTTTAACTACTAAATAAATCGTGAGAAGGGATTTCATAAATTAATACTATTTAAGACTCCAGAATCATCATGACCAATAATAGACGATGACAACTAGAATGACATAGGTATCAATAATGTGTGAGTGCCAGATTAACAAATTATTTCAATTTCAGAGTTACATTAACATTTAATAACCACAGCATTTATTTATTAATTAGATGTGCAGAATAATTCTTATTATTTGGAGCATAAGGAGGATTCTTTAACTAACAATAAAAACATGGAATTATTGCAAACTCGGACTGACAATCACGAGCTTAACCGTGCAATTGCTTTCGGTCTATGCTTTCGAATTTTACCTTCAATTCCATCTTCAAACGTAGTTAAATCATCTAAATCTCTCCTGGCTATGTGAATTAAATCAGGCCTTGAGTATGATAAGATCTACCATTACCGACGTGAGGACAGCGTGAGACGTCTTCTGTCTCCGAGCTCTCGAACGACGCACTATTTCCACTCTTGCAGACAGACCTCGTCTCACAACAAAGAATCGCACTCCCATGTTTCGCCCTCAGATTGTTACTATCGATATCTGAGCGCTTATACAACGCAAGGAATGGCGTTAACTTAGATATAATGGTTCATGTAATGGAGAGTTCTGAAACACTCCTTACAACATGTTAGTCTTTACGAGCAACTCGCAGTTCCATCTTTCACTATCAGAGGCAAGTGCTGTACTTGCGAGTCGTTCTAATGATACACGATCAATATTCGAATCAAGATAAGAGAAGAGTACGAGGTAGCTCTGATAGACAGACAAATACTAATTGTCCTTCATTACAACTCATGCAATAAGACACTTTATTCACGTGTAACACGCCAGTGTTCCTCTGAATTTTTTTACGCACAGAAGTGCTATTGCTCGTTGCTACTTCTAAAGGCAAACTCTGACAACCTTGTTCTTTACTGGCAGGCACAAAATAAAAGGTAATGCTGGTAAGTTGTAAGTTCTATGGGATCGAACTGCTGAGGCTATCGGTCCCTAGGCTAACACACTACTTTTTGTTGTCGTGGTCTTCAGTCCTGAGACTGGTTTGATGCAGCTCTCCATGCTACTCTATCCTGTGCAAGCTTCTTCATCTCCCAGTACTTACTGCAACCTACATCCTTCTGAATCTGCTTCGTGTATTCATCTCTTGTTCTCCCTCTACGATTTTTACCCTCCACGCTGTCCTCCAATGCTAAATTTTTGATCCCTTGATGCCTCAGAACATGTCCTACCAACCGATCCCTTCTTCTAGTCAAGTTGTGCCACAAACTTCTCTTCTCCCCAATCCTATTCGATACCTCCTCATTAGTTATGCGATCCACCCATCTAATCTTCAACATTCTTCTGTAGGACCACATTTCGAAAGCTTCTATTCTCTTCTTGTCCAAACTATTTATCGTCCATGTTTCAGTACCATACATGGCTACACTACATACAAATACTTTTAGAAACGACTTCCTGACACTTAACTCTATACTCGATGTTAACAAATTTTTCTGCTTCAGAAACGCTTTCCTTGCCATCTCCAGTCTACATTTTATATCTTCTCTACTTCGACCATCATCAGTTATTTTGCTCCCCAAATAGCAAAACTCCTTTACTACTTTAAGTGTCTCATTTCCTAATGTAATTCCCTCAGCATCACCCGAGTTAATGCGACTAGATTCCATTATCCGCGTTTTGCTTTTGTTGATGTTCATCTTATGTCCTATCAGGACACTGTCCATCCTGTTCAACTGCTCTTACAAGTCCTTTGATGTCTCTGACAGAATTACAATTTCATCGGTGAACCTCAAAGTTTTTATTTCTTCTCCTTGGATTTTAATTTGTTTCCTTTACTGCTTGCCCAATATATAGATTGAATAACATCGGGGAGAGGCTGCAACCCTGTCTCACTCCCTTCCCAACCACTGCTTCCCTTTCATGCCCCTCGATTCTTATAACTGCCATCTGGTTACTGTACAAATTGTAAATAGCCATTCGCTCCCTGTATTTTACCCCTGCCACCTTTAGAATTTGAAAGAGAGGATTCCAGTCAACATTGTCAAAAGCTTTCTCTAAGTCTACAAATGCTAGAAACGTAGGTTTGCCTTTGTTTAATCTTTCTTCTAAGATAAGTCGTAAGGTCAGTATTGTGTCATGTGTTCCAATATTTATACGGAATCCAAACTGATCTTTCCCGAGGTCGGCTTCTACAGATTAGGTCTGCCATTTTGTCATGTCACGGCCAGTCCACACTAGGCGACTCCGCTGCGCTCTCCAGAAGGGCTGAGACGACACCCCGCCTCGCAGGCGCTATCTCTTCCAGCAGCCGCGGCCCCTGCTGTGCCGGCTAACGACGCGCTGTGGGCCGGCCTGGCTATCGCATCGGCGCCTATTGATCGGCCCGCGTCCCTCCACGGCCAACTGGCCAGCCATCAGCCCGCAGTCGCGGTCGCTCCGGTTAAATCGACCGCGAATTAGCCGAGCGATAGCCGCCTAATGAGCAAACACGTCACGTCGCGCCGCCCCCGATTGTCCGGCATCGGCTGCACGAATGCTGCATAACATTTACCATAGCCGTCTCCTGGCTCACGTCCAAACGGTTAGCGTATACTCCTCGCCTGCCTGTGGCAGTTACGTTAAGAGGCAAAAGAAAAACAGTTCGTTTTCGGATATTAAGGTTCAACGACGTGAAGTGTTAGCAAACAAGCACACGAACACACATCGTCTCATATTTTCCGTCTGGTTACTCAGTTTACGTAATTCTGCATCGTGAGGTAAAGAAGATACAACAGTTGCAAGTTACACGGTATTCTGTAGACATAATACAGTGTGAAGTAAAGAGCAAATGTTAACTGGTGTCATTCGAATCTAAGGAAGAATGAAGTTTGAGATAGTTAAAGACTAAGTACGAGCTCAGCTGGACAACTTTCGCGGCACCGGTCTTATGATGCAATTTCATGTGGTTCGCCATGGTTTCCTCTCCTCTACCAATCTCTTCATTCCAGAGGGGCACCTACACTCAGTGTCCTCAATTACTTCTCATAAAAACTTGGTATTTCCCTATACATGTTACTTTCTACGGCTCGCTCTAGTATCATGGAAGTTATTCTGATGACTTAACACATATAATATCGTCCCGTCCTTTCTACTGTCTCGTGATTTTCTATCACTCCTTTCCTTGTCGATTTTGTGGAGAACATCCTCTTTTCTTGCCAGCGAAAAATAGAAATGCTGCAATTTAAATCACTTAGAAATAAAATCAATACGCAGTCCTACGAAGTTAAAGCGAAATGGTTCAATACAGCACAACTGTTGGGTGTCGGTTGTGGTTGGGTGCATACGCCTATAATGCACAGGACCAAACTCCGTTGACGATCAGAGTGAGGAACAACCACAAACGATCATGCAAATTAATTTAAAACGGGGATACCTTCGTAGAATGGAAACGTCTAATTTAAATGAATATTAATTGGGGGTGACTCAATTAAGCATGGAACAAATGGGCGCTACTCCGCTCATATAGACATAGTAATGCATGGAAGGATGTTCTAGCCACGAATGGAAACAAACGGTCGCTATAACAAACAGATTTATGAATTTTGCACCTCTCGAAGAATGAAATTACAATGAAATCCAGACCATTAGCTGCTTACAGGCGTTGATAAATATCAACTGGGACAGTTGAAAATGTTTGCGCCGACCGGGACTAGAACCTACGATCTCCTGTTTGCTTGGGAGACGGTCTATCCGACGAAGCCATCAAGGAAACACATGATAGTGCGACTGCAGGGACTAATCTCTGGCACGCTTCCCGAGACCCACATTTCCAACTTACTGTTCACTCACTACGTTTGTAGTGCCCTGCCCACTGTAGTCATTACTCGCAGTAGTTAATCTATAGATTCCCGTAAGAATTTGCGCAAAGTGAGTGCTCGGTAGATTGACTGCCACGAGTAATGAGTATAGTGGGCGGAGGCACTACAAATGTAGTGTGTGGACAGTAAGTTGGAAATGTGGGTCTCATGGGGAGCGTGGCATAGAAATGTCTCTGCAGTCGCACTATCCTCTGTGTCCTCGATGGCTCAGTCGGGCGTCCGGCTTTCGCAGCCGTACAGTGCGGACGTGCTGTTGTTTCCGCCTGCGGAGCGCGCGCTCACGTTGTTTACTTTTCAGCGGCTATCACATACTTGTCGCTTAAGTGTGGTAGAACCATGGCCAATCGGTTTCGAAAATGAACACTATGATTCAGCTTCTGCAGCGACTACACTCGAGCAAAGACCTTGGAAGTGGAACGCTTCCCACGCGAAGTTGCTAAGATCCCAGCTTCCGATATCTTGGGCATCCATTTGTCCATATTAAGCAGTACTGTGTACGTCAAAGTCGTCAATGACGCGGTATGTGGTAGAATCCTTTGTGACACCAAACAAGGAATACGCTTTTGCCACGCCGAAGGAAATGTCGGTGCTGTCACTGTCGACCATGCAGGCTTGGGAATGCGCACCATACGAGTATTCGAACTTCCGTTCGAGCTCCCGGCGGAATACGTTATGGCGGCTTTCCACCCCTATGGCCCTGTACATGACCACACTGCCGAACGATAGGCGCAATTCCAAACGTACCCTGTTCTTAACGGTATACGACAGATCACCGTCGATCTCCATCGCCACTTGCCTACAACTCAGCGGATTCCGCGATCGTCATATATGACGGCCAACCCAAGATCTGTTCCGGGTGCAGCAAAGAAGGCTACCTCAGGTCTGAGTGTCTTCAGCGACGAATCACCCAATTGCCAGCCGCTATCGTGGCGCCTCCAACTCTGACGACGGTTTTACAGATCACCAACGCATCGCCGCTCTCTTCTCCTCCCACCTACGCCGTCCGTCGGACCACGTGTCGGTGAACCTTCCCGCTTCTACGGATACCGCCGGGGTTGACACGTCGCGCCCTCAACCTGACGCTACTCCGGCGCCTCTAGCAACAGCGACGACTTTCGATCCACACCAGGCCGATGATATTGACCCTCCTTGACTTATCGTTCCCGCGACGGCCTTCCTCTTTGACCGCTGCGACTCCTTCCGTCTTCCGACACAGAGGGACGAACACGCAAATAACGTTCACCTAAAAAGCACAAGAGGAGGCGCCGTACGGTCTCGGAGAACCTGCACGACGACACGAATGTCGACAACATGACGCCGGCTGTGGCTGTGCCGGTGCCTGCTCTGCTGCCTCGCCCAGGTGCACCTGGAAACAATAGACTCCGCCGTTGCGACTGCCGCCGAGACGTCCTCCGCTCGTACGAACGCAGTGAAACGTTAGAACATCACAACGACAGTGAATTCAATGGCGTGGAGTGATGACGTCGATGAAGGCCCGAACGACACGCTGGGGACGGAGGTACCCCAGATGGGAGCCTAGTTACGCCGTCGATAATGCCGTCAGGTGGCGTACTGCATGACTCGCCGTTGTCGCGCCCCTCTTCGCCCTCCGTTGATGGAGTTCCCTCCACAGAGGGGTATGACTCCAAACCTACCGAGTAGCGACGATCAGCATTAACACCATTATCTCCCCCGTGAAATTCAACTGCTGCGAGAGATGATATGGGCAACGGAAGTCGACATCGCCCTACTACAGGAAGTACAATTAGCCACACTTCCAGACGTCAAGGGATATATCACAAATCCTTCTCCTCGTGACCACTTGGGGCGTGGCGCAGCCATCTACACCCGAGAAGGCATTCCGGCAGCTGATATCACGTACCTTCCATCCTCCGGAGGCATGGCCATCACTGTCATGGGGACGCGTATTGTCAACCTTTTCGCTCCATCAGGTTCCACCTGCAGACGCGATAGGGCACACTTCTATTCAGAAGAAATCGCCCCTTTGTTTCTTGGACGCTGTGACCATTACTTGCTTGGGGGTGATTTTAGTTGTGTCCTGCACCCTGAGGATCAAATGCCCCACTACATCACCTATCAAGAATGCGGCTTGTCGTCCGCGATCTGTTGCTCCGCGACGCTTGGGAAGTTCGGCATGGCGACGCACTAGGACATACTTACCAGACGAGCACTCCATGATCCGCCTTGATAGGATTTACGTCTCTCGGGAACTCACACCTGCAGTCCAGGGTGCAGAACTTTGGCCCTAAGTCTGTAACATTCTCCTCCCGCAACAAGTAATCTGATGTTGTTGTGCACTGTGGAAGCTGAACATCTCTTATCTTCATGATCCCGAATGTCTTCAACGTGTTACCGAGACATGGGCCACCTGTGAGCGTCACTTACCTAAGTGCTGCACAACCTTGAATTGGTGTCTGCAATGTGTCAAAACTGCCATTCGATGTATCTTGATTCAGTATGGCAAGAAAGTAACTGCAAGGCGCCGGCACAGTACCGGCTATTTCTATGCCGTTCTCCGCGGCCTGGACGCCCAGGTCGAAGATGGGGCTAACATCTTCCTTGATCAATAGCTCCCCATCATCCACGTACTACTTTTTGCGGACTGCATCCTTCTTTGGTCCAAACAGATAAGAGTCAGAAAGAGCGAAGTGATGTGACACCACTCCATTAATTGCAATTTTGTTTCTGGTTCGATGTGATGAAACCATGTCTCATCGCCTGTGTCGATGTTCGGCAAAAAATTGTCACGATCAACCTCGTAACGCGCAACCAGTCCCGCACAGATGGTCCTTCATTGCTCCTTATGATCTCCTGTCAGGAGGCGAGGAACCCAGAGGGCGCGCACCTTTGAGTATCCCACCTGGCAGTCGAGCACGTCAGCACTACCAACAGAGACGTCCAATTGAACAGCAAGGTGTTCAGTTGTAATCTGTCCATCACCTCAAATGAGAGTGTGCACACATTCCAACTCTGCAAGATCCACAGCTATATGCGGCAGGCTGACACGCAGAAGATAGGATAGGATTGCACGACCTTATTACGATGATGACAGAACACACCATTCTTTTGTTCTCTTCTCATGAATATCTGCGATGCTCCGAGTTTCCTCCAAAATAAACTCAATCTCTGCTTGGAACACACCTCCGTTACAGAAGTCATTTTGGAACGCCGTCAGCTGTTGCAGCATCATGAAACTACAGCGGCTGAAGTGGAAATACACTCCTGGAAATGGAAAACAGAACACATTGACACCGGTGTGTCAGACACACCATACTTGCTCCGGACACTGCGAGAGGGCTGTACAAGCAATGATCACACGCACGGCACAGCGGACACACCAGGAACCGCGGTGTTGGCCGTCGAATGGCGCTAGCTGCGCAGCATTTGTGCACCGCCGCCGTCAGTGTCAGCCAGTTTGCCGTGGCATACGGAGCTCCATCGCAGTCTTTAACACTGGTAGCATGCCGCGACAGCGTGGACGTGAACCGTATGTGCAGTTGACGGACTTTGAGCGAGGGCGTATAGTGGGCATGCGGGAGGCCGGGTGGACGTACCGCCGAATTGCTCAACACGTGGGGCGTGAGGTCTCCACAGTACATCGATGTCGTTGCCAGTGGTCGGCGGAAGGTGCACGTGCCCGTCGACCTGGGACCGGACCGCAGCGACGCACGGATGCACGCCAAGACCGTAGGATCCTACGCAGTGCCGTAGGGGAGCGCACCGCCACTTCCCAGCAAATTAGGGACACTGTTGCTCCTGGGGTATCGGCGAGGACCATTCGCAACCGTCTCCATGAAGCTGGGCTACGGTCCCGCACACCGTTAGGCCGTCTTCCGCTCACGCCCCAACATCGTGCAGCCCGCCTCCAGTGGTGTCGCGACAGGCGTGAATGGAGGGACGAATGGAGACGTGTCGTCTTCAGCGATGAGAGTCGCTTCTGCCTTGGTGCCAATGATGGTCGTATGCGTGTTTGGCGCCGTGCAGGTGAGCGCCACAATCAGGACTGCATACGACCGAGGCACACAGGGCCAACACCCGGCATCATGGTGTGGGGAGCGATCTCCTACACTGGCCGTACACCACTGGTGATCGTCGAGGGGACACTGAATAGTGCACGGTACATCCAAACCGTCATCGAACCCATCGTTCTACCATTCCTAGACCGGCAAGGGAACTTGCTGTTCCAACAGGACAATGCACGTCCGCATGTATCCCGTGCCACCCAACGTGCTCTAGAAGGTGTAAGTCAACTACCCTGGCCAGCAAGATCTCCGGATCTGTCCCCCATTGAGCATGTTTGGGACTGGATGAAGCGTCGTCTCACGCGGTCTGCACGTCCAGCACGAACGCTGGTCCTACTGAGGCGCCAGGTGGAAATGGCATGGCAAGCCGTTCCACAGGACTACATCCAGCATCTCTACGATCGTCTCCATGGGAGAATAGCAGCCTGCATTGCTGCGAAAGGTGGATATACACTGTACTAGTGCCGACATTGTGCATGCTCTGTTGCCTGTGTCTATGTACCTGTGGTTCTGTCAGTGTGATCATGTGATGTATCTGACCCCAGGAATGTGTCAATAAAGTTTCCCCTTCCTGGGACAATGAATTCACGGTGTACTTATTTCAATTCCCAGGAGTGTATTCCATGATGTCACCCAACAAATTTCACATTTCTTTTTCAACCAAAAATGGCCGAGAAAAGTGTTGCATTGCTTATTGGGCGCCCCTCGTAACATGCCAACCCCATAAAGATAAGGGGTAAAGCCCAGGAAAAAGAAGAAGAAGAAAAAATTGAAGAAGAATACTGTCAAATGCAGATTAGAGAGAGGATATTAGGGAAAGACTGCACTGCAGTCATCTACTACGAAGAGGGTCGAGTTACGTGAAATGCGATGAAGTCGGTGTTGAGCTGGTGGACGAAAGGGACTCTAGTATTACACTCATTGTGTGGCAGAGTTTCGAAAGACGATAAAACATCGCATTAGGGATAGGTAATATCTACATCTACATGGGTCTCTCCAAAAGAAATGCGCACTATTTTTTTACATACATCTTTTATTCTACATGTTGGAAAGTTTTACAGTGTGTAGATACATCCTTTAGGAACATTATTTTCATTTCTCCACATGATTTCCATCCCTCTCAACTGCCTTACGCCATCTTGGAACCAGCGTCCGTATACCCGCACGGTAAAATTCTGGACCAACCTGTTGGAGTCACTGTTTGGCAGCATGCACAAGGGAGTCATTATCTTCAAACCTTGTTCCACGATGAGAGTCTATCAGTTTCCCAAAGAGATGATAGTCACATGGAGCCAGGTTAGGACTGTAAGGCGGGTGTTTCAGTGTTATTCATCTGAGTTTTGTGATCGCTTCCATGGTTTTTTGACAATGTGGCCGTGCATTGTTGTGCAGTAGCAAAACATCCTGCTTTTGCCGATGTGGTCGAACACGACTCAGTCGAGCTTGAAGTTTCTTCAGTGTCGTCACATATGCATCAGAATTTATGGTGGTTCCACTTGGCATGATGTCCACAAGCAAGAGTCCTTCGGAATCGAAAAACATCGTAGCCATAATTTTTCCAGCAGTAGTCGTGGTTTTGAATTTTTTTTCCTTGGGTGAATTTGCATGATGCCACTCCATTGGTTGCCTCTTTGTCTCTGGTGAAAAATGATGGAGCCATGTTTTATCACCTGTTACAAATCTTCCAAAATATTCATCTCCACCATTCTCGTACTGTTCCAAACGTTCGCTGCATACCGTTTTTCTTGTTTCTTTGTGAGCCACTGTCAACATCCTGGGAGTGGGTTCCCAGGACTCTTGCTTGCGGCACAAACCTTTCTTAATGCCAACACTTTCAGAATTCTGCAAACACTTCCTTCCCCTATCCCAACGTAGCGTGACAATTCATTCACTGTGATGCGTCTGTCAGCAGTAACCAATTCGTTAACCCTGTGCATATTGTCTGGAGTGTGTGAAGTACGAGGCCCACCGCTGCGAGGACAATCCTCAATATTGCTGTGCCCGCTTTCACCACGTAAGCTGCTTGCCCACCGACTAACTGTACCCTCCATACACCTTTTTTCAACCTCTTGTGGGTGTTTCCCACCGTCTCGTTTTCACAGCACAGGAATTCTGTGACAGCACATTGCTTCTGACGAACGTCAAGTGTAGCAGCCATCTTGAAGACATGCTGTGACGGCGCCACTCACGGGAACAGGTTGAACTAAGTACATCTTCATGATTACTCTGAAATTCACAATTAAGTGCCTAGCAGAGAGTTCATTGAATCACTTCTAGCTGTTTCTCTACGGTTCCACTCTCGAACGGCGCACGGGAAAAACGAACACTTAAATGTTTCCGTGCGTGCTTTGATTCCTCTTGTTACACCATGACGATCATTTTATCCTATGTCGGTGGGTGCCAACAAAATATTTTCGCACTGCGAAGAGAAAGTTGGTGATCTAAATTTCCTGAGAAGATCCTGTCGTAACGAACAACGCCTGTGTTTTAATGATTGCCTTCCCAATTCGCATAACAAATCTGTGGCAGTCTCTCCCAGTTTTCGCTATAATACGAAACGAGCTGCATTTCTATAAACTTTTTCAATGTACTCCGTCAGTCCTATCTGATGCGGATCCCACAACGCACAGAAGTACTGTAGAAGAGGGTGGACAAGCACAGTGTAAGTAGTCTCTTCAGCAGAGCTCCTGAATTTTCTAAGTGTCCTGACAATAAATCGCAGTCTTTGATTTGCTTTCCCCACAACGTTATCTTTTTGATCACTCCAATTTAGTTTTTTTCAACTGTAATCCCTAAGTATGTAGCTGAATTTACAGCCTTTAGGTTTGTGAGATTTATCGTGTAACATTTTTTTTAGTACTTATGTGGATGACTTCACACTTTTTATCGTTTCAGAGTCAATTGCCACTTTTCGCACCATACAGATATCTTGTCTAAACCATTTTTCAATTGGTTTTGATCATCTGATTACATTACAAGACAGTAAATGGCAGCATCATCTGCAAACAGTCTAAGAGGGCTCTTCTGATTGTCTCCTAAATCGTTTACGTAGATCAGGGATAGCAGAGAGCCTATAACGCCTCCTTGGCGAACGCCTGATATTGATTCTGAATTATTCCATGGTTTTCCGTTAGTTACTATGAACTGTGACCTTTCTGATATATCACGAATCCAGTCACATAACTGAGGCGATACTCCATAGGCACGCAGTTTAGCTATGAGTCACTTTTGAGGAACGGTGTCAAAAGCCTTCCGGAAATTTAAAGTTTTCGTATCATTTTGACATCACCTGCCGATAGTTCTCATTACAGACTCTCTAAAATCACCGGGGAAGGCGACAACCAGTCGACTACGTCAGCTAGTTTGCAGAATCTAAGAGACTGTAGACATACCATCGGACTTTCGTAAGAGTATCATCCACACAATTCCGGTGACTACAAAGGGCAGGTGTCTGCGAGAACTTACACACGAGCAGTTTGATCGGAAACGGAAGCTGAGGTTCGCTTCACAGTGTAAAGTGGTACAAGATGTCAGAGATTTAGAGACAAATTGGTATACGCTATACAGTATGTACAACGAGCAACAGGGGATCGATAAGAATGGAAGACCTACAGATATGTTTTTTCTATTAATAAACGCGGAAGCCAGGAGTCATGTCTTTCTTCTGGACTGCTCAAACCCGTATATCCAAGTGACATTGAAGAATGGTTAAGAGTTGAGATTAAAATTCAGGGTTAATCGATACGAGTAATAATATCCGATGATGATATCACTATCGTTTACGAGAGCGAGGCAGAAGTACATGATTTCTTTAATGGTATGCATAGTCCACTGAACACAGAATACGGTTTCAGAGTAAACCAAGAAATATTTAGGACTACCAAATAATGACTAGCGACAAAATTAACATCAGAAATGGAGACTTCATGGTAGACGATATGAACGAATTCTACGACCTCGGAACCAAAATAATGAATGTTGTACGGAGGAAGAAGTGCACGAAGCATAAAGTAATCACTCCTCATCAAATTCTATCTGTTAGTGTCAAACATAGATCTTATTACAAGAAGGAAATGTCTGCTAACGTACGTCTGGAGCACAACGTTACGAACTACGGAAAAACCAGAAATGAAAGAGAATAGAAACGTTTACGATTAGTTGTTAAAAAATGCTGAGAATTAACTCGACTGATGAAATTGGAAGGTTCTCCGCTGAATCGACGAGAAAAGGGATATTTAGAAAACCCTATCTAGGAGAAGATGTAAGTTGACAGCACGTGCATTAAGGCATCAGGCAATAACTTTCATAGTACTATCAAGTCGGTAGAGAGCCATAAATGTAGGGGAAAACAGAGATTGGAATATATCCAAGAAATAATTGAGAACGTAGAGTGTAAGTACTATTCTGAGCTGCAGAGATAGGCGCAAAAGATGAAATCTTAGCTGATTGCATTTACAAAGTTAAAAAAAAATGATGTTTGATAACCAGAGTTAATAAACAACAGTACCCAAAAACATTACGGGAGAGACGGTGGTTACCTCCGTGAAATGTGGATGATTGTAGGTAAGTGGAACACATACAGTGATCTTAACAGTCATGTCTTTTCAGGAACGTCAGTAAAAACTCGACAACGTTCGATTCAGCTGCGATAGATCCAAGCACGAAGTGGAGCACATACAATGATCTTAACTATCATGCCTTTTCAGGAACATCAGTAAAAACTCGACAACCTTCGATTCAGCTGCGACGGATTCTCTTCAGTACAGAGACGAGAAGCGCCAGCAGCGTTCACTGCTATCAGAACGCACGAACTGGTAAAGTATCGTATCAGGATAAAGAGGAATATTCGACACTAGTGGCCGACTTTGATCAGTGATGTAGCAAACACGCGACATACGTCGTTAACTGCATGGCGACTGTAACATCACTGGCTTTTTTTTAAACAGCCTAAGATATATACCAGTCAGTCACCACGTCCAGTTTTTAACTTGTCGCTAAGGGTTAAGTGTGACACTGCAATGCTTGCAACTTTGCGTCCTCGAACAAATGGCGTTTTCTAAATTTTAAATTTAACGTGCTGTAATGCAACTTCTTTTTTCCGAAAGCCATTGCCACCCTTCTCTTTGCTGGTTCGATTATTATTTACAAGTAACGCCAAAACCATCACAACCAATTGCACTGCTTCTGAATTGCGCCAATATTAAATTGTGTGTGATTTATTAACAAACTCAGATAAATTGTAGTTACACGTTACTAACGTTATAACACTGTATTCACTACTAAACTGTGATTTGCTATGAATTAAACATACTGTTTCTTGCGTGTCTCCAAACGTGATATGAGTGTGCTGATTTGGATAGTGGTGCGAATGTATTGTATTCGTTTCTCTGATTTCTGTTTTTGCATGTTCTATTCGAAATTAGCAATGGCGTTACCGTCTATCTGGGCACTGTTAACTCAGATAAATTGCAGTTACACGTTGTTAACATTTACAGCACAGTGTTCAATTTAATAGGGTTATGAACAGCTAATAGGTGAGCTAATCGTTTTGAAAATTTTCAGTGCTGACTTTCTGTGAGATATTTCCGAATCAAAACAATCACCGTTTTTGTGTATTGTTTAGGATTATTTTTCACTATAAGATATCCCAGAAACATCTATCGAAACTTCCTTTTGAGTTCAACTATTTTAAGTGGTTTAGCAGAGAAAGCGATAGTGAGAGCTATTTAACCAACACCCGCAAATTTTAACAAAGAAACATGTTAATCAGTTCGATTTAAAAGAATTTTCGAAGAAAAATTTTGTGACACCAACTTTTATGTATTGCTCCAGTTAAGCTGTAATTTCTAGAGAACTTCTGGAAAGAATACTGAAATGAAACTAAGAAAGTGAATAGTATAAATGAAAAAAATTTATGTTTCGTAAACATTTTCTAGTAGAAATTTCGGAATCGAAATTATTTCGTGAGATAAAGAAGAGTAAAGCGAAAAAATGCAGGAGAAATTATTGTTAACATGTGGAATTCAAAACTCTGTTTTTTTTTCTTTATTTACGGAACTGGTGTTGCAGTTCTTATGTTCGTGCTTGCTATGAAGATATGACAACGAATTACGCCTTATGCAAGACACCTTTAAAAGATGTTTTGCATAAGGTGGAATTCCTCGTCCTATTTGTATACAGGGTGTCCCATTTATCTTGACCACCCTAAATAACTTTTTGTCCAGATGCAAATTACAAAATGTTTCAAGCATATATATATATATATATATATATATATATATATATATATATATATATATATATATATATATATATATATATATATATATATAACATTAAACTATAGACAATAAGTAAATATATTTCCTGCAATCATAAATCTACCAACATTATATACCAAAACTGATTTTAGAGTGATAGGCGAAATACGGGATGCTGTCGGCAGCGGGTCATGTAACCGTGGTGCAATATAGAAAGAATTGTTTAAAATAAATGTTTTACGTTTTATGTGCATGAAGGTAAGTTAGTTTCACTCACAGAGTCGTAAAGTGTGGCTTTGGGTCATATATAATCATAACCCTGGAAATTCCCACTTATCCTTGCTAATATTATAAATGCGAAAGTCTTTCACGCTTGCACGACTGAACTATTGAACCGATTTCGATACAATTTGGTATGGGGATAGACTGAACGCTGAGGAAGAACATAGACTACTTTAGAAAGTGTGTGGACAACATATTTATTGATTTGAAGAATATAATGTGAAATATGGAACAATAGTGACTCTTTAGAAAAGCTGTTTACTCTCTGACTTCCGTACTTCATCATACTCGTATTTATGAAAATAATTTTATTATTTGATATGTTCTACATAATACGATCCAACGTAATGATTACGGTGTTTGGACAATGCTTTACGTGTTTAACCCATACATCCATACTAGTATCAGTCACAAACCCGTTGCATTTCAGCCGCGGAGCATCATGTGTTTCTTTTTAGTTGCGTTCCGACTTTTGTGAACAGCTCGTGGTCATGCGGTTAGCGTTGCTGTTTCACAATTATGCGCTCCTGGGTTGAATTTCCGCCCAGATCGTTTTTTTTTTTTTTTTCTGTTCGCTTCTGGATGTGTGCGTTGTCCTCATCATAATTTTACCATCATCGACGTGCAAGTCGCTAAAGTGACATCATATAAAAAATAAGCTCTCAAACATCCACACCGGAGTCTTTTGACCAATAAAGGCATATACACATTTCTGGCGCTCGATAGCGGCCGTGGGCAACAGCAAGAATACAATGCTTATACAGTACTCGAAATTTTTAATCCATGCCAATTCATACTTCCACACTAATATTATGAAATTAACTCTGTTATGTTTTCACGGCCCTACCACTGAACCCATTTCAATAATATTTGAATGGAGAGAGGTTGAACCGTGAGGAAGACCATATGTTACTTTAGACTGTTGCATCTTTTTGAGAATTACTAACATTTTTAAATGTGGTATACATTGGTGGCACGCAGACGACGCTGGTGCAATGGTCGGCTACTCTTTGTGCTTGTAGATTATTCCGTGACAGCGCAAATCCAGTGTTATTGTGCGTGGTTCACGATATAGGATTCCTACACCACCTGCCATAGCATGGGAGTTTTGGTGGATGTCAACAATAAAATCAGGTGGTACGCCCGAGAACCATATCTAAAACTATTATTATAAGCCTCGTAAACGTAAGCCTGATTTAGTTCATAGTTCTACCGAAAGTTACTCGAATCCAACGAACCTCAGAGAAAATTCGTGTGTACCGGAACTAGGACGCAAAACGTCAGGCGTTCTTACGAGATACAGAGACATTAGAACACTCACAAGCGCGTCACACATTAGACGCTGAGCGTCAAGTATTACTCATAGCTTTTAAGACGTTTGAATAGCCACAGCGACGGCGTTATTTAAAGGCTGTAACGACAAACAGAGAGCCATATCTTTACCTGTGGACCGTGGGAGGCTTCTGGTGAGGCTGTATTTTATTACAATCCGTTAACGGACCATGTTAATCACAAGTTATTCATCACAGGAGGAAGAACCAAAAATATAGGCACCGTAAAACACTTTAAAGTGGAAGGAAGAAACGACTGATTTGCGTTGCTCTGGTGGCACAACCTCACATGCAGTGCTAGGTGAGCCGGAGAAACCCCTTAAAGCTCTACTTCTGCAAGAATATAATGAACTGAGGCGTTTTTTTAAAATGTAATTAAAAATGTAATGCATGCTTTCGGATTAGACATGCAGCAAAATAATGGAAACATATTCGTTATGTACCTACATACCGGCAGTGCATACATTTTTATACATACGTCTCTACAACACTATAAACACAGGCATCTTGTAAATTTACTTACTTACTTACATACTGCCAGTCATCATAACAAAACTACTGACATGCGAGCGAAGCAGCGGGTAACAACTAGTTCCAAACCAATATATAACGTCTCCCTCGAAATAAAAAATTTGGAATTTATTACAGGCTATCTGTAACGTCTCCTGGCGAAACACATATTGCATGTGTTAAAAAAAAGAGAAGAATAATTGAACTGGATGATTGTAATTGTGTGGACAATGATTGTGTGAACTTTATGTAATAAAGAGAAACCATTATGTGTCATGTTTTATACTTATATAGAATTATGTACCGACTTTTTTAAAAGATAATATCTGTGTCGGCGAGTACTGAAACCGCCACAGATGATACTTATTAAATATCAAACAAAGATGAAAATATATCAAATAGTAGTGACCGAGCATTAATTTCTCTGTCATCTTTTTGGATACACGTGAGTAGGAAGAGCCTGTGACGCCATATTGTATGCTTGTGTAGCATTCTTTTGTCAATATTGAGAGAAGGACGCCATTAGGCATTGATTTGTAAAGGTGTGTAAGAATTTAATCTGTCTAAAAGTTTTGAATAGAATTACTTAGTGAAAACTTGCATTATGATTTGTAATAAGCTTGTCTGGTATTTTATCCCATGCTTTTAAGACATTTTCAGCTATTTAAATATTACCCGTGGTGCAGAGCTGAGTTACGAACGAACGAGCCGCTGCCGCGGCGCATTCCAACTGCATTAAATGAAACCAACCATACCGCAAAGAACCGGACAGGTAACAGTGAACTAAAATTATTTCTTTCAGCTTTCGGGATTGCAGGGCAGAGAAGCAGATTTTATGATGTGTTTTACAGGTGGACGCGGACTGCGGATGATGTTATATTATTAACAGTGTAAAAGATAATTTACCTTCATGACGTAAAAGAAATCTTGCTGTGCGTAGTTCTGATCTGGCAACCATTATAGTAAAAACATTTTTTCTCTGATAATAGTCTCACGTTCTCGTGTTAGTCGTGGTACAAATTGGTGTTTTAATGTTAACAAAAATCCACAGCAAAATTTTGATGTTGAGCAAACATTGCGTACTGTAACATCAGTATTGATAACGAAATAATTTTCAGTAACCTTTTCAATAACTTTGAAGTAAGAAAGATATGTTGAACTTTATAGCGAGTTACAGTACCGAAACAATGTTCCCTTTATAGAAAGCCAGATCCAGAAGAATAAGAACATAATACATTTCGTTCTGATGAAAATTAATGATCCAAAGAAAGTCAAAGCACGGCATCCCTAAAAAGTATTTTAGGGCTCTTTTCGTAGCAACATATTTCATCTCATATATTAGCTGTTGAGCGAGCAATAACAGAGCAGACAGCGTAGTAGCCTAACAAATACCAAGTCCTTATATTTTGCCCAACAGACGTCACATTCACGACGTTTCGAATCTAGTTCGAATATTATCATAAACATGCACTACCACAGCCACCTTTAGGATAATTACTGAAGGTTAGCAAACTTTCTCAACTCTGGTCAGAAAAATGTTCGTTAGTTTTCATCCTGGAACAACTAAAAATGAATATTTAAATTATGTGAGGTGGTCGTGAAGTGCTGGCTACAAAATCAAATATAACATTATCATTTTACCCTTCCTCGTTGAAAAGATATTTTCTGTAGCGCTGTTCATGATTAAATTATGATCAACCTGCTGAGATATTATCCGTGGACACAGGTATTAATATTTAAAAATGTTTATGTAACTGTAGTTGCTATTACGGATTCAGTTTACGAAAAATCAAGTAGGTGCATAGCGTAGTATGAAGTATTGATTATTTAGGAGAACATAGAGATGGAAATGTGCAGCTAAAGGGTTCATGTCGATCTGTTTCTGCTGGTAATGGTAACTGACGCTACAAACGTGTGATTTTTGTACAGTTCAAATGGCTTTGAGCACTATGGAACTTAACATCTGAGGTCATCAGTCACTTAGAACTTAGAACTATTTAAAACTAACTAACCTAAGGACATCTCACACATCCATGCCCGAGGCAGGATTCGAACCTGGGACCGTAGCGGTTGCGCGGTTCCAGACTGAAGCGCCTAGTACAGCTCGGCCACAGTGGCCGGCTTTGTACAGTTCTATAAAAATTTTCTGTTTTGGACAACATGAACTTTGGTCTTGGAACTTAAAGGAAAAGATTTCGTTTTTCTTGTTAACGTACAAAAATCGAGAAATTGCTGCTTACGGATGCGTCTCTGATATCAGAAGTTCTTTGTCAGGTGGTTCCCTTTGCCGGTGCCAGAATTATTAGAGGGGCCGCACTCCTGAGTGGAGAGGCGTTCACGACGAGCCCGCTTTACACGTCCGCCGGACCGGAAGGCCGGCTCTGGGAGCTGCAGAGTCTGGAGAGCGCGTTGGAGAGGGGGCGAGGAGGGGCGGCCGGAGGTGGAGGGAGGTATTATGGTCGACCCTAACAAATTCAATTCCTCGATAAAATGCGAATTTAAAGAAGCTTAACAGAACCTATCTATCCTGCGCGTCGTGCAACCAATTTACCCCGAAACACTCTGCAGCTTACTTTAAATTGCCAATTTCCGCGCCAACAAGATATATTACGGCTACCGACCTGACGAATAACATCAGCTTATGATGTGTAATATTCCGGAGCAGCGTCGGGAAAGGCACAAGTTCCGCGTCTCCTAAACCCACCGGAAGGCATCTGGTACAAGCTGCGGGGATTAACTTCCTCACTTGAGAGAATTACAGCAAGTTTTTCTTAACAGTGCGTTGCCTGCTTCCTACCAGCAATTCTGAAAGGAAAGGGATCCATACCGCTCATTGAATATGGTACTCTTCTTTGCATTTGCAGTTGTACGTGTGTAAGCATAATGTGGCAAATGATCTAGCGTCTATTGTGCTGCATCCTGTGGTGTTGACAGATGTGAAACCTTTAGTGAACGATGAATTGTATGGCTCTCTTTCCAATCTCTTTGTGTCTCAGATGGTCATCCAGGCTGATACGGACGACACAGACACAGAAAACAGTATATGTCCACAAGTCACTTCTACAAACAAGTTTTAATAATGGAAATAATGGTAATTTCGATTGCACGCGAGACGTTAGGACTGTGTGTAGTATCGGAACTCGAACCTGATCGCGAACATGTCGCTGTCAATTACGCTATCCGAGCACATATCAGGGTAACACTCAGATGTTCAGTTTCAGACACTCTTCCAACCGTGTCAGTGTTTCTTGCCGCATTGATTAACAGAGTTTATACGCTGCAAAGAAGAATTTAATCTCTGAGTTAATTCTATTGTATACTAAAAGGCACTGAGTTGCAACGTAGATGCCATGACATCGTTTAAGTAGAAAAGAAGGTGTGAAAAACTGTTGGAAGGGAGGAGGAGTCCAAGAGTTGTAGCAAATCATTGAGAGGATACAAGATATGAATCCACATGGGAGAGATGTAGCAGGTATTTTGTATTGGCTGTTCGCTCAACAAAAAGAAAGTAATCTGTGGCCGTATTAATTTCGAAAATTCAAACAGGACACAACTGGGTAAATGATTTCTTTCGGTGAGAGATACCTGCATGCATGTTATGTATTTAGTGGATGTGGGGTTGGAGATGAGGGAGGAGTGTGAACAGTGTAGTGAATCCTAAGGACACTACACTAACTAGTTTGTCTGTAGGATACTGGCCATCACTCAGAAAACGTAGACTGTCATTCCCATTATTTCACATTCTACACTCCTGGAAATGGAAAAAAGAACACATTGACACCGGTGTGTCAGACACACCATACTTGCTCCGGACACTGCGAGAGGGCTGTACAAGCAATGATCACACGCACGGCACAGCGGACACACCAGGAACCGCGGTGTTGGCCGTCGAATGGCGCTAGCTGCGCAGCATTTGTGCACCGCCGCCGTCAGTGTCAGCCAGTTTGCCGTGGCATTCGGAGCTCCATCGCAGTCTTTAACACTGGTAGCATGCCGCGACAGCGTGGACGTGAACCGTATGTGCAGTTGACGGACTTTGAGCGAGGGCGTATAGTGGGCATGCGGGAGGCCGGGTGGACGTACCGCCGAATTGCTCAACACGTGGGGCGTGAGATCTCCACAGTACATCGATGTTGTCGCCAGTGGTCGGCGGAAGGTGCACGTGCCCGTCGACCTGGGACCGGACCGCAGCGACGCACGGATGCACGCCAAGACCGTAGGATCCTACGCAGTGCCGTAGGGGACCGCACCGCCACTTCCCAGCAAATTAGGGACACTGTTGCTCCTGGGGTATCGGCGAGGACCATTCGCAACCGTCTCCATGAAGCTGGGCTACGGTCCCGCACACCGTTAGGCCGTCTTCCGCTCACGCCCCAACATCATGCAGCCCGCCTCCAGTGGTGTCGCGACAGGCGTGAATGGAGGGACGAATGGAGACGTGTCGTCTTCAGCGATGAGAGTCCTTCTGCCTTGGTGCCAATGATGGTCGTATGCGTGTTTGGCGCCGTGCAGGTGAGCGCCACAATCAGGACTGCATACGACCGAGGCACACAGGGCCAACACCCGGCATCATGGTGTGGGGAGCGATCTCCTACACTGGCCGTACACCACTGGTGATCGTCGAGGGGACACTGAATAGTGCACGGTACATCCAAACCGTCATCGAACCCATCGTTCTACCATTCCTAGACCGGCAAGGGAACTTGCTGTTCCAACAGGACAATGCACGTCCGCATGTATCCCGTGCCACCCAACGTGCTCTAGAAGGTGTAAGTCAACTACCCTGGCCAGCAAGATCTCCGGATCTGTCCCCCATTGAGCATGTTTGGGACTGGATGAAGCGTCGTCTCACGCGGTCTGCACGTCCAGCACGAACGCTGGTCCAACTGAGGCGCCAGGTGGAAATGGCATGGCAAGCCGTTCCACAAGACTACATCCAGCATCTCTACGATCGTCTCCATGGGAGAATAGCAGCCTGCATTGCTGCGAAAGGTGGATATACACTGTACTAGTGCCGACATTGTGCATGCTCTGTTGCCTGTGTCTATGTGCCTGTGGTTCTGTCAGTGTGATCATGTGATGTATCTGACCCCATGAATGTGTCAATAAAGTTTCCCCTTCCTGGGACAATGAATTCACGGTGTTCTTATTTCAATTTCCAGGAGTGTATTAGCGGATGTTGCGTGGGATGAATGACAATTAGTTTATTAACAAGTGAAATCGCATTCCTCTGGTTCTGCCGTCATTGCCAATGTATGAAACATATTTAGGATAAACTGATATGCTTCAATAGTCTGTTTGAGATATACTCTATTGAAATTCCGAAACGAAGGTTTCTCGTCCTAAGCAATACTTGTGTTGTAATTTACTTTCTCTCATTGCAAATCTCTTCCTAGTTCTGCGGCTTTCTCGCACTTCCTAAGAAGCCAATGGCTGTTCGTTTAGTGTCTATGTTTTTTTTTATCCAAAAGAGTAGAGACCCGAGAATATCTCTGTTGCTAACAAATTCCTCAGTATGGAATGGAAGCAATTTAACGCGACCTGCTTTCTTGAAGTAGAGTTTGTTCAAACAACTTTTGCCCGTCATTGTCATAAATATCGAGTTCATCTTAATGAGTATCTCACTGTGCAGAGGAGTATATGATGTTGCCAGACTCTCAGAAAATTTAAAGTTCTGTGTCAAACTGGCTTGTCAGTGCCGTGAAATGATTTGATCTATTAAACTACCCACCTACGACTCGCGGTACATCGCACGGCTTCAGTCTCTCCCACTTTCCAAAGTAAACACAGGCGCTTTCGTGTACACTTACCCTCGCTAGAGGTAACAGTATCGCTTAACCACAAATTACGTGGTGTTTCTACACTAAATCTATCACTCTGTAGCAGAACGTACATCATTACGAAATTCAAGGGTACAATACTGATCTGGTACACCGTGTTTATCTGTCAGAAACATTGAAACTCCCATGTACTTTGCTCTTCAGACAATTTAACAAAATGCACTCAAATAATACACTAGAATGGCCACTGCGCCAGTTCATTATCCTTTACGTTTTATGGGTTTGAACAGATACACTCAAGGCGTTCTACAGCGGCGGATGTTCACAGGCAATTTCGACATTTAAATATTTACAGAAACAGCTCCAAGTTCTAGCGAAATATTTCACTATTTTGCAAAGACTGTAAGGAGTGTGTCAGAACTCTCCATTACGTTGAAAACAATAGTCAATATAACCCTATTCTTTGCATTGTGGAAACACTCAAATATCGATAGTGTCTGGGAGCGAAACGTGGGAGCGCGATTCTAAGTATTGTTGTGAAACGAGGTCTGTCTGCGAGAGCGGAAAAGCAGTGTCGGTCGAGAGCTCGGAGACAGAAGACGTGTCACGCTGCCCTCACGTCGGTGATGGCGGATCTTAGCAAACTCAAGGCCTTATTTCATTTGTAGAGCCAGGAGAGATTTAGACGGCTTAACTACGCTTGAAGACGGAATTGAAGGTACGATTCGCAAGCATAGCGCAAAAGCGATTGAAGGGTTAGGTTCGTGATTGTTAGTTCGAGTTTCAATAATCCCATGTTTTGTTTGTCAGTTAAAGAAACCTGCAATTCTCCAGATAATAATTATTATTCTCCACATCTAATAAATAAATATGCTGTGGCTATTAAATGTTAATTTAACTCTGAAACTGAAATAATTTTTTAATCTGACTCTCAGCTATTATTGATACTTATGCGGTCATTGTGAGGCATTTCACCATTTTAATATTTGGTCACGATGATTTCTGAACTTTTTAAATAGACTTAATTTATGAAATTCCTTCTCACAAGTTATTTAGTGGTTAAGAGGACCCAAGAAAACTCCTGTTTATTAAATTCATTCTTAGTAACAATAAGCTTTAGTTGCTGCTACTGCTGCATGCTGCTGTGAATTCCTGTAAACAACATGGAAAAAGGCAGTCATCTAAAGAGTGAGTGAAAAACATAGGGCCAAAACAGAGACACTGACACACCACAACGTATCATTTACTCTAATCCAGTAAATTCCGTAGTACGAGTCAGATTCTGTATCACTTGTAAATTCTTATTCAGAAACGCAGTCAGATAGCTTAGGTATTCATCGTTACAGATTCATTTGTTCCTGTAGTTTTTCATATTCAAATACACACTCAGATAGCTTATCCAAATGTTAGTTTTAAGTTTTTCTTGTAAAGATCTGCTGAGGGCTTAAATGACAGTGAAACTGACATTCATACAACACGCGTATAGTATTATGCAGGTTAGATTCGTTTTACTTGCTTATAGAGTCCATTTTCACTGACGAACATAGGCAGATTTGTTGTAGCTACACACATATTGGTTGCATATACGTTACAAGACAACAGAAAGAAAATAACGGGAAACAGAAACCAGGATATAATAGGACAGGAAATCAGCTCCTAAGCCTACAGGCCAACAAATCAGGTGGTCTGTAAGTACCGGAAACAGTATAAAAACAGAAATTATTGCGTGTAATGCACAGATGAAATGCTGTTGCACAGTCTAACACGAATAACCATTTAGTTTGTGAGTTATCGTGCAGGAAATACGCTTGAAGAAGTTAGTCGTGTTAAAAAAACAGTCTCCACACACGAGGTAGCTTCTGAAAGAAACACCTGTCGTCCCTCGCTACGAACATTTTGCAGCAAGTGTAGCGCATTGTAAGAAGACAGTACATGTTAGGGGTACCCTGTAAATGTGTTGCGGTGCAGACAATAAGCGCATCAGAGTATGTGAGTCGGTGCCCAAGAGAAATACGGGCCCCTCAACGAACTCGTGTCGTCACACTACTCCCTTGCCAGACATACACCGCAAGCTTTCAAACAACTTCCGAGAATTCATATTACCTGGCTGAATTCCCATAAGTTGTTGTACACGCCAGGAGTAACTCAGGTCTCACATACAGCGCGAACGCTCGGCTTCATCCGGGACTCACAGGAAATCCATATGCTTGTGAGGAGGTAACCACGAAAGATCTAAACTTTGTCATGTGTTACCGTGAGCCCAAACAGGAATTATTACATTGGTCTGAAATTGTAACTCGCTCCCCGCCGGAGACTCGTAAGACCTGTAGTGTGAAGTGCTGTGACGCATGCCACAGGGCCCATATATGTCTTTGTCTCTGGTGCGAGTGAAACGACGCGGCTGCTGGTAACGTACCCCAAAGGTGAAGTACATGGGACGGTACGATTCATGTGGGCAGAACGTCTAAATTGCTCACAGATTCACTGTAAAATTCTGGCGGTATACGGATCAAATGCAATGTCGAACCCGCCTTATTCACATGATTCAGTTTATTTGACGAAGGCTGCATAAACGTGTGAAGCTTTTGGGAAAGGTGGTCATCTACATCGACCATAGGCGACAACATCCAGCCAGTCGAGGGACTGATTCACAACAGTCTCGAGGGAAATAGGTTTTCCTTTGATGAGGACGTCTACGCAGCGGTCCTCGAACGGATCCGTGACCAACGAGCAGATTTCTATCGTCGAGGATCTGAACACTTGGAACAATTGCAAGAATGTTGCGAACATTGTTTCCAGGGTCTTACTAATTGTGTTGAAAGACAGTGTCATATATCTGTATCACTTTTAAGTGTAGTGCAGAATTCAGTTTAAGTTACTCGACCTGCCATAACAACGTATAACTCTTAGAAGTCTCCTCGTGCGCAAACTAGGAGATGCGGTCCCGGTAACAAGAGGCGAGGCGGCGATGCTGCGCAAGCGCCCGCAGCTGTGGCGGCAGGCGGGGTCTCGATGGGACGATCCCGGTGATTGATACTGTGGGATGTGCCACATGACACGCCAATTTCAGCCCGGAATTTCATTTTCGCGGGAGGCGTAGAAGCGCGTTCGGGTACAGATCTACCGCAGATGATTCACCTGCCTCACAACTGATACTTTACGTAGATGCTGAAGTAGCCTATGTAACCTTTGCTTCTTTCAAGCAATGGTGCACTTACATCAAGTAGTTTTTTCATTACAGACAGACATAGCTAATATAACTATCTGACAATAATATGCGCCACTTAATATTCCTTCATAATAAATATTCGGATAGAATGGTCACTTGGAAAAAACCGTGTTGTTAGTTCAGAATGTAAGGTAGTCGGAAAAACTAAACGTGTAGTAATTGCTACTAGGTGTTACTTAAGGACAAAATTACTCTTGATTTTACTTTCAACACATTTTCAAAGAACGGCCATGTGCTTCACTTTCTACATCTTAACATGACAATATCAACACAGTATTTTACTATTTCTTTATATTTCGGAAAACACTCGTCATGAGAGTAAACATTTGTTCCTCTGGTCCTCCCTGCCCGACTTCGCCCCATCTCGTATCCCCGCTGCGGCAGAACTATTAAACGCTGCTGAAACAGATTCGCCCTCGTGTTTTACTGTCTGTACTTGCAGGTATCATTAACCTTCTGAATACAAGGGAGGAGGGTACTTTACGCCAACCTCTTGGAAACATTGTTATCTGGTCACTAAAGTTACTTCCTAAATTTGTTTAAAAAAAAGAATATTTTTTGTTAATTCTCCTACAGATTCTAAATATTTTTTTAATTTCTCAGTTAAACTCAGCACAAGAAATATAGTCGGCCGAGCAAATCTCATTTTCTCGAGTGAATGTTGCGTTCATTATTTCCAGCTGCGGGGCCTTATTTACAGGTACAAATCAGTATCTCTTTATTATACAACTTTCTTTTATGACGAGATACAACCTGATATTTTCCATTGATCCTGAGTGGCTCGTGAAACATGTGATGGCAGTAACTATTTTGTATAAATCTCTTTACAGTAAATTTATCACTCTTGCACCTCTCTGCTGTTACGTCCCCAATTTTACTGTTCAAAGATAAGCGCTGTATTTATCACTGCCTTTAATCGGAGAAGACCTCAGGACCTAGGTGTTGCAACTGAACTTTAGCTCATATTCTCGTTTTGTAACATGTAGGTTATGCAAAGTAATTATATTTATTTTTAATACATGTATGGCTCACTAGTGGCTCGTTTCGACTGGAAGTCAGTGTGTATGATTTTTTCAACATAAAATATTGCCCTTCTTATCTGGGGTCATCATCATGCGTTTGCTCGACTATATCCGTCTCTTATATAGACATCTCCTCTCATCAGCATCACCACACTCCTTCCGCATTCGCCATTCACTGTGACCGGCTCCTTACAAGAGTCGTAGGACGTGACATACATAAAAATGGTTTGTAGAAGAGAATGAGCCAGTCTACGGTCTGGAAGACAGTACTTAGCCTTTTAGCTGGCTTGATGCCCTCCTCCACCTTGTGTGTTAGGCCTCTCCTCTCTTCAACAAATCCCCTACCATAGCTTCTCTTGTTTCTTCAGTTCCTCACGGCGTATATTACGAAGGAAGACTTCTAGGGCCAACAGCAGATTCTTCGTGTCAGAGACGCCCTATATTTCGATAACAGAATGAGTCATCATCAAGTGCACTCACGGGCTATTTGCATCTGTGGAAGCCGTCGATGGGTCGTGTTCTCCGAACTCTGTCAGCGCTCTGGTCCTGTCGTCATCCCCCCCCCCCCCTCCCAAAACCTAAAAAGCACCACTCTGTCCATCTCGTTGTTTGACCTTTGGTTTTCATTCTCATATTTGACCCAGCTTCACCCTGCTTCTTAAGACGATCGAAAGCATGATCTCAGTTTAACTGAGGTGGTACGCCGTGTCATGAATGATGAGCTTTTATTTTACTTTAATTTAGATGGATCTGTTGCGATGAAATAGCAAAAGTTGGAGGTCAATACCTTCGCGTCGTTCAGTTTCGAAGTCTGTCCTGCTTCCAGGCAATGCTCTGTTTCGCTACCTTGCCCGCTTGTCCTAAGCGCGTGTCCCCTCTTGTCATCAAGGCACGTTCTCTCACGTTTCTGATAGTTTGGCTTTTGCATAACAAACCACACTGACAAGGCATCTGGTACACTTTCGACGCCCGGGAACTTAAATATTCATTTACGCTACTCAGGACATATTTAATCTGCTCTGGTTGGTGGTGTTCTGCCGAAAGTCGGCTGCTCGTGGGCCCTCTGCTTCCTCCTGTGTTGTGCGCTCACGTCCCGCCATTGCAAGTCAAAGATGGCGACCTATTTTCTGACGATTGTTCCAGTTCTAGTACACATTAATCTCCAATAAAGGGAAGATAAGTATAGTTAAGTTCGTGCCTAAATAGCTCCGTCGTCTCGCCAATCAGATTTGGAGAATGCTAGAAGAAAACCACGGCAAAGGTAACAAGAAAGTCAGTGTCATGAATCTGGAGTTTCTGAGACGTTGTACAAAGTCCAGAGTTATAGCTTTAGGGTGCCTGTGGAACTGTCGTTATATGCCGATACCAAAAGAGATGAATTTGGCCAGCAAAAATTGGAAATGCCGTCAGCACAAATCGAGCGGCCAAAATATCTAAGAACCTCATCTTGTCGAACGTTTACTTCGGAATTTCAACATGCTGTGCCTTCAAATAATTTGTCATTATTTCATTTTCAAGTAATAGGGTCACAGCATCCCCTCGTTAAACAGGCAATGGCATGACTGTCAATACTTTCTTCTAGCTAGTCCCACAAACTTCCGAAATTGCGTAAGTAAGATACTTCTTTATAACTGATCCTCCTATTTGAGATAAATTTTATTGCAGTCACTAATTCCTAAATCCATTATGCAACTGATAAACCTTTCACTGGATCGCCTGTTAAAAACCACTGCCCTTTTATCACATCATCCCTTCTTAGTAAAACGGACAGATATAAAATGGTAAAATACGCGAGGGAGGAAGCACCGTTATGTAATGTTCTTCAGGTATCTGACAAGTCCATATTTTGAGCCTCCCAGGTTTCCTACGATGGGAAGAAACGTCTCGTCTTCCTTGCCAATTTCTTCCATTTTCGTTTTAACAACCATAAAGCCCTCTACGACACCAGCTCTTCTATACGTCACTTATTGGTAACTTCTTTTGGCAGGCGAGATGTGTCAGCCTTAAGAAACTGGAGAAACTGCGTTGTAAAAAGTGACATTTGTTAAGCGCTCCCTCTTTTCTTCCTGACATGCCTTGAAGATGACAATATTCCTATTTTGATTTCACTGAATTATGATGCATTTTTCTGAATGAAAAACTCGTGATTTGCATATTTATTATGCGGATAACTGTGAGATTCGTGTTACATACTACTTTAAGAACATAGCAGAGTAAGATTTACTATTTTCAGAAAGACCTGATGTTTATAGGAAGGGATTATCGGCGTTGTTGTTTTAATCGTAAAACCCATGTTTGGTAGTACCTGTCCATACGCACAACTCATCATCAACATACCTAAACAAGAAACCAACCTTGGAAAAAATGGGTTGCACTTACGGGTGAGTACTACCAGAGAACTTCGTTCCTCAAGTAGGTAAATTCTAAGCACAACAATTGAGAAACCGACGTGGAGTATGTGGTAGCTCCATAAATTATTTACATCTAATCTTTGAAGAGAGTTACTTGTGCTTATGAACGGGTAATAACAGAACTTTTCAAACATTCCTCAAGCAGCTAAATTCCAAGAACAGCAGTGTCAGATTTTCAAATGGCTCTGAGCACTATGGGACTCAACTGCTGAGGTCATTAGTCCCCTAGAACTTAGAACTAGTTAAACCTAACTAACCTAAGGACATCACAAACATCCATGCCCGAGGCAGGATTCGAACCTGCGACCGCAGCGGTCTTGCGGTTCCAGACTGCAGCGCCTTTAACCGCACGGCCACTTCGGCCGGCGTCAGATTTTCAATGAAGTTTGTGTATAACCCCAAGAATTATTTCTATCTGACCTTAAACATTAGTAGTCACATTCGTACTTTCAAGATGTGTTGGGAACGCACCACGACAGATATTGTAATACCTGCCATGTCAACGCCCATAACCCATAAATATTCTGACTTTCGTTAAACGATACATCGTCTAGCATACACAAAACAAGTTTTGCAACACCTTGGTTCCGAGAGTTCCGGAACCTGTACAGAAAAGTGGAATAGAGATCAACATAAACATCATTTCCGCTCTTCTTATTGGTCATGAAAACCATACATTTCATGTTATACAACGATACAGCAAGACCTTCAGAGGTGGTGGTCCAGACTGCTGTACACACCGGTACCTCTAATAGTAGCACGTCCTCTTGCATTGCTGCATGCCTGTATTCGTCTTGGCATACTATCCACAAGTTCATCAAGGCACTGTTAGCCCAGATTGTCCCACTCCTCAACGGCGATACGGAGTTGATCTCTCAGAGTGGTTTGTGGATCACGTCGTCCGTAAACTTTTCAATCTATCCCAGGCATGTGCGATAGGGTTCACATCTGGAGAACATGCTGGCCACTCTAGTCGAGCGATGTCGTTATCCTGAAGGAAGTCATTAACAAGATGTGCACGACGGGGGCGCGAATTGTCGTCCATGAGGACGAATGCCTCGCCAATATGCTGCCGATATGGTTGCACTATCGGTCGGAGGATGGTATTCACGCGTCGTACAGCCGTTACAGCGCCTTCCATGGCCACCAGCGGCGTACGTCGGCGCCACATAGTGCCACCCAATAGCAGCAGGGAACCTCCACCTTGCTGCACTCATTGGACAGTGTGTCTAAGGCGTTCAGCCTGACCGGGTTGCCTCCAAACCCGTCTCCGACGATGTCTGGTTGAAGGAATAAGCGACACTCATCGGTAAAAACTCACGAATAGTGCGTGCGAAGAACGATTGTCGGTAAGCCTCTTTATTGACTCAAATTTCTCGAATTTTCTCCTCGTGGTCAATATGCAAGATGTATGTGGGGGGAAGCAATATGTTGTCCGTCTCCTCCTGAAAAGTGCTGTCCCGAAATTTCAATAGTAAATATATCCGTGATGCACAACGCCTCTCCTTTAACGTCTGCCAGTGGAGTTTGTTTAGATCTCCATAACGCTCTCTCGCCAGCTAAACGATCCCGTGACGAAACGCGCCGCTCTTCGTTGCATCTTCTGTATCTGTTCTATCAGTCCTACCTGATAGGTATCCCGGATAGATGAACAACACTCAAGAATCGGGCGAACAAGCGCCTTAAAAGCCACTTCTTTCGTGGATGAGTTACATTTCCGTAAGGTCCTTCCGATAAATCTGAGTCTAGTGTTTGCTTTTCACACTATCTGTCTTACATGGTCTTTCCACTTAAGGCCGCCTTGGATAGTTACGCCTAGATATTTTAAGGCAGACGCTGTCACCAGCTGTCTGTCATCAGTGGTTTCTTTTCCTATGTATACGCAGTATGTTGCATTTATTTACGTTCAAGGTCAACTGCCACAGCCTGCAACATTCATCAACTCTCTGCAGGTCGTTCTGCAAATTCTTACTGTGTTCTGGCTTGCTACTTTGGTATAGGCAACTGCATCATCTGCGAATAGGCTTAAACAGCATCCCATGCTTTTACTAGATCATTTATATGTTTTGTAACAGCAGCGGTCCTATCACACTTGCGCCGGCCGGAGTGGCCGTGCGGTTCTGGGCGCTACAGTCTGGAACCGAGCGACCGCTACGGTCGCAGGTTCGAATCCTGCCTCTGGCATGTATGTGTGTGATGTCCTTAGGTTAGTTAGGTTTAATTAGTTCTAGGCGACTGATGACCTAAGAAGTTAAGTCGCATAGTGCTCAGAGCCATTTGAGCCTATAACACTTGCCTGTGGTACTCCGGATACTGCCTTTAAATCTGTCGATTTAGTTCTTGAATCCAATAGCAGATCTGCTCCGCAATGCGGGTCGGTGTCAAATGCGTTACTAATATCAAGGAACACGGCATCAACCTGAGCGCTGTTCTCCACTGTGTTATAGATCTCACGGAGGAACAGAGAGAGCTGAGTTTCGAAGGATTTCTGTTTGCGGAATCCATGTTGATTTTTATAGAGGAGATGTTCATTTTCCAAAAACGTAATAATTCTTGAGCGTAAAACGTGTTCCATAATTCTACAACAGATTGACGTCAACGATACACTTATATAATTGTGTCGATCTGCCTTAGGGCGCTTCTTAAAAACGGGAACGACCAGCGCCTTTTTACAGTCGTTAGGTACCTTTCGTTGCTCAAGCGATCTACAATAAATTACTGCTATAAATGGAGTAAGTTCTCTCGCATAATCTTTATACAGTCTTAAAGATATGTCATCTGGTGCTGACGCCTTTCACTACTAAGCGATAGTAGCTGCTTTTCAATTCCGCGATTGGTTATCTCAAAATCAGCCATTTCGACGTTCGTACGACGATTGAAAGGAGGAACAGTGCTACCATCTTCCGCGGTGAAACAACTTCGGAAGACAGAATTCAGTATTTCGGCCTTCTCTCTGTTATCTTCCTTTTCGGTGCCAGTGTGGTCGCTAATAGAATGAACAGATGATTCCCGCTGTTCTGAAGCTTCACTGCAGATACTGTCGCCTTCAGATACCTGAATTGTGTGATCTCCAATATATCTTAGCGTCCATATGCTTAGCGCTATGCTATGCTATCCCAAGTTCAAAATCGATGCCGCTACTTTCACTCCTCCCTGACTGTAACAGACTAGAATGAGATTTTCACTCTGCAGCAGAGTATGCGCTGATATGAAACTTCCTGGCAGATTAAAACTGCGTGCCGGACCGAGACTCGAACTCGGGACCTTTGCCTTTCGCGGGCAAGTGCTCTACCGACTGAGCTACCCAAGCACGACTCACGCCCCGTCCTCACAGCTTTACTTCTGCCAGTACCTCGTCTCCTACCTTCCAAACTTTACAGAAGCTCTCCTGCGAACCTTGCAGAACTAGCACTCCTGATAGAAAGGATATTGCGGAAACATGGCTTTGCCACAACGTAGGGGATGTTTCCAGAACGAGATTTTCACTCTGCAGCGGAGTGTGCGCTGATATGAAACTTCCTGGCAGATTAACAGACTATTCAGATATCTTATCTAGACTCGCATCGTACGCCACATCCACGTGGCACATGCGGACGTATCTTCAAATGAGGAAATTCTATTACTTTTCACAATTCAGTTTACAATTTTTATGTAAATTTTCTACGCAAATTCTTCGTGTCGGACGTTACATAGTGACGCCTTACAAAACAGTTTCGTTGTTTCTACTTCCACATCTTACCTGTTTCGGCCGACTGTCGATGTCTTTCGAAGCGCAGTAAATATACCGTTTAGGGCCGGGGGCCGGTGGCTGGAGGAACGGCGGACAGTAGCCGCGGAACGCGCTCTGCCTAGTCAGTGCAGCAAGCCGTGTAATCTGCTAATGACAGTGGCCGGCGTGGCGTGGCGCGGCACGGCGACGCGGCGCTGCCGGAAAATTACTGAGCGCCACAATGGGCAGCGTCCCCAGCACGACTACCGCCTCCTCCTTTGTTCCGGCAGCCGCGCGGCCGAGTTCTCCCTGACTCTGCGGCGGCAGCAGCGGCTGCCTGCGCCAGACAATGATGGAGCGCCGTCTCCGCCAGCAGTCCGACGCCCTAAATGACGGAACTCAGCGGCGGCTCGGCTAGGAAAGCTAGAGGCAGCGCCACCGAAACCACTACCCGAGCAGCACTCGGGACTACGCCTTTTTCTCATCGTCATCATCATACATTTCTGTTTGTCTTGTTGTTTGTCACGGAGTAGTTCATGATGTTTATTTCTCAATCGTTTCGCACACCTGCAAAAAGCTCCTTCGGCCTGATGTACAATACTGGCCACTAAAATTGCTACACACAAGGATGATATACTACGGACGCGAAATTTAATCGACAGGAAAAGATGCTATGATATGCATATCATCAGCTTTTCAGAGCATTCACACAAGGTTGGCGCCGGTGGCGACACCTACAACGTGCTGACATGAGGAAAGTTTCCATCCGATTTCTCATACACAAACAGCACTTGACCGGCGTTGCCTGGTGAAACGTTGTTGTGATGCCTCGTGTAAGGAGGAGAAATGCGTACCATCACGTTTCTGACTTTGATAAGGGTCGGATTGTAGCCTATTGCGATTGCGGTTTATCGTATCGCGACATTGCTGCTCGCGTTGGTCGTGATCCGACTGTTAGCAGAATAAGGAATCGGTGGGTTCAGGAGGGTAATACGGAACGCCGAGCTGGATCCCAACGGCCTCGTGTAACTACTTCTTACCCGCATGGCTGTAACGGATCGTGCAGCCACGTCTCGGTCCCTGAGTCAATAGATGGGGACGTTTGCAAGACAACCATCTGCACGAACAGTTCGACGACGTTTGCAGCAGCATGATCAGCTCGGAGACCATGGCTGCGGTTACCCTTGACGCTGCATCACAGTCAGGAGCGCTTGCGATGGTGGACTCAACGGCAAACCTGGGTGCATTTATGGCAAAACGTCCATCCGCGTTCTGTTTACAGCATCATGATGGTCGCATCCGTGTTTGGCGACATCGCGGTGAACGCACATTGGAAGCGTGTATTCGTCATCGCGAATACTGGCGTATCACCCGCGTGATGGAAGGGGTGCCATTGGTTACACGTCTCGGTCACCTCTTGTTCGCATTGACGGCACTTTGAACAGTGGACGTTACATTTCAGATGTGTTACGACCCGTGGCTCTACCCTTCATTCGATCCCTCCGAAAATCTGCAGGATAATGCACGACCGCATGTTACAGGTCCTGTACGGGCCTCTCTGGATACAGAAAATGTTCGACTGCTGCCCTGGCCAGCACATTCTCCAGACCTCTCACCAATTGAAAACGTCTGGTCAATGATGACCGAGCAACTGGCTTGTCACAATACGCCAGTCACTACTGTTGATGAACGGTGGTATTGTCTTGAAGCTGCATGGGCAGCTGCACCTGTACACGCCATCCAAGCTCTGTTTGACTCAATGCCCAGGCGTATCAAGGCCGTTATTACGGCCAGAGGTGTTTGTTTTGGGTACTGATTTCTCAGGATCTATGCACCCAAATTGCGTGAAAATGTAATCACATGTCAATTCTAGTATAATACATTTGTCCAATTGATACCCATTTATCATCTGCATTTATTCGTCATGAAGCAATTTTAATGGCCAGTACTGTATATACAAAGTCAGTGACACACTTAAATTGATACTTGGCCGGTAAATTAAACTCAAAAATTGGGTGATTTTTATTCTGTAATACTTCGTCATCCGGCATTGAACAGAAGAGGAGCGCTTAAGCTGCAAGGGACGCTTTGGGCAGCAACTGGTTTGTGAGGCTCTCCCAGGTGTATTTGCTTCGCTCGTAAAAGTGTGCCATGTCGAACGCCACGGCTGTTTTCCCTGGCGCCAGCGATCACACGTTCTTGAGTATGTGGCATTGCTGGCGTCAGAGTGCGGATAATACGGAACATGTGAACGCTGTGAGCATAGTCGTCGAGCAGCTAGGAGAATGCATGGATAGTGGTTGTGAGTCTGTAGTACGCTGAAGAATTGGCAACATCTTCAGGAGGCCAGCACCAGCGCTTCGTTGGAAACAGGTGGAAGTCCTGTGGCGCGTCACCAAGTTCCAAACATTGGTGCGATGGCTCAGGTTTTCTGAACGGCAGGCTAGACCTGAAAGTTTTGGTGGCGGGAGGGAGTCTGCTATACAGATTGGGAGACTTCAACTTGAGCCAGCGCCAGAGCTGCTGCAGGCAGCGACAGACGTATTGTGGAATGGTACTGGGGTGTTACATGGTGTATGAACCATACTTGTGTGGGTCTGCGTGGGTGGCCCAGGGAATTTCCTTGGGTGCAGCCAGTTCCTGGAAAGGCACGAGCCGGCCGCGGTGGCCGAGCGGTTCTAGGCGCTACAGTCTGGAACCGCTAGACCGCTACGGTCGCAGGTTCGAATCCTGCCTCGGGCATGGATGTGTGTGATGTCCTTTGGTTAGTTAGGTTTAACTAGGTCTAAGTTCTAGGGGACTGATGACCTCCCATAGTGCTCAGAGCCATTTGAACCATTTTTGAAAGGCACAAACAAGGCTAGTCCGCGATGAGCCACACTCGTCTCACAGAGTTGGTGTAGAGCGATACTGGACAGACAATGGTCAACATGAACTACAGTCATGTGGACTGGGAGAGGCTCAAGTTGAAGTCGCCCAATCGTGTAGCAGACTTCCTCCCAACATTTCCAGGTCTAGCCTGCCGATCAGACAATCTGAGCCATCGCACCAATGTCTGGAGCTTGGTGATGCGCCACAGGACTTCCACCTGTTTCGAACGAAGCGCTGGTGCTGGCCTCCTGAAGATGTTGCCAATTCTTCATCGTACTACAGACTCACCACTCCCGGTTCACATGACTGCTGTCTACTCCATTTATGCGCACAACACCACAGTGAAGCAGAGGAACGGCTTCAGCAGCACAATCAGCTGCACACAGGAGCACAGTTAGGATGCTTTTGCAATAAATGTTGGTTTCAAGGAAACCTTGGCTTCAAGTCAAGGTATGGTGTTATACACCACTATATGAAGGCGTGTGTTCCGATTTATTGTTCACTGTGCTGCAGAAATTTGTGAGCATTTTGTAATGGCTAGTTAAATGAGAGTTGAAATTGTTTCTAGTATTACAGTTGTACTGTTCTGTAAACAGTGATTAGGAACTGTGTTATGATTTTGTTGCTATTGAGGCAGTGATTTACTGAAGTATGCTGAATATTTTTGTATTGCCTTACATGAGTGATTCATCGTATGTGTAACTGAGTTAATAATCTTCTCAGTTCAATAAACTTTACCAGGAGCCGTATACCTTAGCCTTTTTTTTTAATTTCGAATGCAACCAGTTTCATCAATTCATTTTGCCATCTTCAGACCCCATACACTTTTTTCGAATCAACGAGCTTATCGTACAGAGCCATAAATCTGGATGCCATGAATCCCAATCGTTGTGCAATTGATTCATAGGCCTAATGCAGAACTTCACGTCTTTCCCTAGTGGCCGAGACTTGTGGTCCGTATCTTGCAGTGGACTAAGAGCCTTTGGCAGTTTCCGACTGTACGGACAGTGGAACTACATGTCATCTGGGACGTATCATGCGTCACGAGGGAGAAATTAATCGTCCCGAGTCAGCATCTGACGATGACAATTCCAGCACGCACCGTCCTGTCTGTGAGTCAAATTGGTTTGGGCAGCCCAGCAAACGGGTGCACCTCACACTGAAATCTTCTGGGATTTCAGGTCTCTGATAGGGAAGTTCCCTATGTTCCGATAAACAGAACGCCCGACCGTGTAGTTTGAATATTTTTGTGGACGCGTCAGAACATTACAGTTGCCGCAGCGACCCCTCCTCGTCCACAGCGCGCCGTTCTCTGCTGCCATCTGAATCAAGTTGAAAGACTAAGATTCTGCTGCACCGGTGTTTTCAGGTGAAAAATATTTTGTGGTGTTGCTGATCCTAAGTGCATCTATTTGAATAGAGTTAGACTTCACATTAGGTTCATGTAAACGAAATCAGATAGCGTTCTAAAAGAGATTAATTCACGGTAGAATTTGTATAGCTTCCACCTCATTGTATGGTTTACCTATAAAACATCATTCCATAACTAATTTGTGGTTGTCATTTTTTGTGTAAGATTTATCAGCTGGTTCTCCAGAAAGTTGTAGTCACTAAAGATTTAATAAAACTTTTCATTATTTGTAAACTTGATTACAACACTATTCTCATTCATACTGCATCTACTATTCACTGTTTGTTACTTTATTGTGATGGTACATGTGTACACGAGCAATTTAAGGTTCAATATTACACTACTGGCAATTAAAATTGCTACACCAAGAAGAAATGCAGATGATAAACGGGTATTCATTGGACAAATATATTATACTAGAACTGACATGTGGTTACATTTTCACGCAATTCAGGTGCATAGAGCCTGAGAAATCAGTATCCAGAACAACCACCTCTGGTCTTAATAACGACCTTGATACACCTGGACATAGAGTCAAACAGAGCTTGAATGGCGTGTACAGCTACAGCTGCCCATGCAGCTTCAACACGATACCACAGTTCATCAAGAGTAGTGACTGGCGTATTGTGACGAGCCAGTTGCTCGGCCGCCATTGACCAGACGTTTTCAGTTGGTGAGAGATCTGGAGAATGTGCTGGCCAGGGCAGCAGTCAAACATTTTATGTATCCAGAAAGGCCCGAACAGGACCTGCAACATGCGGTCGTGCATTATCCTGCTCAAATGTAGGGTTTCACAGGGATCGAATGAAGGGTAGAGCCACGGGTCGTACACATCTGAAATGTAACGTCCACTGTTCAAAGTGCCGTCAATGCGAACAAGAGGTGACCGAGACGTGTAGCCAATGGCACCCCATACCATCACGCCGGATGATACGCCAGTATGGCGATGACGAATACACGCTTCCAATGTGCGTTCACCGCGATGTCGCCAAACACGGATGCGACCATCATGATGCTGTAAACAGAACCTGGATTCATCCGAAAAAATGTCATTTTGCCATTCGTGCACCCAGATTCGTCGTTGAGTACACCATCGCAGGCGCTCCTGTCTGTGATGCAGCGTCAAGGGTAACCGGAGACATGGTCTCCGAGCTGATAGTCCATGCTGCTGCAAACGTCGTCGAACTGTTCGTGCAGATGTTTGTTGTCTTGCAAACGTCCCCATCCGTTGACTCAGGGATCGAGACGTGGCTGCACCTTGCGTTACAGCCATGCGGATAAGATGCCTGTCATCTCAACTGCTAGTGATACGAGGCCGTTGGGATCCAGCACGGCGTTCCGTATTACCCTCCTGAACCCACCAATCCCATATTCTGCTAACAGTCATTGGATCTCGATCAACGCGAGCAGCAATGTCACGATACGATAAACCGCAATCGCGATAGGCTACAATCGTCCTTTATCAAAGTCGGAAATGTGATGGTACGTATTTCCCCTCCTTAAACGATGCATCACAACAACGTTTCACCATGCAACGCCGGTCAACTGCTGTTTCTGTATGAGAAATCGGTTGGAAACTTTCCTCATGTCAGGACGTTGTAGGTGTCGCCATCGGCGCCAACCTTGTATGAATGCTCTAAAAAGCTAATCATTTGCATATCACAGCATCTTCTTGCTGTCGGTTTAATTTCGCGTCTTTAGCACGTCATCTTCGTGGTATAGCAATTTTAATGGCCAGTAGTGTACTAAAGTAGTTAATTTTTTTTATTCTGTAAGTGATTACATACGTAGGGCAACGAAAGTGCCATGATTAAATACAGCAATTCATATAGAAGACAGTTGTGAGTAGCACTTTATCTGAAGGTTATTGGAAAAATATGTTTCTATATGTCAAGATAATAACATTTAGCTTCACTCAGACATATATCTATAATTAAAGCAAGTGACGGCTTGCAGTGTTACTGAATTTCTGGCAGGGCAGTGAATATTTCCTGGTATAAAGCTCACTAGTCTCATGACTATTGTGGACTGTGGGCTGTGGGCCATATGCTGTTACGTGTTGTGTTGTGTTGATAACCCACTGTACGCCTGATTGTTTAATATATATGAGATATCGTTATGTGAAACAGAATATTTGTGTTATTATTCGTACCTAATACAGTTTATTGGTGTTCCAAAGAATTTGATTGTTTTGCAATTTGATTGTCTTGCCACTGTGATTTCCATATTGTATATTGATACCTGCATGTCTCATAAATTGTTATTAAAACTGTGCTGACATCTGCATAATTCCGTCTGAGCCCCACTCCATCTAAATTCCACACATTATAGAGTTGCCCCATTGAATGTCTGATGGACAGTAAGAAGGATGCTCCACCTGGTGACACATAAGTAGAGCATAGGCATTCTCACTACGAACAAGGAGGTCTTCCGGTTGTTGTCTGCTTTATTGCGAAACCAGGAATGAAGGCAAACACGTGAAGCAGCATGCTGGGGAGCCTAAGTCCGTGGTATGAATTACCACAACACAGATCACATGAGAATGTGACAGGGATTACCATGTTACGCAGCATCTGTCATAGGATCGGAAATATTCACTCTGTGGGAAGACTAGGCGACATGATTATGCAGTATCGATCATTCATTGAGAATGCCAGCTGAGCCCATCGTTGCCAAACTTAATGAGATGGATAATTCAGGACGCTGGAGTGCTGACAGAAGGAGACCAGTAACAAAATCGGCAAGCAGCAGCAGCCAACCGATCTGACAGTGGATAGTCAAGGAGCCGATGGTCAGACAGTGAATAAACAGCCAGTAGGCAGTTAAAGGAACCAAATGTGACACTGAACGGTCAGTCATTTAGTGAGTTAACAATACAGAGAGAGAGAGAGAGAGAAATCGGACAGGAGGAGAGATGCAGTGAGTTTGCCTTTTGGAGACAAGCCAACCTATTGTCAAATCTGTCTCCAGACGTTGAATTAGATGATTGATTTCATTACAATGTTTATCGTCAGTTTGCGCATAACACGTTTTCGTCTGCGTGTTGTATGGGTATCGCTTGAGGTCCGATGCTCGAATCTTTAAGGATCTGCCTGCACTTCCTCATCTGGCCTCAGCCTCCACATGTTATGTTAACGCCCTCTCTGTGAGATAATCACCGCCGACAACAGTCGCTGAGAGCATAAGCACAACTTGGCCTGCAGGTTAGCACATTTGAAGACTGAAGTGGCCGGCACGGTGCGCAACGAAAACTTGCCGTATTTGGTGCTGGAATGATCACTAGTTATATCGCGGAAAGCAGCGCAGCTACATAAAAATGGCAGCAAAAATCAAATGACAGTCACCACTTGAGCCCTCGGCCTAAGCCACTTGATGCAGCTGGAAGCTCGATAAAAGTGTATCACGCTAAATCAATATGCTAACTACGACATTTTTATTCAATATGATAAGCTTTAGTACCCAGTGTGTTAGAACGAACAACATTATACAAACACCAGCACTTCTGCACGGAAATAATGTTTGGTCATGGCTCTCTGAAAGTTTCATAATTCCCATCATTAGAAACCATCGCCACATAAGCAGAATAACGACTGTCATTATGAATAATTTCACTGTCAGACAGATTTGTGACATTAAGGACTTATCACCTAACCAACTGCCACTCGATATTGTTATTATTGTTGATATTGTGGTGTCACCGCCAGACACCACACTTGCTAGGTGGTAGCTTAAATCGGCCGCGGTCCATTAGTACATGTCGGACCCGCGTGTCGCCACTGTCAGGATCGCAGACCGAGCGCCACCACAAGGCAGGTCTCGAGAGACGTACTAGCACTCGCCCAGTTGTACGGACTACATTGCTAGCGACTACACGTACGAAGCCTTTCTCTCAATTGCCGAGAGACAGTTAGAATAGCCTTCAGCTAAGTTAATGGCTACGACCTAGCAAGGCGCCATTTGTACCATTGCATGTACCTCAAGATAGAGTCTCACTTGTATCATCCAGAATGCTGTATACCAAAGGACAATATAAAAGTTAAGTGTTCTAGTAGCTACGTTCTTTTCTTTATCACACTCATCACGTATCCCGTTCCAGACTTCGCGCCAGTCGGCGTGTGTGTACGTGTGCCCTTTCGGCTACCCGTCTCTGTGGACTGGCTGCCTTGTCAGTCCACTACATTGGCGACGAGTCTAAAAAGGGACTTTAGCGTTCGTATTGTATTAATTTGCTTGTGTCATGGCTTCGCCACACTCTCCAGATGTACTGTCCGAATTTTATCGCTTGCAGAATCAGCAGACGCAGGCGTTATTGGATGCCCTTGGACAGCTCGTCCAGGGTCAACGTGCGCTGCACAACGATGCGGCCGCCGCCGCTTCATCGCTACCGCCGCCACAACACGCAGTTGCACCACCGTTTCGTAGTTTTGATGCAGCCAACGAAAGCTGGACAGAATGGTCCCGGCAATTTGGATTTCATCTCGCCGCCTACAGAATTCAAGGTAATGAGCGGCAGCCGTTTTTGCTTTCGTGTGTAGGTGTGTCCACCTACCGTGTGATAGTGAAATTGTTTTCCCGGCGCGACGTAGCAACTCCGTCATACGAAGAAATTTTGTCTGCATTAGATGCCTATTTCAAGGACACAGTCAATGTCGTTGCAAAAAGGTATACATTCTTTCGTACAAAACGTACGGCCGGTCAAACTAATCGGGAGTGGGTTGCAACATTGCAAGGACTTACTAGGGATTGTACGTTTGAATGTGAATGTGGACTCCCTTATTCAGATACTATGGTGCGTGATGCAATTGCACAGAACGTTTCTGATGTTCGCATACGGGAACAGATTTTGAAACTCGTCAATCCCTCCCTTCAACAAGTGATAGACACATTGGATAGGCAAGACACACTTGACTTTGCTCAGGAATCATTTGAAACTTCGCCAGCAGTGTGTCGCATTAACCGGCCCGCCGGGCGCGCTGCGCGGAACTGTAAACAGCCTTCGCGCACGTCCGCACCGCCACGTGTCCCGCGAAAGCAAGCAAATGCAGTGAAATCATGCCCGCGGTGTGCAACTAGACATTCGCGTGAGAATTGCCCGTCACGCCAGGCTATTTGCTTTTTCTGTAATAAGAAAGGACATGTTCAAAGTGTTTGCCAGAAAAAGCTCAGATCAGACACTCACAACCATTCCAGGCCCTTTGCTTCGCGCCGGAATCGAATCAAGGACACACAGGCTCGGGAACCTTCGCCCATGGACATTCATGTAGTTAGTGCCACTCCGCCCAGTGTTCCTCTCGCTAACAGTGACTGTGTTCGTCCCACAAAAAGTGTGCGTCGCCGTCGACGCAACTCCCGTCACGTCGCACGTGATTCTGTACCAGTGTCTGTTCACGTTGCACAAAACAGTCGCTCTTGTCGTCAGCAGGACAATAAACTTTTTGTAGATTTGGACTTTGCCGGACAAGTGATACCAATCCAGCTCGATACCGGAGCTGCGGTTTCATTGCTCAATCTCGCCACGTACAAACAACTGGGCGCACCGCCATTGCGTGCCGCAAATGTTCAGCTCAATAGTTATTCCGGACAAGCTATCCCTGTATTAGGACAGTGCACTCTTCTTGCCACATACGAGGGACGAACAAAACTTGTGTCATTTTACGTTCTTCGTTCTTCTACTGCAGTGAACTTGTTTGGTTTAGATTTATTTCAGTTGTTTAACTTGTCTATAGTCAATCAGGTCCTATCAGTGAATCAGACTGTGCCTTCAGCCAGTGTTTCTAGTCTATGTGACGAATTTGCAGACATTTTTGCACCGGGCCTTGGTTGCGCTAAGAACTATGAAGCACATTTGGAACTGAAGCCGGCCGCGGTGGCCGTGCGGTTCTGGCGCTGCAGTCCGGAACCGCGGGGCTGCTACGGTCGCAGGTTCGAATCCTGCCTCGGGCATGGGTGTGTGTGATGTCCTTAGGTTAGTTAGGTTTAAGTAGTTCTAAGTTCTAGGGGACTTATGACCTAAGATGTTGAGTCCCATAGTGCTCAGAGCCATTTGGAACTGAAAGTAAACGCGCAACCGAAATTTTTCAGAGCGCGCAATGTTCCCCACGCATTGCGTGATGAGGTCGCCAGAACATTAAACGATTTAGAATCGCAAGGTGTAATTGAACGTGTGCAGGCTTCTCTCTGGGCATCACCCTTAGTTATTTTGCAAAAACCTTCCGGAAAATTGAGACTTTGCGTGGACTTCAAGGCAACTGTGAATCCACAACTTGTGACTGCAACTTTTCCTTTGCCCCGCCCGGAAGATCTTTTTGACAAACTGTGCCCGGGTAAATACTTTTCGAAGTTGGACCTAGCAGATGCGTACTTGCAAATGCCTGTGGACGAAGAATCCCAGCGCGTCTTAGTGGTTAACACGCATCTTGGGTTGTATCGCTTCAAAAGACTGCCGTTCGGGTGTGCATCCGCCCCTGCATTGTTTCAGCAATATTTACAAACTGTTTGTGCGTCGGTCCCTACTGCAGCAAACTATCTGGACGATATTGTGATCTCCGGAAAGACAGAAGCCGAACATTTAGCAAACCTCCGAACGTTATTTCAGGTCTTGCGACAAAATGGTCTTCGCTTGAGGAAGGACAAATGTGTGTTTTTTGCTCGTGACTTACCATATTTGGGACATGTAATCAATGCCCAAGGCATACATCCGAGTCCAGAGCACCTCCGTGCCATACAGGACTTGCCTTCGCCACAGAATGTGAAGCAGCTACAGAGTGTGTTGGGAAAAATTAATTACTACCCTAAATATGTTCCCCATGCCTCTTCCATTTCAGATCCGCTTCATCGCTTACGCCGTAAAGGTGTTCCGTTCGTCTGGACGACGGAATGCGAACGCGCCTTTCGCCAGTTGAAATCGGCGTTGCTTTCTAATACTTGCCTTACGCCATTCGATCCCCAGAAACCCCTTTTGTTGATGGTAGATGCATCGGATTTCGGGATCGGTGCTGTGCTTGCGCACAAAGATGGTTCGCATGATCGCCCTATTGCCTTTGCGTCCAAATTGCTCACGTCAGCGCAACGGAATTATTCACAAATAGAGAAAGAAGCTTTGGCTCTCGTGTTTGGTGTTACGAAGTTTCACGATTTCTTGTATGGCCGTCACTTTACCATCATCACTGACCACAAACCTTTGACATCGCTTTTTCATCCGCACAAGCCTGTACCTCCACGTACAGCGCACAAATTCATTCGCTGGTCTATTTTTCTCTCGCAGTACCGCTACGATATCTTGTATCGGTCCACTACTAAGCACGGAAACGCTGATGCGTTGTCCCGTTTGCCTGTTGCTGCGGATAAAGCATTCGATTCTTCCGAACTTGCTTGCATGTTCATTGATGCGGAAACCGATGACGTGGTCGAATCGTTTCCGATTGATTTTCGTCGTGTAGCTACAGCCACAGCTGCTGACCCTGTCCTTGCTACTGTTTTGCGTTTTGTTGCTACGCAATGGCCCTTGTCGAAGTCACGGATCAAGGATCCGTTGGTTCGCCGATTTTTTGCTCACAAGGAGAGTCTTTTTGTACGACGTGGTGTTTTGTTGTTGCGTTCTGATAATGATCAGTCTAGGGTCGTGGTCCCACGTTCGTTACAGTCCTCTGTCTTAAAGCTTCTCCACCAAGGACATTGGGGTATAGTGCGTACGAAACAACTTGCTCGTCAGCACTGTACTTGGTTCGGAATCGATGCTGCGATTACGAATATGTGCTCTTCTTGCATGGCGTGTGCCGAACAACAATCCGCACCGCCGCGGAAATTCTTTGCATGGCCGAAAGCCACTTCCCCTTGGCAACGCTTGCACATAGATTTTGCCGGTCCATTCTGGAATGCTCGATGGTTGGTTGTGGTCGATTCATTCAGTAATTTTCCTTTTGTTGTCCGGATGTCTTCCACGACGTCTTCTGCCACAATCCAAGCGTTGTCTGCTAGTTTTTGCATTGAAGGTCTTCCGCAGACTATTGTTTCCGACAATGGCCCACAATTCATGTCCGCAGAATTTGTCATTCTGCAAGGCCAATGGTATTCAACATCTGACATCCGCGCCGTTTTCGCCTCAGTCAAACGGTGCCGCTGAACGGTTGGTCCGGACTTTCAAGTCACAGATGTTGAAGTTGGAAGAGTCGCATTCTCGGGAGGACGCGTTATTGCTCTTTTTGTCCTCATGTCGCTCTCAGCCCCGCGATGGTCGCTCGCCGGCTGAGTTGCTCCACGGTCGTCCTCATCGAACCTTGATGTCTTTGCTGCATCCGCCGCATCAGGTTCCTGTGCCGCGGCAGACTCCTGCTTTTGCTCCTGGCGACGTTGTATTTTATCGCAACTATCGCGGTTCACGGCGTTGGCTCGCAGGGCGCATTCTTCGCTGCCTCGGCCGCGCGATGTATTTGGTTTTGGGGGCCTCTGGTGAGGTGCGTCGGCATCTCAATCAGCTGCGCCTCTGTCGTCGCCTGGGTTCTGCCGCTCCCCGTCTGCTTTCAGCGACGGTGCCGTCCGGTCAGCGCCCTGGGGATCCATCTACTGGCTCGCCTCATCCCCAGGTGTTACCGACGCTGCCTTCCATTTTGCCTCATGGCGACATGCCGCCGCTGCCGCCGCCGCCGCCGCCTGTTCTCCCGCCGGCGCCGCCCGCAGTGGACGCTTCGCTGCAGCCGCCCAGCGCCTCCCTGGGTCACGCGCCGCCGATCGCTTACCGTGACCAGCTGTCCTCCGCCATGGAACTCTTGCCCGCTCCGGCCCAGATGTCGTCATCACGCGTCGGATCCCCCGACGCATTGGAGGTCGACCCTTCGGCCCCTCCTGTCTCATTACGGGCGCATACACCGCATGTTGACGTGCACCCTGGACTAGCTTTTCAGGCGTTTCCTAGCTTCCCTCGACCGAATGGCAGGGTGCGGGTGGCACGGCCTCGCCTGTTGTTAGGCTCCCCACCCCATCGCATACGTCAACATGGGGTCGTCCCCACGGCGGGCGGAAGCCTTATCACACGACCGTTCGCCGATTTGCGGGGGAGGAATGTGGTGTCACCGCCAGACACCACACTTGCTAGGTGGTAGCTTAAATCGGCCGCGGTCCATTAGTACATGTCGGACCCGCGTGTCGCCACTGTCAGGATCGCAGACCGAGCGCCACCACAAGGCAGGTCTCGAGAGACGTACTAGCACTCGCCCAGTTGTACGGACTACATTGCTAGCGACTACACGTACGAAGCCTTTCTCTCAATTGCCGAGAGACAGTTAGAATAGCCTTCAGCTAAGTTAATGGCTACGACCTAGCAAGGCGCCATTTGTACCATTGCATGTACCTCAAGATAGAGTCTCACTTGTATCATCCAGAATGCTGTATACCAAAGGACAATATAAAAGTTAAGTGTTCTAGTAGCTACGTTCTTTTCTTTAACACATTCATCACGTATCCTGTTCCAGACTTCGCGCCAGTCGGCGTGTGTGTACGTGTGCCGTTTCGGCTACCCGTCTCTGTGGACTGGCTGCCTTGTCGGTCCACTACAGATATTATTACTATGTGTAGGAGTGTGAAGTTTCTTGATTTAATTACTGAAAACAGAATGAACTCTGTATCCATGAACATTGGAAACAGAGTGTAGAACAGTCGTGGGAGTGATAGAGCACAGTTTGCCCACAATCAAAGGCAAGTTTGTATGGCTTATCAACGCTACAAGATGTTAGGAGTACAGGTACAAATATTGTGGTAATTCGCACCTTAATATGTACCCATTACATGTTGCTTTTTCTCTGCTTCCAGTAGTTTTCCCAGCAACACACCACATAACTTACTATCTGTTGCCTTCTGCATGGTCGTACTGCGCCTGTCAGTATAGACTATCTGTGTGGCATGCATGCGTTCACACTTCAGTAACTGAACTACTGCAGAGATCAAAATAGGCATTAATAGTTTGGTTTGTGCCATACATACTTGGAGGCGTTAATCAAACTAAAATCGTGCTACTCGTAATACCTAAAAATATTAGTTAGCAAAAAGTAAATGCTGATGTAATGTTGCTCAGTACACTGGCGTCAGCCACCAATAGAAACTTTTGCACATATACACCCAATACCCTACATATGTTATGTGGAACAATTGGCATAATTGTGCAAGCTATGAATTCAAAAATTGCAAAAGCACTGTCTAACGTATAGCAGCAGCTAATGTCACCGTTTTAAGGCATTTATGAGAGATTTTTGTTCGAATGGGATTTGACATTGGCTTGATAAACATGTTTTGAAATCGTAATGCTAACACAGTGATGTTCTTGTATTTTGGGAAAGATCAAAAGTGGTCGTAAAAGCAGCTGCCGCTGTGTGTATCGATCAAGAGTTTCATGCAGTGTTTGTCAGCTGTGGAGCATCACTCAACAAAAATATTTCTCAACGTAATGTAACGGCAAAGCTTCAAACGGAGCTGCTTCCTCCGACCCCTGAAACCTCTGATAGACAGCCAAACGCAGTACTATGCCAGAACTGTAACTGTGTCCATCATCGATTGGTCCCAGTTCCCCCTCTGCGACAATTAAGAGAAGTTCACAGGTCTCCTGCCTTGATATACACATATGTATGTGTGATTGTTCCTTGGTTACACTCTTGAACGTACATTGATTTTTTCAGTAATGGCTCAAATGTTTCAAATGGGTCTGAGCACTATGGGACTTAACTTCTGAGGTCATCAGTCCCCTAGAACTTAGAATAAACCTAAGTAACCTAAGGACATCACACACATCCATGCCCGAGGCAGGATTCGAACCTGCGACGGTAGCGGTCTCGCAGTTCCAGACTGTAGCGTCTAGAGCCGCTCGGCCACCCCGGCCGGCTTTTTTTCAGTAATCTTGGAGCTAATATTACACATTTTAAGGGATAAGTATTCGAGACAGATAGTGAATTTTCTTACTTCACCGATCGTACACCTCGCGGTCCATCTTCACGAGGTAGTCGTAAGAGGTTACTATCCTTATGAAAACACAGAGAGAGAAACTTTTTCCTCGGACCTCAATAGCAGATGGAATAGAAAAGTGGTTGACAAATTATTATACGGAAAAGCACAGCCGATTGTCGTGTATACGTGCAGATAGTTTTCCTTAGTTCTGAAGATTTCTTTGGGAGAAACAAGATAGCTCAGTTCTGACGGGAAACACGTTATGTGCTCCTAATGTTTATATTAGCTGACATATTTAAAATACTATGGTTTTTTTCATGGAACAATGTACTTTCTTAAATGTCGTCAGAGAATCTTTTTAAAGATGATTGTAGTAAGGTCACATTTTTCATGATTTCCACTGAAAATTCGTAGGGAAATATAAACACAGGGCGGCGCAAACTAGGCGTTAGAAAGTATTTATCTACTGTAGTGTAACTGTATGTCTGAAATGATTCTCCTTATGATATTGCTATATTGTAGCTCTCAAAATTCTATAGCTCATTCCCCAATTTCTCTGTTTGCATTTCTGTATGGAAGCCCCATCAATGGAACGGCATTTGTTGCTCGTAAAGATATTTTACGAAATTTTTGGACATATAGTTCTGATCAGAAGCACTTCCAGCTGTACATTGGTCTAAAATCAGCAACATCCGGAATGACCACATCCCGCTGAGATTACAGTATAGAACGGAAGTCAAAGTGTGATGATAAGGAATGTTTTCCGTGTTTTTTTTTCCAGGTTGATGAAATGTTTTGAAAACATAGAATTCCTACATGGTTCCAGGAAGGACCAGTCAGGAAAATCAGCCTGATCTGTAACCTTTTCAACGAGTGCCAAACTTATTCACTGAAGAGGAGCCTACTATATGAACAAGAGATGCAGCACAGCAGCTCAAGGTGTCCCGACGGTCCCTCCAAAGAAAGAGGAATTTAACCTTCTGTCTCACAGATTTCAACTGTTGAGGGACGGGGATATGGAGCAGTAACATTATTCTGGAAATGAGATTATAGAGGCCTTTGAGAGTGGATTAGTCGATACGGATCAGATCTAGTTTACTGATGGAGGACATTTCTACCTCCAGGGTACGTCAACCAACAGAACTAGCGCCTCTTGGCTACTGAGAATCCACGCTATCAAGCTGCCTGCTTCTCCACTTTATCAACAAAAAGTCACTGTTTGGTATACAATCAGTGCACAGTGCTTTATTGGACCCATTTTTATTGACTAACCTGTCACAGTAGACCATTACAGTCAGGTAATTTGTACATGAATTTGTACCGGCTGAAGGACGTGGCCGAATGCTCCGAAGCTACTGGTTCATGCAGCATAGAGAACGTCCACGCTGTGCTGCTGCGGATATCCTCTATTTCTGTCACCAGACGTTCAAGGATCAGATTGTTGCCCTGGAGATCTTAGCATTCACTGGAAGTGGTGTTGAACGGTGCCTTATGGTCCCGATATCAACCCCTGTGATTACTTCTGACGGGAATAGCTGAACGACAGAATCTTTAAAGATGCACTGCAACAGGCAGGCCAGAATGTTGATACTGTAGCTTGCAGAGAGATTGATGCAATCTAAAATAATGTTCTCTAGAAAGCCGTCACGGAACTCAATTTAAGGCTCCACGCACTGATTGCTTCCGAAGGAAAACGCTTTGAAAACTTGACATTGTTCTAGTTTGGGGACGATCTGGATTAATATGAAAACGGAAGTAGAAAACTTCAAACAGCCACCATGGCTTTTCTAGAACATTTATTTTGACCTAAATAAGAGCTCTGTAAAAGCGATCGTGGTTGTCTGACGTTTTTTGCTTCTGATTCATTTTGAAAACATCCTGTACTAAATTTTAGATTGTCTAAATCTGTTAACCCATATTATGTTACAGTAAATAAACATTTTGTAACACTTGTTTTGCGCGAGCCTGTTTGAATACCCACCGCGGTTAAACCAGCACAGTAACATAAGCATCAGGTAATGAGATAGAACCTATACTGTGGCTGCAGTCTCCGATTTTCTGTTTAGCATACTGTTGCCCTCTTTTCATGAAAACTTCCACTGGAAACCGTAGCATACATTGTATCACTACACTGTTTCTAAAGGTTGTTTAGCACCTTAATAAAGGCACGTATTTTCAATGAAGCCACAACGACTGCTTGCGTATGTCGGTAGATAATTATCTCACTTTCGACAGTTTCATTTTCCCGCAACTTTGATTCGATATATTCAGTGATTCTGGAGACGTCTCACGTTAACAGCTTAAGTGACTCACTCCATACACCTAAATATAGAAGATTTTTCTTTTAATTCTGAGGTTAGTTAGACAAATTTATAACAAAGGACGAGGGACAGATCTCTTGATGTGCCTAGACCGCGGCCCAAGGATTCTTCAACGAGGGAAGCTCAGCCTGGTGCAGCTGCAGACGGTCTTCTCGGAGAGCTGCTGCGACGCCTTTGGAACAATGCGCCCCGCGAGACGCGCCGCTGGGATTTAATCACCGCTAAAGCCCCGGGCTTACGCACCGCCTCGGCACCTGTTACGGAGATGTTGGCTGCCAGTGTTGCGACCTACCTGCCGGCGGGGTGGCAAAACAAGCGCGCCGACAGATCTAGTTGCATTTAAGTCATATTTGGAAAGTAGCATTTGAACATGGGAAACTACGTGAGAACAAAAAGTAATTGTCTGCTTAGAAAACGCTCGCTTCGTACACGCTCGCTATTTCACGTATGGCTGAAAGAGAAAAATTTTTCTATCTTAAAAATTTTATAGAGTGGTCCTTATGGTGCTCAGCCACACACACCGCTGGAAAAAATCATCACACCGTTTTAGAGGTTTCCAATTCACTCAAGATATACGAGGGGGGACCCAAAAATAACCGGAATTTCTTTCTAGAAAGCATACATTTTATTGTTTTCAAATACAACCTTAATCTCCTTCGAAGTACTCTCCAATAGCATTAGTACACTTGCCCAAACGTTCATTCCAGTGTTCGAAGCACCTTTTAAATTCATCCTCTTTGATACCTGCTAGCACTTTCATGATATTGCATTTCACGTCTTCCACATCCGCAAAACGCTTCCCTCTCAAGTTCAAATGGTTCAAATGGCTCTGAGCACTATGGGACTTAACATCTTAGGTCATCAGTCCCCTAGAACTTAGAACTAGTTAAACCTAACTAACCTAAGGACATCACACACATCCATGCCCGAGGCAGGATTCGAACCTGCGACCGTAGCAGTCGCGCGGTTCCGGACTGCGCGCCTAGAACCGCGAGACCACCGCGGCCGGCCCCTCTCAAGTCTTTTTTCATCCTCGGGATTAGGAGGAAGTCCGAGGCTGCTAAATCCGGCGAATAGGGCGCATGGGTCTAGGTAGTCGTCTTCGTTGAGGCCAAAAACTGGCGAACGCTGAGAGCCGTGTGCGCGGGAGCGTTATCGCGATGCAGGAACCACACGCCAGAGTCCCACAAAGCCGGACGTTTTTGTGACAAACTTCTGCGAAGCCGTTTCATAACCTCCAAATAGAATTGTTGGTTTACTGTCTGGTTTTCAGAGATAAATTCAGAGTGTACGATCCCACTGATGTCAAAAAAGCAGATCAACATCGTATTCACATTCGATTTCACTTGTCGAGCTTTTTTTGCTCGAGGTGACCCAGGCGACTTCCATTGTGATGACTATTGTTTACATTCTGGATCGTACCCATAGCACCATGACTCATCACCTGTAATGATTTTGTTGAAAAAATGTGGACTATCTTTGAACGCGTCCTTCATTTCGAGACGGCCCTGAACGAGACGATCCCTTTGATCTCCGGTAAGAAGCTTCGGCGCGAATTTTGCTGCCACTCTTCGCACCTCCAAATCGATGGTCAAGATGCGCTGAATTGAGTTTCAAGGCAACCCGGACAAGTTATCGAGTTGGTCGATTGTCCTGCGTCGATCTTCACTGATGAGATCACGGATTTTGTCGATGTTGTCTTTGCTTCGAGTAGTTGAAGGTCGACCGGAACGGGGCTGATCTTCAACCACCATTTCTCCCTTTTTAAACCGAGAAAACCATTCGTACATTTGCGTTTTACTAAGAGAATGGTCTTTGTAGGCTGTCTGAATCATCGCAGCAGTTTCTGCTGCTTTCTTGCCGAGCAAGAAACCATACTTCACCGCCGCGCGTTGTTCATAAGAACTAGCCATTTCCTCGTGTCACGTCTGCACTGTACGCACACTCAAAGAACTACCAAAGAAACCACCCTTCTCACTTTTGTGTGACGCGGCGTGGCAGAATGACTCAGCAGAGCTCCTACTACAACCCTTTGGCGGCGCAACCTCTTACTCCCCCCATGAACCATGGACTTTGCCGTTGGTGGGGAGGCTTGCGTGCCTCAGCGATACAGATAGCCGTACCGTAGGTACAACCACAATGGAGGGGTATCTGTTGAGAGGCCAGACAAACGTATGGTTCCTGAAGAGGGGCAGCAGCCTTTTCAGTAGTTGCAGGGGCAACAGTCTGGATGATTGACTGATCTGGCCTTGTAACAATAACCAAAACGGCCTTGCTGTGCTGGTACTGCGAACGGCTGAAAGCAAGGGGAAACTACGGCCGTAATTTTTCCCGAGGGCATGCAGAAACAAGGCCCCCGGAGTAGACAACATTCCATTGGAACTACTGACGGCCTTGGGAGAGGCAGTCCTGACAAAACTCTACCATCTGGTGAGCAAGATGTATGAAACAGGCGAAATACCCTCAGACTTCAAAAAGAATGTAATAATTCCAATCCCAAAGAAAGCAGGTGTTGTGAAAATTACCGAACAATCAGTTTAATAAGCCACAGCTGCAAAATACTAACACGAATTCTTTACAGACGTATGGAAAAACTGGTAGAAGCCGACCTCGGGGAAGATCAGTTTGGATTCCGTAGAAATACTGGAACACGTGAGGCAATACTGACCTTACGACTCATCTTAGAAGAAAGATTAAGGAAAGGCAAACCTACGTTTCTAGCATTTGTAGACTTAGAGAAAGCTTTTGACAACGTTAACTGGAATACTCTCTTTCAAATTCTAAAGGTGGCAGGGGTACAATACAGGGAGCGAAAGGCTATTTACAATTTGTACAGAAACCAGATGGCAGTTATAAGAGTCGAGGGACATGAAAGGGAAGCAGTGGTTGGGAAGGGAGTAAGACAGGGTTGTAGCCTCTCCCCGATGTTATTCAATCTGTATATTGAGGAAGCAGTAAAGGAAACAAAAGAAAAATTCGGAATAGGTATTAAAATCCAGGGAGAAGAAATAAAAACTTTGAGGTTCGCCGATGACATTGTAATTCTGTCAGAGACAGCAAAGGACTTGGAAGAGCAGTTGAACGGAATGGATGGTGTCTTGAAGGGAGGATATAAGATGAACATCAACAAAAGCAAAACGAGGACAATGGAATCTAGTCGCATTAACTCGGGTGATGCTGAGGGAATTACATTAGGAAATGAGACACTTAAAGTAGTAAAGGAGTTTTGCTATTTGGGGAGCAAAATAACTGATGATGGTCGAAGTAGAGAGGATATAAAATGTAGACTGGCAATGGCAAGGAAAGCGTTTCTGAAGAAGAGAAATTTGTTAATATCGAATATAGATTTAAGTGTCAGGAAGTCATTTCTGAAAGTATTTGTATGGAGTGTAGCCATGTATGGAAGTGAAACATGGACGGTAAATGGTTTGGACAAGAAGAGAATATAAGCTTTCGAAATGTGGTGCTACAGAAGAATGCTGAAGATTAGATGGGTAGATCACATGAGGAGGTACTGAATAGGATTGGGGAGAAGAGGAGTTTGTGGCACAACTTGACCAGAAGAAGGGATCGGTTGGTAGGACATGTTCTGAGACGTCAAGGGATCACCAATTTAGTACTGGAGGGCAGCGTGGAGGGTAAAAATCGTAGGGGGAGACCAAGAGATGAATACACTAAGCAAATTCAGAAGGATGTAGGTTGCAGTAGGTACTGGGAGATGAAGAAGCTTGCACGGGATAGCATGGAGAGCTGCATCAAACCAGTCTCAGGACTGAAGACCACAACAACAACAACAACCTCTTACTACAAGTACACGCTGTGCAGCATTACGGTTCCTGTTACTTTTGGGCCCCCATCGTATTGCTGCAATGGATTACATGAAATGGTTACATTTAGAGATCAATAGCATAAGTGGTTGCGTACCCGTATTCCGCTGCTCATAACCGGTCCGCAACAGTTCATGTTGACACGTCTGGGCTCACAAACCCTCTGATCTGTGCTGTGTTAGCTGTACGATCTGCCACTGCTGCCCTTACAATACGACGATCTTGGCGGGCGTCCGTGCCGCGTGGACGTCCAGACAATCGTCTACGGGTGTGAGAACGTTCACATGACCACTGATGCCAGCATCGTTGCACAACTGACGCAGCAAGTCCTACTTCTGTAGCAATTTTCGGAAAGGATCGTCCCCTCAGTCAGACGGCCACAAAAATGAGACCCCTACCAAAGTCAATCAGTTGGCTGCAGAAATCACGAGTGCTTCACACGTTTGCACAACACTGAGTCTTCTTGCTGTTAGCATATTTTACTAAACGGTAGACACAGATAGCATTCTAGTAGCTACGTCACTACTTTATCTTTTGGCGGACGACGTTGAAACCATTATCAGCACATCTACTATGCACAGTGTGACATATGGCGTCTTCGATGATCACTATACAAGTCGTCTTTCCAGGTGTAATAATGTTTATCCACCAGCGTATATACGTCGTCAAAATTCTAGAATGCTGACAATGCTTCTAATAAACTTACTTTTTCTGTCAGAGGTGGAATCAAGTGATTTGTCGTTTCTCTCAGCTAATTCATTTCTCAGCTGATTAATTTTTCATCTTATTTTCATTTCCGAAAAATTCATTGCCACAGATGAAGAGATCGCAAAACAGTATGCACATAGGACGTCGGCGTATAGCATATTGCCATGTATAGAACTTTGGAATGGTCAAATCGTCGGCAAGAGGGACATCCATGTATCGTACCGGAAGATCGCACAGATTGTTAGCCGTAGGGCAACGACTGCAGAACGAGTCGTGGCCAAATGGTTTAGGAAAACTGTGTGGCGAGACGATCAGTACGGTTTACTAACGAACAGCACAAGTACGCGATATTCAGAAGTCCGTTTCCGAGAAAACAGGCAATAGGAAACGACAAGTCGTAAGTAATCTAAAATGTGAAAGCTAAGAATTGCAAACAGCGTATAAATAAAATGCCAGTTGCAGACCGGGACAAAAACCATGAGTAAGTGAGTTCGTGTTTGAGAAAGTAACGTCGGAGGTCGGAAAGCTTCGGAAACGTCAACATAACTGGACGAGGAGAACGCACATACCGTCCTCGTAGCTTACGCCTCCAGACTCTCTTCCCCACTGACGCAAAATCCACACCGCCGGTGTCAAACGCAGCAACACAGTATAGCAATTGCTGGTACCTCTATTCCGACCTTGATGTCAAAGTCCGGCGAGGATACTAAACACAGGTCGTTCCACAAGAACTACTTACTACAAGATTGAGCGGCTGTTCGACTGGCCAGACCAATAGACCGATGATAGCTGAAATTCGGGCAGGTATAAGTTACTGGAGGCTTTATTGAGATCTTGAGTTCCTGTACGTCGTTTACTGCTGACACCACACCACATTCAACAGAGCCTTGCATGATGTAGGGCCAGAGAGCAAATTGGAGCATTGGGTGCCATAGTGTTCCTGGATGTGTCTCGCTTCTGTTTGTTCTAGTCAGATCGAAACTACCGGTTTTATAGACGACATGGTGAAACATCACAGAAAGAAGAGATTTTCGAGACCCGTAATTCTCCAACTCCTGGAATCGTGATGTGCAAAAGTACTGCTTACTAGCTGCACCCATCTACTCTTTGCTATGGCTTAGTCTGCTTAAATGGAAAAGAAAGAAAAGAGAAAGCACACGTTTCTAAGATACATGGGAATTTGATATATGTCCTAATCTTCTTTTCTGTCCCGTCTCTGTCCATCTTCCCGTTCCCTTTTATTTGTCCGTCTACTCTGTCCATCTTCGCTTCCCCTCTCTCTCTCCATCTTCTCCTGCCCCCATCCCTCCCTCTCTCTCAGGCCATCACCTCCTACCCCTTTTCTCTGTCCATCTTCTCCTCCTGCCCCCCCCCCCCTCTCTCTCTCACTCTGTCCACACCCTACTTCCCATTTTCGCTTTCCTTTTCCTGCCAACCCTCCATCCGTCTCCTCTACCCCTCTCCATGACGCTGAGCCTTGTTTACTGTAATTGCAAATTCAGATTATGTAGTAGTATTCTAATCATATACCAATAATCCATAAAAAAACTTTCATGCTTACTAACAACGTTTCATTATAGCACGTTTTATGTATGCGTTTATACACTGAAAAGTATACAGTTTACATGTGTGTAAACGTTTATTACAGTTACGTGCAAAACTTTGAAATGCGGTAAATCGAAAAGACATATTTTGAGATTTTTGGTACAATGTTTTCTCCTTATGTGTATATAAAAGAATTAGATAGTTAAAAACACGCCCCTATTAAAATTCAGCGTTGTGTCAAACTTTCAAAGCAATCGGTCAGGAGCTTTTGGAGATTAACGATTTTGAATAAACCAAGAATCATATTTATTATAACGTTTCCCCTTTTACTACCTATGTTTTACGTATATACCGGACTGCGTTGCAGTTAGCACGTAACAACACGTGAGAATTCGAATGCAATGTTGTAACAAAATTTAAAAGCAATCCGTAAAGAACTTCCGGAAATTTTAGTTACTGAAGAAACGAGCATGTACGTTTGTATTTATTTAGGAACTACAAAAGTTCGTAATTGCAAATCTCCGAAAGTTTACGACCGAAAGGTTTGAAGCTTTGGCACAACGTTGCATTAGAATATGCGTGTGTTTTATATACCTATATTTTTAAAATATGTAGTACATAGGTTTTTATTAATTTAATAATAGGGAAACGATGTTACAAACAATCTCATAAAAAGAAATAGGCACCCAAAAATAGCCCAGTATTAGAGTGCAACGTTGTGACAGAATTTGAAAGCTGTCGGCCAAGAACTTTCGAAGACAGACGATTTTGAACAAACGAACATTTACATTTTTGCTTATATAGATGACAACATGACTGATTTGGCGATTGTTGAAGGGGGGATGAATGGTCGCCAGTATAAGATGCTAGTTCATACTACAAACGTCTTTGTGCGGATTCTTGAGTGGCTGGCCTGATCCCCCGGTTTGTTACCCATACAGCATGGCTGGGAGGTGGTAGGAAGACGTATATTTTCATACTTCTCTCCAGCCGGAAATCTTAATTTGTTTGAGACGTGGCAAGAAATTTACCGATGACGTTTACAGCCTGTTAGCTTCCCTTCCACGACGATTAGAAGAGTATTAATGACTGTTGGTATCCTAATTTATATTGACGACAGACATCAATTCTGAAAGAAATGAAAGTTCAATAATTTAATACCCATTATATGAACATCATCACGAAGTTTGATCAATTAAAGAGTGGTGCTTTCCATTCCCGTCAGTGTGTAAGGATCATGCCACATGCTAATGGCAGTTTATACGCTACAGATGTCATTTTCAGCCACACTTATTACCTAGGTGTCCGAGTGTTTGTGGCTTTCACGCCGAGTTTCATCGAAGAGACATGAAGTTCGTGAAAACTTCTATTAATTGGATTGTCTCAGTTCCCAAGTAGAAGAGTCATCACCGCCGATTCCAGGGATTGGAACGTCTTCATCTCTGTGGCTCCTATCCAGTCACGTCTACTGCATGTTGAACTGCGCCCATATGTCGATCACGTCTTCATACGTCTGGGGATTCTTGAGGTATACAAATTCACTATGTGATCAATATTAGCTCATTTCTTGGGAATGTTGTCAGAGATTATCATTATACGAACCTTCGTCTCTTACAACCATATACTAGTATCTGGCTCACTATGATGTTGGATATTCTAAAGACACCAGTTCAAGACAGTTACACATGTCCATTGGGTACTACCTAATTATTTTTAAATATTGGTGACAACACCCGTGTCACGTTAGGTGTATTATCTTCCTAATGAATTTATAAGGAACAGTCAAACGCAAACGAGAGAGAAGAGAAAAGTATGTGACCTTTTCTTTATTTCAAAAACAATTTCCGTAACTGTTAATACATCTAACTCACTGTGAAATGATACGGTCAGTGCCTTCCTGGAGAAATGTTTGTGTTAGTCTACGGAACTATTATTGTACCCAGACGACCATCTCTTCGTACGAAGCAAATCGACACCCACGAATGTCTTCCATTAGGGCTCCAAAAATACATAAATCGCATGGGAAGAGATCGCCAAAATTAATACACAGAGGTGTATGGACACTTTCCAAAAACTGAAGTGCGCCATCGAGCCCAAACGACCAGTACTGTTGAGGGACGGCATTATTCGGCAGAATAATATCCGCCTACATGTGGCCAAGTTTGTTTCGACCCTACAGAAGTTTCGCTGAGAAACCCTTACTCATCCTCCATCAGTCCCGATCTTTCGCCATGCGATTTCCAAATTTTGGAGCTCTGGAGAGATATAGTCCTGGCCATAGATTTGCCTCGGATGAAGTGGTAAACATGATACAATCATGTATGCAGCTGCAAACATTTTTCCTTCAAGGCATTTACCATCTAGTCTCACAGTGGGGAAGATGTATCAACAGTTATGGTACTAATAATAATAATAAAAAAAGAGGCGATAGTCGGAACCTAATAATCAAAAGTGCATAGCAGACCACCATTGTAAAATTCCCAAGCTATATCACTCTTCATCGAGTATGCGAGTCATAGATACCATTTACAGTGACCGCAAGGCAGCGATAAAGTAGCTGCTCTCGCTCTACAAATTTGTGAAAGTGATTGGAAAGATATGACGAGGCGGCGACCACAAGACTTGTCTTTGACTGGTGTTGTCCAGCTTCTGGGAGTCACCGAGTATTCTCTGCGTTGGCGAGTATGTGGCAGTTTCCATGAGGTGGTCAACGAGTGTACTAGCGCCCACGATTGGGTACAGAGGTCAGTGTGCTAGTGGAAGCCACGAAGTGCATGCTCGATCGAGTCAGCCGTGTGCGTGCAACAAGATTCGTTGCAGTTCTAACAGCTGTTTCTTCAATCGCGCAAATAGCTGCAATACATCGCACATAGCCATTAGCCCTGCGGGTGGTTTGATGGAGCCCGCCACGAATCTCTCCCTGAGTCAACCTCTTCATTCAAAGTAACACCTGCGCCATTCTACGTCCTCAGTTATTTTCTGGATGTATTCCATTCTCTTTCTTCCCCTAGAGTCTTTATTCTCTACAACTCCCTCTAATACCACGCAGGTTTTTCCCAGACGTCTGAACAGGTATCGTACCAGCCCGTCCTTTCTTCTTGTCAGTTTACCGTATGTTCCTTTCTTCTGTGGAGTACCTCCTCATTCGTTATCAGTCCACCTTCACCACCGCCACGTGTTATTTTGCCTCCGAGGTAGCAGATTTCCTTCACGTCATCTATTTCGTGGTCCGCAATGTTGATGTTAACGTCACAGTTGATCTCATTTCTGCAACTCCTCAGTACTTTCTCCTTTTTTAGGTTTGCTCTAAATACTTCCTCTGTGCTAATTAGGTATTTCATCATATTCAATGGATTCTGTAATTCTTCACTTGCACTGCAATGTCATCAGAGAATCTTATCATTTATATACTTTCAACGTGAATTTTAATCCAAACTTTGAACCTCCCTTTTACTTCCGTCATTGGTTCCTTGATGTATAGACCGACGAGTCAAAGCGAAAGACTTCGGCACTGTCTTACGTCCTTTTCCCTCAGTGTACTTCGTTCTTGGCCTTCTATTCCTACTTTTACCTCACGGCTCTTTTATATTCTGTATATTACACGTCTTTCCCTACAGCTAACTCCTATTTTTTCTCAGAATTTCGAACATCGTATACCATTTCACGTTGTCGAAAGCTTTTTCCAAGCAGCAATGTCTTGGAGTGATAAACCGCAGTCTCTGTCAAAATTCCGCCTCTTGCTAATGGACGTTTCTGTGCCTTACACGAGGCTAATGCGAACTTTTGAAACATATGCTGGTGCGATTTCTGAATAAGAAACTTGCTGTGCTATCTTTCCCTATATGAAGAATGTAGATGACCTACTCGGGCCTAAATTTTCAAGTTGTGCTGAAAACCGTAAGGAACCATTTAGTAACTACATGGCACTTTGACCTCTTATGCACACTAGTTTCGTGCTGTATTTTTTTTCGTCAGAAGGGTACACACTGTGCTGAGAAAAGTTATGAGTAGAGACCGAATTATATGCACTTGCATTTTGCATATGCATTTGCAAATTTGGCTCCTTTTCGCTAGTTTGTGCAAATTTTGACTAGAAACTAGTGACGATGCATATTTTTGCTCTATGTTTACAATATCTTAAAAATTTTGACGGGCGGTCTCTAGCTCGATCTAGTTTCGATGTCTCAGAGATCGACCGCGACCTAGTGCTGCGTGCGATCGCTAACCGAGAGGTCACTGTGTAGCGAAATCATTACGGAAGAGGAACAGGAACAGGCAGACAGAGCCAATGCTCCTGCGCCCGCGCCCCCGGTTAATCCCCTCCGCTGTACGCGTCGGCAACAATTAAATTAAACTACGTAAGCTTTTAGTCGCACGTACATTGTATCATTTTAGCTTTCTATTTACCTGTACACAGCAGAACCTGTTTACGACGTGTAGTGTGTAACGTGTTGTGCGCCATGCCGCCCGAAAAAAGAAACGTAATACTGCCACATTTACATATGACGGAATGGTTTTAAACTTTCGAGTCTGCGAGAAAAACGTTTTGTACAAAAAAAGTTTCAAATAGACCAGCACGTCAAGACAAGTCTTCATATCGCAGGAATGCAGAAGAAAGGACCACGACAACAACTTCTGACCACAGCAAATTGCAGTAGCAGGGATTTTTCCAAAGTAAGCAAAAAAGTCGATTTAACATGTATCTGTGCAAACGATAGTCCTCTTCACAAATTTACAAACCATATCTTCAAAGTATTCCTGTGCAAATATTGCTTAAATTCAAACATACCAGATGAATCAACATAGCGTAAAAGTTACATACCGACAATTTACGTAAATGTTCTGGAATAAATACGCAATGAACTCAAGGACAGCATTATCTGGATGTCAGTTGACGAAACTACAGACACTGGCAGCCGTTACATTTCAAATTTAATTGCTGGTGCTTTAAAAGTTCTTCTTTTCCTATTTAGCGGCCTGCAAAGATCTTGGAAAAACAAATCATTCCACAATCGCAAGATTTGTGAACGAGGGCATTAGAAAAATATTTCCAGAATATTCTGCAGATAAAATGGTGCTTGTGTTTATTTCAGACGCTGCTCCCTATATGATCAAAGCAGGAAAAGCCTTCCGAGTGTTTTATTCCAATTTGATTCATGTGGCGTGCTTTGCTCATGGAGTATTTTGCCTTACTGAAGAAATACGTTCAACGTTTTTGAATGTAAATAGACGGATTTCATCCAGAAAGAAAGTCTTTCTAAGGGCTCTTGCTCGCATCAAGACCTATAAAGAAAAACTACCAATTGTGCCTTTACCTCCCGAACCAGTGGTAACTCGCTGGGGTACGTGGATCGAAGCTGTGTTGTTTTACAATGAACATTTCGAGGCCATTGGAGGGGTTGTAAACGACTTCGATAGTGCAGAGGCTTTGACAGTTTGCCAGTGCAAGGAAGCTTTTAATGATTCCGGTATCAAAAAAGACATTGCTGTGATAACCACTCATTTTTCCCATATACCTGCAAGTATTAAAAAGCTTGACGCTCAAGGTTCGGCGTTGAATGAATCTATTCAGTCAATTAATAAAATTATGCTGGTGAACTCGTCGTTTCCGGATGTATTCCCAAGAAAAAGAAAAGTTTGAAAACATTTTAAACAATAACCCAGGCTTTGAACCGTTGTGCCAAATTGGTACTTTTATTAACGGGACGGGTGAACTTTCACCAGAAACAATAAGCGCCAACATAGCACCCAATCTCAAATACTGCCAAGTTACCTCAGTTGATGTAGAACGGTCCTTTTATGCTTATAAAAATGTTTTGAGTTATCGAAGACATAATCTTACTTCCGACCGTTTGGAACAGTACTTCGTCGTTTTTGCTTACAATAGTAGAAAGAAGGTTAAATAAAATGTAAATGATGGTTTAGTCCAATAGTATTAATTGAAAGTTAATACTGTTCAAAAATTCATGATTGTACTTTTTTTTAAATAAACTATTGCGGAGTTTTCGAGCACAGTCCTCTGCTTAGACATATCTCGAAGTTGGTACTGTACATATCGATTGTGTCGCTGCGATTCACTCGCACCCCATCGGCTTGTTACCAACAACAATAGCAAAGAAGGAACAACTCTTGAAACACGATATGCGTCCTAGTTTTGCGACTTTTTGGAAAATAATCCCAGAAAGGCTCCCTTCCTAAAGTCTACCAGAAAGTATTCAGAAAATGATAGCGTTCTAAATGTACCGATTTTTCGAGTGGCCGGAGCTCTTCCTCGGAACTGGTTCGACTTTGATATATAATGCACGCAGTAACTACTACGATATTTTTATTACTTGATATTGCATATTTCGAAACTTTTCATGCAATTTTAAGCATTTTTCATGCACATTTGCTTGCGTATTTTAAGGCTTTTATAATACACATAATCCGGTCTCTAGTTATAACATACCTCTTACTATAATGTCGGACCTCCTTTTGCTCAGTGTACAATGGAGTGGCCAGAACAAGTCGTTGTAACTACCCTGTAGAAATGCTGCATCTTTAGCCGGCAATAATTGCGAAAGAATTTCCAGTGCACGATTTTATACACGAACTCACCTCCCAATTATATGTCATAAATGTTGGATGAGATTCACGACGGGCGATTTAGGCCGCCAAATCATTCGCTCGAGCCGTCCAGAATGTTCATCAAACCAATCGTGGACAATCATGGCCTGGTGTCATGGCGCATGCAAAATGATTCAAATGGCTCCGAGCACTATGGGACTTAACATTTGAGGTCACCAGTCCCCTAGAACTTAGAACTACTTAACCTAACTAACCTAACTACATCACACATATCCATGCCCGAGCCAGGATTCGAATCTGCCACCGTAGCAGCAGCGCGGTTCCGGAATGAAGCGCCTAGAACCGCTGGTCCACAGCGGCCTGCCCCATGGCGCACTGTCGTCCATAAAAATTCCATCGTTGTTTGGGAACACGAAGGCTGCAACTGGTCTCCAAGCAGCCGAACATAAAACAGGACCCAGGACACAGGACCAGCCACCACCAGCTTCGACAGTGCCTTGGAGACAGCTTGGGCCCATGGCTTCGTCGGGTCTGCGCCACACTCGAACCCTACCATCAGCTCTTACCAATTGGAACTGGGTCTCATCTGACAGCTACAGTTTTCCAGTTATCTAGGGTCCAACTGATATGATCAGGAGACCACGAGAGGCGCCGAAGGCGATATTGTGCTGTTAGCATAGGCACTTGCGACGGTCGCCTGCTGACATAGGCCGTTAACGCCAAATTTCGCCCCATTGTACTAATGGATGCGAACATCGTACGTCCCACATTGATTTCTGCTGTTGTTTCACGCAGCGTTCTTTGTCTGTTAGCAGTGCAAAGTCTATGCAAACGCTGTTGCTCTCGGTCGTTAACTGAGGGCTGCAGCCACTGAGTTGACTGTGGTGAGTGATAATGCCTGAAATTTGGTATTCTAGGCACACTCTTGACACTGCAGATCTCGGAATATTGAATTCCCTAATGATTACCGAAATGGAATTTCCGCGTTCAAAGATTGCTAATACCCGTCGTGCGTCGGAAACTTTTCGACATGAAACATCTGACAGCTTCGCCAATGCACTTCCCTTTTGTCTCATGTGTAC